>NW_024539518.1:0-654576 GCF_016647785.1 Suillus fuscotomentosus
CTGAAACCTTCACACGGCAGGTGCACTGGTGGAGAATCGTGCTCCCCGGCTTTCATGTGACAACCTCAGTACTGATACCCTGCGCACACGGGACCAGTGAGTCAGCGAAAAACTTGATAAAATTCACTCAACAGGTCCTGTTCCCAGCCACGTCTCCATGACGCGTATTGATCCACCGATTCAGTGCAACAGCTGCATCACTGGTGCCCTCACGGGCCCTCCTGAGGAGAACCAACTGGTGGCATGCCTCCCTTTCCAAAATGGGAAGAAGATATTTTGTGAATTTCATGTCCAGGAAATACCGCCTGAACCGTATCACGTACTACATAAGAGGATGAGACTCAAAACACAAAATCGGAGGCATTACGTACCATGGCGCACACTAGTGCGATAGAGTGCTCCGGAAGGCTTTCATACTGATGAGGGAATAGTTCCAGCAGGGACCGGTTGGATTTGTGCTGATGAACCACCTTCAAGATCCGATATGCCAGTAAGATTAGAATTGTCTTGCGTCGATATAGATTCTGTGGGGTGCGAGATTAGCGATATTAGACATCAATTCTGACAAGAAAATAACACTACCCCGTCCGGAGATCTGGTGAATTCTAATGAGGTTACGGTGCCGTTCCAAGCTGTTAAGCCAGTGATGCTAGTGATGTAGGGAATGATCTCATGGGGACGCTTGGTATTCAAGGCAAAACCATCCAATCGAAGTTTTTTCTTGCAGTTGACGAGAGGGTGCGAGTTGTCCTTCAAGGCCTTCTTGAATCTGTCGTACTCCGAGGATACCTATATTAGGTCTGTATCAGAACATTTGAATACAGCTAGATTCAAGACGCACTATTTTGATTGCGTCCCGACTGTATAGATTTAAATCTTTGGTCTTTTGGGTTATGCAGCATCGAAAACCTGCCAGCACAAGGTAAGCCGATCCGGGTAGACATCAATAGTATTCTTTCCTACCTGACTCCGCTGGTTGACCGGCACTGTTTGCCACGGTCAACATTTCTTCGATAGCCTGAGTGCAATACGCGGCGAATGAATCCATGTCCATGCCACAAATGGTGAGATAATTCTTAGCCAGAGCCTTGGCATCCTGTATGCATACATGTGCAAAAGGAAAGTGAGCCGCGAGGAAGTCGCAATCATAAATGATCCCAGCCTTAAAATCGGCTGGGGTGCATAACACATAACGCTGCAAGCTTGAGGCTCCAGGCAAACTTTGACCGCTAGCAGTGACGTTGAAAAGTGGTGTCAGAAGGAATGTGGTGAACATGGAACCTGGACCATTTGACGACGGGACACCTTCGTCATCAGGAACTTGGGAAAGTAGCTCCACCCCAGAAGAGACTGGAGATGTAGTGCCACCTACGGCAGGAACTGAGGAGGTGTCGATCCAATCGTTGAATGCGGATAAGAAGTCGCTGTCTTCAAACGAAGCGCCGTCAAACGAAGGACCATCTGATCGGAAAAGGGATCCTTCTGTCTCAGCCTCTGCAACCTTCTGTCAAGATGTTAGTTTGCCTGCTACACATTAGATGATGTACGTACCTGTAATACAGGCCTTGTAACGAGGTCACGATCAGTATACATGCAGACCCTTATCCAGCCAGTCGGGATAATAAATTGAGTTAGTCCCTCTGATTGTTCACCTTGACGAAGTTCCTGCACCAGAAGAATTTAGTGGTCTTGTAGATCGTTCGGATGTAACTTACCATGTAAACGGATTCGTAAATGGCCTCTGAGCCCAACGTCTGCGCATATGATACGGGCAATACGTAGGCGACTTTTAGGAACGTGCCAGAGTCGACAGTAAATTGCTAGAATAAAATATGATCAAAGACAGGCTCGAAACATGTCAAAAACTGAAAACTCACGAAGCAACTAACCCAGTCAAGTATGACTGGACCGTGTGTAGTCGTTGCAGGATTGTATATATATCCAACACGAAATGACATTCTCGAAGGATAGCTGTGGGGTAAATTCTGAGTCAACTAAGGACAGACGACTCGGATGAGCGAGTGGGGGTTGGCCATTTTTAACACATCGCATTATTAAGAAATTTTCGCCTATATTTCTCATTTCAGTTTATCGATGGCTTATCATCAAGACCGTCTTACCTCGATGAGCCTGAGATCTTAGGTCTGTTCTACTATGATGTAAACACTGCGAGTTAGATTCTAGAACTTAGGAGTTAGAGCGTTACCTATTACTATTGAATTGCATTAAGTAAGCACTTACAACTGAGTGACGACTCCCGTTTTGGAGTACATGTTCGCTGACTAATTCAACGCTGCAGCTGCCCGGTTTCTGTCGATTCATGTTCGCGGACTTATTTAATTTACTGGCAGGTAGCGCATTCATGTTCGCGGACGCATTTAATTTGGCGAGATCATGTTCGTGAAGTCCGCATACTTATCTTTGCAGAAGCACAAGTCCTGTGTAACATGAGGGAATCATGTGGTCCATATCACCTACCGGTCACTGCAGGACACCGTGCACCTCGTTCTTTACTTGTCGTTCATTTGGTTTCAAAAATCGCATCAATGTGAGGTTATCGTAGGGATAAACCCGTTACTCATATTTGGTCCCGCTGCTAGACAACACCCGCAGACAACAGTAACACGTTGATCAGTTCCTGGGAAACGGCTTCAGCAATTTGAAGGTTCGGGGTGTTATCATGATGTATTAGAAGGTCGGTACCAAAGCGAAAATTTTCAGTTCAGACAAATTCGGTTCAGTGGCCGCGAGACTGACTCAAATTGAGTCGCTTCTCCACTAGTATTAGTAAGGATTGGTTCGTGCTCAAATAACAACTGAGTCGGCGGCTCCTGATCGCTGTTCAAGATGTAATCGCGTTTGCGACTTTCAGTAATTTCCTTTTTTTTGAAAAAAGGAAAACAAAACCAGTACCCCCAGGGGTGCACGAAGTCCCACTACCTAATATGGCAGCGTGATAGTTTGAAGTAGTGCGTGTCATCTGGTGGAAAGATCCGTCAACTTCCCAAGTACTTTGAACTTGAAGGATAAGAGGAGACAAAACTCACCGAACGGCTTTCATCGACAATGACCTCCACAATCAATCCTTCTCCTATACCTCTCTCCCCCATGAGACATGAGTATCCAGGCGCCTCATGCGCTAATTTGTCAGCCTCGAACCTGGTACTCGGCCATGAAAAGACCAACTTTTTGGCCTGGCGTAACAATGTCTCACAACAGCCTCAAGAGGCATACCCTTCTCCACCCACATCCCATGAAGCGGTTTTGCAAGAGCTGCCACCCGTGAGCGATAATTCTGCATATCGTTGTGCGATAAGTAATGAAGATTGATAGATGGACACCTTGTGTCTTCCCCCATTCTGGGAGACACGCTATGATAGCGATATCACTATTCGCCTTATCAGTGCGAGACAATCAGAGCGTCGGGCAGAGTCTCGACTTATCCGAAGTCGCCTACGCCGTGTGATGATCGAACAAGAGCTCTATAGTAGTATGGATAAGCGTACTGCTCAGAGGCTTCACAAAGCTAACATCAGCCTTGGTATTGCTCGCGGTGTAGAGACTCGTGCATCTCATAGTGTGATATGGCGCTTTACACTAGGGAGTATACAGCACCAACTCGCAGCATCACTCTGTGTACCATCCACAGTGATTCCTATATGACGCGCAGCTTTCCCGCGCAACGCGCGCCATGCGCGCACCATTCCCGCGCTTCACGATGTATACGCACGCGCGCGTTCCCGCGCTTGCGCGCCCTATAGCGCCAGCCATCCAGATGCATCCATCCACTGTCCACCAAGCTCCCTAGTGCGTATATTTCCATTTCCTTTATTAGCATAGTTCCACCTTTATTTTTATCATAGTTTCTCACTCATATATATTTTTACATACCTACTCGGTAGCGCTTCGGCTCCGCATGAGCGCGCTTAGGCGCGCTATATAAGCGCCAGCAGTACATACTATTATTTACCTTACTTTTCACCCAACTTTACCTAGTACTTACTACTTAGAAAGTCGCAGTAGAAATCTATTCATTAGCACAACACATCTCACATCCTTTATCTTGCTTATATCTTCACATAAGTTTAGTCTCTCTTATTTCCGCTTACACACGCGCGCTTTCCCGCGCTTCGCGCTAATACGCGCGCGCGTTCCTGCGCCTTCGTACCTTGCGCGCACCTGCGCTTTCTCGCGCTTCGCTGAAGCGCGTACCTCTAGATCTCCGCTGCACCTGCTTCCCCTTTAGGGTCGAATGCACTTGCCATCTCAAGTATCGCAGACTAGGCAACGCACGACCTACAACTTTTTAGATACAGTCAGGAGCATTTCTTTGTTCCTCTCAGTATTGTTGTTTCTACAACTGGAGCCCACCGCGAGGGGAGCAGTCAGCAAGATCTAGTTCCGCGCATTTCGCGCATACAGGTCAATATCTTTGCATTTCAAAAGCTAATCATTTTCTAGTCACGCATTCTCGCGCCTTGCGCGCGCGCAATATTCCCACGCCTGTGCGCCTCGCGCGCGCACCTTTCTCGCACTTCACACTATTTAACGCATAAAGGTCAATCTCTTTGCATATTCAAAAGCTAACCAATTTCTAGTCACGCATTCTCGCGCTTTCCCACCCCTGTGCGCCTTGCGCGCGCACCTTTCACGCACTTCAATGCCCTTCAGAATGCCCATCCGCGGCACAGCAAACGCGCCCAAGTTTGATGGCACTACAGACAACCTTGCCGAGTTTATTGACACCTATGAGCAGCTCGCTGATGATGCAGGACTCCAAGGACTCGACCGCATCAAAGGTATTATCCGCTACCTTGAGCGCGACGATCGAGAACTATGGGGCGGAATGCCTGAGGCGCAAGTAAGCGATTACGACGCCTTCTTAGACGAGGTAAAGGTAATGTATCCTGGATGGGATGGTAAAAGACGCTATGCGCTCGCGGACTTGCGCGCCATCGCGCGCGAATACGCTAACAAACCAATGCCCTCTTGCACAGAATTAAGCAATTACCTGCGCGCATTCAGGAAGATTATGCAGCCACTCATGGACGAAGACCGTATTGGAAAGGCCGAACGCGACCACTTATTCATGGAAGGAATCCCTAGCGATGCTCAGGCGCAAATCCGCTTGCGCCTTATGATCAAGTTCCCTGACCACCACCCATACGACCCATACCCATTCATGGACGTCTTCGCAGCTGCGCAGTTCCTATTACCTGTGCGCGCTTTTCCCGCGCCAAGCGCGCCAGTTAGCGCGCCCATAGTAGCACCAATTGCCACCTTAGTCACAGCAACTGTGCCAGTGCAAGCTAAAGTGGCTAAGTACAAAGATCAATACCACGCGAGTCGCGCAACGCAGGATACGACCATTAGCGCTAACGCAACAGCTGGACTCTTCTATTGCGCACCCTCAGAAGCTGTACTTGACAAAAGGCCACCAGTTCCTATTCACGCGCCTCACGCGCGCACCTTTCCCACGCCTTCGCGCGAATCACGCGCACCTCAACCATTAACTGCACCAGCATGCAAAGCCATACCAGAATGCACCACTTTAGATCACGAACTCGAGCGCGCGCTTGCTAAGCGCAACCAGAAGCACACCGCAGGTGCCTCTTCACCTTCACCATCAGCATCATCTCCTTCGCAATCTCCATCATCACCAATCGCATCGCTAGTCAGGGATGACTCTAAACATCTATTGCACACTAACACGCCAGTTGAAACACGCGCGCCTATTGCTATCGCATCGCGCGTGTCTATCGCTATCGCATCGCACGCGCCTATTGCTATCACCTCGCCAGCAGTCAGGGATGACTCTAAACATCTATTGCACACTAATGCACCGCTAGAAACACGCTCGCCCCTCGCTATCGCATCGCTTAAGGAAGAAACCTCGCCAATCGCACCATCACCATCACTGCTCGCATCATTAGAGGTCAGGGATGACCCTAAACATCTATTGCACCTTAGCGCGCCTATAGAGGAGCCTCCTACCGCATCAGAGGCTCAAGTTGCACCTTGCATCAACCAGAGTTTGCCTCTGGTAACTCCAATTGTCACTAACGATTGCACGCATGTCGCGCTTTTTGCTTCCAGTGACTATCGCGCACCGGTAAAACATCCGTGCATCACGCTGCACAACCACCAAGCAGAGCATGTCTCAGGCGACCCTGGCGCAACTCAGGCGCACCATATTGCGCCTGAGGACGCGCAATGCACGCGCCTAGAGGCATTGTATATTTTTCCTCATCTTGTTTCGCGTTTTCTGTCTCTTTCATGTTTAAAGCTCTTAAGGAGCTATATGATGCTTCCAATCACTGTAACTTCATCTTTGCACCACCCCTTATTCACGCGCCATGATCACGCGCATCGCGCAATATGTGCGCGCGTTCCCGCGCCTCGCGCACTCATAATTTTAGCAGAGTTTTCACGCTACCGCATTTCTATCGCTTCTCCCCTTCTAAACCGCATTTCTATCATTCAACACAAAGTATATTTCAATCAGCCATCCAGGCGCGACTTAGGCGCGCGCCTGACACATACATATGCGCCTAACTCCCCTATCATCATCTTTAACTTTGCACTTCCCACATTTATTCACATTCTGCGCGCTTTTGCTTACCATGTCAATTTCATTCCTGCGCGCCTTGATGCGCACTATTCTCCTTCACCTATGCGCCTATTGCGCCTTGATATACCACCCTTACAGCCCATTGGCGCAACATTTGCGCCTAATTCTTCACTATACATGTCTCTCGCTAATGCATTTGCAGAGAAATGGCCGTTCCTCGCGTGTTCGGCCAATATAATTAAATTCGCGCGAAATCGCACCAAGGCGCGCACATCGCGCGCATCCTATCAGCTTGTAGGGCGCCCCTACACCCCTTGCAGCGCCTCCCATTGGCGCGCCTTCAACCTGCAGCGCGTTGTGCAGGAATTCATTCTGCCAGTTACAAGCCCCCCCAAGCGCGCCAGCCTCGCTCATTCCAACCCTACCTTGAGTAAAGCGTCAGCTCGCAAGAGACGCGAAGCGCGCTAGTCACGCGCACTCGCACGCGCTCAAGGAGGAGGATCAAGCGCCTCAGCCGCGCATCAAAGAACAACATATAACATTGTTGTTTCATAGGATATCATTCATTTTACCCTGGGTTTCGTCCAGCGCGCTTTCATTTTTGTTTCTCTCATTATAATGCCGTCCCAAGGACTAATAACTCACTGATATATATGCATATAGGGATTGCCTAGAAGAACATACAAGAAAACAACCTTAGATTGTGTCCGCCTAGCTCAATAGTATTATTTTCTCTTCGCATGCATGACGCGGCACCATGCTCTTTTTACCTTAGAACGCACGCATATGCGCGCAATATTCCCGCGCCCATGCGCCTCATGCGCGCGCGTGTGCGCTTCCCGCGCCTCGCTCATAGGAAGGTGTAGATGTCGACAGCCGCACGAAGAAGACGAGTCGGATAGGACATCCGCAAAGTTTACCATTTTTTCCTTCGCATTTTCACATATAGTTTTACTCACACTGTTCAAACCTTACCACCTAATATTTAGCGCGCCTAGCAGGACTTGGTTTGGACTTGGATTGGATCGCTCTTGGACCGCACCACTTCGCATCATATGCACAATACAACACACGCGACACTCACTCGCTTTCTTGCGCCTTGTGCGCGCGCGCTTTCCCGCGCTTCACGCTGTACATGCGCGTCTCGCTCATGCTTCGCGCGCCACATCCATATCACCCTTGCATCATCACCCCACACCCATGGCGCACTATTCACACCAGAGTCACCCTCGCAACCCACCATGCTACGCTTCATTCCCGCGCCTTCACGCATAGCGCGCGCACATTCTCGCGCCTCGCGCGTACCATATGCGCAACTTCCTGCGCTTCACGCACATCCACGCAATAATTCCTGCACTTGCGCATTCATCGCCCAATGACCCAAGCATCATACAGGCATTGCGCACACATACTATCACGCAAAATCCTCACCATGCGCGCGCTGAGTGGGGACACTCAGAATTTAAGTCCCTGGGAGATGTAGAGACTCGTGCATCTCATAGTGTGATATGGCGCTTTACACTAGGGAGTATACAGCACCAACTCGCAGCATCACTCTGTGTACCATCCACAGTGATTCCTATATGACGCGCAGCTTTCCCGCGCAACGCGCGCCATGCGCGCACCATTCCCGCGCTTCACGATGTATACGCACGCGCGCGTTCCCGCGCTTGCGCGCCCTATAGCGCCAGCCATCCAGATGCATCCATCCACTGTCCACCAAGCTCCCTAGTGCGTATATTTCCATTTCCTTTATTAGCATAGTTCCACCTTTATTTTTATCATAGTTTCTCACTCATATATATTTTTACATACCTACTCGGTAGCGCTTCGGCTCCGCATGAGCGCGCTTAGGCACGCTATATAAGCGCCAGCAGTACATACTATTATTTACCTTACTTTTCACCCAACTTTACCTAGTACTTACTACTTAGAAAGTCGCAGTAGAAATCTATTCATTAGCACAACACATCTCACATCCTTTATCTTGCTTATATCTTCACATAAGTTTAGTCTCTCTTATTTCCGCTTACACACGCGCGCTTTCCCGCGCTTCGCGCTAATACGCGCGCGCGTTCCTGCGCCTTCGTACCTTGCGCGCACCTGCGCTTTCTCGCGCTTCGCTGAAGCGCGTACCTCTAGATCTCCGCTGCACCTGCTTCCCCTTTAGGGTCGAATGCACTTGCCATCTCAAGTATCGCAGACTAGGCAACGCACGACCTACAACTTTTTAGATACAGTCAGGAGCATTTCTTTGTTCCTCTCAGTATTGTTGTTTCTACAGCGGTGTGCTTCGTTCGTCTGGCTTGACACCCGCGGGCAACACTTATGAGGGAGATAGTGACGCCTCGAGTGTGTTGCATGAGTCAGACCCAGAGTCAGACCTAGAGCCATCCTCTTGAGATCTTTTCGTTAGTGCTCCCATCACTGTACATACTACCAAGCGCTTATATATATACATATATATTACCAGGTACTGAATATATGTACATACTACATACATGTGTCGTATGGATTGCTCCTTTGTTCCCTTCTTGAAGTACTCAGTTTTTGACATATATTATTTGCAGTGACTGGACTCCTAGCACTTGTGCAGAGGGCGAGGTACAATGGTCGAATTTTTATGTAGTTCTTGACCAAGGTTTGTCTTCGACTCAGAATAACTTAAGCCAATCGTGCGGATATTGAAGGTGGATAATTGATGTACAAGATCATAGACACACTAACGTCGTGGTCTAGTTGCTAATCATCTTCTGTAGTTAGATCAATGATCTCGACCTCTCCCATCTCGACCTTTCCTAAACAAGTGTGCCGTTCAAATATCCGCCTAGTCATGATGAGTTCACAACCGTAACACCGTGTAAGAAAATGGCGGAATTCCTCTTCTGTGAGGCCGGGCCGAGAAAAGGAATCCAGTCTTAGAAGCCTGTCGAAGGTTTTGTGAGTTTCATCTTGTCGAAGCTGGCGCCTTTGCATGACGTCTACTAGTTTGATGTCTGTAAACAAATAGGTATCAATCAGTTATCCAAGAAAGTCTCTTTCCGGTGCGCTTACCATTCCCATCGAGAAAGGCGACTTCTCTCCATCTGGGTTGATCAGAGCCTGTGTTACAAGGCATGTTAGATTGATGACGTGACTGACCGCTGCCACCATGACAGAAATAGCTCACTTCGTTTTGGATAGCGTCTGATGGGTAACCCAGGTGAAATGTGCATCTGATCCATGAAAACTGCACGTAGAGTTGCAGTCGCATTGGTCCTTCAGATTGATCAACAAATTGTAGCTATGCAGACTTACCAACATAACCGCATTTGCTCAATGCGCAGCAGGCTAGGTACTCTCCTGCATTTTGTCCCCTTGTTAACATAACTATTGCCGCTTCACAGTGGCCGGGAGGATAGCAGTTATCTACGAATGCACATAGACAGTGTGGTCCTCGGAATTGATGAGAATTACGGTGCGCTACAAGTTCAGAAGGCACGACACGCCCTCCATCATCTTGAACTGGCCTGGATCGCAGAAACGTAGGTAAGACAGCGAGATACTAATGTTTGCGTCAGCCTTTAGCACTCACCAATACCATATGCACAGGGTTTCTCCGGTCTCATCTAGCTCAAGCACAGCATTTGTCCTGTTGCTGACTTGGGCTGCAAGCTTGGCTCGTTGACGTTCTCGATGAAGTCCATTGACTGCAGCTCTGACCCGACTTGTGCAATCGGGAGGCATCCGAGTACCCGGGTATGCTAACTTGAAAGGGTTCAACTTCAAGGGGTGCAATTGACCTGCCAGCAGTTCTCAGACTTTATACTGCGATTTCTGAGTGAGTCACAGTGCGCCCGCTTGCGCCAGCTTTTACTAAACTACGTAATTCTGCGCCTTTCATGTGCGCTGATTAGTAGTAGTTCTTGTCAGTTTCCTAATTGAAACTTTCAGAGAGTACGGAAGAGGCCATACCATTTATGTCAGTAACTTGAAGCTTTTCTGCCAGTAAGCGGCATCACGGTCCGAGTCGGTGAACTCATGTACACTAACTAGGTGCCGAAGTGACGGCAGATTTGACTGCAGTACTACTACTACTTAGTTTTACCGTGACCGCCGGTTTCAATAGTGTCTTCATGCCAGGTTCAGTCACAACCTAATCGCTCCCTGCTTTACCGCCGGTCACGACCATGGATGAATCATTTCCAACTGCCGCTGGTCTGGCGCAATATTCAACTAGTATTTGTACCTGTGGAAGAAGCTTTGCTCAACTAAACGCATATGCAAACCACCAGAGAACTTGTAAAAAGCGGAAGAAATACCTTTCAAATGCGCTAGCAAAGGCCAAGGATGTATGGACGACACGAAAAAGGCCATGTAGAGAAGTTGGACGTGGTGAACACCTTGGGTCTGTTGCTCCTGCAACACGGGTCCCAGATGCAGCAACTAGCATTGGCATAGTATCTCCAGCAGGAGAAGGCCAGGAGCCCCCACAGTTGGAGCGTTCTTTCGTCACATCAGAATTCAGTTCTGGGCATGCAACTTTCGAGGAATGCAAGGTGAATCTCGATATCAATAATGATTCGTGCTGTTGATGCTCAATCACTTCTTTAGGATGGGTCCAGTCTTTCAGAATCTTTGCATCATGCAGTCGATGACACGCTGTCACTTGCCGAGCGTCGTCCAAGACGCCTCAATCGTCGTCTTCCTGCACGGTTTCGAGACGTTCTTCCTCAGCCACCACCACCGCCTACAGCTGAGCCAGCCCCATCGCCAGCTGCAGATCCCCCTCTTGCTTTGGCTGCAAACACACTGCTGTCACGGTCACTTTCTTTCTTTCGCACACTTCCAAACTTATTCGGACTTTCACGTCAGTATTACGGTGCCTGTCTGCCGACCCACGACCCAGAAGCGGTCACAACTCTGGAACACCTCACTCTGACCCATTCAAACCATGAAAGTCAGGATCTCAGTATCCCTGCTCCTGCAACGCGGGGTGACTGTAGCAACGGCCCAGATGCCTTCTACCCATATCCCAACAAATCGTCATTTCTCCTCGGCGACTGGTTTTGGAACGGAGGCCTGCAGAAATCACAAAAAAGCTTCAGGGAACTATTGCGGATCATCGGCGATACTGAATTTCGACAGGAAGATGTACGTGCCACGCGCTGGAACTCGATCAATGATCAACTTGGATCTAATAAAGAAGAGGCAGAGGGATGGGTGCCTTTGGAAGGTGCGGGGTGGAAGAAGACCGCGATCAACATCAAGATACCCATTCATAATCGTTCGGATAATCCAGGCGTTCACGACTACCTTACAGCAGAATTACATCATCGATCACTCTTATCTGTCATCCAGGAAAAGCTTGCTAACGAAAGGCACGACGACCTGTTCCATTATCAGCCCTACGAATTGCTCTGGGATCGCGGAAAATCTGAGAGACCCACCCGCATCCATGGAGAACTGTATACCTCTGATGCCTTTATTCAGGCACACCGTGAACTCCAAGAGTCCCCACCTGAGCTTGGGTGTGATCGAGAGCGAGTGGTTCTTGCTCTCATGTTTTGGTCGGACTCGACCCATCTAGCCTCATTCGGCAATTCCAAACTTTGGCCGTGCTATATGTTCTTTGGGAATGAGTCTAAGTACCGAAGGTGTAAGCCTTCTTGCCGTCTATGTAGTCATGTGGCCTATTTCAACCATGTAGGTACCTACGTGCTTCCTAGTGCTTTCTTCATACTCACACATACTTGCGGTCAAGCTTCCAGATAGTTTCAAGGATTTTGCCGTTAAGCACTTCGGTGGAAAAGGTCCCAGTGCTGACTTTATGGCACATTGCCATCGCGAACTTTATCATGCACAATGGAAGGTCCTGCTAGACGACGAGTTTGTGGAAGCGTGCAAGCATGGAATTGTCATACGCTGTTGTGATGGGGTTGAGCGTCGTTTTTACCCTCAGATCTTTACTTATTCTGCCGACTATCCAGAAAAGTGAGTCAAGCTCCGTTACGGTACCTAGAGGGCCAATCAACTAAATTTACTACACATCTCGTTATCAGAGCGTTAATAGCTACGATACGGACTCTGGGCGGGTGCCCTTGCCCTCGATGCCTCATCCCGAAATCCCGCGTTCAAAATTTGGGCATGCGGCTGGACATGAAACAACGCCAAACCCTCTTACGCATAGACGACGATATCCGGCGAAGTGAAGTCTCCACCTCGCGTTCACTCATCTACGATAGTGGCTATGGCATCCGCAGCAATTGTGTTGAAAACCTACTGAAAGAGCACTCATTGGTGCCAACCTCTGTACGTTGAACTTATCGCTATTAAACTCTTTCGTGTATGACGGTCGATAACAACTACCTTTCAGAATGCATTTTCGGAGAGGCTCGGGTGCCTCGGCTTTAATCTGTTTGCTATGCTGGTTGTAGATCTCCTGCATGAGTTTGAGCTTGGGGTCTGGAAAGCCCTGTTTACCCACCTGATACGCATTCTCGGAGCTGCTCTCAAGGGCGATAGATTGGTACACGAGCTTGATCGTCGGTTAGTTTTGTCCAAGAAGGCTGACCTGCTCTGACTAATGGAGCCCTTAAGTTACAGACTCATCCCCACCTTCGGCCACGATACCATTCGAAAGTTTGCTTCAAATACATCTGAAATGAAGAAGATGGCTGCTCGCGACTTCGAAGATATTCTTCAGGTAAGGCTTCACGTTCTTTTTAACCGCACTCAACTTATACATAAGTATATAATCAGTGCGCTATCCCGGCCTTTGATGGCCTTCTCCCAGAGCCACACAACACCAGTATCTTAGTTCTGCTCACTACTTGTGCAAGCTGGCATGCCTTGGCAAAGCTGCGCATGCATACAGAGGAGACGCTCAATCTCCTGGATGCTGAAACGGTTACGCTGGGAAAGCAACTTCGCCATTTCCAGAAACATACCTGCGCAGCTTTCGATACTCGCGAACTAAAGCGGGAAGCAGAACGTCGACAACGCCAGCAGTTAAGGAGCCTGGCTGGAAACGGAGAGGCAACGGGGTCAAAGCCTCATACCGCTCGAAGACAAAAGACGTTCAATCTACAAACCTACAAGCTACACGCCCTGGGTGACTATTCTACCTCCATACGCAACTTTGGTACAACCGACTCATATAGCACTGAACCAGTGAGTGAAGGCATTTTGATGGTATCCTCTGCCATGTAGATAATTTATTTCAAAATATAGGGAGAGCTAGAACACCGCACCTCCAAAGCAAGGTACCGTCGAACGGACCGAAAAGAGTTTGTGAAGCAGATAGCCAGGATTGAACGGCGCGAGGCTCGCATACTCAGCATCCGTGACAAGCAGTCGCCACAGGGTACGGTGATGGAGGAAGAAGTTGCTACATCGCCTGAGGCTCATTTCCATGTCGGGAAATCTCAAAACTATCCTGAGAACATTCCTCTGTTCCTTCAAAGGCACGCGGGGGACCCCGCTATCAAAGTAAGTACCACATACCTCTTATACAGCCCGGTGCTGATTCCGAGCAACCGTGATAGGGTTTTGTACCTAAGCTTCAGCATTTTCTCCTTACTAAGATCCAGGACTCGATCACCAGAGAGGGTAGCCTTTTGTATACTGACGGTCCCACTCCAGCTGCAATCCCAGGAGCTACCCCAGTGTGCTCGGACTGGGAGGGACGTGTTTTTATCAAGGCCGATCGCATGTATAGGCACAACTTGATGCGCCTCAACTACACTACATATGACGTTCGCCGAGCGCAGGATGTCATCAATCCATCGACATCTCATTGTAATGTCATGCTCCTCGACCAAGCTAGCGAGGGCTCAACTACCGGTGAAAGTCATCCTTATATCTATGCTCGTGTACTCGGCATATATCATGTCAATGCCACTTATATTGGCCCTGGGATGGTTAACTATCACTCACATCGAATTGACTTTCTGTGGGTGCGCTGGTATCAATACCTTGGCAAACACTCCCAGGCCGACCGGCAAGCACCTTTAGATCGTGTTTGCTTCCCGCCTATGGCAGAGCAAGACTCATTTGGGTTTGTGGACCCTGATGACGTTCTTAGGTGCTGCCATGTCATTCCACACTTCGAGCAAGGCTTGCAGCACTTGGATGGTAGGGGTATCTCCCACTGTGCTCAGGATAAGTTGGACTGGAAATTCTACTATATAAATCGGTGCATCAATTGTGACTACTGATGGAGTTGCGCTGACTTTATGACCTAGTTTTGTAGACCGGGACTCATTCATGCGGTATCAATGGGGGCTGGGAGTTGGGCATACCTATGCTCATGGTGCCGGCGGTCAAGAAGAAGATAATGCGGTTGCTGTAGAGTGTTTTGAGGACTTTGAAGAAGATGCGTTGAGCAGTGGCCAAGACGGTTGCACTGCCTCTAACTCGGACCCAGGTGGTGAAGCTTCTGACTCGGACTGGGGGTCTGCTTCAGATGACTCCAACTCAGAAGAGCGTGACACTGATAGTGATTCGGACCAGTATGATACCCTTGACTACGAAAACTAGTAGGTCAGTTGGCACAAATGCATGTCTCTGGTACACTACTTCATGTTTTGGCGGTTGGCTGCATTCTCCATTCTGGTGTGGGTGTGCCTTTGAAGTCACGGTAACTTCAACCCTGCAGACGCTCCAGTAAGTACTCAAGCAGTGGCCATATCGCAGTGCAAGGCGTTGGTCCGAGTTAGCGATCTCAGGGACTCGGATTATCCTTATAGCCATTTCTAAATCCTTCCCAGGTCCAATAAGCCTGAGGTCGGGCAGGTTCAACCGCCACGGCTACTATCAATTCAAGTTGGAACGTTCGTAAGTCACGTCACATTCACCACTGCGTCACATTCACCACCGCATCACATTCACCACCGTGTCACAATTCACCGTCTGACAGTCTAATACGGCTTACTAACGAGTTCGCCATACTTGAATTCCCAAAACAGAGGTTCAAGTCACTCAAATTGCACCGAACGTGACCATAGCGGACTCGCGTTTAAAATCGACTGCCCTCCGAATGGGAACTGTCAGTATTTCTTGTCCTGCCTCCAACCATTGCACCTGTTATGACCGAAGATCAACAGTCCTGCGGCCAACGTCGCAAACAACCTGTTGATGCCCTTCAACTCGGTCCTAGGAAAAGGCCGTGAGTGACTTCGGATAGCCATTGCTGCTGACCATTGCAATCATTATACAGGAGTGCAGCTGATCCATTGGTACACTATGGTCGTCATTTCGGACGAACAGTACACGCTCTTTGCAACTTCCAAGCCCTCCTCACAAATGGAATTTTACGAATGGGAGAATTGGCCGAGACTCCAGAAGAAAACTTTACCGCTGAGTATATCACTTTTTTATAGAGTTACGTGTTACATATTTAATCACATGTACAGGGAACGGCGCGAGCATCGTATTTTTCAAGAGCTCCTCAAGTCTGTGGCAGGCCTGGAAGAGCGCTTGATGCAAGGCGGAGATGATGAGGTTGATGTCATTGCAGAGCTGGTAAGTACTATTTCGTTTTCCTATGTCTTCAAAGTTAACTCTGTATCTCACATCCCCATCAGCTCACCAAGGGCGCCTCTGGAGCAAGGGGTGATGACACCAAAAGCCTCAAAGGCAGTGTGCTTGATTGGATTACCCCCAAGGGACAGAATCTGGTTCCTCCTCTCGCTCGAAACATGAAAATTGACCGCGGTTTTCATCATGAACGGACGGGTGCGTTACTCTGTCCTGCTGGCCTGGACTGGTCTCACTCAGAGTAGGTGGTATCTTACTACTTGTCTGTTTACTTGGCATCCATACTGATGGCACGCAGGACAAAAGCTAAGCTACAAAGTGGCGAGATTATCGTAACGGGAGACCAGTGGCCGCTGTTCTTGTATGCTGACTACCATTATGATTCCGAGGATCCGTGGAATGGCCTGTTTCGAAGCGCTTTGTTGGTCTGCGTAAGATATAAGCTCTGTATCACTGAGTCCGAAATTCTCTGCGCTGAGCTCTACCTACAGGCATATAAACATGTATTCACGTCCCCCAGCTCTGTAGACAGAGAGCCAAAGGCAACTCGCTCAGGCAATGCTCGTATTCATGGGATGACCCGAATTACTCTGCCCTCCATCGCATACATTGCAACTCAGGTGTGTCTACACTTCAACTCTGTACATTTCTACTCAGTGAACTTTCTTTCCAGGTCCGATTCTCCCTCACATCATCACCTGTTTTCTCGCGTACCGACACAGTCACAGACTCCGAAAGGTTTTACAACTCCATCTTGGATATTTTCGAAGACCCGGATGAAAAACAAGAGGTAGATGATCTTGCTGTATGGTGGAACAGGTGATGGATACCTTTTTCCGCTTTGCTTATCCTCATGTGTTATAGGCAAATCTTCCCTTCATACTCGACCGCTCAACGTCCTCTGGTCAAGAATAGTGTGCTGGCGAGGATTCGGGAGAAGCGAGCGCAAATAAAAGAGGCTTCGGTCACTGATGGTGGTAGTGGCAATGCGTAGTATACAGTTAGCACAAGTTAGTCGATTATACTCACCAAAGAATTTATATTCAATGATCCAAACCTTGTGTGTGAGTATCTTGCGACGCCAAGATTATACCTAGCCTTCGGACTAAAACTCAGTGATAATATCAGCTCATTTTTGTATGTTTTACCTACGGTGACAATCAAGCTGGTCATGTTACAATGATTGACTACACGGTCTGCCTTTCTAGCATACATCATTGTGATATTCTTGCTCCAATAGTACCCAGCTATTACTTTACTGGTCACAAGTCCAACAAGTTCGTTTGTAGCCGATACTTGTAAGAATGATACCCATTGGACACACCTTTATGAGAGGTGTCTTTCTGATATTCATTTGTGCCTTTCATAAAAGCAGGCATCCATTATATACTTAGACACTAAAAGTTGATAGAGCATCATGATTGTGACACTTGTCATGCAGATAGCACTCCCGTGCAATCCCTGCCATCATGGTGATGCTTGTGAGCTCTGTCAGGGCAAGCGTCCATTATAATCGAAGATACTAAAAGTTGACGGAGCATCATGATTGTAACACTTAACTTTCTTGCCATGCAGATACTCCTGCATAATCCCTGCCATTATGGTGATATTTGTGAGTTCTGTCAGGGCAAGCATCCATTATAATTTAAGGGACTATGGCTAATAAATGGTCACAATTACAAGGCTAGGTATATGTTGGCAATTCAATCTATTAATGCCTCATCCTTACATAGATGGCGAGTCCTACCTTGTCTATCCTACCATGTAAGGCTTCACAATGTGACTTATCATTATTGTACTTATTATAGCGATTTTGCTTATTATAATTTTTTGTATACCAATATAATTTCGTGGTTGGATGTCTGATGGAGCTCAATTGAGGTTTCAACTTGAACACCACTCGCTAGCCAATGTACGTTGCTAGAAGAAGCCACCGTGAGCTGAGTTGCTCATCAATCATCCCCTTCCATACTTGCACTGCCCTTCCTCTAGTGCCAGCCAGCCAGGACTTGGCACAACTAGCGGATTTATAGTTCAACAACCATTGATTTCACCGCTCAAGCGTGTCGCTAGCTACATACTAGCTTGCAGTCCTTAACTCCTTCGCAGCAACGGTGACCCACTCTCCCTGCTTTGAGCCTCCCCTCGAATCGAAGCGACACGTACGATTCCGGCTGTGTGCTGGCCACCCTCAGGCGCCGCACTGCCAATTTTTGGCTACGCTTTAAGCTTCAGGTTAAGTACGTCCGACACAGGGTCTTCGAGGTAAATTTGATTCTTGAAAAAGGACAATTATAGGGCGATATGATAGTGACCTTGTGTCACAAGGTGATGCAATCTCATGGCGATTCTATTATGATGCATGATGCTCAACGCATTGTCAAATTCAACGCAGTAAATGTTCTCAACATCTAAAAGTAGCCCCACTTTGCTCAACAATAGTGAATACCTTCCAGTTCTCCCTAACTTTAGCATTGCGTCTCCAAGTTCCCAAGGCGGATCTATTGTTTGACTGCATTGGTATGTTACTAAAAATATATTGTTTTTAACTGCATGAATACTTACTAAAACATTCCTGGTGCTCGAAGCGCTACTTGTCGTCGTCATAGCTAATAGGGAAGTAGACTCCAAGAGTGTCGTCCTCAGCTAAATAGGTGTGTCAGCATTGTGGTGTCAAGTGACGGTCATGAATACTTACAGCGCTTCTTGTCATCATCGTAGCTAATCGGGAAGTAGACACCGAGGGTGTCGTCCTCAGCTAAATAGGTGTGTCAGCATTGTGGTGTTAACTGACGGCCATGAATACTTGCAGCGCTTCTTGTCGTCGTCGTAGCTAATAGGGAAGTAGACACCGAGAGTGTCGTCCTCAGCTAAATAGGTGTGTCAGCATTGTGGTGTCAAGTGACGGTCATGGATACTTGCAGCGCTTCTTGTCGTCGTCATAGCTAATCGGGAAGTAGACACCGAGAGTGTCGTCCTCAGCTAAATAGGTGTGTCAGCATTGTGGTGTTAATTGACGCCATGGATACTTGCAGCGCTTCTTGTCATCATCGTAGCTAATTGGGAAGTAGACACCGAGGGTGTCATCCTCAGCTAAATAAGTGTGTCAGCATTGCGGTGTTAACTGACGGTCATCAATACTTGCAGCGCTTCTTGTCGTCGTCGTAGCTAATAGGGAAGTAGACACCGAGAGTGTCGTCCTCCGCTAAATAGGTGTGTCAGCATTGCGGTGTTAACTGACGGCCATGAATACTTGCAGCGCTTCTTGTCATCATCGTAGCTAATTGGGAAGTAGACCCCGAGGGTGTCGTCCTCAGCTAAATAGGTGTGTCAGCATTGTGGTGTCAAGTGACGGTCATGAATACTTGCAGCGCTTCTTGTCGTCGTCGTAGCTAATTGGGAAGTAGACCCCGAGGGTGTCGTCCTCAGCTAAACAGGTGTGTCAGCATTGTGGTGTTAACTGACGGTCATGAATACTTACAGCGCTTCTTGTCATCATCGTAGCTAATCGGGAAGTAGACCCCGAGGGTGTCATCCTCAGCTAAAATAAGTGTGTCAGCATTGTGGTGTTAACTGACGGCCATGAATACTTGCAGCGCTTCTTGTCATCGTCGTAGCTAATCGGGAAGTAGACACCGAGAGTGTCGTCCTCAGCTAAATAGGTATGTCAGCATCGTGGTATTAACTGACGGTCATCAATACTTGCAGCGCTTCTTGTTATTCGGGAAGTATACGCCACGGGCCTCATCCTCGCGCTTTGCTACGGCTGCATGTTATGTTAATAACTATGATACTACTGATGTCACGAATACTTGCAGGATTGTCCCGCAATCCCTGACATGGGGTATGCGACCGCAAGAGCCACCATGGAGGCCAGTGCATTGAGCAGGAGAGAACGCTGCATGTTTGAAGTTGAGAAGAGTAAAGTTTAGAGCTTCGTTAGTGCATACCTCTCAATCTAGGGGCCTTCTTATACCTTGTCGTAGGTTCGCTTATCCAGTCGGACCTTGCTATAATACTACGTGGCACCATATTCAATCAATTTATCAGGATGCATCCTGCCCTTCGATTGTTGATTAAATTGGTATCAGTGTAGAAGTCAACACATGACGTGCTTTGTGACACTTATGGAGCTACACACGAGCTAGATGGATCGAAACTGCAATCAGCCAGAAAGATAGATAGGGAACATTATGCACAACTTGCTCGCCGTTGTTAGCACCCCTGGGGTGTAGGTGGGATTTATCGCTAATTCACATAATTTTGCGAGCCATGGTGTTGCCATCAGGTTCCGGCGCAATGAACGTGTTACAAGCAGCAGTAACTGGTATCATTAAATTATACCAAGGGCCGAATTAGCAAGACTTGTAATTCATAATAATATTGAGCGGCTCAGCGTACTAGGTCACTCCGAGTCGTCTGTCGTTTGTGCAGTACGAATGTTCAAGGCAGTCATATAGTATAGCCCGCACAGGACCTCAGGCTGGCCTACTGGCACGTTCCCGAGCTGCCAATGATAACTGTATATTAAATCAAAAACTCTGAAAATGGGTTTCTGTTGTGAACAATTTGTATTTCAATCAATGAAACATACGCTGCCTCGGGCCAGTGGGTTGCCAACCCATGACTTGTCAATGACGACTGAAACTATATAGAGTGCCGTCTCACGGGTAATCTGGTGAGTGACACAGTCTTTGGGGCTTTGGATCTTGACGCGAACGTGTCACACGTAGATACTTGATCACGCATGCAACGCACGCCGCGTCGCCGCCTCAAATCTTGGATCATCATACTTTCTCGATATGAAATAGGGTGTCAGCTGCCTGGGAACAGAGTGCTATTGGTGCTCCACTCCAGCTCGCCACGTGGAGATATTAGTTGCTTTCATACCGAAGCAGTGGACCCAGACTATCATATGGTTATAGCCTGTTTTGTGGGCCATGCCCTGTGGGTATACTTGCAACGTATACCTTTTCATATCCATAAAGAGATGATTGGCAAGTTTATGCTGAATCTGGGGACCCCTGTGTACCTGAAGTCACAAATGCCCTCTCTCACCAGTCCGCCATTCCTTTACTAGGCGCGAAGTTAGGAGTAATAGCCTATGGTAGCCTGAGCGCAAGGTGTCTGAGCGCTCGTCTACTTACGTGGAGTGTTGTTACAGGGTACCGTGTGAATATTTTTGGGAAGAACGTATTAGTGGTTGTTAGACTGTTATTCTGACTCTGTGGGTGAGCGAGATTCGGACCGCGTAGGAGAATGCTGGCGATGATGGTAATTGCGGTCACATCATGATGCATGATAGTCTAACGAAAACCTTTCGATAGATGACGATGTATGACAAAAAATATCTTATTCTCACCGGTTCTCTGATTGCCGCCGAACCTGCAAAACACACCCGACGGTCGCGTCAGCATAACAATACTCTCTATAGGCACT
Source organism: Suillus fuscotomentosus (assembly GCF_016647785.1). Classification (NCBI taxonomy): domain Eukaryota; kingdom Fungi; phylum Basidiomycota; class Agaricomycetes; order Boletales; family Suillaceae; genus Suillus; species Suillus fuscotomentosus. Next base: position 21,530 of record NW_024539518.1, read on the forward strand.
CGCCAGCGTGTTACTCCATTGGTTATGCATTAAACGAATGGCTCTGTTTATCCGTACTCTAATATGATGAAGCCGTATCATATTGAACGTTCGAACGGGGATATTTTACAAGGGAATAGTACAGCTAAATATCAATGCATACCTTTTTTTGTATCCGATTTTGGTCCATTGAGAGTGAAACTCTGTGCGGGACATTACTATCTAGCCTCAGGACCCTGCATCCCCTATGTCAGACTAGCTTTGGGCTGCATCAGCGGACACAAATATTCTTCACACCCGTTGTCAACAGAGTGAGTTCCTTGTGCGACAGTTTATAAGTACTATGCAACTCAGTTCTATACGTCTTTATAATCACATTCGTGATGTAATGTCATGCCCTCTGGATCATCTATGGGTCGAGAATACAATTAAGGGGGCAAAGGAAGGTCAACATTGTCCTCTTGGCGGACCATCTGGGATTGAGGGACATAAATACGATGATCATCCACCCAATCCAAGATCTTCTCGAGGTCTCTACATTGATGAGGGATGTTGAAGTTTGGGTAAGGGACATCGAGTCCCTCGACCCAATCGTAAGTAACCATTGTTACATCAGAGTGGCACATTATGACCTGTCTGAGCATTTCGACGCAGTGATCTGATGCACAACATTAGCAGGCAGGATGCAGGAAGGGAGGTAACAGTATGCTAACCAAGATGGATGCGCCATCTGTCAGGGGATTCGACAAAGTCAGAATCAGTTGCTGTGTAATAGTCACCCCAAGTGGATTGGCGAATCATGTTCTATAAGAGGTAAGTAAAGATCGAGCAGCCTTTTGTTACGACTGACTATGCAATGAAGCTGGTGAATGACCTCCACTGTCGCCAAATAATCCCCACCATACTCTTTCGGATACCTAGCCATGAATGGGGCAGGTTCCTCCCCTATTTTGAGTAGCTCTTCGAGCGTAATAGACATTAGCCGCCCTGAAAAGGTTGTCAATCAGTAATCACCTCGATAGGAGTAAAGTACAATATGCAACCATCGGCAGTTACTTTGTTCCAAGCTGTTTCGAGATCTGGAGACGGACTGCCGCGATATGCCGAAGGACGATCCCAACTTCCGTTGAATCTCACAATGCCTTTGGATTCAATGGCCTCGTTGACTGGAGCTGTGATGGGTCAGGAAGGTATTTCTGTCATACCGTCTGTCCACCTACAGAACAAGAGTATGTCATCCTTCGAAGGTGCCCATGCCCATAGCGTGAAGAAGAGTAGCGTTATGGATACCAGCACCCCATGTATAAGCCACAGTGATACGCGAAGGAAGCGAGACTTTGAATGAGGTCTGGTTTCTGTACTCCTATGTAGAAGGTTTGCATCCTCGTCATCGGCTTCGTTGACAGGGGAATACTGAGCAGGATATTCCTTGGCCATAACGTACGGAAGAAGAAAGATCAGTTGGGTATGGATTCGGAGCGGACACACAGGACAAACCTTTGAAGCGTTTGCAACGTACAGCCTGTGGACCTCGGAGACCTAGAAGTGCCAATGATTGGATCAGAAGTAAGAACCTTAAATTTGCGCTATTCTGTGTCATCAGAACTCAATGAGCTGGCATTGCATACTTTCCAGATCGACATTATGACGAGAAGTCAATCTCGGTACCAGATCCTAGGCACCAGTGTTGACGTGACGGGAGAATGTTCCCAGTATGCATTGAAATTTACTATGTTCTGGAGCTCCTGGTTGTCACGCTAGTGGTAAAAACGCTTTGATCCCGAGGTAAAGTGTACGTTGTGTAACTTGTATCATGAAAAAGTCTGTTTAGTGACAGCCACTACCGTCATATTACTATTAGACTCTTTCAGCATGTCGCAATTTCGAGCAGAGATGAAAATACCTTGCTACTAGTAGCCTCCAGGGAATTGAGTAGTGTGATCAGAATCACGAACTTTCAATTTCCGACAATTAATGGCTTCTAGGAGAGTCTGAGACAACCTAGATCATTTGGGGTCGCTGCGGCCGCATCAGTTATTGGACGAGCGCTACACAGTCACGCGTACGGTACACTACTAGGTGCCACGAAAATAACAAATAACAGTACATTGCGGGTCCGGCAATGCCGACGCCGTGAGAAAGTTGGTAATTTGGCTTGCTCATCCAGTTATTGATCCGAGTGTATAGCCAGCCATCTTCAATTGATATTGTGATCCGGGGATTCTGGGATCTATCAAAGTTGCCAGCAAATCCCCTTCCCAGAAAAGATGATCGAAACGACATATTTCATTGAATCAACTAGTTTGGTGAGTAAGTAGTTAACGACAAGCGTGTCAGATTCCTTGATTACACGTTTCAAGTTGTTGCGTAGTCAACACTAGCTCTTGCAGCGTTTAATATTCACTCTCCACATCAAGGACTCACGGCGAAGCATTTGCACGTCGTTCTTCTCGTATTCAGCTCAGAGAAGGAAGTAGACGCAGCTGCTAACCACGGGAGCCAGCATGTCTAAAGATTCTTTACACTTTTCTGATGAGGAGACAATCTTCGGTGACGTAGACAGGCCCGGTGCAAAACCTCATCTCAAATCTCGCATTCTTCACCTGTGGCCTTGGTTAAGCATTGGTTCGCTTATAGTCACATCCGTGTCCTCCTTCACGCTGTGGATGAGCACGCCTTCTGCTCATCTTGCTATATACTGTGAGTAGTCAGATGGTGCTACATGGTCAATATATTGACCAATTACAGCTCCAGCAAGTGTTGCTGTTGAGCCTGTTATTACAAGGTTCAATGGGACCATCATTTTCCCTTCTATCTATCGTATTCCCAGTGGACCTCTTGACGCTCCCGACTATCATGGCCCTCCTTCCCCAGAACTCGATGCTGCTTGGGCCAGGATTTCTGACGATGGTGTGGCATTCAATTTATTATGTTGTACTGTCGGTCGTTATTCACTTACATGAAATCACAGTGCCACCAACCCAGGTTACGATTGATGATCTACGTAAAGCTGGAGAGGTAGATCTACCAGCGAAGGTTAAGTATCCACAAAGTAGCGGTGGAGGTTTCATGGCATCGTTGGAAGTCAATCATCAAATGCGTTGTCTGGTAAATTATGCCTATGCTACACGTAGAGCCCAGTCATGTTTTGTTGATAATTGTGTAGAACTTCCTTCGCAAATCCTCTTGGCCCGACCATTACAAGTTGGACCCCTGGTTGCAGCGGGACCCCTCGGTAGTTCGAATGCATCTTGGTAAGTTTTCTTCCTTACCCAACACGTCCGCCGTGCTCATAGCATCTACCTTAGATGACTGCATCGAACTGATCAGGCAGTCTATCATGTGCCATGCCGAGGTTGCGATGATCACGTGGGACTGGGTGAAGAACCACAAACAAGCCTACCCCAACTTCAACACCCGTCATGCATGTAGGAAGTTTGAGAACGTCATGGACTGGGCTATGGAACATGCTGATCGATCCGAGATTACTCGGATGGAGGATACGATTGACCTCCCTTTCCCTCATCAGTACAGTATATGATGCGTCTTGCGTGATGAGAGACATCGCATTATGATAAGTTACTTGATGATCGCACATGTTGTTCGAGGTGATGGATGGGGAATGTGACGTGGAGAAGCTATGAACAAGAACAGTGATAAGTAGGGCACTGATAATTTGACGTCTCCCAAGCATATTGGTGACTTGGTACAATATTTCTTTGACTCCTTCGCAGCACATCCACCTCTTCCTACTTCTCCAGTGCTTCAAAAATAGAATCGACAGCTGAGACTCGGTCCCCAGATGTGTCAACAGTCTCTAGGTCAACGCGAAGCTCTAGAACATCCCATAATGGACAGCTTGCAGAAGTGGCCCACCAAGGGGCTCCGCGAGGACTGAATGACCAGCGCATAGCCGGATGATTGAACAAGAGCCTTCCGTGAACCAGTTGCGGCGTTGGTGAGGGGACATAAGGAAAGTAGCGTGCACTGAATTTGCAATTAGCGCTGAAATGAATATTTAACGCGGCCAACGAGTTCCGTGCGCCATCAACCTTAAATTAAACCTGAAGTACGAATCGTGAAACCGCCAAGCTCGGAATTTGAGTCGAATGCATAGTAAGCCGGACCATATTATAAGACAGTTCGGTTTCCGCAGCACAGGTGGCTTTATACACATGCGCTCCTTCCCACCGTTAAATCATCACTTATCGTGCACGGACCCTATCTACGTCAACCTCCATGAACCATCTTTTAATCGACAGCCGCGGTCTCTCCACTTCGCTTCGTTTTAACGAGGCGTCATTCTTCATCGAACCTACAAAGCCCGACGGTCACAATTCCTCTTGCTGCGCAGGCATATACGCTGACAGAGAAGTGAAGTGCACAGAGGTGCCTCTTCGCAATGTCATTTACGCCAAAGTTACATCTGGCGTCATCGAGGTACAATACCTGGTTCGCAAGGGCAAGGAAAGCCGTTTGGAACTTGCAATGACAACCGGCGCCGTTCAGAACGAAGATAGCGCGCGTGTCAAGAAGTGGTGCGAGGCGCTGCTTCTTGCTGCGTATCAGGGTTTGTCAGACTTCATAACGCGTGGTATGTATACTACTTATTTGGCTCACTAGGCGCGAATCCGTCCAAGAATCTCAAGGTGCTCGTTAATCCCTATGGCGGAAAGGTCAGCTTCATCAAACTCCTTTGTATGCTTTCATGACCGTCTTTCTCAGGGGAAGGCAAGAGCATCATACGTCAGCAAAGTAGAACCCATATTCCTTGCGGCTGGATGTACATTGGATGTAACTTGCACGTCATAATTTCATGGCATCCTTGCTTCACTCTCACTGATGTATTGCCATACAGACACCACCCATGGCGGTCATGCTATCGAAATTGCTCGCGAAATGAAGCTGGGATATGATGCCCTGGTCATTGTATCCGGTGACGGTTTGATCCACGAGGTCCTGAACGGAATAAATCAACATGAACACCGTGACCAGGCATTTTGCATACCAATAGCACCTATACCGACTGGCTCCGGTAACGGGATGTCTCTTAATCTACTGGGTCTGCAGGATGGGCTTGATGTTTGTGCAGCAGCTCTCAATGTTCTCAAAGGTATGTTCTGCCGGTCGTCTTAAACGCTAGAAACGCTGAATATTGGGATTCAGGACAACCATTGAAAACCGATCTATTTTCCTTCACCCAAGGAAATCGTCGCCGGATATCATTCATGTCACAAACTATCGGAATAACGGCAGACATCGATATTGACACTGAACATTTACGATGGATGGGCGATACCCGATTCATCATAGGCTATATCCGTGCCAGTCAGTCATTGTTGCCCTCTCCTGTCACCTTCTTGACTCCTTTAACTCAGTTATTGCCCGCAAATCATGTCCGATCGAGTTATCAATGAAGGTCGTCGAACAGGACAAATCTCGCATGATGGATGTTCTTCATGCACGACGAGCGGGCGAATCACCCAGCCAATCTAGCGTTCCTAGCTTGTTTAGTGCCGACAAGAAACCTGATAGTCCAAGCTCTTCACATGAGGAGTGGACCCGGTTTAAAAGACCTATCCTGTGGATGTACGCCGGCAAAGGGCCATTCGTTAGTCGGTAAGTAGCAGTATACTGTATCAAAAATTGACTCATGAGTCCCACTCCTAAGGGATTTGATGCAATTTCCCGTCTCTTTAGCTGATGATGGACTTATCGACATATCCATACAAGAAATAGTAAGTGCGTTATGATTTGTTCTTTTGATGCATTTGATACCTTGTTCGAAGACCAGTCGACGGGCTCTTTTACGGGCCATGGACGGTGCCGAAGAAGGTCGGACGTACTGGATAAACACGGTAATTTTCTCATTCTTCATTTGTGCGTACGACTCACCAGGTATACAGAACCGGTACTTCAAAGCCTCTGCTTACCGCGCAAGGCCTCTCGCCCCAAAGGGCACGCTCGTCGTGGATGGCGAGCAAGTTCCCTTTGAAGAGTTCCAGGTAGACGTCCTCAATGGACTGGGCACCTTTTTAGCCCCGTATCCTCATTATGCGCCGGAGTTTCTTGTACGAGACATCGAAGGGAACACCTAGGAGACCAAGTGCATAATTATAGTTTCAATGATACCCTTCTTGGTCATTGAACCGGTTGTGGCACCTATGCCATACTAACTACTTTTGACAAGCAATCTAGCCGCATACAGTGGTATCATTTGAATTTGGTGTCATGATCACTGATGCACTCGGCGAACAATGCGATCTGCATGCATATCCCCATTGATTGCCAGGGTCAACCAACTGTCTTCCATAACCATTGTTTGCGAGGGTATTGTTTAACATGTATGTAGTGCACGACGGACAGAAAAACGGAATGGCCAATGGCCCAGTGCAATCTACCCCTCATCCATCTATAAATTCACTCTCCACAAGTGCAATATCATCAGAGTCACCGTCATTCTGATCATCAACTACCTCCGGTAAACCGAAGTAGTAACCCAGGTTGTCCCACAAAACGGACCGTGTTTCCAAACTGCGGGACGCCAGCGCCTGCAGGGAATTGTAGCAGGGATATTGTTGAAGTGTTTTCTGGGAGCCAATCTCCTTCAAGACACGTAAGAAATCTTGAGGCGGTCCCTTCAACAGCTTTCTCTTGCTGTCGAGTTGAATACAATTCTGCGAGTCGCATATGCATTGGCTTTCCTGCGCCTCAAATGTCTGAGCGAAGTCCGTCATACAATGCCTGCCTCGTGCTAGGCAAAGCCAATCATCAGGCGTTAAGAGCCCCCATCGAGCGCTACGTTCTCCAGGCTGCCACAAAAGGACAGTTCCCTTGAGAATCAGTGAGTGGAGGGGGGTTTGGGCTGCGGAGGCTATCAAAGTCCATGAAAGGACTGATGGTAGATAGCATATAAAACGCAGCTGGCAAAATTTCTGGGATATTGGCCTCCCTGGCCAAGCGTATGGCAGAAGCAGGTTCCAGCATACGATTGTCGATGAACTGACTGGCCGCATCATGTTGCGGTATTATGGATGCAGAAAGACTGGCGTAATGCTCCATGAGTCTGTCCCATTCAGGGAGGGTGGATGGCCAGTCTGCCCGGAAACGAGCCCTGAGCAGCTTCTGCAGGACGCGCACGAAATATTTCTGCGATAGCAGGAGAATCCCTTTGTATTTGGTTGCGGCAAGAGGGTTTCTATTCTCCAACATGGATAGTATGGTGCTAAAAGCGTTTTGCTTAAGAGCCAGGAGGGCCCATACAAGCACAGTGCTCACCCCGGGTAGTAAAGGGCTCGAAGCAGGTCTTCAAGATCTTTTGCATCATCTGGCATCTGTACCGAATCTATACCATCATACGTTTCATTCTCTGCGGTAGAGGGTAGCACAAACATATCCGCAAATACTTTAGAGTGCGATGCGAGCACAGACTTGTGAACTCGAAACGCATGGGTTTTCCCAGCATGGGCGGCTAAGAGGACCACACTGCCATCAGCATAGTATAGGTCTTTGTGACGCACAAATTCGTCCTCGAGAACCTACAATGGTTAGAGGTGTGATGATAAACGGCGTTGTTCAAGTTTACTAGATCTCACTTACCATTCGCCTATAAGATGCAGCTCAGCGGCGGTGAGGAGAAGCGTGACAAGTGTGGGGTGTGATGGTGTGCGCGTGCCTCGACGCGTGACAAGCGCGGTCGTTGAATCACGTGGTGTCCCTCACGGGATCGGACTTTGAATTAAACCCTTCATAAGGCCCAGCACATAAACGTCGCGTCCCCTCAACACTCTTTCCTTAACCACCACCCACTACCGCCACTCCTACCTGGTGTGTATACGTTTGTGATATTGCACTGAAAATGCAAACTGACTCACATTGACAGTCACATACCTGTATAGTTTGTAAATTAAGCAAAACAATGGCACCTAAAGTGAGTTAATTCGTGATTCATATGCTTCCTATGTGTTAAGTCAAGGACCCATCTTAGCCCGCATCCACTGCTGCCAAAGCCCCTGCATCCACCGCCTCCAAGGCACCAGCTAAGGCTGACTCTGGATCAAAGGCTGCGAAGAAGACCGCTGCTAAGCCACAGGCTCCCGCTGAGGGTGAGAAGAAGAAGCGCCGAAAGGTCCGCAAGGAGACGTACAGCTCGTACATCTACAAGGGTGCGTTCATAGGTTGTGGTAGCAATTATGCACGGCTGATTTCGTTGTGAAGTCCTCAAGCAGGTCCACCCTGATACCGGTATTTCAAACAAAGCCATGGCTATTCTGAACTCGTTTGTCAATGATATCTTTGAGCGCATTGCTACCGAGGCATCCAGTATGTTTCCATCACTTGCCATAAACCAGGCAGATCCTTATAGTATACTTCAGAGCTTGCTGCTTACTCCAAGAAGTCGACGATCTCGTCGCGTGAGATTCAAACATCTGTTCGCCTTATCTTACCAGGAGAGCTGGCAAAGCACGCCATTTCTGAGGGTACTAAATCTGTTACCAGTAAGTGCCGTCTCATTCAAGTCATAGGTGATGATGCTGACCATTATTTCAGAATTCTCTGCTGGTTCTAAGTAATCTTCGCATATTTCACCCGTGTATTGTTACCATACCGTGTACCTTTCGTTATTAGAGATACCTCCACAGTACTCCCATCGCATGGGGCGCAAATATGAGCCGCCCATAACATGCTTCAATTGATATTCCTTTGACCTTACCAAAGTGACTTGGCCCACCTATGAGAGAACTTGTGAGTTGTAAGTCATGGCGAACTGATATTCAAGCAAGGTTTTTATGTATGTAGTGTTAACTGGCAACGTATGATTTTAACAACACCAAAACGCAGTCTATAAAATATCCGAAGTACATATATGCGCTCGTACGAGGCACTGGAGCTAGAGTATGTGACGTGAGTTTCAGTTGACGAACCGTCGACAATCTGATGTGCGAGCGAGTACAGAGTTCAAAAATTTGATGACACCTATAATCCAACAGCGAAAAGATCCGAGTGAACGAAAGTATCCATGAAAACAAAAGTCCTTGAATGGAGTGATGGTTCTAGTATGTGCGTGATTGATGACAGTGAATAGCAATAGCATAATTATGGTCGAGCTGAAGCAACGGTGATTAGCCACATCGAGTATCTCCACGGTCAAGTTGCATGATAACTTACCTAGTTGTTCTTTGCGGTAGAACCAGAAATAACCTAGTACAATGACAATCTGACAGATCAACGCTATCCAGAATGGAGCGGAGGCCATCGGGCTGCCCTTGAGACCTTGCGAGAAGTCCCATGTTCCAACATCAGGGAACACGCTCCCTGGACCGATGCGGTTTGGTGCAGTTGCGCGGGCAGCCATGACACAGATGGACCCAATGACCTGAGCAAAAGCGAGCGTGGCACAGACGTGCAATCTTGACAACGTCTGCAGGAGAATCATCCCCAAACCGACACCTTGCACAGCATCCAAAACACCGAGCCAAAGCCACAGAGAAAGACCAAGGTACGGTCCCCCTGAGCCAGCCCATGGGATATAGAGCGCAAGAGATGAGGTGCCCCACAATGTCTGCGACACACGTTAGACGACTGAAGATTGATGCAACATTGACAAGATAATACCTGACACCATCTTGGAGCACCAAGACCGACAGCGAACACTGGCAACAACCACGTGTGCGTCTTACTCAAGGACGTGAGGATATAGAGCATGAAAGCCCAGACACCGATGAAAAAGAAGATGATGAGAAGCATGATCGCCCACTTGGGGATCGGAACACTCCACAGGAAACTCCAGTTGCGACCGTAGGGCTGCAATAATGTTAGAACATAAAGATGTCAAAGCACTGGATCTGACATACCCCGCTGAGCCAATAATCACGCAAGACTTCAGATGCGAGGAACCTTGCGTGGAATATTAGCATCATCAACTTCGCCGTGAGTAAGAAAAGTCTAACCAAAGAACGAGTTTCCTTCGGAAGAGAGTTTTGAGAAAGTTTGGAACTTTCGGAGGGGTTTGTCGGTAGTACTCTGTTTGGTAGTTGGTATTATCCTGCTTGAGAACTCAGATGGGACTTACCTGGCAGTCCGTACAACATCAAGTATGCAAACGCAAACGACATTATTGAGAGCGGCCATAAGATACAGACAATCCACCAAGGCGTAACGGACCCAGGCTTCGCGGTATTCAGTGTGCTACCCCAAAACCACAGGGCAGCCACCCAGATCTGTTGAGAACCTTGCACAATGCAAGCGCGCAGTATCCAGGTTTCAGTGGCGGCACCCTAAAGCACAAAAATCAGCTGCATACAAAAGGACCCAAATAAATGACTTACCGCTTCCTCTCCAAAGTTCAAACCGAAAAAGATGAAAGCAGCAGCAGAAGCAACAGCATATGACCAAGTGGCGATGTCCGATAAGATGGTATGAGTCCCTTGAAGTTTCGATGACAATGAGGGAACGCCAATCAAGAAGAATGCTATGCCATAGAAGACCCAGGGTGCAGAAAGAACGTAGACGGAAGGTTTCAAGCGGAACATCGTATACCAAACGAAAGATGCAGCTAAGAATACAGCGCTGAGAACATATAGCTGGAGGTTGTCCTGGTAGTTTTGACCAGTGAGCAAAGTCATCTGATAGCTGTTTGCAGCAAGCATCTTGAGAACAAACGTGAGCTCATGAATGAGGATCAAGAATCAAAGGTCTTACCTGGCCGAGAGCAATGATGATAGTATACACTGGCCAACCCCCAATTTGTCGAGCCATGGCAATTTGGACTCTGTTCATGACCACCATGTTGCCGTCGAATTCCGGCTCTGTCTGGAATGGGTGAGAGCTAGGTGTTCTTGGGGCTGTAATGGGTGGCATCAGTGACAATTCACCTTCACAAGAAGGGTACAGTTACATGTTGGACGGGAATGCTCGTTCATTGTAGAGTGCTCGTTGATCGTAAGAGTACCAGGCATGCTCCAGATAGATTCGCGGTGCGAGGAAATGTAACTGGCTGCACTGGACAGCTTGTCTCGTCTCACACGTTCGAAGAAGGCCTCCTCAGACTTGACGAGGTACTTCTCGATAGAGAGTTCGCCCTTGGAGTTATTCGAGTTCAACGCTTGCAGCTTCTGCACAAACTCTGAGGCAACACCGCCATCAGAATCCGTGAACTAAAAAAAGTGGATGAGATAATGGCGATCACCAAAATTCTCGAGATACGCACCGTTGCAATAGCCTTGTTCAACGGTGAGTTAGTCTTTTCTTCCACGATGCTGCCAATGGACTCCATCGAGGCCACCCGAGAATGCGATCCAAATGGTCTCGGGGGTGTCGGACTCAAGAAAGGATCTGGCGCATGTCGATGATCTTGTGCAATCGTCCTGTTCGCTTTCTCCAAAAAGTCACTGTATCCAGGCCGACTACTAGTCGCGAAACTATGCCGCGAGTGTTCCTCGTCAGAAGTATCCGATGTATATGAAGAGTCGCGGTTGAAGTTGAAACGAGGTGGTGCCGACAGGAAGTTCTCATCATGGGGCGTTGAAACCTGGCTTCCAGGAGAACTAGGCATCAATCTCGGGGATGACATGGCGCTCTGGGCATCCCAGTCTGGTTGAACAGGTAGGCCTTGATTGACAGGGTTCCAATCTTCTGCTTCGGGAACCACATGCTGAGAGGGCTCAGTCCCGCAGTCCGCCTCCCGCCAAGCGTTCGAAGCAGCTAGCCTTCGGCTTGCGTTTATACTCCTTCGGTGCATGTCTTCCATCCGCTGACGCCATTCGACGACTGGGAAACGCTGAACAGCTGACCGAGCACGAAGTATGGCTCTTTCTTCCTCCGTGGATTTCAACGCCAACTTGATCGTCTTCGAAAGCTGTGACAACATATGGGCCGTTGAGGTAGATTCTACAGGGAACCACTACCAGGAATCTCGTCAGATCGTGCCCCCAAGAAGACGAAGCACTCACCCATCCAGGCATCAACCCAAGACCACCCAGTCGACTACCAACACCAAGGGCACCTTTCCTCCCGAATTCAACAGCGACCAATCCAAATGGTTCATCACGGGAAGGAATCAGAGCGAAATCAGCACCACTAAACAGATAAGGCGGTAGCGCCGTAAACTCCGGCTTCGAGTAAACACGATCAGGGTACATCTCCATCAACCGAGCAAGTTTCTCCGCAGCGAACCGACCATAAAGATCAATGACAGGTCCGACGCAAATCAGCTGTATCGAAGGGCGTTTCTCAAGGCTGTGAGAGGTCTCATCAGAACCGAGTCCCGCAGAATCTACAAACGCACTCACAGCGATGGCATAACGTCCGCAATCAGGTCAACACCTTTCTGCTTAGACCACCGACCAACGAACACAAACAGATCAGAGTTGGGATCTTGCTTGATATTTGCCCATTCCTGAGCCTGCCTCTTCATCTCTGGACGCTGTGCCTCAGCAGCCTGATCGACCTGCACATCACGCATAGCCACTGGATTTTCGTCCAAAGCTTCAATATCCGTCGGATCAGGATTAGGCAGCGAATCAACATGCTTGAGGGTCCATAGCGCAGGATACCGCGCCCAACTGCGCTTCCCATACTTGTCCGACACTCCAGCGACACCAATGCTCTTTTGATGAACGCTGATAAACGATGCAGCAGCGTGAAGCAGGTTAAACGTGTTTCCGAACTGGACGTATTTCGTGCAGTGCTCTTTGCTAATGTTAAACGCGGAGCAAACTTCTTTCATTTCTTCCTTTGTCCGGAGTGGCCATAGACCCTGGAACTCGGCATTATGCAGCGAAAGACAAACGGGTACTACTTTGGGCAGGAGGTAGATCGGAGCGAGCGCGCCGTGATAGTCGTTGACGTGGTATATGTCGATGACGGGGAATCGGCGGATGGTAGTTGCAATGGCCTGGTTCCATGTAGAGTAGAAGATGGCGGAACTGAGGTCGTCCATGCGAGCTGGATACGGGTCCGATTTGGTCTGTGCACGGAAAACGGGGCTGTCGAGGATAACATAGGTGATATTGTCCAACACGTGCGTCTCCACTTCGATAAGGTAAGGCTCATTGAAGATGATAACCTCGATAGGCTCCGCAGGTACACCAGCGGGATATTCCAGATCCTTGACTTTAGGGATGACCCAGATCAAGTCAACGTCAGTCATGGCTTTTCCCATAAGCGATGACATCACGCCGAGACCTCCGATCTTGACTTTGAGTTTCCAGTCAATGATCTCATACTCGAGCGTCGCGATGAGGACCTTGCGCCGCTTGTTCTTGTCCTCTGGCCATCCTATGACATCCGCATTCGGTTTTTGCCTAAAAAACTTCTCCGTGATGGGCGTCACGCTCTCCTTGAAGTCTGCGGTCGACTTGTTGCCGAGCGATCCGATGATAGGGAAATACTTGCTTGCACCGGAATTCGCCTGCACACCGTACCGGTTGTGGCGGATACCGTAGAACGAGTACATGAAAATGACAACTGCGAGAACTCCGGAAATGAGGGAGATACAGCAGAGAAGCCCGTACATGATAGCGCCGACAGAAGCCTGGCCACGAGGCTCAAGGGTCCACGCCAACGTGGCATCATCAACGACGAGTGCCCATGCGAGCGCAGGATAAGGGGGCGCCGACAAGTTCAGGTAGTTGGGTGCAATGCTGTTTGGTGGTAGCCGATCCATAACGCCGTCCGCATCCACGTCGCCGTAGTAGTAGTCATCGTACCCAAACACGTTGAGTTGTAGGTACGTTGGCCACGCAGCCATGATTTCGAGCTCCCAAGTGCCATCGCTTATTAGGTTCATCGCATTGGAGATACCCTGGTCATAACCCCAGTCGTTGAAAGGACCTCGAGCGAGGAACTGGGGAACGCGACGCTGCTGTTTGTAGTTCAGATCTGCATGCACGACGACGCTGGATGTAGTCGCGATACTACTCCAATCTACTGCAGTATCAACACCAGAAAAAGCGGTAGCACTACGAATGCTCACATTGTACTATGAGATGTTGTCCCGTCCAGAAAGTACCAGAATTGGCAAGGACGTCAGCCGGTATGGTCGTAACATTCTCCCAGCTCGTCCAATTAGACCAACTTAGTGTGTAGTCGCCCGAGTACCTGAACATATCTGCCCCATAGGCACGGTGCGTAAATGTATACTGGCCGTCAGTGTACTTGAAATCTGCGCTAGCATAATCGGACTCGGGGAACACCATGACATTGTTCGCTTCGCCCTTGCGCACCAGTAGATGGTCCGTGCTCTACAAACCATGAACAAAACACGACACAGTAGCGATAAAATAGACATACCCCAGTAGACAGCGTCCCGTCGTACGATGTTGCATTATTAACAATAATCTCCAAAATTCCATCCGAAACATTGGTCAGTGTACCAGACCACGACCACTGCGAGTACGGAGTTCCCACAATGGGGGATATGGTGGGATTCGTGACAGCATTGCACATCACCGAACTCAGGTTGAGCGTAGGCTGCCCACCAATGCCAGAAGACGTCATGTTGAACGATAAACTCTGCGTGACGCTATCACACGACATTGCCACATTGAACTCCAGCACCAGGTCCACAATCGTGGCGTTTGGCTCCCCCCGCGTGACTTCGATGCGCGCATCATGCCCAGGCAGGAACTTGGTGAGCATAGGGGGGGCAGCGATCCACTCGGTGATAGGGACCAAAGCCTTGAAACCAAACGTGTCTATATCCACAGTCTGGAGACATCCATACCACGGTGCCGATCCGTTACCATAATACGACGATCCCGAGTCCACGAGCGTATAGTTCTCGTACGGAGAAAGCAAGTTCCTCACCGTCACGCCACCCATATAGGGCGACGATATCCACAATGGACCGCCGCAATCATACGAAAACGTCTCCGAGTGGTTCAGATTGGAGTACAATAGCCAGACTTGATCGGTGTGGCCCCCCGTCAGGTTTTGTACATTCTGGATACCTGCACGTGATACGGACCAGAGGCCCATTTCGGTTGCGGTGTCGTTCGAACCTGGGAATTCAACGAAGTAGGTCCAGTTTCCACGCTGTACGAGGTCGAAGCCGTCTTGGAGGGCGTTGTAGGTGGTTCGGAGGCTCAAGAAATGTTTCACAAGGCGATGCATGTCCGTCGTGGGATCAAAATGATCGAGCGAGTTCCAATCGTCGTCACATCCCGTTAAGGCAGGCTCAAGCGGCATGTTGAAGTATTGAGCAGATCCAAGTCTGTAGCACCCGTGGCGCTGCCATGCCTTGTTGCTCATCATAGCTTGACGGCTGAGAGTAGCAGTGTGAGAAAAGTAATCACTCGGAGGCGATAGTGACCCACCCGAAGAGATAGTTTGAAGCTGTGGAGTCATATAGATAGAAATTCTGCTCCTCGCCATAATAGATCTGCAAAAGCTAAGTACTGCAGCGACAAACGTTCGAGTATAGCTCCTACCAATGGAACCCCTGGCATAACCAAGTACGTAATATAAGATGCCAATGCGGATCTCAATGTGCCATTCGCCAAACTGGGCCAGCGGAAAACATCGAAATTGCTTGTTCCGAACATATGCTTCGGATCGACGAGGCCGGTGTTTGGATTCAAGAAGTCGTTGTTCACGAACATCTGATTCCAAGCAGTGATAAAGTTGATGTTGAGATCGTACGCGACGGCCAAGTTCCCATCCATTCCGAGGAAACGGGTGAGGGAGCGGTAGATTGAGTAATGGAACGCGTAGCCGTCGAGGCCATTTGACGGTTGTGGGCGCAAGAAATACTGGTTTTGGGATTCTGTTAAATTGGCTGCCTGGAGGAATCCGGGGGGCAGCATAGTTGGGGTACGGCCACGTCCCCTGTAAAGGCAATCAGTTGATGTGGGTGATGAGTGTAATAGTGACTGACATGTATAGGGATCCAAAGGTGTCACCGCCAGTGACTTCACCGGTGATATAGAAATTCTTCTTTCCAAGATTAGTGGCGCAAGCACGAGTTGCAGATGCCCAAGCGGTCATGCCATCGACGGTGAGCTGTGTGGACTTGTCGACGCGAATGGCATCTATATCAAGGGCTGTGATAGTCATGCAGGAAAACTTGGTGAGTTTGTCCATAACGGTAGGTTTCCATTCGCGGAGACGGTCCTGTACGGATGCAAATTTGGAAAGTTCACGCTGCCAGTCAGGGTGCACACCAAAGGCTTCCATATCACCATAATGATCAAAGTCGGACTCATAACAACCATCATTGCCCGTTACGGGCTGAATTGTTCCATCGTCTTGCCAAAAGACGGGAAGTTGACAAGAGGTGTTACGGACATTGATGACCTAGAGGAAAAAAAAGATAGTTGAGAGGGGGTTCAGGCACGAGGCGAACGAAAATAACTACTTACGGAAAAATCAACATACTCCTCAAAACCCCAGGGGAGGTAATTTGGGTTTTTGTAGATTGCATCATATTCATTAAGAGTAAATGGGGCGCTGACATTGAGAAAACTGGTGGGTGTGAGTGAGTGGTGATTGAAATTGGTGGATAGGGAGAACAAACCCTTCGAAACCGATGAGGTCGGATAATGTTCCGACTGTGAAATCCAACATGATATACATGCCGCGTGCATGTACTGTGTCAACGAAGTTTACCCAATCATCAATAGTACCCCAATGAGGATCCAATACAGAGAAGTCGAGAGGAGAATAACCTTGAAAAAAAGTGAGCATGAGTTGTAAATGAGATTGAGATGAGGACATACTATCGGCTTGCCATATCATGTTCAAGAATATTGTACCTGAGAGATATATGGCCTTCACGCCCATACCTTGGATGTAGTCGAGCTTTGATGTTATTCCTTTGAGGTCGCCGCCGAAACGAAGTTGGGTTTCTCTCCAATCCCATTCGTATGGTGAGGAAAAGAACTGATTGTTTGTGGGGTCACCATCAGCAAACTTGTCCATAAGGACCGTGTATACTGGAATTGAACGCCAGTTCGCTGGAGAAGGGGTGTAGGTGGTGTTTGATCTCGTGGTTGAATAATCTGTAGGGGACTGAGCGGATTGGTTTACATTGAGATTGTAGGATGTGAGGTCTGAACGATAAGGTGAAGCGTATGTCATTGAAGAAAAACATAGTGATGAAGCAAGGGCGGTCAGGAACCGCATCTTGGATCACTTGAAGGAGAGGAACGGTGAAGAAAACGATATTATTTGACAGGGATGGAGATTTCCAGTCGGGGGTTCCAGGAAGAGACAGTGAACGTAGAAAAGAAGGGGGGTAAATACGTTATACATACGAGAAGTTTGAAGAATCCGAAGAAGGGCCACGCACTGCCCCCGTGACAGGCAGGGCTAGGCCAGTCAGACTGGTTCGTTCGGTTCGGTCAGGTACATGGTTAAGTCGATCACGCCAAGGTTCTAATAAACGCGTAGTGACCGATCCGAAGTGCATGTACATACGAGTGGCCATGCCGAAACATCAGCTGTGTGGAAATCAAAATTTATATATGTTAAGTAACTAATCATCTTAACATATCCCACGCTCAAACAAAAAAATGAGACATAAGTCACATAACCACTGCAGTGAGAGCGCTTCACTACGCGGGTACTAGCACAGCTAGAGCACGCCGTTCTGTCACGGTACTGCTTATCCACAGTGCAAGCGCTACTCATTTTCAGTCGGCACAGGCCTTATACTGATGGCTGCCACCACTACAGACATTAAATCCCGCTCAGATTCCCGCTCCTTCATCACTCTCACTTCATCAATGTCAACTAACTCCATACTAGACCCGCCTCACGGTACCACATTTTCAGATTTCATGCGCACCTGGAATGACGTCCACGTCGCTCGGTGGCTCGCAGATAATAAATGTAGTGCACATATCCCCGCCTTCAAGAATAATGACATTCGTGGTGATATTCTGTTAGAGCTAGACCAGGACACCCTCAAAGAGATGGGTATCTCCAGTATCGGAGACAGGCTTCGCATCGTCAATGGCGTCAAGAATTTGAGGTCAAAATGTTCACAGCGCGCTACATCTTCTCTCTCTGCTATCGCCCATACCAGGGCCTTCTTGGCTTCTCTTCCTCTAGAATCTTCAAGGGAACCTCCAGCTGATCATTCCCATTCACGCACCAGCTCGCAAGAGCTATCCACTTCTAGAGAGCCCTCACCGACCTCTCGCACATCCCACAAGCGTCTCGATAGCAACAGGCCTGCTCCACTGGTACTATCTCCAACTTCAGGACGCCCGGATCTTCCCCGCATCATTCGGGAACCTCAGTCTGGCGACTCTATACGCAACCCTTCCACAATCCGTCCACTTCCACAAATCAGCCAATCGACAACACCAACCAGCTACACTCCCCGTCCATCCTTGCCACCCCTTCCTCCCGCACCAAGAGGTCAACCACCTCAGCCCCCACGCGGAACCTCCCGCACTCTCCATTCCGTCACCGGCCCATGCACTCGCACCCCTAACCAACCAGACGCAACCAACTATGCCAACTCACCCCTTCCACCAGCACCAACGCCCACCCCCTCAAATATGCTCACAACCCCATCTCAATCAAACAGCTGGTCATTCGGTCTCCCCCCAGATCCTCGATCAGGTCCATCCCCAATCAAATCACCCTCTCCCCTGAGTTCGCGATCATCCCCACGTTCCATCAATGTCGCACATAACAGGAACATCTCTTTTAATGGCGTCCCTTCCCCTCTTGCACCTACACCCACGAATTCAAAACTTCCTCCTAGGCCTTCCACGACTGGAACCAGTGCCCATCCCTATGCATCTGTCCAAGCCTCTCCATCTTTACAGGCCCCCGCTCAGAATGGGTTGGCCCTTTCCCCGATCGTGGAGTCGTTCCAGGGGCAAACATCAGCTTCGTCGTCAGGATCCTCCTCACCCCCTGCATTCGCAGTCGGACGCGGTCCGTTCAATCCTTCCGCTCATAATACCCCATCGGATACCTCCCGTCGTAAACTCGTTAGATTTTCCATGCCAGAAGAACAGCGGTATTATACCGTTGATGTCGCTGATTGTGCGGGCGGTATAGAGGTCATGGAGAAGGTGCTCAAGAAAGCTGACAAGGTGGGCTCGTCGCGGAGGAACGATGTCATGAGCCGCGTCGAGACCGATGATGGTGGACTCAGCGTAGACGGATGGTCTGTATATCTAGAGTGGGACGAGACAAATGACTCGGGTTTGATTCCTCTCTTTTTTAAAATCTCGAACTCTGACATTTGCGGACAGGCAAACCACTCTCCGAAGCAGAACTCCTAGCAGTGTGTCACAGCGCCTCCGATGACCCTGTCAAAGGACGCGGCCTAACGCTCCGCAAAAGCGGGCGCACAAAACGTTCAAAAGATCTCCAGCGAATATTTGGAGAGAACCCTCCCCGGAATATCAGTCCTACCTCCCCCAGCATCCAACCAAGGCCATCCGAATCTGACCACGAGCTTGATCCTGGCATGATCCTAAACATCGATGATTCGCAAGGCCAGAAAGCACGTGCAATCAAACGGGCAAGTACTATCAGCGTCCTCAGCGGCCTTGGCGTGCGCGACCCGGAAAAAGCTCTCGACCCTAGTGCATCACCTACACAAAGCCACCCAAAACACCCGCTCCCACCCGTAAATTCCGCCAAGAAGCCTTCAAAGCTACGCAATTTCTTCGGCCAGCGCCCGCCGAGCGAGTTGATCACAACGCACTTGACGGAATACTTCCCGTTCACAGACAGGAAAATGTTGCGGAATGCACGGCACAGTATGATGCTCCGGGCTTCGAGCGTGAGTGGGGAGAAGAGGGATAGCACGCTATCCCTCAATCCACCACCTCTTCCTTCGCGATTCAGCACCAGCACGCAGGGTTCAGGATCAGCACAGCGCTCGATGTCGCCATCACGAACGATATCTTCCAAACGGAACTCCACCATCTCTACTAGTTCCACGATACCAGACAACCGGTCTTTGGCAGCACCTTCGATTGGTGAGGACCCTCCGCGAGTATCGATATCCACTGAAGACGGGCGATCGGTGATCCTGACTGGAGATGATGTTGAGAAGCTCTCTTCGTTTGATTCAAAACCGCAATTACTCCCTCCTGTGACGTTCCCTTCGATATCACTTTCAGAGTCTATGGAAGACCTTACAGGTCCTCTGCGCCCGAGGTCGAATTCGAATGCGTCTAAACGGATGAGTTTCATGACTGAGTTGAGGAGCAAGCGTGATCGGTCAGATACTGCCAGTTTATTGACTGTGGATGAGATCACTGCTGAAGTAGAAAATCGGAGACAGAGTATGGCGGTTGATATGGGCGTTGAGGGGGCTGAAGACTGGACGAGGGTGGAGCCTGATATCGATGATGTTATCAGTTTTTCGGAGGGTGATGCCGTGCTCGAGGACGATGAGGATGATGAAGATGAGAGTGAGGAAGTTGAGGAGGAAGACGAAACTGGCCAGGCTATGAACTCTAGCGGCGGTAAGTTGAAAACAATTTCGAATGTATGTGCGCTAATTTCAGAGTTTTTTTAGGCAAGTGGATTAAAGGCGCACTCATCGGTGCAGGGTCATTTGGGAAAGTCTATTTGGGTATGGATGCTGTAAACGGTCTTCTGATGGCAGTGAAGCAAGTCGAGCTGCCAAGGGGCTCAGCTCCAAATGAGGAGCGGAAGAAGAATATGCTCAGCGCATTGGAACGAGAGATTGACCTTCTCAAAGATCTATCCCACCCAAATATTGTCCAGTACCTCTGTAAGTCCGCGCATTACACGCTATTTCAAATACCATTGAAAATCTCACCCACGGAAAAACAAAGATTCCTCAGTCGACGACGATTTTCTCAACATCTTCCTGGAATACGTTCCTGGAGGTTCTGTCACTGCATTGTTGCGTAGCTACGGCGCTTTCGAGGAACCTCTCGTCAAAAACTTTGTACGACAAATCTTACAAGGCCTTAACTACCTGCACGAACGCGACATCATACATCGCGATATTAAAGGAGCAAATATCCTCGTTGACAACAAAGGTGGCATCAAAATCTCAGACTTTGGCATTTCGAAGAAAGTTGACGGCAGTGAGTAAAAGTAGCTTCATCTTGGCATGCGGCGTTTCACATTGACATGCATGTGGTTTGTCAGACCTTCTCACAGGCAAAAGGATGAATCGCCCATCATTGCAAGGATCAGTGTTCTGGATGGCACCTGAAGTCGTGAAGCAGACCGCGCATACTTCGGCTGCCGATATCTGGAGTGTGGGATGCTTAGTTGTCGAGATGTTGACTGGGGAACATCCATGGGCGCAACTGACCCAGATGCAAGCGATTTTCAAGGTTGGTGTTTTTTTTTGGTCGGTCATGCTCTTATGAACGTTTTTGCAGATCGGTCAATCTGCTAAACCTACTATACCATCAGATATTTCTTCAGAGGCTCAGGACTTCCTCACGAAGACTTTTGATCTCGATCATTCAGCTCGTCCAAGCGCTGGTGAGCTGCTTCAGCACCCTTGGGTCGCCGTCAAGAAGCACGCAGGATTCTCGAGCAAGAATGCGGCTCTCAAGTCTATTCCAACTATTGAGATCTCGGCATAATATCTCCACATCTATGTCTCTTTCTCTCTCTGTTGGGATGTTTACTTAACGTTATTGGCATTACCATACTCGCACGCATGTACCTTGTTACAATTGCATATTTGTTATACCGATGGGTACACACTAGGTTGATATTTGATTTACGCTATTGATTTTCCTCTTCGCGTTTGCGCTTCGTACCGGTGTCTGCTTTCGTCCCGGGGCCCCAATTGGGAGCTGGGTTCTGCTGGTAGCGGACGAGTTTTACTTTTGATGCTTGCGTCACTGATCGAGGGTGTCTGGTAAAATTGGCCTCCGTCCTACATGCAGTTTGTGATTAGCTGGTAAATTCTGTTTCTTAGAACTGGCACTTACCTCGCTTCCTTTGCGAGCAATTGCCTCGCGAGAGAGGTCTCAGAGACCTTGTCCATTCTCACGGGGTGCTTCTTCACCCAAGACCTGAAGACGTCGTGCACAGCTTGACGCGTCGCATCAGTCTTCAAAGAGCCTGGTAGGGCGTGTGAACGCGATACGGTGTGACCGGCGTTCAGGAGAGCAGAGCTAAGATGAAGTTTCAGTGCATGCATGCTTTTCATTTCAGAGATAACGACATACGCCACATCATCCAAAGGGGGACAAACAGAGTGAAAGAAGCCAGCTATCCGGGATGGGGTAAAGTAGAATGGGACGTGCAACTCCTGAAAGGGCAGAGATTGGTCGTCTGCGGTGTAGATATAGTTCAGATCGTACCTCGCTGGCCACCGTTAGCATTCCTTTCATGCGGACCGCTGTACCATATCTGTCTTGGTTACTCCCCAAGTGCTCAAGCACTTTTGAGATGAAGCCATTATTGTGTAATGAACCAGACCACATTGGACCAGCAACCTGCCACGAACATGACTCGTTACCCTTGATCCGAGTTGGATTGTTCTACTCACATGCAACGCAGAACCACACTCGGTACATTTTTGTGGGACAGGGGGGCCCGCTTGAGTCTTGAACAGGAGGTTTACGTTGCCAGAACGTTCCTGAACTTTTTCCACGATCCGGCCCAACGGCTGCTCGTAGAATGCCTGACAACCTTGACATACGAAATACATTGCTGTCTTGCTAGGAACGAAATGCATGACGATGTGATAACATCATAGCATGGCGCAACTTGCCTAGCAGTCTTTTTAACTTCTATCGGCGCGGAGTGAATGCGGA
Source organism: Suillus fuscotomentosus (assembly GCF_016647785.1). NCBI lineage: Eukaryota > Fungi > Basidiomycota > Agaricomycetes > Boletales > Suillaceae > Suillus > Suillus fuscotomentosus. Next base: position 44,245 of record NW_024539518.1, read on the forward strand.
CGAAGAGCCGAACGTAAAAATCGATAGATAGACACAGGAGCGGTTCGATGTATCTTCCGTATCGGCCTGCCGAGGTTGACAATGTGTTTAACACGAGTCTGAGAGCCTTCAGGGACGTCAGTGAGGTTCGGCTTGATCATGAGGACGCCCATACTGCCTCATGGCAGTACTCTGCCTTGACAGGAATACCACCGTAATTTGAGAAACTTCACAGCCCATCAATCATTTATCAGTTGCAAGCCGGCCCACGTACCACTTCTCGTGGTAATTTGTCGTCGCCAAAACTGACAAATCTGTGCATGTGACACATAGAAGTCCTGTAGGGTGCCTAAGTAAGCCCTGGCGTGAGGCACGCATTCAAGTTGTAGGCGACTTCCCTCCGTCGTTGACGCACTGAACAGCTCCATCGATAAAGGGCGCGGCAGTACCATATGGATCGAGGTCGACAACATCGACACGTGTCTTCTCTGTGCGATGGTTGTACATGAGCGCACTTACGTAGTATGTACCTTAGACAAAACTACAGCTCGAGAATCAAGGACTTACCATGCATCGCCCTCATTGATTCTCACCTTTCCGCGATCAGGGAGAGGCTGGTGCTCCGGTACCGTAGATGATGACGCGCTGTCAGCACCAGGAGATGAGGGTCCAAGACCATTGAGTTCTACATTTCTCTTCATGGCAGCCGTGGCAGACGCAGACAGGTCATTCGCAATGACGAATCTTGAAGGGCGATGATATATATGTTCGTACACAAAACTGGGACACAAACCTCACAAGAGGAATCTCTTTTGCATAGCGGATAGACCGAAGACCAGTTGCCGACAATGCTTCGAGTAGCACAAACTTATGAGGTCGGTACTTTAGACAACGATTCAGAACCACTATTGCAGAATATGGAGTAACCCACTAGTACCTCTCGTTTGTTGCCTTCAGATGTACCTCCGGTGATAGAGACATCTCTTGGTAAATCATCATCGAGATCATTGCTCGGTTCAGTAGATTCCGCTTGTAACAATCGTTCATTGAGAAGACTTTGGATATCTCGCGAGAGATGCTCACTTTTTGCCTTCTTCTGCTGCACCGTCTTCACCTCTCCTTCCGCCTCCCTTTTCGCTCGTCTCTCCTGAGCCTGCTTCCACTTTGCTTCCTTCTCCCTATTCAGTTCTTCGCTCCATACTCTAATGCACGCGACGCTGAGATCCCGATTGAATTCCTGAACTGGATTCAAAAATGCCTCCTCCTTCGATGAGATCAGGATGTGGGACGTGTTTTCCGTGTGAAGCGTAAACCCTTCTGGCACCGTGATGGACGAGCTACCAGCGGAATCTGACATGGTCCTTTTGTGTGATATCTGCAATGCAAATCGTGGTGGACGACAATTCGAAATGTTGAATCCAAGGCGCAGAGGCCTGCCGATAGCGAGGAGTACTAGTAGAGACCTCAGGATGCTAGCGATTACCAAGACGAATATCTTGTCTGAAGTGCTTCATAATGACTCGACGCAGACTTCCATAGCACTACCACGTAATTCGCGTGATCTTTTACGTTCAAGGTAACCTTGACCGAGTTAAGATTCTGCTCTACATGCAAAATCATCCATCTGCAAGTGACGAGTCGTTCGCTACAAGACTGGATCCTCACTCCTTTTTTGCGTGTAGTACCCGGTGCTTTCGCAACTGCTCGAAAAGTATCCTGCAACCGGAGGCGCGCTGTTCCAGGTGTACAATGACCTGACGCTCGGTACGCAGCCTTTGTGGGCTATGATCCATTCGGTGACATGGCCTCCTTTCAGCACAAAAATGGATCGATGTCGAGGTTATCGACCTTCCAGCTTGCAAACGAGCCGCGATCAAAGGCAAACGGCCAACTCCTGTTAGCATTTTCTGCGCCAGCGTATGAAATTCATTGATGTGCACGACAGGACACGGACCGAGCGCCGTCCATCTGCATTGTAGTACCTTGCTCGTTGTCTGAGTCAATATCTGCATCGTGGTACGTTCGGTAGACCACCTCTGGATCTACTCTGTGTTCAACGCATCCCTAGGCTTCGCGCTGCTTTTACTAGCCTTGATCCTTTACCGTCAGAGATTTATGTGGCCATTACCTCGGAAGACACGTCAACAGTCTATTATAAGATCAGCCAGGGAATCGTCAAGCCACCTGTATAAGGCGTCCTGGCGCGTTTGACATCGGCAGTTAGTCGATAGGAGTATCTAACTGATGGGTTTATACGTACGTCAACGGACCCAACGAGGAGTACATTGACCGACTATTCTAGTGGACTTATGTTATGTCCAGACAACGACTACGACGGATGCTGAGATGAGATGCAAAATGTGAGGGGGAAATGTACAGGGAAACGATACATGGTAAAGGTAATATTGTTTGATGAAGAGTACAATGAAATGTCCCGATGAATCGTCAATATCCAGAGAAATGAAGAGTGAAACAAAATGTCACAGTAAATCGTCAATACTCGAATTCCTCGGAAATGAGTGATATCGACCCGCGCATATCACCTCGCCAGACCCGCCCAGGGTCGATCTGTTCGGCAATGATTTTGCGAACCATCACGTTGAGCGAGGTGGGACCACAACCTGAGCAGAACAAATCAGCACCGTCGAAAAACCAGCGAGATAGACCTTACAAGCAACCACCACGGAGCCTTCCGACTGCTCGACTTCATCTGCAAGTATCCTGTCAAGCTTGGGTTTACCAGGTCGTGCATGCTCCGCAACAGCATTGATATCCCGTGCTTCTTCCTCACTGATGTCAAACTGGACCGGATCGAGCGAGCCATTGGGTGCGGAAGATGGTAACAGACCCCGGGAACTGCCAGCATCTGATTTGCCTTCCCAGCTACTGGTGGAATACCTGGTTGTTGACGGCCCTGCATGTCCCATTTGAGAAGAACGACCACTCAGGGAGAAGGTAGGCTCATGGTACGTCGACTGCCGACCGCGGGTCGGTGAATCGCCGTACATGGAGGTTGGAGATGCGAAGGTGTCCATTGATATTTCAGACCACCTCTTGTCCGAATTTATAGATAATGGCAGTAGGTCTGTTCGTAGAAAGTCCTGAGGTGGCAGAGATAGCAGATACTCCATTCGCAGCGAGCTGCATGTTGCTGGGACGACTGGGAGGTTGCAGCAACCGCACCATTTTCTCACTGGAGAGCTTCCGCGACTGAGCTCGTCGCAGCTTACCTTCCTTCTTCACCTTGCGGGACAGATTGTGTTCCCCGGGCAGAGCAGTGTCATCGTCACCGTCGAAGTTGGTCAACTCGAGTATGTGAGACTCATGTGCCAAGCCAATATCCTCCTCTGGTGTCATTGGGTCCCCAGATTCTCCAGTGTAGTAGCTCAGGTCAATATCACTATCGGAATTGTCAAGGGAGTCGTTGGAATCAGAGCGGAACGACAAAGGACTGCCACGTGCAAAGGATGGGTGAGGAGGCTGCAGGTCCTCAGGACGAACGGGCTCAGGAGTAAAGAGTGGCCGCTGAGGAACCTGCAAAGGAGGGATATCGGATTTCTTGAGAGCAATGGGTTTGAAGTTGGTAATAAAGATGTCGATCTGCAATGCAGACGATGGTACCAAGGAAAGACAACGGCGAACAATAGAAGCACACCACTGTATGTGAGCTACACAAGGGTGACGTGAGTTTATAATGGTCGAACGAAAGTTTTTGAGCACTTACAATATTCACGGACAAGCCATACGAAGCGTACCCGTTTGGTTAGAAATGGTTTCTTCCCCCAACCTCCAGGTTGGCCACCCAAACTCTTCCCGTCCCGACCGGAAAGGCACATACATATGTACTGCAGCACAGACAAGCCGAAGCTCACTCCTGAGCCACCAGCAATGATCAGCACTGTCGAGTAGTTCCCCCAACGAGCGCGAATCGAACTACCAAAAGGTCCGTCTACATATGTCCTCAACAAGACACCGTGACTAGGAAGATTTTCTGCAGCGCAAATTGGGGTGTCACCAGGTGAGTGCTCAGCGGTCATACGGGAAACTAAATTCCATAAATCTTGAGTCCAGCCGTTTCTTGTACGGATGAGCATGACTATCAAGCGGCCCTCATCTGTAGGTGACTCATAGTCACATACAGAAGCACAGGTGAAAGGATGGGTAGTGAATCGGGAGACGCTGGGGATTTTGATGAGGAAGTGTTGACCCGGAGCCCACGGTAGAAATCCGGGGGTTATAAGACGCAGCCGCACTGTATGCCCAGAGAGAAGCTCAGCGTGGGCATACCCTGGAGGAGGAATATACGGAGAGGGATGGTGTATTGTGGACCTAGCGGTGTCCAGTTCGAGCGATCCTGTGGGTAGACGAATGGGCAGCAATGATGAATGTGGACCGACTGTGTGTTTGTCAGACTGATAATGTGGGTTCAAAGAGCTCGGTGAACGGAAGGATTGCGAATCAAGTGATTCGGAGACGAAGATGTTCCGTCTCAAACGTGTCGGCAGTACTTATTGCAGGGTGTAAGCGCTTAGATGACGAACTGCTACCTAGAATGGAAGTATTTGCGGCAAACCACCACGTCCACCGCCAAATGCGTTCACCTGCCCAAATTGCGAGAGCACCCCAACACCACCACCAGAGTGTGGGATGATGGAATGCAGCAGAGGCGAGCATAAGTGGGACAAGCAAAACATGCAAGAAATAGAAGGCTTCATAGAAGTTTCTTCGAATGGAGTTCATGGACAGAACGATTATGGATGTCAGCAATGCAAACGCCTAGCTAATTCATCAGACTCTCAGCATGAAAAAGAAGTCTGACTCACGACCCAGCCAAATATGAAGGGCATGTAGGAGAAAGCGTACACGTATGCGACACGACCAGTGCTGGAATTATGGTCTTGGACGAGCTGAACGCTCCAGAGTGCAACATGAATTGATGTAAGAAACCATATTAGCCTGCCTGTCCAGCGGTGAAGCCAAGCGAGTTTGTCGAAGAAGAACTGTATCATGAAAGGAATGGCAAAGATTGCGAAAGGGGGCGCTTTGAGGGCAAAAAGCACGCAAAGAGGAAGGAGAGCGAATGCAATTTGCCCTGTGCGTGCTGATGAAGTCCACCATGCTTTATCGATAGTATATTGTGGTTGAAGTGGTAAATAGGGGGTGATGTTGGGAATAAAATTACGACGCTGGGGCTCCACGAAGGGAATGTCTCGGCGGACTTGCCACACTTTGAGAAGTTGGAGAAATATAGTCTGGGCCGACAAAAGCCAGGGCTAGAGAACCTCCCAAGAGCAGTGCCAAGCAAAGAAGTTGGGCATTGGAAGGCAAAGAATTGGGCTGGCGGTGTGAATGGTCGTTCTTGAGGGCAAGTGCGATGTTGTGTTTCTTTCTCCAAGTTCGTCGGCGGATAGTCCATTTTGTCCAATGGGCTCCGAGAAAACCACCCCTTGAACCTGTCCAGTGCAGGATGGCGAAGACAAGAAAAAATAAAACGACAACAATCCAGATAAGAAAGGAATAACGCCGACTGGGGATACTAAGGGAGTGAATTGTAAGATATGCCGTGATCCATTGAAGGTCGTCCGAGAATGCAGGGGTGGTAGGATCAGTAGGAAGCGCGGTGCTGGACGCTGTTGCAACACTAGCCGAGGACATGAAGTTGGGCGCAGACTCCTCCTAATTCGCAGCTTCGTAGGCAGGGTTGGAAGTGAACGAAGATAAAGATTAGGTTTAAAGGAGAGAAGACTCGGGATGAGGCCAAAAGGGAATTAGCTCGGAAGCGGGTAAGGGATTCAGACCAAGCTTACAAGAGGATAGCAAAGAAAGGAGTGTGAATCATGGTAGTGAAAGTAAAACCCGGTGTTACTCGGTCAGAAGCCTGATATCTAGTCTTTCACAGACTCGTGTATCGGTTCAAACCAGACACGGTTCCGCAAGCCGTCACGTCATCATTCACGTGTACAGCTACCGAGTACCACCCGTACTATGATAGTCGTCCGCTGGAATCTAGATATGGCATGACGACGGAGCCTAATAGTTCTCGCAGTAACTTCCGTTTCACCTTGCCACGTGACAAGACTCTATATATAACAATCACCAGGGTAATAAGACAAAAATAAGTAACGGGCATGAAATCCTCCTGTGATTACTCAGACCGCTGCCACTTCGGCCACCGAGTCATCCAGGGACGTAACCGAGATAATCTAGAACCCATAACACTCGATAAGTTATCCCCAGGTCTAGAAGACCATGATACGCGCTTACCTGCTTACCCGTCTTCTGAATCTTCTCTACCAGAGCGGCTTCTTCGATAGGACCTGTGACGTTCACGAGCTGGGTCCCCAAGTCGACATCAAAACTCGAAACTGATCCTATTAACGTATTTCATTCACTCAGCCTTGCACTAATCATTCATCATAACCACCTCACCTTCCTGCTGCGCCTTGGTCAGTACACGAGTAACAGCTCCAGAACAACCCCCACAAGTCATCTATACAATCAGCAGTTCATATCAGACTGACAAGCAGATCTATCGGCAACAGACCTTGACATTAAGTTGATACTTGTGCTCAGCAACTTCGCTTGCCATACTTGGTGTTATAGATAGATGAGAATTATGTACAGATGAAGGCTCGTCGACGGATGATGTGGCTTGTTTCACAACCGAAAGGCTCTTATATACAACGACTCAGCCCAAATCGCGCTGTCGTCACTCGCTGACACTGCTCGACGGAGCTTGCCGATGTGTCCTAAATCTCCCGTGCGGTACCTACATAGCCAGCATGTCCTAGTACTCCCAAAACAGACATCCGTCGTATGCATACAAGAAGCGCCAGTCAACATCATGTATAAGATCGTGCTGCACTAATCATCATCAACGTTCAAGCGTCAAGCTTTCATGTCCGATTATCAAGCATCTCCACCTCGTCACCTTCCGTGGCCACCGCTACCCACCCCGTGCCCGCGGACCTCTGCCCTCTAATTCTAGCAATGCAAGTACTGAAAAAGCCTGATGGAACACATCGACGTCATCATTTGATGTCAGCGTAAAACTAGTCACTCACCAAGAAAGGCAGGCAAACTGGCTTGATCACGATTCGGATTCGTCAAATAGTACACCGGTATCCCTGCCATCACGAACCCTGCAATGACGAAATCAGAAGTTCCATTCGTTATAGCAGGACTCATCAATCACCTAAAACTGCCATAGCTTCTAGCGGTGCTGCGATAATTGGCATGCACAACAAAAATAGCGCAACCTGTCGTTTTGTGTTAGCCGATGTCCATTTGGAAGTATTTATAAACCTTACAGCACAAAACACCAGCGGGGTCACAATCCATGTTTTATAGGGTCTGATTTCGATATTAATTTCAACTCCGTAGTACATTGGGTGCCGACGACTCACCTTTCTAGCATTGGTTCCTTCACACGAAGTATAACAAGCCCCAGAACCTTAAAAAAAAGCAGATCAGATCATGATAGCACACGTGGAGCGCCCAAACGTACAGTAAGGAAAAAAAATGACCAAGACGCCACAACGGAGAAGTTGATCAGCGACCGAAACCCACCTCCCAACACGATGAACACAATAGTGATGGTTGCTTGGAGGAGGAATTGCATTGACTGGTGTTTGCCTCGACTTGTTCAAACGACCAAACATTGCAGGAAGGTATCCCTCTCGTCCGGCAACGCAAATAAGGCGTGCAGAAGTGAAGGTACTCCCTGTAGGTGATAAGTACGAGTATCTGGAAATTATGCAGGGACTATCCACCATTTAACGCTCCGAAGCAAGAGATAGCCACCATCACAGCAAAAACCACACCGCCTGCTGGTCCAAAGAGTGCTCGACCAAAGTCCAAGGCAACCGTGTTGCTCATACCAACAGTGACTTCGTCTAGTACCACGAAATACGACACATTCGCTAATAAGAAAAGTGTCTGAAAGGGCTCAACATCCACAAATCTCAAATGGTACCTCTGTTACTTACCATCACAACCGCCATACTTGAATGTATGGCTCTTGGGATATCTTTGCCAGGGTTTTTCATTTCGCCTCCGACATAGTTGGCCTGATCCCATCCGTCGAATGCCCATAGCCCAGAGTAAAGAGCTAATGAATATGCCGACGGACTATGGCTCGAGTCCTCGAATAAAGGTTGAGAGAATGACTCTGATGCTTTCCCCCGAATAAGTTGTATCATCCCTAGTACGATCACGAATATCTGACAAGGCATGAGCCTCGACTCAGTACTTGTATTATAACACTCACGAGGGCGGCGACCTCAGGTCGGGCCGTTATTAGATAGAAACGATATCAACTAACAACAAACATACCTTCACTGTGGTGAACACCACAGAAGCCCTGGTGCCCAAATTCCGCGTACCTGCACAGATCATGGAAACGCCGAGTACTGCTGCCACCGCAGTGAGTTTGATGGCCCATTGGGGGATGTCATCTGGTGCTACCTCGTCCTGAGTAGTGTGCCATACCAGCCGGTTCAGGTATTCTGCAAAGATGAGGCTAATGACCGCATTTCCACCTGTAATGTAACTGGATGTATATCTGACAATCTCACTGAAATTCAGGTAGAAGACAAACCAGGTTTCAGTGCTGAGATCGCTGTCCATGCGAACAGGTAGGATACAAGTGGCCCGTACGCATACGCGAGATAGGCCTGGGCTCCACCGTTCAATGGTATGCTGGAGCTATAAACCAAAGTGTTTATCAATCACCAGTAACATGACACGTGGAATAGACGAACCCTAGTTCCGCAAAGCTGCTGGCTCCCGTCCAACCAAGCAATCCAGAGACAAGCCATACAAGCAAGCTAGCCCCCACACTCTGGGTATTTGCAACTACGACTCCTGGTGAGGAACTAACTAACAGTTGCAGATTGGGGTTTGATCCTATCTGGTAGGTTTACTCACAAGATTCCTGATCCAATCTTTGAGAGAATATATCAGACATGCGCGTATGAAATTAAATGAATGAGCTGACTTGAAGGCCGACGATGAGTCCAATCCCTTTTGTGCACTGTGAACCGCTTATATCGCGCTATGTTGCCAGGAGGATAACTTACCATGTAGCAATGTGATGTTTTTCTCCCCACTTTCTCCGAAAGAGGTAGTATCTGGTTCACTTAAACTCGAGCTCAAGGGTAATAGGTCGCGTTGGAAATCAAAGCCCGTCATCGAGTAGGATCTTGACCGCCCTCTCTCTGCAATAGGTCCCTCCGAGAGCTCCAGGTTCCGTAGGGAGTCTGACGAGTCATGAGAAGCGCGTGCTGAAACAAAGGTGAGGTGGTGGTGCTCCCCCGATGATTTGAGAGAGGCGGGTGGGGAAAGATCATTGTCGTAGAACAACTCCGGCATCAAACGAAGGTTCGGCTGTTAGTGAGTGGGAATAGGAAAAACGGCTGTCTAAAACAAGTCGTGAAACTTTCAGACCTGTTCGCGGTTGAGAAAGGACCACAAGCTCGAATTCTCGTTAACTCGTGTAGACGTGACGCGTGTACTATAGACCCGAGAATCTCACATATAATCCGAATACTCGTCACAACAAGTAACAACTTTATTATAATTATAGTGCCGAACTTCGAAGAGGAATCAGGATTGCGCGTGAAGGACCTCGAGAAAAAAATCCACCAGTGGGTGTGCTAGTCCGAACACTTGTGTGTCGTCGGTTAATACTACATAGGCATAGGACAAACGAAAGGCTTGGAACTTTTCTTGTTCTTGTGGAGTTAGAACCACTAGTCAAAAATTGAAAATCAGACATCGTCCTGACAAATATGTTCCAATATCATGTACAACGGCCAACGTCGATGCATATGTGTGAAAAGTGATAATGCACCTCGGAGACCGAAAGCGATGTCAATCGGTTTTCCTGTGTTCAAGTAGAGACTGCGCGACTACCGAATGAATATCATTACACCGCTCATAACATTGTTCCATGCACTGCGGTACCTCGTTAGCATTTGCTGTGGTTGATCGGAAATCATTACCTTCAAAGACAAGTCAGCGGACATTTGTCCCGACTGCCAGATGCTGGTGATACTATCCAAAGCCGGCATACAAGCAAGTATCACAGTGCCGCTGGAGGCCCGTGCTTCAGCTTCAGTTGGATCAAGTTGAATGCCATCTCCGACAATAGCCTGACCAGATATAAGCTTAATGATAAACGAAAAATAGAATCACGTACAGCGGAGCATGATGCAACGAGCCCCAACATTTCGATTCCGGCATCAGCAAGCGCAGTGCTTGCAGCCAATGATCCAGACGCAATACAGCCTTCAATTCCATCGTTCTCGATGATCGTGATGAAAACATCAATCGTAGACTTTGGGAATAACTCCAAACGTATTGATGATACGATTGCTTGATGTATTGATACACCAATAGATCTATCCTCGGCGTCCTTGAGGAGCCTATGACATTCAATACGTTAAGTGCATGGGGTAGGCATAACTCACGCGCATCGGTGCCCTTCGACGCGTACACGAGAAAGGGGCGAACTTGACTTCGACATTCAGCCGACCCTTTTCGCTGTAGGTAGTAGTTTTAGACTGCCGTGGTCCATACCTATGATGGTACTTAGAAAAGGTGGGCCTGATGAAGGCTAAAGTGATTCCGAACGTACACAGCGCATGCAATTTTGGTTTTTTCTGTTTCGATATATGCAGATCCATTGGCCTGGCTTATAAGACCTGGCTGGAGGACTGTCCGAAAATTCAGCACCATTTAACAAAAACACAGAGAAGGCACCGACATATCGGCCTGATATCGCCAGGTCCCCGCTTGCGCTGCGATCTCAACTTGAAATCATCATCATCCTCATCATCGAATACGGGCGGAAAGCTTTCTTCTGGTCCATTTATCCGCCGGCGGTCATTCCCACTTTGTGCCATAACGTTGCATTCAAGTCGAAGGAACAAGTTTATCAAACAGCTCTAACATGCTTACATAACCCAGCATTTCATGAAGCTCTCCTTTTCCCTCCCCAAGACCGCAAAGCCAGTCGGTGCAGCACCACCTCTAAAGAAACCGGCAGCATTCGCATCACTTGGCGATGATGACCCTGTGGATGCTGCTCCCACCCTATCCGATAATAAGGGCGCAGCAGCGAACAAAAAGCTATTAGCTCAGAATGTCGAATCTTCGAAGGCCGCGAGGAAACGCATGGAGCAAGAGATGAAGGTTGACGCTACGGTGTATCAGTATGATGAAGTTTGGGATAGGATGCAAGAGGTTAAACTCAAGCAGAAAGAGGCGAAAGAGGTCGATTCGAAACAACGAAAGGTGCGTTTTAATTACCCGTGCCGCTGGAACCATCTTGTCAATAATGTTATATAGCCCAAGTACATAGAAGGCCTTCTAACGACAGCTGCCACACGACGTCTGGATCATTTGCGTGCAGAGGAGAAGATGATGCAACGAGAACGGGAAGCCGAAGGAGACGAATTCGCCGACAAGGAAGCCTTCGTCACTCAGGCATACAAGGATCAAATGGCTGAAGTCCGGAGAGCGGAGGAAGAAGAACGACAGAGAGAAGGTATGTTCAATCGCGATGATAACAACTTACTATTGATTTTTGGTTTAGAGGCTGAGAAAAAGAAACAGAAGGGAGCACCGACTGGCATGGCCCATTTCTACCGTAAACTCCTGGAAGAGTCAGAGCAAAAACACGAAGAGGCAGTGGCGGCAACAGAGACTAAACGCGTCATTGGTCCACGAGGACCTGCTCCGAATCTAACTATCACCAAGCCTCCGGAACTGACACCAAAATCAGATCTTGAGCTTGCGCAATTAGCTAAAGAACAAGGCAAAGATGTTGAACTCAACGACGACAATCAAATTGTCGACAAGCGAGAATTGCTCTCTGCTGGCTTAAACTTGTCTGCTCCCAATACCCGACGACTTGGGCTCCAGATCACGAAACAGACTTCCAGCTCAAGTGAGGTCCAAGCTCACCAGGCAGTAGGAACAGCAGCCAGCCGGAGAGAAATAAATGAACGTCGCGCACGGGAAATCAAACAACAGCTAGAAGAGGAGCGTGAACGAGTGTCAAAGCAGAAAGAGGCCCATGAGGAAGAGGCAAGACAGCGAACAATATTAAAGCGGAATACACAAGAAGACGTGCAGAATATCCGTGCACGTTACCTAGCAAGAAAAAGGCGGAAATTGGAGGAGGAAGCGGTAGTAGCTAGTGGAGGTGACGATCCGGTATCATAAGCGTAGAGATGGTTTTTGAAGTGCTTATATATGATAGTACTACATACTTGTGACTATTACCCCTGCCCGATGTCAACTAATGAATGTCCAATGCCGAGTCTGATGTCAAGTCCAGATGTGACTAAAAAATAGCGTGCTAGGGAGAGATGTGATGGCCATGTAGTGTTTTTCTCATCATCGCCTGTATTCGTTGAAATTCCTTCAGCACTGAAGGGGCCGGTGGCCGCTTGTCAGGGTTTTCATGAAGCATCGATTTGGCTAGATGCATAAGTTCGGGAACATGAAACTCAGCGAGCTATTTGAGTCATGCGTCAGTCATAGCTCCGTGGGAAGTAGTCTGCTATAGTACGAACCTCGCACGCTCTGAAAATGAGAACCCCTAGTGCCCATACATCGATCATAAACGGGTTACATAGCCGACCATGTTCAGTTTCTGGTGGGATCTCCGACCCCCGAGAGTATGATATTCGCGGGCAAGATACCTCATCTATTCGGCGGCTGAGCTCGTAATCTATGCAAGCATAACGTCCGTTATAATCCGTGAGGAAGTTGTGCGGCGAGATGTCAAAGTGTGCGATGCGATGACGATGCATGAATGCGATATGCTGGAGGGAACCTTTTTAGTATGGCATACACACTCGACAAATCCTTTCCATACCTCTATGCAATGGCGCAAAGATTCCATAAGGCAGCCGAGACTAATTGGAGCTTCTGGGAACATATTTGCTGACCATTCCTCCATAACGATGAAACATAGATTATCCTGGGGTGCATCGATGAGGTCAAGAATAGCTGGATTTTTCGATGGTGAATAAAATTCAACTATCTGTTTGGGAAGCTTACGTATACAGTGATTCATGGGATCACATTGTTGAGCTGGCGCAGACAGATACCGGACGATATCAAGCTCCCTGCTATCACGATGGACTGCTTTAACCATCACCTTCATTCCATCAAGACAACGGGTGGCTCTAAATAGGCTTTCTCGCTAGTTTGATCAGTGAAATCACGCATGGCACCTGACAGCTTACTAGTAGACCTACCAGACCAACATCTTTGCAAAGAGCATCTTCGTCGCTCCTGGCAAGGGCGCGGTGATAGCCGGACAAATATACGTGCAGCCCTTGCTTCTCTATGTTGCTGCAATGGTGCCGGTAATGATCTTTTACATCACGGACGGTGTCCAGACGATAGCCCCTCCGTTCGATGTGACAGCGGTATTTCGCCCAGTCAGGGCAAACACGAGCGTTGACGTCATCTTCGTCACAGGAAGATGGAGACGAGGATGTGCTGGACGCCAGGGATTCAAGGTCCCATTCAGTGGATGAAGTCATGGTCAGACAATGGAGATCGAATTAAGGATAAGAGATTGCAACCGTCATGAACTTGAATACCCACAGGGAAGTGTCGAATAACGCATCGCTGATGTGCATGCAGGATTAAATCTCAATGTCGTGGGTGATATAAGACGACTTTGCGGTTGTCTTCCTGACGGAACACGGCATGTCAATTGGTATTTCACGAGAATAACGGCTCGACGGTCACTATCGAAAACAAGCGACAAGAAACTTTTGCCAAAAGAGATGGGCGTGCGATGATTGCAGGGGAATGGGGTCAACATGATTGAATTTTCGAGGATATATCTTCTCAGGCCGATGAAGGAGGTGTGACTCTACACCACAAATCCGTCCATTACATGACACCTGCACGATCTACAAAGAACAAATTATCGTGTAACCGCATCTAATTAGGAAGTGTTTTCACCTGCTAGTGGTAGCCCCATTTCGTGATGCGCCGCCAGATGTCAAAACCTAAACACGCCTTGATGGCAGGTGTGATAGGAAGTAATAGGTGGCTGGGGAATGTACAGTTGAGAAGTGGTGTAGTACGTACCTACTGAGTCGCTCAGTTACATGTCTCAGATTTATATTACAAATTTGATCAATACGTCATCATGCGACATAAGTATATCACACGCGAACCGACAAGTGCCGACTAACGAAGAGTGTCGTCCTGCAACGCGCGCGCTGAAGTTGAAAGGTGATGCATTGATGTTGCACGTAGAGTATGATACAAAGTGTATTGACTTCACAACATTTCTACAGGATCGTGATAGACTCATTAATCCTCCTCCGTGTTACTCATAGGAATTCGCGTATGAAATCCATTGGGGCCAACCGGCTGCTCTCTCGTCATCTCCCCAAGCAACTGAGCTCCCGGCACCCCCGACGTCTGTATAGTCGTACTCCAAAGCCTTGCAGTCACCTGATCTGCACTGTCTAGTACAGTTTCCCGCCGAGACCTATGTAACAGATCCACCAGTCGATTTGCGAGGCGCCGTGAGAGGCTGAGCGAATGCTTCCGTGGGATCTTGTAAGGGAAACCCCACTGCTCGTACGCGTCACTTGAAGAGCTATCCGCATCACGAAGTTGCATGACGTATGGTTTGATGCGTGGGTCCCAGAATACAGAGTAAAAAAATTGTGTCTTTTTCGACCCACTTAGCTGGAAGGAGTCTGTAGTTGCCTGCTCGCGGGATACGAATACAAGATTCCAGGGGCGGATGGGGGATGGCTCGTAGGCGGTGCCTCTTGCAGCACTGAGCAGGAAGAGCAGGCCCTGGGGAGATATCGGGCGCGGGTGTCCATACGTCACCTGCATAAGCCAGACCGTGGAGGTGCTATCGTCGAACATGATTGCATCAATGCCTGGGTGCACGAGCGCATGCTTTGGCGAGTGAAGAACGTGCGGATAATTCTTCGCTAGCGCTGCAAGTTCGCCTTGGGTGGAGTATGAATAGTTTGAAAGCAGTATAGCCCGCTCTTCCTTATTCACGAGGTCAAGCTTGGCACACAAGTTTAGGTCTTTGTGTGCTGGCTGGCAATGCCCCTGTGAGTCGGGACATCCGAGTTCGAAGGCCCCTCCGAACCTGGACATAAGAGCTATCGCAGCCTGACGATAGAATATCTTGCCCGACTCCTCAGTGTCCCCTGAGTTCAGCAGGTTGCAGACAGCGTCCTTAGCAGTGGAAGGGTCTAAGGAAGCGATGCCATCTGCGAGGAGCCTGCTGGCAACTTGTGAGACCGGATAGGGCAGTGGCTCTGTGCGGGTATCTCCGGGTTGTACGGCGAATAGGTTACGGTTGAATAGGGCTTCATGTTCGCGCAATATGGGATGCTGGAACCAAAAATTATCGCGAGCGTACTCCAGCTCGTTGAGGTAATATTCAGCGCGGCCGGGATGGCGAGACACTTGTATGCAGGCGTGCGCGTTGGACCCAAAATGGGTGTAGGACCATCGCAGGGCCTCTGGATCGTGCTTGTCGTGCTTATTTGCCGTAAGAGCACTAAGAGAAATAGTCAGTCGTCATGAAAGAACACTAACATGATATTTACCTCATCGCAACGATCTCGTCCCAAGTACATGGTTTCATCCACCGTTGAAGAGAAACTTCATAGCCAGGTGACCAGTCAATTTTGAAGCCCAGACTGTCCGGCCAAAACGTGGTGAAGATGGCCTTGCCGCACGTGCCCCACATCAATGCCTGAGTGTGTGCAGTGTTTGGGTGCGTGGTAGGATCTTCATGTGTGCTATCGATAAGGTGCCACACATCTTCGCGTTGGAACAGCGGGTGATACTCGCTGCTCTCCTGCGGGAGGGTGAAGAATCCGTCCGCGGTGAAGCACATGACGGATGAGTGTAGTTGGTCAATTTGATACGTCACCGGTTGACGAGCGAGAAGTCGTTTGACGAGGAGATATGCTAAGAAATGTGTCTTTCCTAAGGATGGTCAGTTGTATTGAGCAGCAGTGCCTCTGGAAGGAATTCGACTTGCCAATGCCTGCTGATCCATGCACTACGAAATTGCGCTCGATTCCGGAGATGTTTTCAAAGAGTGATTCATACTCTGAACGGATGAGCATGGAAGTTGCTCCGTTTGGTAACTCGGCACCAGGGCATCCAGATAGATCAATAGCGTCGAAGGTGAGTGGGTACACCCTGTATTAGCCTCAATATCATCCCAAAACCAAAAGAAGGGAAACCGACTAACCCGTGGGATCCCTCCGAATCTATAGCATAACATTTCAACCCTCGCTTCACAACAGACTGGTTTTGTTGTTGCCAAAGGAAATGATAGAGGGACAGTAAAGTAGAGTGCGATCCCCAAAATGGCATGTTATCGATATTCTGCATCATCGTTTGTGAACAAGGATGTATAGATGAAGGAAGTGAAGGCCGTCGCCTTTAAGTGTGGCGACATCCTCGGATGTGACGGATGACGGATGGGCGGATGTCTTACTTGGTGCTAAAGTTAGAGCTATTGATTTGTATTGAATTCTGAAGCCGTTGACTAAGCAATTGAATAACAATATTTTTAGCCCAACACCACACTGTTAGTACTGGTCGATGGAAGAAGGCACCAAGGGTAAGAAGACCATTTTCATTGGGGGGATTGGGGATGATGTTGATGAAACGGTGATCTACGAGCATTTTGTGGCTTTTGGTGAGTGTTCTGTTTTGCGACAGCTTCACACTAAACGTTTCGAAACCGCAGGTGACATCATTGAAGTACAGCTACCACCAGCACCACCCAATCCATCAAAGCCGACAGGCAAGCGGACAATTATGAACAATTGTTTATATACTGACTACTTATAGAAATCAAACATCGTGGTTTTGCATTCGTGACATATTCTTCTCCTACAGATGCTCAGGATGCAATCGACAACATGGATCTCAATGAGTTACGGGGCAGGGTGCTGAAAGTCAACCAAGCCAAGCCTATGAAAAGCCTGCAACCTCCAGATGGGAATAGAGCTAGTACGTACTATTTCGACAAATTACTGACCTCCTCTCAGTCTTTCCTTCCAACAGTCTGGGAGTCAGAAGAATGGCTGCAAGAGTTCGCGAAGCCATTAGCACAAAGTGGAGGTTAGCAACTTTGCGAATGTTCGTAATGTATTACTGACGTTCCCTAGGTGTGCAAGGTCGTACGGCCCAACGAGCTCCTTCTGGAGAAGCCGAAGAACAAGCCAACAATGAAGAGCCGGATGCAATGGAAGAGTAGCTGAGCCATGCTGACTTAGTCGCCATTTCATGACAAGTGGAACGAACTGTTTCAGCGAAACCCCACCACATTGTTAGTCTCGACAGCTTCCTCCCTCATGCCTGCAAGAAAGTCATGTTGCGGAATCGGAAACAATGTAATGTTGGCATCGGCGAATGGGTCTGCAGTGTCAAGATATAAAAAATACAGATGTAGAACAATGATGTAAAAAATAAGACAGTGCTACTACAATAATTTCCCTAGTACTCCTTTGACTGCGTGATGTCTGATTCCTCGAACTGAGCCCGAGCACGCTTGATATCTTCCTGCATGAATAACAATTCCTCCATACGAGCGAGCTTTTTTGCATCTGCCAACCTCGACAGAGCTCGACGAAGGTCCTCAATAGACAATCGTGTTTTCCGTTGTGGACCACCAGCAGTTTGACACTGCCCCAAGTAATGTTTCGTTTGAGTTTCGGCACTCACATGTATGTATAACGCAATACCAAGAAACGAAGACACGTACAATATCTGCAATGAACTCGACAAGTATTTCTTCCATGACGTTTACTGTGTCATTGGCGGGATTGCGATCATCGCCGAAACCATACATGAGGTTTTTCACTGGAGAGATCTGGCTGGAAAGAATTCGATGGAAAAGATCTAACAGAACGCACGTTCTTTGGAAAAAAGGCCCTTGAAATTCGCCTGTTTTCTACTGCGCCCGGCACCTCCACCTGTTGTGGCAGCAGGAGCAGTTTCTCGGGCGTAGGTTGGGGTATATGATGTAAATGTGGTCGTCTTCGGGGTGGCAGCGACTGGAGTGGGAGTAGGGGTTACGGCAGGCGGAGCCGTTGTCTGTACTGTGGGCCGCGCTGCCTGTTGAGAAGGAGCTTGGGCAGGCTGCTGTGGGATATAGGTGTATGGATATGGCCATGCGCCGTAGCCAGTCACACCTGTGGCGTAGCCTTGGTGGTAGGCTGGATAGCCTGGAGTCTGAGGGTGAGCATATGCGCCTGGTGCACCTGGGTGATAATACGGATATGTTGTCCCCGCTGGATGCTGCCCCGGCTGGTAATGTGAGTACGACATGAACATTGAGCTTTGTTCACAACTTAGGATGCAAAGGACAAGCCGTGGGACACATTCCTATTTCGTGTGCTGCCCCTAGTCTTGGCTGTACGTAGGATCCAAGTAGGCGATGATACAAATTATGGTGTGAACAAAAATAATGAATATTGACATAGATTACATATCCTGATCGTCCTGATCGCCTCCTCTCTTTGCACGTATTTCGAGATTCCTGGCTTTATCCATCAACTCCCGAACTCTCTGCCACTCGAACTCAATTAATCCACGCTGATCAAGCCAGTCCATCACTTTATCTGCATCTCGCATATCTTTGGGAGGTTCCAAACCCCCCGCAAAAGCGATTCGGACAAAACCACGATTGCCATCGAGAACTTCATCGATCTGCTCCAACAAAGAGTGATACAAGCGATACTAGTTTCAAAGTCGTCAAGCAATGAACAAAATACTTCAAAGACATCCTACCTCCCAGTGACTGAACTCGTGGAAGACTCGTGTTCGAGCAGCGCAGAAGCGGCCGAGATAAAATTGTTTGCCAGAAGACTTGTGACTAATCATATCATCAGAGTCAGTGCCTGATGGAGACAATGACTTGTTGTCTGATGAACTCGATGACTCGTCTTCTGACTCGGGCTACTCGCAATCAGTTGCGTAAAATACGATTGGACAAGCTAAAACATGCCTCGAAATCGTATTTGTCATATGGCTTGCCGCTCACTCGGCCGATTAGTGTGGATATTCTCCCACCTAGATTGCAAGCATCGCACTGAGGAGCGCTAAACTTCATTCGTACTAATTCGAATTTGGGGTATCTTTCGAGAGGCCTCTTGAATTGAGGTTTCCAGACAGAGGATGTGACCAAAGAGTCTTTCATCCCAGATAATTTCCGTCGTGCTACCTGAAGTGGGACAGAGAAATATTCCTCCGCTGCAGTCCATATTAGCGCAGTCCGTTTAATGACAATGAACATGCATACTTTCCAACATTTTCTTCATGAATGGGCGTCTGTCAGGAGGAAAACGAACAGCCATGTGAACAAATAGCTGGCAGACGATCTTGAATTGATGGGCGAGATCTTGATGGGTGTTCATGCTGAAAGCGATGGGTAGCTGCGTAGTCAAAATACCATGCTCGTCATCTTCCACGATAAAATCGTCATCTTCATCTGTCTTTTCATGTTCCCCGCTAGAGGAATTAGATTCGTGACCACGATCTGGTCGCGCACCCTTGAAGGGTCGCACCACCGGGCCTTCCGGTGGCTCGACGTCTGACTCTGAGGATTCTGAATCAAGCTCAAGGGTTATCTCTGAGCGTTTCTTGCCCCTGAAACCTTACAGAAGGTTCAATGAGATGGGATTTCACGAGTCAGGGGTATTGACCCACTCTTCAACTTCTCAAGACGTTTTTGAAATGTTGTTTTCTTGTCGCAAGTGCGAAGACGCGACTCAATGATGTCTGTAAAAACAGGTGTAGCACCGCAAGGAGGAAAGTAGATAGTGCTTACCATTCTCATCGACTTCATCGATGACACTTCCTTCAGGACTTGGAGGTCTGGCGCCCTTGATCAACTTTCGTTTGCGCGGTTGAGATTCATCGTCAGAATCTGCTATTGCTTTTCGCTTCCTCTTCCCCTTCTTGCTTCCTTTCCAAGTAATAGGTATGCCAATATGATCCTCCAGCGAGTCATCACTGGCTGCCATATCTGGCAGACGGTCTGTGACAACGAAGGATTTCTTGAACCGTCTAGCACTCGGTCGGCGTGGAGAATCGTCTTCATCGCTGGCATCAATGACTTGCGGTTCAAACTTTATAGCGCCGACATCGCTATCCTGTTCCAGATCATCACATGTGTCCGAGTCAAGAGCGATAACCTTGTGCTCTTGCTTCACCTGTCTCTTCTTAACAGGTGCTGGCGGTGAGATTGGAGGTGGAGAGGATGGAAATAGAAAATCGCCTAAAGTTTTCTGCTTCATCTTCTTCGGAGAAGATGATTTGCTAGCTTTCATCGAGCTGTGCGTGTAGTCTATGAATGGAGTGCTTAGATACAGTCAATCGATCTGCCAGGGGGAACTACTAAGTACTTAATGCTGTGGCTGTGGACCCATATTACGATGACTAATCAATTCATCAACTTGTCACCAAACTGCGGTGGGACAATCGGTAATCTAGGCTGCTACATATGGCCACACCGACTCGAGTGAAATCATTGACACCATTGCTTCGCGTTGACACTGAATCTCTCACTCCTCCAGCCCGTATCAAGTCAGATTACGATGGCTCTCCTGGCGGGACGAATAGCGCCAGCCTTACTCCTTCACCGTCATTCTACATCCCGCTTTCACCCAATGTAGACAAATATTCTCCTTCAGCTCAATTAGCCAGAATGGCGCTGTCGCAACGTGACTCTGCGAATCACGCCAGAGAGGAGTCGAAAAAGCTGGTAAAGTTGCTTCTTGACCAGCTTTCTTCCAGAACGCGTCCTCCCCCAATTTTCGATGCGCTAAATGTTCATGCTACTCCATCGACTGAGGCAGGTCGTGGTCACATATTCGGAGCAGTACGCGATATAGTCAAACAGAAGTCACACAAACGCTTGCAATCCATGAAGGAGGATAGTGACGATGAAGGGAGTGATTATGACGTTTTCTCTTCTGAAACTACTTTCGACCTCATGGTTCAATTGAAAGAGGTATTGCTATTTTCTGCTTCGCAGGGCTGGCAGGTATTTGACCAAGGGTATGAAATCATTATTCCAGTCCTAGTCAAATCATCGCTGAAACTTGCGTAGAGCTTCTGGACTGGGTTCAGATACCGAAAAATCCACCAAACCATCACCATTCACCATTCGCAGCTCTATGAGAAGAAGTAGCATTAGCGGAGGCCGCTCAAGATCTCGTTCGCCTTCGTCAAAGGGACATCCACAAGCTGCTTCGCTTATAACGTCGTGCATCTCCATCCTTTCTTCAGTGATATTGGAAGACTGTCGCTTTCAAATTTCTTCGCCCAGACCATCGAAACCTCCGAACGCGCTGCAATCAGTGTGCCTTGACATTGCCCAATTTCTTGCACATGTCCACTCCAACGAACCATCAATAATATCCCGTATTGCGTTTGCGGTTCTTCCTGCGTTTGGGACATTTCGAATTGAGATGCATCCGCGTTTGCTGTCCTTCTTCGGCAATGTGATACTCAGGGGGGTGTTTGAGGATCTCAATCGAATCAGGGGATACGTGTCTACAGATATTTCAGGTACGTTCAGTCAGCTGACTTAGGGTGATAGGGAATTTACTGACAGCAAAAGACCTAGTTGTTGTTAGTCAAGGCCAAGAAAACCCTGTTTCTATTCAAGTTGAAATGGCCCTTGACGACGAAGAGAGTTCATCTCACCAGACAGCTTTGTGGCAGCCTCGGACGTCTCTCGATACTGCGAGTCATCCCTGTATCCAGGCCACCAATGCACCTCTCCAGCCTTTGCCTGTATATTACCTGGCCTCTATAACTGCTCCGCTATTGGCCGCCATTCTGGAAAACATTGATATTACGTCGTTGACACCCACGTATAGTTTATGCCGGCTGCTTGATATTATAATCAACTCTAAGCCAGACTCATATTTGGATGTATTGGAAGTGATAGCATATCATGTACCTCAGAGTCGCCGCGCTGCTCTTTGCTTGCTGGCAACTTTTTGGCCACGGGCTCTTGGACATGTCGTCCTCAGCAAGTCCCTGCCTGTCCTTGATCAGGGGGAGCAACCTTGGTCGGGGAGTATACCCACTCCTCCGTTGCAATCAAGCGCTTTTTACGTGCACGATTTTGTACCATGGAGATTCCTTCAGTCACAGCGGCCATTGACATTTGACGAAGCCGGCTCAAGTTCCTGTCAATCATGTGCCTCCCCCATCATAGGGTTTGGACTTCTCTGCTGTGGGTGTATGTGCGCCGTGCACTTCGATTGCTACGACTATCCAGAAGGCAATGCTCATCATCAGTACGCCGCGGTGTCCGATTCGGCAACAAGGAAGTTGGCTGTTCACCGTTTCTGCCTCATTCCTCCATCTAAGCAGGACGCCGACCTCGTTACTGTGAAAAGAGCTCAACATATTTTCAGACATGTCAATCTCTTTACCCTGCCCATTTGCTTTCACTGTGTTCTGCCGATATGGGGTAGTCAGGCGCTCCACTGCACGTCATGCAAACTTTTTATGCATCTCACGTGCCTCGATGGACCCCTCGCAATCTGCGGAATTGTAGATATCAGCTCTGTTCACATGACAATATCATTGGATAGCATCAGCCGCACATTTTCAGATTACTACGGGGATCTCTTCCTCTCTTCCGAAGACCTTGGGAAGCGGAGTTTTGAGGATATCTCTGTATCATCTGCCATGCTCTGGACGCAGCTGCAAATCTATAACAATGGACTTGCTCTCGGTTCATTTGTCCTAGCATCAGATAGTCATGAAGATCCAACCAAGGCATTCGAGTTGCAATATCTGGTTGAACTTTACGAAGCTTACTTATCCTCTGGAAAGCTGCCAGTCTCTGCGACTCTCGCTGAATATCTAGAGGCCAACCAACACAACCCATCCTCTTCGGTGATCATGTTTGATTGGTCAACTTTAGCTTACATCTCCTCCACCATCAAGTCATCGCACGACGTACAAAGTCCACCGTCAGGTGCTTGGCCAGACTTGCGTGTGCCTGGCGAAAATATGGCGACACAAGATGACAATGATGCAGCACGTCATCAGTTCGAGGTCGTCACGTTGGGGCATCTCCGTAATTCCCTGGGATACGAATTCAATATGTTATCCGAGGGTCCTGCGCGTCACTGTCTATCTCATCTTCACAAACTTGGCTTCTTCACATGTGCAGATTTCCCTACTTGTGTACCCGAGCTTGCAAAATCAAGCCAACACTGCTACTTCCCACTGCCGCTTGGCTTTGACTTGTCCACTGATGTGGAAACGCTAGTGTCAGCTATCGAGGCTTGCCTTTCAGATTTGGACCTTTCGGTTAACGAGTGCGGCTTCTTGTTCTTGGTGAGGCGCTTCTGGCCCAGCGGGCTGGCATCGGATTATGCCCTGCGCAGATTATCTCATGCTGTATTATCCTGGATCTTTGCCGAGGTGAACTAATTGTTTGACAGCTGGTACATGATTGACTTTGTTTTTCAGGATGACAATTTGGCAAAAATTCTTCGTGACTTCATCCCACAAGGGATCAATCTCCCAGGTGTTAGGAGCGGTTTTGATGTTCCCGTGTGGCCAACCACTCATGACGTGCGTCGCGCACCAAGTAGTTCCACCAATAACGGTGGAGATTATGTTGCAGCCAGGCGTTGTCTGCTTTCAAGATATGCTGCCCGATGGCTTCTAGCACTGCATGATCAAGATTTTGTTGCGTATGCCCGATTATTGTCTGATATTATTCAGGATATTGCTTCTCGTCACGAAAGCTCATGTCTCAATGCACACAAAGTTTGTGCTCCTATGGAAGTATAGTTTGCAAACTAATTTGGAAGCCTGACAGTCATCGTCGACCGCGGAAAGATCACTGCGCTTTATCACAAGACTGTGCAGAGCTTCAGTCAGCTTCACAGTGCTTGATGATTTATTTCTCATGTGGCTTCAGACACTCGAACCCGAGGTGCTTGATACAGCGGTACGGGATGCGATACTTATTAATTCGGCGACCGATGCTCATTAATCCAAAGTCTCTTCCAATTCTGCAACGTCTCCTCAATCGAGATTCAGCTGAGAACGCATCTCGCCACACCACGTTTGTCGACCAGGTTTTTGCGCAAGCCGATGGGCACGTAGTGAAGCTATCTGATCCATGGGGCATAGTTCGACAGGCGGCTAAGGGCAACGGACTTTTGGACAGCCTCCGCTGGCTGAGGTTATTTGCTCGTTCGGGCGTCGACATTAACGTACCAATATTTGCTGCATACAGCGAACTATCACGGAAGGGCCTTGTGACTTTGAAGCAGGCCTCGGTCTTCGCTGAAGCCACCCTAATGTCTGTGTGGACGAAGTCCATGGGCCGACAAGATTTACAGAAATCGATCTCAACTATGATCGTCAGCCTACAGCCTGCTATCAAGAGTGCCCTCCGATCCTCAAGTGACAATGCTTCATGGTGGGTTTCCGGATACTACTACTTATACTGCCTCATTACTGCCTCATTACTGACTACATGATTGAAGTGCATCGACATTCATCAGACAATGTCTCGCTACTTGCCTGTTGCTTTACGGATGCGATCGCGCCATGCTTACTTCAAACGAAATGATAACAGAAGAAGATATCAAAATTCTTCCTTCAAGGCAAGTTAGACCGACCATGTTCGGCTCATGGCCCCAAGCTGACCGAACACCAGGAGAAAGCAGAACACACGCGTGGCTCAGGCTACCGACCCCATTATCATCGAGGGTGAACTGATGCTCGTTGTCAGTACTCTCGTTGCAACCGGCATGGAACAAGTCGTTTGTCTCATTGCAAAATTCCTACACTCTTTTATTATGCACGCTTCGCTTCTCGAGGCACATGAGGTCGATAACTTCGTGTTGCGCAATGGAAGCACTCTATATCCATGGTATGCATAATCATCTCCTAAGTTTGTCATCTGCTAGACAATTCTTTCTTATCACAGTATCTGGCACTTTTACGGGATCCAGCATCATGAGATCGCAAGCATCAGGACCACCTTATTCCTTAGAATATCGATTGTTGATCCACAGTCGTTCTACGAGTTTATGTCTTCGATGAGCGGACCAACAGTAGCATGGGACATCAGGTATCTACATTCTTGTCGCCTTTGGGATGCGAATAACGTACTGGCGACTAGACTCCTGTCCCTAGACAGATTCTTTCGCATGGTGCTAGACATCACTAGTCCCGACTTCGTGGTCAAAGATCGGCTCTGGAAGCACAGCGTCGTCAACCTCTTCTACCACGCATTTGAACCGCTCTGGATCGATGAGAAGGTACGTCGACAGCAATTTATTCTATGAGCACACGACTGATGCAACCATTGCCAATAGGAGGAAGTCAGGACAGCAGTTGACACCTGGTTGCAGACATTGCTTTCAGCCCATTTAGATGCCATCGCATCATGTTGGAATGATGCCTTTGCCGACCTACCTATGTCAAAGCGTCTCAGGCTGGTTTCCTTTCTTCTTCAGCTCCAATCACATTTCCCGACGTGGAGAGGTAACATTTTTTATACCCTGATTCTGCTGAGATTAAGTGTGAATTTGTCGCAGTGCTCTCCTGGAGCACAGTTGTCGAGACACTGTTTGAATACGACCACTTGCAACATAACAGCAACGATGAAGATGGCTCTGCCGTCGCTCACCTTGTTCGTCACAACTTCCGTCAATGAATCAAACATTCTGTTGACCATACATACCGGCAGGAAATGTACCAAAATGATGCTCATCCGCAAGATTTAGACCCAGAAATTCACTCCATTCAGGTGCGAGGGGCTGCTGTGTCATCATTTTTTCTATTTGATTCCTCGAACAGACATCAATTGTGTTGCTTGGGTTGCGCATGATGGAAAACGGAGTCGAGATCGACCTCATGTCATGTCTGAAGTTTAAGTTATATCTAACCAAAATGATTGGCTTCAGTGGAGCGCAGATGGTCTCTGTATTCAACGGGCGGGCGTTTTCAGTCCACTTGGATGGCTTCAGTGGTATCCCACAACAGTCTTTGCCGTGTGTGAACGAATTTGCACGCGTCTTGGATGCCCCCCACCCATTTAACCTGCCGCCCTCCCTTATGAACAGTCCGTTTACCGAAGACGACAGACCTTGTCGCGTGCTTATTGGGTCCATTTGGATTGATGCCGTACTGGGTGCTTTCTGCGCCATAGACGAGCCGCTCGAGCTCCCAGCTCTTACCTTGAAGAGCTTGCTGGAAGCACTAATGGCAATGATTTATAAGCACGACTTCGACAGCCCCGCGCTCAGACATCTCGATGTTCTACTCCGCAAGGCATTAAAGAAGACCTTGGACCTGTTGTTAGTTGACCTAAGCTATGACTTGCGTCAAGTGGCATTATCTGTAATAGAGACATACATCAAGAGGGGGTCTGCCATATCTGGCGCGCTAGTGACGTGAGCATGGTATACCTTTACAACCTTGTTGATAACTGATATAAAGTTACCTATAGTGAATCAATTGAACGTGCTGTTGCACTGATTGCGTTGTTGAAACATAACACCGAAGATATGTTAGTCACTCGAGCGAAATCATTTATCGAGAACACGCTTGTCACGTATGGTGCCTTTTATTGCTCGTTCCCTACCCGCTGACAACATCTAGCTCAGATTGGCTCAAAGTGGAGTGTTCTGTAGTCTATGCAAAGTATGTTATCCGCATAGTGGGCTGAGTGTCTCAAACTGATCAACGCGCATTTAAGCGCCCGCTGGGCTCGGATTTTTTTGTGATAATAAAATCCATCGCAGAAGCTGAATCCCGCAGGGCACCCTCGCCACAAGAAAGCCTGCGCGAAGTGCTCTTGCAGAGTGTCGTGACACAGCCTCCAGACGCGGATTGGAAGACCAATAATAATATTGCTTTGAACGTGAAGGAATACACAGAGTTGGTCCATTTTGAAGGGCTCAGCAAACGGTTGATCAAAGGTAAGAGATATTTCCTCCATTTCTACCCATCTTGCCAATTGGATTGGGCAGACCTCATGAATTGGCTCATGGTGACGGCACGCCGATCATCGGCTCTGGGAAGCAACGCCGGATTTGACCCCAATCTCCTGTTGTATATTTCCACAACTCTTTTGCAGTATAACAAAGCACACACCAAGGTAAAAAGATATACAGCATTCTCGACCCAAACGAATCAATGATCGGTCCTGTCGTTTCCTTTAGGATCTTCTAGAGTGCACAGAAACGGTACTAAGGGTCGCATTATCAAGGTCCAATGTGGAGAAACAGTGTCTAATTCGGGCATCACACGCTGTCAGTTCGCTCTATCAAAGGTGAAGAGACTCGGACTAGAGAAACTAAGGGCGAGAACAGAACTCAGTCTTGGTTCAAAAAGACTGAGGGAGATTGTTCGACGAGAGGAGGAATTAATACGTTTGATTGGGACGGAGAGTCAATAGGAAACGTGTATGACGCATGGTAGGAGGAGTGTTCGTGTATGTAAAATGAAAAGGCTAAGTACGTGTAAGGGTCATATCTTGATACTCCCACTCGAACGCAAAACGCTAGAGACGCGGGCGTGCTCATTCAACTGGGTCTTCGTTTGACGATGAACGAAGAGCAAGCGAGTGTCGATGGTTGCGGAAAAGTTTTCGTGGTAGGGATTTCGTGAAGATGTCGGCAATCATATCATGTGTGGGTACATAGGGAATGATGATGGTGCCGTCGCTGACCAGATCTCGAACGAAGTGATAGCGGACGCGAATGTGCTTGGCCCGGTCGTGGAATTGAGGGTTTTTCGTTAGTGCGCGACTTCCATTGTTATCACCATATAACGTGGTGGGGGTGATCAGCGAGAGGTCAAGACCAAAATCGCATAGCAGCTGGCTGAGATGGATCTGTTCGCGGGCCGCGTTAGAGAGTGAGATGTATTCAGCTTCAGTAGACGAAGTCGCAACGACGGATTGCTTTTGGGAACGCCAACTGATGGGGGAACCGAAAAGAAAGTAGACATAGCCCCCAATTGAGCGACTGTCGTCTTTATCAGACGCGAAGTCAGAATCCGAATAACCGATGAGTCCTTGGTTGGACAAACCAAACGTTAGGGAATGATGTGTGGATCCACGAAGGTAACGAAGGAGATGGTGAAGCTGGCGGTAGTGGTCTATGCCAGGGTTACTCAGATATTTTGACAGCGCCGATACTGCATATGCAATATCGGGACGACTAACGCGCATGGCGAAGTTGAGTTCCCCAACGACACGCGCGTATGGCATGTGCGCAAATTGTTGGATTTCGGCTTGAGTGGGGGGTGCAGATGACTTCGTCAAGGAGATCCCTGGAACCATGGGGGTAGATACTGGTCGACAATCTGACATCCGAGTTTCACTGAGAATCTGTTCGAGAAAGGAGGATTGGTTGACGGTAAGGTGCTTCTTAGAGCGATCTCGTGTAATGTGCATTCCTAAGAAATGACGCGCTTCACCAAGGTCCTTCATTTCAAAACGTTTGCTCATCTCCGATTTGAAACCGTTAAGGAAATCCCGACAGTTCGATGCGAGCAACATGTCATCGACGTAAACAAGGAGCCAGATGGTCTTGTCATCTTTTCGTAAAACATACAGACTATAGTCTGCTTCGCTACGAACAAAATTAAAACCTTCTTTTCGCAGGAAATCATCGAGTGTCTTGTTCCATTGACGACCGGCTTGCTTGAGTCCGTAGATGGCCTTGAGGAGTTTCCAGACCCAATCTGGATGCTCAGGGTCTTCGAAGCCTGGAGGTTGACGCATGTAGATTTCTTCGTCAAGCTCGCCATTGAGAAAGGCGGTCTTCACGTCCATTTGATCAAGTTCAAGATCAAACTTAGCGACCATGGAGAGTAGTGCACGTACGGTGTCGTATTTTGCAACAGGAGCAAAGGTGTCGGTGTAATCTAGTCCTTCGATCTGTGTGAAACCCTGCGCAACAAGGCGGGCAATCTGGCCATTTTCGTCATACTTGTGCGAGTACACCCACCGTGAGCCGACTGCTTTTCTCCCTGATGGGAGTGGTGTTAAGACACCCACTCCTTTTTCTCCCAACGAAGCTAACTCTTCATTCATTGCGCTTTCCCAATGACCCGAATCCATTGACAAGCGAGCGGCAGCTATCGTTTTGGGGGGAAGCTTCCGTCCATCAATCTTGTTGCTGTCCGCCAAGGATACATGCTTCGCGGAGTGCTCAATGGTGACATCGGGGGTAGCACTAATACTAAGATTTTCTTCTTCAACAACCTCCTCCTCAACAGTGACCGGTACATAAGTCCAACGCCGCTGTACTGGGACATGTTTTGTTGGGATGGCAACAGTTTTCGGGACTGCTGGTCGCGCGTCAATGCGTTGACGTGTCGAACGTCGTGGCTCAGGAGATGGTACCGTTTCTACCGGAACTTCAGCAGGGACAGGGAGAACATTGTCGTTCGACTGCGGGAATGGCTGTGGAGGTTCGGGGATGAGAGGAGCAGAAGTCGGAAGTACTCCCACTGAAACGGTACTGGGTCCTGGTAGTGTAATACCGGAATCATCTTCTCCAGGTCGTGTGGTTCTGAAGCCGTCTTCTGATATCGGCAAATCATGTGGCAATGCGAGGGTGGGCTGCTGCATTGCAATGCGCTGGTTGTGTAATTCAACGAGGGGCGAGAGAACTGAGTTGGGTGTGCCGTAGAAGAATTTTTCATCAAAAAGGACATTTCGAGAGCGCACCGTCTGTCGTGTCGCTGGATCCCATAGAAGATATCCCGCATCTTTGACGTGCCCCAGTAGGAAGCACCGTCTCGAAACAAAGTCGTACTTGTGGCGATTGTCGTCTGGGATGTGAGCATATGCGAGGCAGCCAAACGGACGTAGGTGCGAGACATTTGGTAGTTCACCATAGAAGAGTTCAAACGGCGTTCTGTTGTCAGTAGCTGACGACGGGAGGAAGTTCTTGATGTATACTGAGTTGAGGATGGCGTGGCCCCAGAACGAACGAGGAAAACCACTCTGGTGATGGGCACTTAATGCTCGGGTGGCAATGGTCTGGTGTCCACGTTCGGCAACACCATTCTGTTCGGCTGTATGAGGCATCGTAAGTTCGTGCTCAATTCCTTTACTACGCAGGAATTCAATAGTAGCGTGAGAGACGTATTCGCCACCGTTGTCACTGCGGAGGCGTTTAACTCGTTGCCCTGACTGGTTTTCAATCCAGGCGATATATCGCAGAAGGTGCGAGTGTACCTCACTCTTGTGCTTAATGAGGTAGATAGTGGAATAACGCGAAAAATCATCAGTGAAGGCAACAAAGTATGTTTCGCCGGACGGGGTTGCAGTGTTGACGGGTCCCCAAACGTCAGTGTGAACAAGTTCAGCGACGTGCGTTGCACGGTGTCGAGCATGAGACGGGAACGGCAATCGTTTTTGTTTGCCCATTAGGCACGACGGACAGTCAATGTGGTCACCAGGTCCTGTAGACTCGTCTAACAGGTTAAGTGACAGTCCTAATACAACCTTCTCAGCTTTGCGCAAGGTGGAGTTTGCGGCATGGCCCATGCGTGCATGCCATACAGCTAGTGGTAATGGCGTAGCCGAGGTGGACCTGGTGGCAAAGGCCGTATGGGTGTGCTTGGCTCGAAGGTAGTATAGACCGGCAGAGCATTCCACACGTGCGATCACAGTCTTATCAGCACGACGCATTTGTCCTCCTTCAGCATCCGTTTCGAAGAAAATTCCCTCCGACGCTAGAGCAGACACTGATATCAGTGTGCACCGTAGGTCTGGTACGTGGAGGAAAGGGAGTTCGATAGACTCATGTCTTCCGTCGAGCACTAGCGTGATGAATCCCCAACCTGGGGCAAGAACAGTATCGTCATTCGCAAGTTTCACGATTAATGGAGGGTTGTAAGTTCTGTAGCGAGTGAAGAGGGAGTGATTGGATTCCATATGTGCGGTGGCGGCAGAGTCTACGTGGAATTGAAAAGAAATAGTGCTCGTATTAGAGAAACTAGCAGAGTGTGTAGGAAGACGAAGAAACGATGGAATGCCGTCAGGTTGTCCTGGTAGGGGAACTGATATGTCAGTACCTTGTGAAGGTGAGGGGGGAATGCACGCTGACGTGTTTGATGAGTCGGATTTTGCTAGACGAGCACGGCAGTTGTTCCAGATATGGCCTGTGCGCTTGCAAGATCCGCACGTCGAGCGCCACGACAACTCCCATTTATCTCCCTTGGAGGCGTCAAAATCCTTCGGTTTGGCACGCTCAGTAGGTTTACCTGCTTTCGCCACCCTAGCAGCCATGGCTGTGTGGTGCGCATGTGGGTTTGCAGAGCCGAAACTTGCATAATATTGTTCCGAGTTCCTGATCTGGCTGATGACTCCTTCCAGCGTTAGCTTCCCGGTATTGGCGTCAGCACTATGGAGTATGAGCTGGGAAAGCGGCGCATAGAAGTCGGGAAGGGCACGCAGTAGCGCTTGGACAAGGGTATATTCGTTGCACTTCCATTCGATGGATTCAATGACCTTGAATTGGGCCTTGATGTCCGTGATCTCCTTAATGGTCTTGGTAAGAGAGTCGCTATCAGATGCTTTGGGAAGGTCAAAGATACGGCCCATGAGGCTCGTAAAGCGGATGCCAACAGACGCCTGATACTTGTCTTCTAGCGCTTTCCAGATGACGGCTGGATCAGTGACACCCATGAAGTGGATGAGGTCACTTGAGTGTACCGTCATACCAAGGAGTCCTTTGGTTATGCTTTGGCGTTCTCGGAAAGAAATGACGTCCGCGCTCGCATCATGTGCCGCGAGGCGTTTGTTGAAGTCAGCCTCAGTCTCAGTGGTGCTTCTGGTTGGGCGCGGAGGACCCTTCTCATCTCCTGAAAGGAGGCGCCAAAGGTTGAAGAGCGAGAGCCAAAGGTCCATGGTCGTTACCCACGAGGTGTAGTTGGAGCCATTGGCGTCCAGAGGAGGGTGAGGAAAAGATGTTGGAATCCGGATGTTGGACGACGATATGGTGGACATGACAGGTGTCGAACGATGTGTCGGCGATGGCGACAATAGAATGGGAAGATTCAATGGGTGTGGTAACGAGCGAGTTGGTACGACAGGCGTTAATGGCGGCGATGGCGGCAAGGGAATGGATAAGATCCGCAGGTCAAGCGGGGATAGAGGGCGACCTTGTTCCAGTTCGGAAAAGGTCGGAGAGGCTCAGATAAGGCGAGTGGAAGCGAGAAACGAATGTATGCCTAGTCTGAGCCAGGGCTCATAACCTATCAAAGGTGAAGAGACTCGGACTAGAGAAACTAAGGGCGAGAACAGAACTCAGTCTTGGTTCAAAAAGACTGAGGGAGATTGTTCGACGAGAGGAGGAATTAATACGTTTGATTGGGACGGAGAGTCAATAGGAAACGTGTATGACGCATGGTAGGAGGAGTGTTCGTGTATGTAAAATGAAAAGGCTAAGTACGTGTAAGGGTCATATCTTGATACGCTCAGTGATACATCTCTGAGTTCAAAGCAGGACTTGGTATCGTCTAACACCAACCACGTAACGCACATCTTGTTGGAAATACTGGAGGATGTTTTTCGAGCCAGAGCACGAGTCACGCCTTCCACTTTGAATGCGATCGTCGAGGCAATTATTTTTTCCCCAAAAATATGTGCTTCTGATCTAAATATTGCCTTAGACGATTCTCTGCACTGATGTCCGAATTGTTGGACTCAGACAAGTAGCGTGCAGCGGGCTTTACTTTCTGCACAATCATGCATGGACAATTTCTGACTCAAGTGCGGAGTTATCTGCCTCGATTTCTGTTTCGCGTTTGGTCCTCCATGCTGTAGATGCCGGGCGCGTATCGCTTTCAGAGATGATTGCCGAAGGTTTTGAGGTACGTGTTCGATGAATATCACGGACCTAAACTCAACAGCCTCACCAGAAATCCACACAAGCTGGCACAGTTGTCCGTGCTTGGAATATTCTACTGCTCGGTGTGCTTAGCGACTCTGCTGACACTCACATCCGAGTCTTATTACCGCAGTTGAATGCATTCACGCCGGCATACTACAAGTGCTTAGGCACATATGTACTCGAGGGGACGACGCCTTCCGAATCTGCTGTGGCAGATGTGGAACACGCTTTCATAGCTCTTAAGTTGTGGCTGCTGCTTGCACAAATGCCGCTTGCCAACCCGACGAGAGAGTCACCCAGCGTCAAAGTCATTTGGAACGAGTTGTGGCCCCCATTCGAAGCGCTGGTAAATCTTTTTAAAGCTGACAGTGTCCCGGAAGATCTCCTAGTAAGCATTCGATACTTGACCTCTGCTCAAGAATCTCGTGCTGACAGTGTCACATCAGCCACTGGCCACGACAATATGGGCTTCCGTAGCAAACTTATTTCTCTTTGTGCTGCAATCACGCTCACCTGTAGGGTTGGACACCGTGCCGTATGTGGTAATGCTGAATCGCTTGCGTGACTCTGGAAGACGAAACTCCGCACTTAGCAAGGCATGCTCTTCTGTCCTATCTTTGAACCATGCTTATTTATTTATATGCAGCTGTCCCGGGCTCTGGATGGAGAGCTTTTACCTGAATTGCTGCCTAGCGCGGTCATTGCTCAAGCAAAGCAGGATGTTGAGAATGCAGAGAAGTTGCGAGTCTTTGAAAGCGTGCAGCGACCCGTTGAACGTAAAAGGGACACGCGGATTCCTACATAGCCCCAGGTTTTGCAATAAGAAATTGTAGGAAATTGATAAATCTGAGAAAAGGGAGAGGCGGTGGATATGCGTATCTCTCGCTGTCAGGCTGCCCTGAGTTTCGCTTTTTGTGCTTTCTTTCTATTCTCCTTCATGATGGTGGAGCCAACGAAGAAACCGATACCCGAAAGTCCGAGCACGAGCACGAATGCTGGCAGCCGTATTGCCCATTCGCGTGCAGGAAAATAGTTGTGTATGGGGCTGGATGCATCGAAGAAGGGCTGAAAAATGTCAGCTATATGGTCCGTTCAACGTAAGCCTGGCGAACTGACGAGTAAGATGGCCCATGTCGTGTAGTACGCGAACACGAGACCAGCAACTAGCAACATCACCCCTCCAAGAGACTTGTCACTTACACCCTTAGATGGTTGCTCCGACCATCAGCCAACCTTAAAACATCACATATATTTACTACTCACCATCGCAAAGTCCGTTAAACCTACTTGGAAATTGAATCTGAGGTCGAGCGTAATTATAAAGAATAGAGCACTGCGTGCAAGTCCGGAGTCGGTCAAAAGTCAAAGTTGGTGGGTTAGCGGACCGGGAAAACACCACTACATACATAACACGAGTGCGTAGTTTGTTTCTGAGTCAAAAATCATGCCAGCTCATTGTCAACGTTTGCGAGCAGCTGAGCACCAAGAGAATCCGACTTTCGTACTTGATGATTTAAGCTTGTAACGAACAGCTCAAGGCATCCCATGAACTCTCATGCATTTGCAGCGCTTGCACATATCCCAATCCTTGTCTTCCCTGTGGGCCCAATACCCCGTGCTGCCTTTGAGAAGTATGCGGCAGAAATCAGGACGTTCGATTCAATTCGCTTAGGCGACATACCTGCTGGAATGAAGGATGAGCGAGGTACGCAAGCCCTCTTTTTACTCAAACAACAGTTGTTCATGGAACCTCAGCTCGTTTCATGCCAAATCCACTTTCCAGTGGTTATCTATATCTGAGCTACCCATCCCATCCCCCTCCTCCTCGCCATATGTCGCTGTCTCTGTTCCGACCGTCTCACTTCACGCTAGGCATAATCGGTGTCGCCGCGTGTTCATCCTCATATCCCCTTGCTTCTGCTCTCGAGCAATTCGAGAATACTGTGCTTGACATCTTTCCGGAAGGCTCGACATTTCCTCTTGCCAAAGTCTGCCTGGCCTTTGAGGATGAAGAAAGTGCTGGGAGTACGGGTCTCGGAGATACGTTACCTGGGATTGTTTCGATTCCGAGCGTGATGGGGAACAAGAAACTTTATATCGGTACTCTGCTTGCTGATTTGTGCTCTCACATTCTAGCCGAACTTGGTCGTGTGGTATGGATCAACATTTGATATAGAGTATCGAAGACACTACTAACAGATCTATAGTATCATGTTCTCGAGAGTCCCATAGGAAATGAGTATCTGAACTCTGCTCTTTTCCCGACACTCCCTTCTCCCTCTGAGATGCCGCTTCCTCTCAGTTCCGGAAATCTTGGATATCCTTTGTACTCTAGCCAGCCTGAACTCGAATCATCAGGCCTGGCAACGTCAGGTATTCAGATCAAGCGCAGCTCGACTGCTGGACCTGGTAACAGTCATACGGCATCCCTTATTCGGCAAACTACACTTGGTCCCCCAGCAGTCAGGAAACGCATCAGTGCGGTTGGTGCCGTTTCGTCACATGGTAGACTTTATAAGGTTCTTGGCGATTTCTTCCTGCTGGCTGGTAGGACAGAGGATGCATCGTTGTGGTCTGTATCCTTTATTCATCTTGTCAGTTCACCACGTTGATTTCGCCCAAGGTATGCAGAAGCTATTGTGCTATTCAAGACCGGGCAGGATCCTGTATGGCATGGCTCCGTGTTAGAAGGGATGGCAACAGTTTTTGTTCTAGACGCATGGTCGGCTGGCCAAGGCCTGGTAAGTCAGCTATCGCTTTTGGTGAGCGATGTTGAAATCGTATGCAGCAATCATCTGTTAGCAACAACGGCATCAAGGAACCTTGGGCCGACATATACGAGCAACTGTCTCAAGCTATAGCTCTCTATCACAAGGCTCCTGCACCTTCTGAGCCTAGCCAGGATCATTCACTTTTGGCCCTGACATACTGCACAGCTGTTATGCGCCAAACATCACTCCTTTTCTGCACCTGGTCTACCAAGGGATGGGGTGCATTAGCTTTTGCTTCAATGCTACAACCAGCGTCGACCTCATATACGCAGAAGACAACATCCGATAACTCCTGGACAAATCTGGAGCGCATAAGTATCGTGTCAGGCGTGTCTCGTTCACAAATAGCAAACACCGTGTCGCAAGCTCACGGACCGTGGTTACTGCATCTTGGTCCTCATGAGCGGCTCAACATTTTGCAATCTATGGCGACCATTTATTCATCCCTTGGATACAAGCGGAAGGAAGCCTTCATTCTGCGCGAAGTCATCAGTTGCATCATGGATCTCATTGTTTGTGGCCGGGAAGAAAATGATCTTTCACGGAAATCTGACCTTGGAAGCGCAAACACAGGCAATCGCTCCGAGAATGGTGACGAAGTGAGTGCAGTTGGGAAGGGGGCTGTTGGTGTGCGACAAAATGAGATCCTGGAAGGCAATCAGAGCATCCTGAAACTCCTCGTCCGTGCCTGCAAGGTCCTTGGTGTTGATCTGGAAGCGGTGGGCGTGGTAACGGCAACAGACGGCAACAGCAGCGAAGCAGGGGGTAGAGACAATAACGGCTCTGCTATGGTGGACTTAGAGGGCTTGGCAGATGCGGCAAGGGAGTCTTTCGGGTGGCCAGAACTTCAAGTTGGAGTTATTCGCGAGGCCATTGCTGTGGCAGAGGCCCTTCCCGGTGAGTAGTATTTTCCATGAAACAACAGTCTCTAAGACAACCCTAGATCCGCTCGCTGTAGCGCGAATATCACTTTCTGCGTTGAGAACAATGCATTCCGTGCTGGCCAGTAGTGATCAATACCATCTGTACCAAACTGCTGGACGTGCTCTTGCTGCTATGCGTCGGCGCGGTGACGCACCTGCAGTCGAGTACTGGGCTGGGAACCCTATCATGAGTCTTGCACTATTGCCGTATGTAATTGCCACAAACGTCATAACTATGTTAACTCCCGCCCTTACAGGTTGGCCTTGCACCGCCTGCCAATTGAAAATCCATTTTCTATATTGGCTGCAAAATCATCTGCCACGAATTCTCTGCTTAGCGGGATCATTGACCCTTTCCTATATAACCCCAGGAAATCATCAGGTCCACAGGTCAGTCCCTTTTTACTCAGTGAAACATATTTTCAGTTTTTGGGATGTTCATAGAGCAAAAACTTGATTGTCCAAGATGAACCTATTGAGCTCACAATCACCTTACGAAATCCTTATGTGTTCGATCTGGAAATCCAAAGTATTTCGCTCAGGTATAGCATTTTTTGTGTCAGTTGATCAATGAGTTAACCTTCAGATCTTTAGCACAACTGGTGTGGAATTTGAATCCAGTCCTGTTTCAGCACTCGTCATTCCTCCCAATACCCTCTATTCAATTACCATCATCGGTACTGCGAAAACGCGAGGAACTTTGGTTTTCCGAGGATGCATTGTTCAAGCCCCTTGGGGAGCTCCAAGAGAGTTTCTATTACCTGTCCCGACTGATGCCGATCAGAATCTTTTTGCACGCCGTCAAAGTGCTGTGAGATGCGAAAGCGGTCGCACCAAGTATTGGGGCCTCGACTCTCTGCCGTGGGAGAAGGATAGGAGGCGACTCAGTACCTTACTCCCATCCCTCAAAAATCCACCTCAATTCCTACAATGTGTCGTTGTTTCTGAGCAACCCCTCCTCCGAATCAGATGGACGTCGTTAACACATGGAGCAGTCATGCTGTACAACGGTGAAGAGTATGTATGCTCGTTCTTCTAAATATCTCTATTGATTGATGCGCTACAGATCAACCATTCGCTTGACTTTGGAGAATATTTCCGCATTGCCGATTGATTTCATTCGGTTATCTTTTGAAGACTCCACCATAGGTCCCGCACAAGAAGCTCTCTCCGAAGGAGAACTTTCTGTCTTCGAAACATATGAGACAGAATACGATCTTCTGCACCGAAAGGCATTTTCGTGGCGCAATGAGAAGGAGATCACTAACATTTTGCCAAACCAAAAGGTGGTTCTTTCTGTGACCTGCGTAGGGAAAGTTGGTTGGTATGTTGTTGCTGATTTCTCCGCCTTTATCGGCACTAAAATCGTCGAAATTTAGTGCACATGGCACCGTTCACATATCATATTCCCAGGTCAATCGAGACCACGAGGAACAGGTGCCCGTACCCGAGGTGTTCTACACTCGACAGTTATCATATCCTGTGGCAGTGACTGTTTACCATATGCTGGAGTGTCATGATATGAGACTCATGCCAATGATTGATGTGGACTATGATGACATCAGTCGCCGGGCTAGCAATTCCGTGATACACCTCCTTCCAGAAGTTGATTATCCGAAAGAATGGTGCTTGTTTGCAATTGACGTCCGCAACACATATGGGCTCCCATTCGAAGTCACATTCGGACGTGAACAAGCTGGTAAGCACAGGACTTCTAGATACTCCCAAAAATTCCTTCCTGATGCTGAAGTTCTACAGGAACGGAAATTGCAGCTGTTTCATCAACTGTTCCTCCAGGGTCAATGTCGCGGTGAGTCGTTCACGGAACATTCATACACGTAACCTCACGCCTGGCATATCAAGTATCATGCTTCTGGTTAAGAAGTTCAGGCTATCAGATGATCAGATTTCGCAACCTATACCGACATTATCAGACCGTCAGTTCGTCGTCGGAAAGTCCAAGTTGTCGATAGAAGAGGAACAAGCTCAACGAGAGTTATTCTGGTATCGCGAAGAACTCCTCAAGATTGTATCCGCTCGATGGAAAGAGGTCATCCATTCTTCACCCGTCATATTTGTCGCTGATATTCATTGGTTTCAGACGAATGGCGATAGACATGGAGATCTATCGCTGCGACAACAACGGTTGACGCTCCCAATGTTGAAGGCCTTGCGGACAGACGTGGTGCAAATTGACTTGACGCTAATAGTGGACAACCCAGACGGTTCACCCCAAGAACTCGATTATAGCCGAGGCAAATACATCGCCAGTCCAAACGAGATGCTCTATCTTCGCGTCGAGGTTGCCAATTCATCATGTTCGCTATTTCTCAAGATCTTTCTCACCCAGCTCGCTAAATTTGCCCACAGTATCGCCTCTTGCGATGACACTAGACTTGATCTTTGATCCAGCTGAACAGGTCCTTTCGGAAGGTGTTTTATCTAGCATCGCAATAGGGAAGGTGAAACCCGACGAAACCAAGGCTGTGGAAGTGCCACTGTGCTTCCTCTGCACTGGTCGTTTCGAGATTGGGGCGGAAGTTCGGATAATGGGAACTTCGAAAGGCAGTCGGGCAAGTGCTAGTAGAATTTGTATCTCTGTTAGAGAGGATGGATAGTACGATTATACTTAATTCGCGATTTCTTGTCTCTCGATATAACCTGCATATAATCTCACGCTGTCCAGACCTTCGCAATCAACTCCGTCAAACCTATAGAAATCTGAGTCAGACGAGGAACAATGACAAGTGATATTTATCACACCAATATCATTTGTATTGAACTGATAAACGCCGACAAGCACACCAACCGTCGCGGTTCTCAGTGTCCAGGTCAGGATAGGGCCAATGATAGGGAATTTGCGTTTGTGCACGTAGTCCACAACCATTGAGTCGAACTAGCATAGGGAAGGTGACGTCAAAACCTCGCGGAATACCAACTCTATCGCTGACGCACCCCGATATGAGAGTGCATCACTAAGCTGAGGCCAAGCAATCCGTCGAGGACTGGGTAAGATGACCCGGAGGTCACAAAAGCTGCTGCGGTCATGGGAACGAGGGAGGCCGCAAGAAGTCGCTCGAATGCCCAGTGATACGAGCCATGCACCTTTGATGGGTGAGGGAACTCGACAGGGTCGTTGACTGTGCCCTTAATGATAGCTGTTGAGTGTATGTAAGCTCGTCAGGTATCACAGAGAAGGGTTCGTTGAACATACGTCCACCTGGAACATATTGAGCAGTCGAACTTGCTCTCACTGTGAAATGTAACATAAGTGGATGAGGAGACAAGGTTCAAAATGTCCTTACCTTGCAATGCAGATCGCAAGACATTACGTCCAGTCGCGGAGGCAAAGGTTCTAGGCAGCGTTGAGCGAAGGAGCATAGACGAAGCCATTATTGTCGGTGGCGTCAACGATGCTAGAGAAAGGAAAGAAAAACGTGGGCGGGCCGGGGCGTGGAGGAGTGTGGATAAAGCCGGCAGGCTGTCAGCGGGATGATTGAGAAGAAAGCGCGAATTCCCATATATGGAAGCCAAACAAGCGAAATGAAAAAACTAGTCCCACCGAGGATTGAACTCGGGACCCTTGCATGGAATGTAACCTCATAAGTACAACGCTCTGACCACTGAGCTATGGGACTATCGAGGAGTGATGGCGCATTGTTTGTTATTATGTAAAGCATCGGATATCCGGTTCAAGTCCTGTTGAAAACATCACAATATCTACGGTTCAGGCATAAGTGGCTCTTCCTCACAACCAGAGGTTGAGATCCGAAGGAATCTGGTTCCTACTCTTCTTGCTTGCTCCTCAGAATGGGTGATCCAGACTATCGCTTTCAATCCGTTTTGTGGGGATCTGAGAGCATTCAGGATGAAGTCTTCCACAAGCTTAGTCGAGTGATGATCGAGAGCTGATGTTGGTTCTGGAGAAATACAAGGCAAGTCATAATACAGACGATATGCAATATGAATCGAGTCTTACCGTCCAGTAGAAGGACTTCAGCGGTGTTCAGCCCCACTGCAGCGGCCAACGCTATCCTTTGCGCCTCGCCACCACTCAAGCTAGTCCAATTCCTGTCCCATAGTTCATGATCAACACCCCACCCCTTGGAGATATCCATAGCATTGGCGAGATCAGATTCCGAGGTCAATTTACGGGACTGGAAGGATGTGACCATTGCCATGAAATCGCGCGGCGTGCCTGGCAGTAAAGCGGGTCTCTGGGGCACGTAGAATACCCGTGTTCTAAACACAGGCACACCTGTAATTACGGGACATCTTCATGAGCTTCGTGTGCGAGTGACAGATGTCATGCATACCATGTGTCTTAGCTGTCCTGGAGGTAGTGAACATCGCGTGTCAGACATGAGAGGAATCGACTTGAAGGTGTGAGGAGCGTACCCTCCTCTGTATAAGATCTCCCCATCATAAACGTTCAAATGGGCGATGCACTTTAAAAGGGTGGTTTTCCTGAATATGCATAGGTTGAGCCTCCAAACAATGTACCACAGGGAGAGAAGTCAATGCACCCTGCACCACTCTTGCCTTGTAAAACGATGATATCTCTCTCATTGACATCGAAGTTCAATTGAGAGAAAATGACTTGCTTTTTGTCCTTCTTGCAGGCGACGTTGCAGACTTCAATCAACTTTGCCATGGTGAGTTTCAGTGTCCACTGAGTCCGCTCAGCTGTGTTGTAACTTGTTGGTTTCCCACAGGGAAGGCGGTCGCTACCTTGGTACCACTAAGTAGCACACCATATTTTTGTGCGCATTCAGATTGGTGCACTCTATAAGTGCTACGTAGTGTACTTTCGTCAAACCAGATGTTCTGCAAAGGTGGGGGTGCTGCTGGGCTAGCTGACAACCACACTGGTACTGCAGAGATCCTGAGAAGAGATGTATGCCAATAATAGAGTCCGAAAGTACGTGTCTAAGTGTAATTAATTCAATGTTGAGGGGGCATACCCATCTCCTCCGGGGTCAAAGTAGAGCTCTCAATCATCACACCGACACCAACCTTGGCAGAGTTCTGAATTTGCATAACATCAGTTTGGACAACATCGCAGTGAAGCGGGACACTTGCCTTGAAGTGATCAATCTCACCCGCCACAAGGAACGCAAAGGTTGGAGCAAAGCGTTGTTCAAGCAGAGCAGAAACTTTGCCCGTTGAGTCCAACTGTGCTCTGAAGGTCGACATCCGGAGGTCGTATTTTGCACCGAGAGTTGCAATAGCATCTCTTCGTTGAGGAGAGGCCATAAGCTGAAGATCTGCTGCGACCTCCACTTTCTCGTGGAGCTTCTGCCAGTATGTAGCCTGTAGAATACCGGATGGTTGAACTTGTGCAGTTGCAATCCAATTCTTGTCATCACTGGTGATCTTGGCTAGATATGACGTCGTGAAGTCGGACATATCAGGAGTTGGCCGTTGGTAAAGTGTCTCCACGCCTAACGCAAGGTTTTTTGTCACAGACTGGAAGTAACTTCCGATGTATATGCCAGTGAGATCTGCGGGCCACGGATTGACAGCTTTCGCGTTCAAGGAGTAATCTTGACCCTGGTAATCGTGCTCCAGTTGGATCATGCTATGGCCAGCTTGTGATGAAATCTATCGATGAGGATGTGAGACGGAATGCGTGTGACGGTGCGATAGAAAACAAACCTGCGTCTGAATCTTCGTGATGGAGTTTTCAGCCCACCCTTGATTCATCCGTGCGCTCACATTACCCTCATGGTCAACGCTGCCTTGGAGGAACATCTGCACGGAAAGAATCAGACAGAGTAACAAAGGCGCGCAAGACAAACTGGCTAACATCATTGTTGGCGAAGACAGCACCAAAGTTATATGATGGCGTTGAGACTTGCGACCCGAGAATGAAAGAGTGTGTGACTTGAAATGCCGGGTTCATTGACAAACTCTTCGTGAGATCAGCCCTAGCACCATCGAACATAAAGTTCGTCAGATGAGTCGCTACAAAATGTCAGGAATGGCTGGAAGACCAAAGGACAGAGGGAAAACGCGTACACTTGACTTCCTTCTGCAAATTCTCGACTGTGCCCGGGTTCGGGAGATCAAATGACTTCCGCCATTGTGAAAAGCGGCTGAAAGCGCTGGTCAGAGGAGAAAGGGCAGACGTGTAGGATGACTTTGGTGCCTGCGGTACGGACGACGGCGATGGGTCCGTAGAGGCATCTTTTGCAGGGGGAAATGTGGGAGACGCCATAGAACAACGCAACACGTCTACAAACCGAAGTGACGAAAGCTTCAAAAAAACTAAGCGGAACAAACACTGACAAACTCGGTCTTAGCGTTATTCTCCAGCTTGAACTGGCTTGCGTATCATTCTATTAGTTCTTTGACGTTTCTTCTACATGAGCAAGCTGCATTGCAAGGATCGTTAAATGCTACTATTCTGAATTCCAAAAGTTTACTGAGGCGATAGCAGTGTGTCTGTGCAACTAGTTCAGTCTTGTCGCGATGCTAGGCTAGGTGAGGTCCATCCATTATGATATTGCGGTGCAGGCTGTCACTCTAGTCTAGTACTGCTAGGTGCACAGGCTCTTTGCAGTACCGTCAACAGTTAGCACAACATATACTCACGCTATCTTTATAGCGCGTCTAAAGTCATAATCGGCGGACCTCTCAACGGAATTTTGATGTTTGACCCGTGGTGGCCACAGAGGACTGTTATTGGATTAGACGGTACCATGTGAGTCACGAGCCCGCGGCTAATCTCCGGGCTCAGGTTGAGCTTGATGGCTGTTGCCGCGCATTATTATTTTACCGTCACAGGGTGCGGCGCCAGCCAACATGTTTGCGCTGACCGGCCTGTCCAGCATGTCATGACATGAGTTAGTAGCCTGACCGCGTGCACCAGTACTTTATATAGAAGCTCGTGGGTGATACATGCCGAGAAGCTAGTGCTTGAGTAAGGTGTTTGCATACTTTGTCGAGGCGCCACATCATCCACTAACGTCCAACTACATCAGACCTCACTAATCGTTAAGGCAATACCGTGGAAACACTAGTAACACCGGCCGCATGTCCTTAATTTCACATCTGTTGTTAGGTTTCGATACCGCTGCTGCGCAGTTCCGCGTAACTGCGTGATACTTCATTTCTAAATTGTATCAGTACTCGTTCCTTTCCCTCGCTTCGTATTGTTATAATACTTAAGTGCTTCCCCATCTCAGCTTTTTCGTCCCCAGGTCAACTCTCTGACTGGCATCAGGGCGCCCTATTCTCAAACATGGCTCTCCCGTTAACTGCGGCACATCGTAGATCTATCGTCATTGCAGTCACAGCTGTGGTACGTCAA
This sequence comes from Suillus fuscotomentosus, assembly GCF_016647785.1. NCBI lineage: Eukaryota > Fungi > Basidiomycota > Agaricomycetes > Boletales > Suillaceae > Suillus > Suillus fuscotomentosus. The sequence continues at coordinate 88,193 of NW_024539518.1, forward strand.
ACACATCGCGTTTTGCTACCTCATATTCAGCTTCACATATAGCTGATTGTGTGTTATTTCATGGCTATTGGTCGTGAAGACCATTCCGCGTCTTTCAGAACTTTGTCTACTCAATTGTCGACATCCAAGGACTCTGAAACTGTGGCGGGTTTGGATGTCAAACAAACAAGCGAGACACCATCGGAGTTGTCTTCTTCATTAAAGAGCAAGCCATCACCCACCCTTGGAAATCCAATTCCACAAGTCTCTCACCCTCCCCACAGAGCCAACGCTACCTTGGTAATGTTGGCTCGTAATTCCGATCTCAATGGCGTGATATCAAGTGTAGAACAGCTAGAGGCCAAGTTTAATCGCAAGTTTAATTATCCCTGGGTGTTTTTGAACGACGAGCCCTTCTCCACCGACTTCAAAAGGTATACCATCTCACTACCTAGCCTGAGCGCAATTGGTTTCTCATGCTTTGTCAGGCGTGTCAGTGTCTTAACCGACGCAGACGTTTCTTTTGGGTTGGTCCCTCACGAGCAGTGGGTCCAGCCGGACTGGATAGATGAAGGACGAGCTCAGGAGGGACGTAATAAACTTGTACGACAAGGTGTAATTTATGGCGGCAAGTTCATCATTCCTCAGCCATTTTTTGTTATCTTACCATTAAAACCACAGGAAGTGTTTCGTACGTATCCTCGAAACCCATTCGAATACCATCTCATCCTCAGTCGTTAGTTATCGCAATATGTGCCGGTTTAATTCAGGGGTGAGCGCACAGCATCGCGGGTTTAGGAAGGATGTTTCGTTGGCTGATCTCTCTCTACAGTTCTTTTTCCGCCATGAACTCTTAACGCCATATAAATGGTACTGGAGAGTAGAGTCAGTCAGTCGTTCACCATATAGATGAATTAGGTTCTGACCCATTCTGTAGGCCCGATGTTAGATACTACTGTGACCTGGATTATGACCCCTTTCTATTCCTGGAGGATCATGACAAAATTTATGGCAAGTTATTCTCATTATAGTTGCTTGGGCTACTAAATTTATGCAAGGACAGGCTTCACGATATCTATGCCAGGTAAATTCTCATCTCTGCTCAGTTAATTATAGCGTGAATCGCGCTCTTAACAGAATGGGAACCAACTATACCCTCGTTATGGTCCACGGTGAAAAGTAAGCACCGATAATCACGCACGATAGCTTGAGAGTGAATCAATTTGGCAGACTTCGTCGCGGAATATCCTCAATATGTGTCACCAGACAACTCAATGGATTTTCTATCTGACAATGCGGGCGATTCTTACAACATGTGTCACTGTAAGAGTCATTCGATCTCATGCTTCAAAATGGTCATTGACCCCACTCAGTTTGGTCAAACTTCGAGATCGCAGATATGGATTTCTGGAGGGGCGAAGCCTACACGAAATTTTTCGAGTACCTTGAGAACACAGGAGGCTTCTACTATGAGGTAAGTTGCAAGTTCTTCCTTTCTTTTCGTACTCGTTGAATGCCATACACAGAGATGGGGAGACGCACCTGTTCATAGCATCGCCGCAGCCTTATTTACGCGCAAGGATCAAATACATTTCTTTAAGGATATAGGCAAGCCAAGGTCATGTTATTTCATATTCATAACTGATCCTTTCGCAGGTTATAAACACGCTGAATTCGCTCATTGTCCGCAGGGTAAACAGTGGCGGGAAGGACATTGTTCGTGTGATCCAAACGATAACTTCGGTGCGATAATACTCCATGATTTCTCCTGGTGAGACTAACGATGTCACAGATTTTGCCCAAAATTCGTGCCTCAGGCATTTTATGCGGTTGCACGATTAGATTGATTGAATGTACTAGTAGACGTACGACTTTATATGTGTATTTCTACCATAGGCCACTGTAGACTACTACAGGGTAAACTAATCTAAGTCGTTTGATCCTAGTAATAATGCATATTTTCATGACCATGACTACATATATTAATCAGGCACGGTCACAGGGACGATATGTAGCGATGCGTGCTGACTGGACCAAAACATCGAGAGAGGACTCGGAGATGAAGGAAACAGACCACGTGGAGCAGGAAGAACTTTGAAACCGGACCACGCCGCAGTCCATTATAGGCCAGGCGTTTTCAGTTGGCTGTTTTAGGTGGCGTGGCTCAATCCTTCCACCGCGACCAACAGCAGTCCTATATCCTCTTCATTTTTTTCTTGCATTTACCATCCAGTTACCTTTCTCTCGATTTGCGCTAATAAAGGTCCCAAAGGGACGAGCACCTCTGGAAAGATGATGACCCCGATGCGTTACATCTTGCTTGTCTTGGGTGTTATTGTACGTGTTCATGCCAACTTGACAATCCGGCTGATTTAACAATCAAATAGATCTCAATTCACTACATTCTGAGCTTTACGCATGAAGAGTACGGAAAGGCGACATCCATCTCAAATATAGCAGAGCAATGGACTGGTCCGAAGTCAAACCCTCCCTACAAAACACCCCTGCCCGACGAGTACTACAAGCCTGATTCACCCATGCACTTACAAGACCGCAAAGCGAACGCCTCATTCGTCATGCTTGTACGGAACTCCGACCTTTCAGGAATCATGAGCAGTATGAAGCAAATCGAGGATAGGTTCAACAGGAAATTCCAGTATCCTTATGTGTTCCTTAACGACGAGCCCTTTACGCAGAACTTTAAGGAGTGCGTCTTTTTGCGCTTGTAATCTTGAAGCTGTTGACGGGCCATAAAGCCACATACAGGCCTTAACCAATACTACAGTCGAATTCGGTGTCATCCCGTCCGACCATTGGCATCAACCATCTTGGGTTGATGAAGATCGAGCCAGCAAATCTCGCGACGACATGGTTAGGAATAATGTGATTTATGGAGGTACGTTATTTTACAGTTTCAAGCGTACATGTAGTCCAACTATTTTCTAGGCAGCGTTCCGTGCGTATGCTAAACTATCGTCGCTGCATCTGACTGACTTTTCCTAGATACCGGAATATGTGTCGTTTTAACTCTGGTGTACGTGATCATAATGCGTCCTGTCGAGGTTGCCTGACCAGTCATTAGTTCTTCTATCGACATGAGCTCCTACAGAAATACCGATACTATTGGAGAGTCGAGTGAGTAGACGCAACCAAAGGAGATGCGATGTAGCTTGGCTTACTTTACCTTCCCCAATCAGGCCAGACATCAAGCTCTTCTGCGACGTGGATTATGATCCCTTTCTCGTGATGCAAGACCAAAATAAGGTGTATGGTAAATCAAACGATGCTTTCAATTATATGCTAGTCTCAAACATCAACAGGCTTCACCATATCACTATACGAATACCAAGCTACTATCCCAACACTATGGAACGTTGTAAAGTGTAAGCGTATTCGGTATTCACTATGATTTCAATCTCACCTTCCCCTAGCTTTTATTAATGCTAATCCTGATTTCGTGGCTCCCGGAAATGCGATGGAATTTCTATCTGATGATGGAGGAGAGTCCTACAATCTGTGCCACTGTAGGTTATTGCGTATCACAACGTTCCTCATGCTAACACAATCACGTGGTTAGTCTGGAGCAACTTTGAGATCGCAGATCTTGATTTCTGGCGAGACGAGGCATATTCCAAATTCTTCGAATACCTTGATGAGCAGGGTGGATTCTACTATGAGGTGAGTCTTGTGTTTGCACGCTTTGGGACATAGTTTCATTTGGAATAGCGTTGGGGAGATGCACCAGTTCATAGCATCGGAGCTGCACTGTTCGCAAAGAAGGAACAAATCCACTTCTTCAATGACATCGGGTATCGACACGAACCCTTCCAGCATTGTCCACAGGGAGATGTACACGCAAAAGGAAAGTGTTGGTGCGACCCTGGTCAGAATTTCGGTAAGTATTTCCATACAAATGTTGGACTACCACTGAAGATCATTTCTTTAGACTACGAGTGGTATTCATGCCTGAACCGGTACGATAAGATGTTCTCGTAGACCGAAACATCGGTGTTGTCATAGCGCATGTTCTTAGCAGTGGGCGATGTGTTCCTATGTCACTAGATACCGCACTCCACGATCTGTCTACCTCCGAGAGGCGTATTCACGATGGACCGTATTGCACCTAGTCAGTGATGTTGTTTTGACCCACAGAATAGATTGGGAATATATTGGTACTGCGATTGCAATGCATCGACATGGCCCAGTAAACAAACACAAACAACGTCTTGCCAGGCTGACTGCTTACTAGAATACGAAGAACGGTTACCTTTATACCCAATGTTGAATATACCCCCAATCATGTCAGCTGGTGCTGGGAACGAGAACTCTGCTGGCAGCGGGCCACACGACGGAACGTCAGAGATAGAACTTGCTTCTGTTTCTTGCACCGAGGGCGAATCGGCGGCGATACCACTACCTGGTGTTTCTGACCAGCACACCGATGGCAGAGTGGCTGATGACCAGCACCCCGACAGTGGCCTCCATTTGCGCAGGGTGACACATGACCTGTTTCTCCATTGTACGTACCTAATTTGATGTGACACTTGGCCTGACTGATGCATGTCCTAGTTTTGTATGGGCTGAACTGGACAAGGTTTGAAGATATATGAGAAGCCATCAAAACAGAAGAAAAGTGGAAGACATGGATTGAAGACTTGCACAAGCCAGCATTTGCCTTTGGAGGGTTCAGCGCAATTTTCAGCTTTTTCCACCTCAATTCTACGACAGCGGTCCTTGATTACACCAATGAGATTTCGGCTAGTATCCTGGTGATGGCAGTGGCCCTAGCCACTTATGGTATGTTCCTTAATTAATTAATTTCTCAAATACTAATATTTAAATTTAGCTCTGGCTACATCTGCCTGTTGTTACTTGAGGTTGAGCTGGCTCACATGTCACAATATTCAGGTGAGTAAAATATAAACCAATGTTATGTAATCTCATTCTCTCAGGATTTATCAGTCTCAGACTAAATGGTTGGCCCTCTTCAGTACTATAGGAACATAGGGATCTGCATGGGTACGGGTACGGGTACGGGTCAGAGTCTTGAGTACCCATTACCCGTGCGGGTACTGCCGAGCGTGCTTACAAATATTTGTGTTCACACTTTCACCACCGCTTGACTCTCATCTCATGATAACCACCAATACCAGCACCTGATTCCCAGCCTTCAAGCTAACTCTTGTAGGGGTGTAGTGATTGGGTTGAGGCTCTAAGTGGCAAAGGTGTGTTTCTTGCTGCTCTCACTCTCTCGCTTGCTAATCTTTTGCTCATTGCTCTCAGTCGTTCGCTGCTTGTTCCAGGTGCGCATGTTTTTTTTTTTCTCGTTTACTAATATCTTTAACTTTACAGTGTGCTACTACCACCACTCGCGCCATACTACCACCACTCATGCCCTCATCCTACCCTCCATCTTGTTCTTCCTGTCTTGTCCCTCCTTCCACTCTTCTGGCGCTCTCCAGTGTCCTCTGCATACATCCAAGCCACGTCAGCATTTGCTGACGTGTGCCAGGCGTGTGCGCTAAGCACTGGTGGCTACTGGGATCAGGTGGGGGTGGGTACACCTGCCATGGGTACGCACCCGCACCCGTACCTGTACCTGTGTCTATGGGTACATACCCATGGCGGGTACGGGTACGGGTTGGCCTTGAGACACCCGTGGGTTTACCCGTGTGGATCCCTATAGGAACACCAACATTCCTAGCATACCTATCTGTTTCCTTGACCTCTGTGTCTCCCATCATCACTGTCTGGAGGCCCCATTCAGCTTTTCAAATCTTTGGTTGGCAACTAGGTTTTACTACTACTAGTGGGATCATCTTTATTTTATTCATTATTGAAAACCTCCTGTGGTAATTGTTCTTATCAACACATCATCTTTCTCAGTTTCATTCACATACTGCAGTCACTTTACCCTTGTATAGTACGTACAGCCAAGGTTGAAATATCCCTGTTCTACATGAGCCATCCCATGTGGGCCCATCAATGTATTGCCATGTTAAATACAGGTGGGCTAATGTCAAGTGTTTATCTAATACAAACAAGTGGGCCCATAGTATGTACTATGTAATGTAGTAGATAAGTGTAGACTTTTTTATTGACTTTGGTAGGTAGTGTATGAAGTATGTACCTGATATAAATAAGTGGGCCGAGTGGCTGCTGGTGCTTGTCATATCCTGCGTTTCTGGACCTGGACCTATCACACACATCATTTCTGGACATCCGGATCTGACCCACATCTAACTTCCGTGCCTTATCCCTTTGTACATTCCTACTCCAGTTAGACTATAAATCATTTTCCGTACCTCATTTCATTTCTGCCTTTATTTTCCTCCATTCTCATCTCCGGCTTCATTTACTATTTTCCGATAGACTAGTGTTTGACTTTTCTATACGCTCCATCCACAGCCTCACATAGCTTTGGACTGCGCATCTTGTTTCTCCAATAAGTCCTTAGTAGTATATAAACCCTGTAGAATCTTTGTACTTCCTCAGTTTGAATATTATCTTAGACTCTGCTCATTCCCTCCTCCATCCGACTTGAGTTCTCTCTTGTCGACCTCCACTTGTCTTAGGATTGACTCCTATAGACTTGTCACCTCCGTCTCTACCTCTGGTAGTCCTCTGCTGTTTCCTTTCTAGTTTGGACATTGTCCGGATTAGTCTTATCACTTGTTCCCGAACATCCGCCGGAATTCCCGCGCATCGGACATCGGACTCCGGACATCGCCCAACTGACCTCCGGACATCATCTGGTAACATTCGGACATTGTTCAACAGCCTTCAGGAATTAGGGGCACATACTTGGGTAAGGGGCGCAGCACACAAGCTGAAGCCAAGCCCTTCAGATTTGACCCTTGAGCACGTTCTTAACAGTGCTGATATATACAGATGGGCCGAAATTCCAAGTATATAGAAGGATTATGGACACAGGTCAGTCAACTGCTCGGTATTCACAAACCAGCTTCCACAATACACTTACTAGGAATACCTTGGTCAGAACACGCTCGGCCAAATAGTATGGATGACATGGTTGGGTGGTTGGTCAATAGGTAGATATTTATAGACCAGCTTCCATGTTATATTTGCCAGTACCACCTCGGTCATACATGACATATGAGTTGGTCGGTCAATAGGTTGAGAATAAACCTGCTGTCATCACATACTTGCCAGGACAACATTGGTCAAAACATTCTTGGTCAAATATGATGTACAAAGAGTGGGCAGTCAGATTGCAGCGTGACAAGGGCCACCGGGTGTAATCAACTGAGATGAGTGATGTCAATAGGCTGGAAGGTAACAAGTCTTAATAAGTCAAATTTGAACAAACTGAAGTATAGTACACTGTGCCAACTACAAACTGTATATTTGAAAAACACAGAGAAGACAATTAACATTATTCTAAGCTGTTATTTCAAAGACAATAGATGGAAAAATACAGCATTATCCTCAAAGGAATATGATTAATTTTTGCATCATGTCCTATGCACAGAACATCACTGAAACATGAATTACTTTTTTCAATGTTTTGACAGGAAAAATGAGAGGAAACTTCTATCTTCTCAATCAATATTTTTTGGATGTTTGGTGGAGGAAAACGGGAAAATGCCTGCAGTGATCTAAATTCTCCTGACAATCATCAGTCAAGGCAGTGATGATGCGCTTACGTAGATCTGTTGCAAAACTTGAGCGACAGGATACAATTGCAATTAGGTGGCAGAAATCTCACCATTCACATCTTTAGTGGCAGATCCCAGATCAGAGGATGATGCTGATGAGACATATTCCAGGGTCTGAAAATTGGCCTGAAGTGCTTCCACTGACAAGAAAGCTCTAGTCATGTTATTGAACTGAGTCTCACTTGAACTTGTGACATTTGGGGGTGCTGAATGCCTTTTGATAGGTGGAGGAGGTGGATTGAGTGACTGCCATGGAAGCCCAGGGCTTCGTGAGCGAGTATAACTGCAAAAAGGAAGTTTCCTGGAACCAACAAGTAGCCCTCCCTGCATGAGACAAGAGTCAGACATCGAACATGAGCTCATAGTTCAAGGCACTGTGAAGTGTTTACGCAGTGCTCTGCTCCCATGTAGACGACTCAGAGTTCCTAATGAGTGTATGTTTATGTAATGTGAGGTGATGTCATGTCAATGATCCAGTACGAGAATGATGATGATTCAATGATCTAGTGTTCTGACTTTCCTAATGTACTAGTTTAGGACGAGAACTTACTAACTGAACATTAACTTTCATGAGATAGATATTGTTACAAATATTGCTTCGTAAATTTAACATGAATATGGTGATACAATTATGTAGTGTCTCTCCCCCTCATTCATATTGCGCCAGGTCCCAACAAGGTTCGTGATCTACAGAATGACCCAAATCACTGAACACAGGATGAGTGAATGGGTCAGTCCTGCGATGGGCTGGATCTTGCGACATGACTGCTGGAGCTGGCTTAAAGAGTTTTCTCCAGACTTGGTGACTTTTTGGAGCATCGAGTCTACCATCTGAGAGATTGGAGAGGTGTGATTGGAACCACAACTCATTATCATTAGACCAGCACCCTGTCCACCCAGTAGATGCATCCCAAAGATCATAGGGGGGCCAGCACATTTCAGATCCTCGGAGACTGCAGCCAACAAGAATGCCTTTGTCCACTGGTGTTACCATATCATCACACAAACCATTTGACATGTCCCCGCTTGCCCAGTTAGTAGCATCTGAGGAGGGCCCTGCAATAGCATGTTCAATGAGGTCAGCTGGACCGAACTGAAGAGCTAAACACCATAGGATTCCACCAAGTGACAAAAAGCGACGAGCATATGGTCTGCCGAGCAATTCTTTGACATTCTTTTTGTAGTTGACCCAGTAATCAGGGTCCCAGAGATCTAAGCCTGTATACTCATGACGAGTGGCTAGGTAGGGCAGTTGATCAATGAGCAGGTGGGGAGCTATAGCAGTTCCCAATGGCGAGAGAACACGGTAGGATGCTCTGGATCTGAGCAGGATTGGAATGGAATCCATAGGGCCAGCTCAAGGATTGACAAACATCGCGTACGTGATGCGCATGGCTGTTCTAAATGTCGTGATTAATTTTCCCGTATGCTGGGTCACGATGATAGTGGGGAAATTGATACCAGGCAACATGACTGGTGGCCTGCTGAATTTCAATTCTATTGCCCTGTAAGCCTCATTAGTGAGTTATCATTGATCATCGAAGGCATTAAACTTGCAGTTGAGACAACACTTGGGGCACTGGTACGGGTGGAGAAGTCATGACACTGTGTATCTTGTCTAGTGAGGTAGTTTCAAGCAATTTAGTTTGCTCTATTGTGGATGGCAGGAACATGACAGCATCCAGGGAAGCCGCTGACTCGTTTGTTGGTCATTCGCATGGGGTGAGTTGCCAGTTGTCCAAAACTGTTGAGCAGTGCCTTTTGTTTTCCCTCGTCTTTGAGGGAGAATTGACTGTGGATATGGTATGCTTTTTGAAGAGACCGTTCTCTTGGAGCACTCCTCGTTTGTTGTGGGGGGGAGATTCTGTCTCTTTATCGGGCATCCACATAGAAAAAGGCACTGCTGGGGGGGCAAGCAAGGTGCAGACACATCTTCTCGTAGCTGGGATGCCACAGGGGAACAGGAGGTAATAGTAATATCTTCTTCTAGGAGGATTAGTGACTCAGGTCACAGAGACTCGGCTTGTGGAAACTCACATTGCGGCACTCGATCATGAGGTTCTTGTTGAATTGTTGCAGTAATAATGCCTTTCAAATCTGACAGGAAAGTATCCACAGTGTCCAACTCACTCTGAGAGAGCACCGTAGTAGCAACACCTAGCATCACTCCCGACAGCGACATCTCCTGGACTCCAAGCTCCGTCGGTTCCCATTCATCGTCAGAAGAATAGTCAGATAATGTGTCTACATCAATAACTGTGGGACTGTCAGGATCAGGGTCGGAGTGTTGTATGTCCTCCACATCAATTGTCAGACCATCATCAGCGTGTTGCATGTCCTGGAAGAGCAAATAGGAAAAACCCAAGGGTAATTTCTGACACATTGTCGGGCACCAATACGCCCAACATCTGAATTCTCTCCTAGAAATTGCGACCTTGTTCCTGCCGCTGCTGACTCGATAGAAAGTATGAACATTCGACAAGTCAAGGATGAAATGTTTCTCCTGGGTTATTACCTCTGAACGATTGTCATAATCACTAGCCTTGAGCGATCAAGGGTTGAAGGGGCCGACATCCATAGGAAACCACTGATAATGCAATGGGACTTTGTCCTCAACGAGCATAATCATCTCCGACAATTCGACCTCCTTTAGGTTTACTATGCATCCTTGATATGCACATTCCATGAGGCCAGTGTTGACTATCATATCCTTTAAGGTTGATAATCTCGCGCATGTTCTCCATGTGGGATCTCTTTTGACGTTAAAGGCTATGAAGCCGTACTGATCCAATACAAGACATCGGGCCTCTGCAACGTTTTTGGCTAATGCCACCTCTGTAGGGAAGCGATTGGCTAACCAACCTAGCGAGAAATTGGGGGGGATGGTGTACTTCGGCATGTAAGTGGAAAGAACAGCTTGCATCATTTTTCTGGAATTGTCACAGATACGAAAAATTACTTTGTGCGCATCCAAGGTTAAACCCCAACCAGCATGATCATTGAAGCCCCAGTCCGAGACCCAACCATGGGTGGGGAAGTCGTTATTAGAGATTACAGGAATAAGTGCAGTATGGGCGACCATGAGACCAATCATTGTCACTTGGAACTGGTCCTATCTTGGGGTCGTCGCCATTGATTACTACCCAGCAGTAATCTTGACCTGGCGCATTTCTGCTGATTACCTTCCAATGCCTCAAATTTTTGTTCATGAGCCACTGGAGAGAGGAAGGTTGTATGATGCACATCTTAAGCATGAGGATGTCCTAGCAAATAAAACCTGGGAATGTTGTTGTTCCAAGGTTCAGATGGTAGTACTGAAGATAAAAGATGAGAAGCCGGGAACATTGTCATTCCAAGATTCATATACTGGAAAGATTATTGCAACTGCTGCACGAATATAGCAGCTATGGGTCTGGGAACATCGTCATTCCAAGATCCAATGAGTACTAGGGAGAGGAAGAAGATAGAATTGCGGAGTTAAAATTCCAAGATCTATTTGACGGTGACACTTGTGGTCATGGACAATGTACGTAAGTATATGCATATTATGTAATTGATTGACACACCGTGTACACAATACATCTTGCACACATCCACAATTTGCTTCATAGCTTCAATAATATAATATCTCCACAAGTTTCATTGACCTTACCTCTTACATGATATCAAATCTCGCTCAAAAACTTCATTGATGACATTTTGCCTGAGCATATGTGTGTTTGTACTGTCCGTCTTAATTTTAGTTCTGGTAAAATTTATATTCTACTGTATTTGATATTCATCAGCTGCAGTGTGATTGCATACTGAATTATAATAATTGTATTGAATATTTTGAAGCTGTTCAACTATTAGAGGGATCTGGACACTGAGTCCGCCAGTTCAGTAATCACGTGTTCCCAGGTCAGCATGCCAAATATTATTAGTCAGATTTAAAGCCTGAGGCCAAGCTTGAATCTTGAAAAAAAGTGTGACAGCGTCATAGAATAGTATTTTAGATTCAGTACAGAATTACACATGCTAGAGTCAATATATGAACTCGTGGGGCCAAATATCTAAGTGCTTGTAATGTTGGAAGGCAAGTGTTTTGTATATTCGAAATCAGCCTCTCTTAAGAGGAACTCTTCGTCTCGGTCGTCATAAGAAATACGAGCACACTTTTTACCCTTTGCTTTTTGCCTCACCACAGCCCAATCATTCTTCATCTTCATCTTGTTGACCTGTCTGCAGAATAGTGATGCAGCCCCCCTCGACATTCTGACATCACTGACATAAAAATCGCAGTCAAAATTGACTGCACTAGCTAGATATGTGATGCCTTGGCAGTGCAAAGCGCCTAGATACTGATGGAAGTCCATTGCAGGAAAGAGAGCATCAATAATATCAAGGACATTGCAAATGGGGAGTTGCAGCTCATCATCTGACTCATCATCCATCTTGAGGTATATGTCATGTGGACATTTGATTCCAGCATGCAGCAATTGATTCTGATTGGCTGCCTCGCCCCTGAGATGGATGTAGTTGTGAACGGTTGGACTTGGCAAGGTGATTGGTTGAGCTGAAATGTTGGAGAGATGGCTGTTTTCACCACCTTGCTTGGCGCTGATAATCTTTGAAATAGATTTCTAGACAAGATCAGGTCAGAATTAATTTACCCCACCTTGATGTGAAACAACTCACAAGGTTTGATATCTCTATTTTCATGTGCTTCTCCTTCCTACCTGAGTAGCGCTTTGCTCTTGCCAATTGGAATGCATTTTTGAGGTCAAAAGATGTCTTCAAACGAGCTGGTGGATCTGAACAGCGGTCGGTTGACAGTCGCCAACCAAGTTCACTGTCCTCTGGTGAGATATCCATGTAAGCATGGATGCAGTCAAACACACTGGAGGGAAGGGTATTTTTGGCAAACCCCACATCAACATACATGGTTGCAATGTCAGGATCAGTTGTATGCTGGGTTCTTGTCTGGCCCCAAGCAAATATGCAGTAGTTTGTACTCGACTATGTTGTGCCAGGTTGGAAATGGCTTCAATGGCATCATTGAGGCTTTGGCAAGACAGTATTTCCTGGTCCAGGGAGTTTGTAGGAGAGAGCAACCCAGACATCATCATGGAACATTATTGATCCCCCATGAGATGTTTCCTTCTATACCATTGTATCACATAGTAATGATGCAAGTCCAGTACAAGATCAGCTCCACTTGGTAGATCTGAAGAGTGATGTAAGATTACACACATTGCCAGGATTACGGTGTAGAAACAACAATACAATGAGGAACAAAAGAAGCTCCTGACTGTATCTGTAAAAGTTGTAAGGTCGCGCGCTGCCTAGTCTGCGTTACTTGAGAAGCAAGTGCGTTCGACCCTATAGGGGAAGTGAGTGCAGCAAGGATCTAGAAGTGTGCGCTTAAGCGAAGCGCGAGAAAGCGCAGGAGCGCGCAAGGTACAAAGGCGCGGGAATGCGCGCGCGTATTAGCGCGAAGCGTGGGAAAGTGCGCGCGCGTATGCGGAAATGAGAAACTAAGCTTAAGTAGTGATATAAAGCAAGATAAGAGATATAAGAGTGCAAAATGTAAAGGAATAGCTTTCTACTATATTCTGCTAAGTAGTAAGTGGGTAGTAACTAGTAAGTGAAAAGTAGGAAAAGTAGGTCCAGTGTAGTATGTACTGCTAGCGCTTATATAGCACGCCTAAGCGCGCTCATGCGGAGCCGAAGCGCTACCGAGTAGGTATGTAAAAATATATATGAGTGAGAAACTATGATAAAAATAAAGGTGGAACTATGCTAATAAAGGAAATGGAAATATACATACTAGGGAGCTTGGTGGACAGTGGATGGATGCATCTGGATGGCTGGCGCTATAGGGCGCGCAAGCGCGGGAACGCGCGCGCGCGTATACATCGTGAAGCGCGGGAATGGTGCGCGCATGGCGCGCGTTGCGTGGGAAAGCTGCGCCTCATATAGAGATAGCTGCGGGTAGCGCACAGAGTAATGCTATGAGTTCGTGCTGTATACTCCTTGGTGAAAACTACCATATCATGCCATGAGAGGCATGATTCTCTACAACGGTTGGTCTCATTAGTGGGCGATGGGGTGATCACCATGAAAACACGGTTCTGAGGAAGGTCCCTCCACAATCACCATCCTCCTGATTATTGATGACGTAGAACGAGAAAGTGATCATAAAGTCGGTCACTACCCGAACACATGCAAATGCAATTCAGCGGGACTAGAGCAACAGGTCCCCAGGATGTAGGTAGCCATTTCAGAGAGAATGTCTCAGTAATTTCAAAGCATTACATTTCTAGTGGTCCACTGGGTGGGAATTAGACTGTGAAATGAAAAGCGATTTCTGATTATTGAACAGATAACATTCCCACGAGGCCCTGGCCCAGAGGAATTGTTGGGTGGTCTACTCACGATTGCAATTGAATCATTGGCCCCGTACAAATAGCTTGACCCAAATCTGCGAACATGTTCTAATAACTCTCTGCTCCTCTAATAAAGCTAGTCATGTGACGATTATATCAAGCTGTGATTGTTTGAGGTGCGAAGAATCAGTGCTGGTAGAAGCATCAGTTTCGAAGTGATTTGTGTCTTTGTTTAAGGAATTGAGGAACACCTGGCGTTCCTGACTCCTATTGAGTTATTCGGTGAAAGGGAACCATATTGAAGGCAAGAACTCAGAGTGAGTGGTGGGGGACGACTGGTAACCAATGACTTCTTTGAACAAATACTAGTATTCAATAGTATTCAGGCCTGTACGATAAAGAGACAGAACGAGCTGAGAGCAACCCGGAGGCTCGCATCACAATACATGGTATGGTAAAAGCAACAAATTTGGGCTTGCTCAACAAAATGCACAAAGCCTGGCTTCTCGCATGGGGTGGGAGGTTAGGAGTTGACCTAAGTAAAGCCTAGCTTCACTTGTGTGTGCCATTTGAGGTCCCAATTTGACAGTAAGGCATGTCTTCTGTTGGCCAGAATTTCATATTGTGTGACTGCACGTGAGTTCCTGTTGCTATTACTAAGCTGACTTGAATGTGTTGACAGCCACCCCTCTGCAGTTCTCAACAGCCTCCAGGCTGCCCACCACTGCCTGCACAGTCTGTGGTGCAGTTTTCTGCTTCATTGGACAATGGGTGAGTCATTTGGTCATGTACTAACAAGACAAATATTTAAAAAAAAAATCCTTCTGCAGTTCCCCCTGCACCCAGGCCCTGTTTCCTCCCCTTCAGCATGGCTATGCTGCCCTGCCTTCTTCTCACTCTGTTGACTGGGAGGCCCGAGTGCACCACAACTGCCACAACCAGTTTCGTGCTTGGCTTGAGCGTCGCAAACTCAATGATCCTTATAGTAAGACAGCCTGTCAAGAATGCACTCATGCACATGAGCAGAGGATGCATGATCTCTCCAAGGATACTGCCAGGATTAAAAAAGCCATGGAGAGGAGCAAAGAGGAGCATGAGCATTGGATGAGTAAGGAGCAGAAGATGGCTGATAGGGCAAAACAGAAGGAACTCCTTAGGGGCTGGAAGGAGTGGTGGCGCAATGCAAAGGCATGGTCAAGTTGTCAGGAACAGCTTGATTTCTATGATAAGCTACTCCATCAGGCACCAACACTAGGCTGGGAGTTGCCACCAGGCTGGAAGTGTCCTCCCCCACCCTCAGGAAAACTCTTCTGATAGGTTTCTCTTAGATTGTTTATATTTTAGGTATCAAAGAATCTGAACTTTTTCATTTGAAAATCATATTATTTGTTTCAAAATCTACTATGATCATTAGGATGCAGAGTTGGAGGGACAGAAGAGCATGGAGAGGAGAGAATGAAGAGATGGGAGACAGGAGACAGGAGATGGGAGACAGGAGACAGGAGATGGGAGACAGGAGACAGGAGACAGTAGACAGGAGACAGGAGACAGGAGACAGGAGACAGGAGACAGGAGACAGGAGACAGGAGACAGGAGACAGGAGACAGGAGACAGGAGATGGGAACATGGGACACATGACATGATGGGAGATGGGAGACGGGAGGACATGGGATGCAATAGGAGATGGGAGGCAGGGAAAAATGGGAAAATAAATACATTCAATGATACTGTAATAATATTACTGTTACATATTTTGTAATTTTATGTTGTGTAGTAGATTGTATTTTAACATTTGTCAAAATCCTGCTCAATGAACATAGAACTGACTGATCTTATGGACTATGTACTTTTATGTGGTGTGATAGATTGTACTTTGAGTTTTTTTGAAAAGCTGCTCATAAATACATTTCAAAATTATTCAAAATGCACAATTTATTAGGATGCAGCTCATCACGAGCCTTCAGAATTATTAGGATGAAGCTGAGGCCAGGGAGCTTAAAAAGAGCGCGAAGCACTCTTTTTTTGCAACCTATGCCGAAGGCAGAATGGGTGTAAGCTAGTTGAGTAGGCCCAGACCTCATACATGTGGCGGATGGGTGGGCCTGGAGCACCACTTTCATGAACACCACTGGGCCCTGCTCATGATCTCAGAGCTCATGGGCTGGCCCCATAATATGACCACAGCCCCAAGGGCCCATATGCATTACTCTGGGTGTCCACATGGGCCCGGTGTAGAAGAGGAATGGGAAGTGGGGTTATATGGGTGGTATGAGATATACTCAAGTAGTCCTCGATGAGTGAGATATACATCGGCCCAAGGGGATTGCGACTGAGAAGGTTCCTCTAAGTGTATATGTGGAGGGAAACACTGGACTGGGCGCTTGGTCAAGCCTGGTAAGGCGCACGACAATGAGCGAAGCGCGAGTGAGTGAAAGCGATGTAAAGTGCTGATGAGCGACGACAGCCAACAATAAGCGACAGCGCGTGACTTATAACAGAAGCATGCACTAAGCAGAAGCGGTGCGCATGTGCAGGTGGTGGAGCGCAGCAACCCTTAATGAGTCAGAACATGGTGGCGGCACTTGTATTGTACTTAAATACTTAGATTTGATTGATAGATGTGAAGGAGAACTTAGACTTAGAGTCCAACGATGTGCGGGCAGAAAGATAGTCATTATACAGTTTAGGCGCATGTATATATACTAAGTAATGTTAAGCGCTGTCAAGTGCTAAAGCGAACCGAGAAGCAAAGTGGATATGGAATAATATGTAATGTAAGGGTCCATGATGGAAAACATACAAAATATGGTATAAGCGCCGGAGATATGTCAGAATAAATGGAAATAGAATCGGAATACACACCAATGAATCGAACAGACATGGAATGGATGGACAGAGGACGGGCGACGGAACCAAAGATGCGTGTGCTGATGTGTGACCAAAGTGCTCGTGCGCGTGAGCGGCCGACAAAGTGCTTGAGTGCGCTGGGTGAGATATGAGTCGCGCTATATTAGGAAGTGATTGGAACGATGGGAATTAAGATCCCTGCAAGCCCACAGAGATATTAGTCTCTACACCGGGGTCCTCACCATTGTATACTGTCAGGCCTACACCCTGTAGGGCAGCAGCCAGGTGGGCCCAATGACACGAGATCAACCCAATGGGCCCACCCCTGCACAACAAAATATGCATACGGGCCTGTGGAGCTGCTGCTGGTGGCAGGATGCAGCCCAAGAGAGTTCTCTTAAATCAGGGGTGGGCCCACATCACATCAAACAAGCAGAATGGGCCCAGTCCCGGCTAATGTGATTAACAAGCAGGCCCAGTGGGTTACACAACATACAGTGAGATACGCTGGAGCCGGCGAAATGGTGCCAAAAGGTACTGTCCATTGCCGATACATCTTTGGTCGGTCAAAGACTGGGTCAGAAGTTCGCTGATGCAGGTATGGTCCAGAATCTGATATTACTGTGACAACTTGTGGTTAGGAAGGATCAAAAGAGTTTGAGGACATCCCCCAATGTACTATATCTATCACAACTCTATGCGAATTCCATCGCATCAGTAACTACATATTTGTACCTTGAATAATCACCTCGGGGTACATCTACAAACTCATGAATATCATCCCTCATATACCACACCCAGCCAACTTGATCATCATTCACCCAGTTCACCCCATGCCTAACAATTCTTCCCGATGTACCAGCCATGACACCTGGATTATAGGCAATTTCAATCCCAATATTTGGCATCTTTATTCACGCCGATGTATAACCGCCAACGCTGGTCATTATGTCAAACCATTGAGCATGGGATAGAGCATCTCGGTGCAAGGGAGTATACCAGTTGCACATAACAGCGACAATGGTAAAGACAGATGCCCATTCTCTGAGCTGTGTCCCCATGGTCTGTGTTTGATGAGTATCTGCCCAAACCCCGAGCCCCAGTTGTATTGTCAATGATGACCAATAGAGACTGGAGTGCATGACTCTCAATGCAGCAGCAACAAGGGCCACTGGTCTGCACATTGCCCGACAGTAAGCCACACCATTGTTGCTTTTAAGGGTCACTGACACTTCAGGCTGAAACTGTGGAGCCTATGAAGAAATCAGGCAAGAATATTCTGTTCCAAAATGTCAATGTACTGGATGAGCTTGCAGGAACCACCCCGGCGAAAGATTGATGCACCCTGAGGTAAGGCAATGTTCATTGATTTGAAAATTGGATTCATGGGCACACCATTTATCCTTCAGTGATGTACCACGGGTGATACTCTTGCCTAGCAGGCCCGACATCATCATCATCGCCGCAAGCATGTCATTCTAGAACGGTCAGCAGAAACCATCAGCGAGTTGTGCAAGCCCACCTGAATGGCAGCATCAATTGCTCTGGGGAGGTACCATAACATGATAAGACCAAATCTGTCCAGGACAACTGCTGGATGCTTCAGGACAATTTCACGATCCGGCAGGTATTGGGCCAGGAGATATTCTTCATGCCCGAGGCTAACACCTCTCTCCTGCTTTTGCAGCACTTCGGAATACCTGGTGATATCGAAGTTGATGGTGACTAAAGGCAAGTCAAGTCAACGATAGCACCGGAAGCATGGAAAGGTCATTACCAGGATTGAGATATGCATCGGCAAGGATCCTTGCAAGGTGGGAACAACCTAGCATCAATATCAATACAACATCAAGCTCCAGCAGTGGGAGCACCTTTGGCATCACTCCAACAATAGCACAGAACTGGCAGCAAACATAGTCACTGGCAATATGAGTGGTGGCCAAAGCCCAGTCAGCAGGCACAAGACTCATGAAGGTGGGGACAGATATGACCATATCACTAACTGGTCAACACCTTTATAAGTACCACTCATCGGGAATCAATGATGGGATGTAACATAACGACATAAAACAAACTGAGGCCCTGGTTAATAGAGCCATGTGCCCGAGCCTTGCTGATGAATGGATAACACAAATGTAATGATGCAGGCTTGGCAGGATCATGTACGTCCTCAATAAGAAAAATGGACTGCAACTTTGCGATAATTGTTGGTTGGTAGTCCGAAAGTAAGACAATCATCAGCATTGCAGCGGCGCATCACACCAGTGCATTTATTAGGGTAATCCATAGTGAAAGTATAACTAGGACATTATCACTCAATTCTGAATCATCTACCACTACATGGCGACAGTGAGAATATTGACCAACAGAAATCATTTAGGCGGGAACTTTCCTAGATGCCAATTCACTAGAGGGAGGGTTGGTCTGGGAACCTGAAGGTCCGGCGTGGGTGGCGGCAATATTCAGAATGGAGTTACTGGCAATCATGGATGGACCTGGTGTGAAATTGAAATAAAGCCATTCCATTGCCTGTGCCTGCCCGGCGCTCATGCCTTGACTGTATGGAGCTGTGTGACCAGCAGCAGGAAAGAATACAGCATTATTAAAATGAGGAGGGACAGGCAGGTTGGGTACAACACATTGATGGATGGATTCATAGGCATCCATCAGGACGGCAGTACAATTTCCTTGTGCAGTCAACATTGCATCAGCATTCCAGATCTGAGTCTCACGAGTCTGCGATTCAGCATGTAAGGCCTTAACCTCCTCTTGCAATATGGTGATCTCGGCACACATTTTCTCCATGGTGTGGATGTCGGTATCCTGGGCACCAAGCCGGGCATTCATGGTTTGAACCAACTCGGCCATCTTGGTGTTCTGACTTCGGATGTCAGCCACCTGAGCCTGAAGGTGATTGATGGTGTCCTGAACGACCATGAAGGGTGACACCAAATCACCTACCACCTCTAGTGTCATGGCCTGCAAATCCCTTACAACAGTATCACTGGACAAGTCAATTACCATGTCCCTGGCGGATGACGGAGGTGAGTCTTTGAGACAAGGAGCCGGTGTCAGTGGAATCACGGTGATGGGAGTGTTCTGCAATGAATGAGAAGGAGTGAGACTCAAGGCATTTTGGGAGCTTACAGCATTGACATCAGCCTCCACCACCATGTTCATCATGGCAACAGGCTCAGGGGCAGCCGATGCCTTGTGTTCCATAAACATAGCTCCACTTGTTTGCCAGTCACGTGTGGCAGTCCTAGTGCTAACCCGTTTCTGGAGAAGACAGTAATGAGACACACATAAAGATAGAATGACCATTCACCCTACCTGAATCTCATACCAAGGCTTCCATTGATCACCAGTGTTTCACATCAGCAGGAGCTGATTAGATCCTTTTTTTGGCAGCCTGCTGGAACCAACAGCTCTAGACTTCCTCCGCTCATAGTCCCGCCAGTCTGTCTCCACCAGCAACGTAGCTTCCTTTCCCTTCCCTTTCCTATCCATTGGTACGTCCGACCCAGAGGAGACTACTATTTCTACCTGCTTGTTTTTCGGCTTTGGCTTTGGCCTAGTTGGTGTTGTATTTGTAGGTCCCAGTGCAACAATCTCAGCTATGTCTTTGTCCACACTCGCTGGTGTGATGACCTTTTCTTCATGGCCAATGGCAACCTCTTCGGATGCACCAGTGGACCTCCGCTTCCTCTTCTGAAAAGGATCACTTTTGGTGATATCCCCAACAATTTTGATTTTGTCACTGTCCATACACAAGTTTATCAGTGTCTTCCTTGTGACAGACCTTCCAGGTGGCTTTGACTTTGCTGCCAATGAAGGGACCGCTGGTGGATTTGTGACAGGAGGTGTATCTGGAGGTTGTGAAATCGGTGCTGGGATCCATGCAGTCAGGCCCTTGTGAGCCATGCCATATAAATGATGGTGCTCGATGCGAGGGTCATCACACTTGATGTTCTTCCACACCAGGACAGTAAGAAATGATGTCTGGCCAACATGATCTACATGCTCCATCAATTCCATGGCTGCCGAGAGCAAGATCAGCGGAATCGCAGTCGCTGACCATGCATGACTTTGAAATGCCAGAGTCTGTGGTGAATTAGGTAACAACACATGACTAATAAGGACATGCTGACCATGATGGTTGCCATCTCCGTGGCCATTTCCAGGTGGCCGGCCGGACCTTCGGTCCACTGCAAGGCTCTTGCCAAAATTTGCAGGACACCAGTGGTTGCCTCATTGAAGGCATTGTTGGAAACTTGTGAGGATGGCATGATGAGCAGGGAATGTGAGCGTAGATGCCAAAGATGGGGAAAATTAACTTGGGATTATATGGCAGATGTCAATGAATTAAAATTTCATGTCATTATACGAACTCAGCTTGGTGACCCATGCCATGCAGTGGTATGTGGATTCAGAAGCACTGATCTTTGACCACATGTCCACTTTCCCATGCAAACAATCTATTGTCCTGGCTAAGTGTTTAAACCCCGCAGATGCAACCACAACACTGATTGGCACATATTTAATGCTCATGTCTTCAAAGGTTCCTCCAATCACTCATCTGAAACATCACTTTCTACAACATGACTAATGCTAGTACCCATCACATACATACATTTTGACCTCCCCACAAGCAACAATACACCTTCTCACTTGCCAAGTTCCAACATTGGCAACCTACCTCAAAGTGCATGTTTTTCTGGTGTGCATAATTGTTAATTTATTTCCATGTAGAATTCAACTTTGGGTTTGAGACTTCAATTTTGGGTTTCCGGTGAGACAGCCAGTCACAGTGGAGGTCCATTTGCAGGACCCAGCACATCAAACAGCTCCGACGCCACCACAACCTCAAAAATTCAACTTTGGGTTTGCAGTGAACAAGCAGGGCCCAGCGGCAGCGGACTCAATGGCGTCATCACCTTCTGTTGCTCCAACCACATTCAACTTTGGTTGGGCTCAGTCCCATTCCACAGAGAAGGCAGTGGTCCTGGCAGGCCAACCACTCAACACGCAAGGCCCAGCAGCAGTCGACTCAGAGCCTACACCACCTTCAGCTCCAAAGACATTCAACTTTGGCTGGACTTGGCCCATTACCACAGAGAAGCTGTCTGTCCTGGCAGCTCAACCGGCGCCTACACCACCTTCCCCAGCTCCTAAGACAGTCAACTTTCACTGGACTCGGCCCATTACCACAGAGATGCTGGCTGTCACAGAAGCTCAACCGGAGCCTACACCACCTTCCCCAGCTCCCCCAACATCCAACTTTGGCTGGACTTGGTCCATTACCACAGAGAAGCTGGTGGGTCTGGCAGCTCAACCATTCAACTTTGGAATGGATCTGGATGGTGAGGTTCCACCCTCGCCACCTTCACCACTGAATGGCCAGCCCATTCGCCATAACCGGTCCAGTGCTCCCGACAATGAAATGCAGGTGTCGGTGGTCCCTCTATATCACTGCCACTGCCATCTACTCCTCCAAAGGCACCAGTGGCCGAACCTTCATCCACAGCGGGTGTTGGTACCCATGTTGGGTTTGACCATAACAACAAACGTAAGTTTCTCATGTATATGCATGAGTTATCCAAAGAATAACCACAATTCTAGCATTCAAGTTTGGATGTAAGGTCCCTCCAGCAAAGGTTGGGGAGTGGACACTGGCGCCTATTACAGCTGCCAGCCCAAAACCATCACCGCCTCTCATGCCAGTTGACTACACGCCAAAGGCCTTGCCAAACTTTGAGGGTGAATACTGTACCATTTCATTCAATTTGATAGTGTAGGATATGAAATTTTATAGAATGCAAAAGGAGGAAATGTAGCAATGAGAATATTGATTGCTACCACCAATATTCAATAGCTTTTGATAAGTGTTGCAGCTGACCAGGGTAGTGTCATTTCATTGTCACCGTAAGCCCTGCAATTAGGGTGCCATCACAGTCTACATAAGGAGGATCACTAAAGCCAAACATGTCGATAAAAACTTAAAGCACTAGGAGAAAGGAAACTTACTCATTCATTAGCCAATCATCCAACTGTTGTTCAACTGCAATTAAGCTCTTTTTTGGTTCAATACCTTTGTAGTGGTGCAATAATCTGCCAGAGCAATAAAGTAAATGAGTAGATTTCAGTATGCCTTGGTTTTGATGAGTGGGAATGATAAACATACCCCTCAGGTACCATTGGTTCACCCAAATATGTTAAGTCTAAAAGTAAGGGTCTCTGGGTTGCACAGCTTGAGCAAGGAGGCTTGCTGTGAGCCTGAATTGCAAGTTTGGTGTTGGGATACACTGGCAAACTAGGTTCCGAAAGACCATACTGAACACACCAACTTCCTTTCGACCCCATACAAAAGCACAACACCCATATATGTCCTTCAGGGAATTGGGTGTTTATATCAGTGAGGAACAAGTCAAAATGACAGACCACACACCCTGGGCAACAAATTCTACTGCCAATTTCTGTCTAATACGCAGGCATTTCTGGAACATCCTGAAGACAAAACGAGCAAAGAAATAGTTTTCGCCCATGCCATGCCCTTCATGGACTTGAAGATCATCTGACGGACAATTCACTTCGCTGGATCCATGCCGTGACACATTGATCTCATCTCGCGGACAACTCAACATGTGTCTCAAAGACCCACCCTCGGCTGATAGCATATGGTGAGTTAGATAACACACTCTCAGGACATTGTGTACCATGCACTTACGATCAACATTGTCCCCCAATTTCAGCTGCATAAACAAATCGTGGTCATTGACTATCATGCACGCAAGACGCAAGTCGGAAGAGCAAGCAGGCGAGAATTTGGAAATGAATTTAGTAAACTCCCAAAGGGCTTCTCGCCGGTTGTTTACAATCGTCCAATACAACGCCATGTGATCTTCGATATTGGGTTTTGGATGAGGTTGGAGAACTCTGCTGCTTGGAGAGCGGTAGCGCAGGAGGTGATAATTGGCGCGACAGAAGAAAGGGTGAAATCAGGAGAGGAGACAATTTCACGGATGCGAGATAGAACTGAGGCACGCTTGGATTGTGGGAAGGAAAATACCGAACGTTTGCATCGGACGGAATCCACTGATACAGATGTAGAAATTGGATCATAAGGGGGAGGCTTGTCAAGGACGCTAGACGCACTCTCATCGAAGGTTTTGGTGGCCATCACACGTAGAGGAGTAAAAAGGAAACAGAGTTGAATAGGGGCGTGCCACATCATCTATGGTAGGATGTTGTGCACGTGGGCAGAATTCAAATGTCGGATCACTATATGGCCAGCTTCTTCGGTTCTACTGAATAAACCTCAGTTCTGTTCGAACCGATTCTTGGAAAACACAAAAAGCGCACTTTGACTGTCACGGAGATTACCTCTTGACAGCATTGCATGTACTCAGCAGCGGGCGATATGCTCCTATATACAACACTATAGATACCACGCTCTACGATCCATATACCTCAGATGGGAATTCGACCAAGGCTACAGAATGGATTGCGAATAATATTGATACTTCAAGAAGAGATCAGCTTGAAATGCGCAATTGCCTTAGTCTCTACTCACGGAGTCGTAAAGACGCGTCCAGTTGGAGCCCAAGGAGGTATCAATGAGACGGTCGATATATTCACCCACAAGGGAATGAGTCAAAGCGGGTTGAAAGCGATCACGCAGCTGAGCCGCAGTCTGTTCGCCGAACGCAGCAAAGCACGGCAGCTTGGAGTCTAACACAGGTCATTTACATGAATTGATTCCGCCGACTGCGGATCTCTCACCTTTTTGCATCAGTTCCACCAGAACTGCGGATGATTGATGTCAACGTCATGAACAGGACGGATCAAACATAAGTACTGACTTATGATTCGATCGCAGTGTTTTCTCGCTGCCTCGAACCCCTCACGAAACAGACGCTTAAACTCCAAAAAAGACTCTCCATCCACACCCCCCAGCACTTCGACATATTCCGGTGGTAGCTTGAATGGTGCAGCTTCAAAACCTATGTTACCCGGAGAATTGGACAACATGAACCCAAAATCTATATGAATAAGGTGCCCCTCTCGGTCTAGCAATATGTTCCCATTGTGCCGATCCTTTATTTGCAACAGGTACGTTACGATGGAATAACCTCCGAAATGTGTAGAGCATTTAATATAGGAATCAAGGTATTGAGAGCGGGACAGACCTGCGAGTGACTTCGCAAAGTTGCGTTGCGCTCGGACAAACTTGGCCGTAGATGGATCACCGTAAGTCTTGACATGTATTTCAGCACGTCATCGCTTGCGCAAAACGATGAAACGAGGGACCAACCGACTTGAAGTGATCTAAGAGAGTGACATATCCAAAACGGCCTTCCGCCAACCGTCTTGCATATTCGGACTTCTTGATGGAGTGTATTGACACGGCATCTGTTATGGTCTCTACCAAGCCCGACGATGCGCCAGTGATTAGAATCTGGAAGCTGGAAGTAGTTAAGTTCACGCCATTAACGTAACTTGTTGAAGCAAACTCACTAGCGGACCCAGCATTGACAGTCCTCTTCTTGCCAAATTTGCTCAAACTGTTGTATAAGCTGAACGGCGACCTGTTCTTGGCGAAGGTCGCCGCCAGTTTTGACAATCACAGAGACACAATCCCAGTTCGCTGGCGATGGTGAGTTCAACAATTGAATGCAATTTTTTCCATAGTAAGGCTATAGCCTTACCTAGATGACCATACGGCGATCCGTGCTGTATTCGACTCTGAAGTGGCAGAAATGGCAGTCATACAATAGCAAAATTAGTCAAACCCACCTTCTTTGTCGCCCAAGATTCGCTGAATATTAAGGCGGAAGGATCGACCTTGTTCAGCTCACGTTTGATGATTGTTTCGTCCTCAGCAGTCTTCAGGTTATCGCCCACATCACCAATGCGCATTATCCTTTCTCCTTCCCTGTGTTCTCGCATACGCTCCATTCGCTCTTCCTCAAGCGCAATCATCTCCTTCATTATACGGTCTCTGATGGCGGCTGCCTCTGCATGCTGCACACGCATCCGTGTGGTCGCTGGTGAATCACCAACCCTTCCAGCGAGCGAGGGGTGTAGTGGCCCGCTGTTTGCCTGGTGATGCGGACTGATTAGCCAACCAGAACCAGGGAGCCAACTCAGAGGACCAGACGGCGAACTCAAACTAACAAGGGCCGCAGTTGAATCGGAAGAAGGTAATGTGGTTACTGCTTCGCGAATAAGGTTCGCATTGAGCTGCGAAAGCATGACAGCTGCCGTACGCATGCGTTCGGAGTAATCGTCAAGCGAGAGTATACGGCTATTGCTGTTACTATTAGGTGGTGGATCTGGCAGCTGAGCGGTTGAAGGTAGTGTCAAAGACCGATCACCAGTGGGTGGAAAGGCGGGTGAAGAAGACAGCGATAATATCCCTTCTGGGTTGGGCGAAGAAGATAAGGAAGAGGTTCGAGACCACGCGACCATATCCAATTCCTTGTTCTTCAGCACTGGTGGAAGTACAATGGACTCGGTAAGGTCTATTGGCCTGCGGAGAGACTCGCCGGCTCCGTACAGTTGTTCAACGAGGTCCATCTCTTCATCATCACCAATGAGAGAACTTGTACTGCTGGTAGCAGAAGCCACAGGGACCAGCGGAGCTTCTGCCTCCTCAGCGGACTCCTTTCCCAAGGCGTTTTCGGAGCCAACAACAAGATCCCCAAGGGGCTTGTGTTTCGAAGGAAGAGGTGACCTGGTGAAAGCAATGAGTTCTCTCGAAGCACCTTTGCGTTCGTTCTCCTTTGTTACGATCCGCTTCAGCGTCTCCTTATTGCTTCTCTTTGTCGGATCAAAGTCGAGGTCATCGTGCAGTATCTCGATAATGAGCAAATAAGGTGCTCGCTCCGCAGAATTAAGCACAACGCTTTCGCCAGGGGGGATTCGAACTATCTTGTGGTGCGGTTGAGAGGCATTCCGATATGCAGACTTATCGGATGAAGAGCACCACATAGGCATGCATACCTGAGATTCCATATCACGAACTGAGGTATGAATAAAGAGGAAGATGTTACCTCTGCAGGAAGCTTGTGGTTAAGAGCAGTTAATTCAGCTCTAAGGGCGCTTACTCGCGCAGGTTTTGGCACGACGAGTAGGCGGTTAGAGATATGTTCGAGCGTTATTAAGAATTGAATCTGTTACGCTTGTGTAAAGCCAAAGTGATAATGTCAGCGGAAATTGCTTACTTCTGAACGGTAATAGTGACTTTTGAGGAGATGCGCTTGTGAATCCAAATCATACCGTTGAAGGAGGGAATCGCCAAAGTTCAGTGTATTCTGCCGAAAAGGATGCTGGGTAGTTGGTATCGAAGGAGATGATTGGTATGGGCTGGCAATGCGTGATGGTTGTGAGGGATCAAGCTGATCGAGTGGATCCTCAGATAATGTTGACCGATGCATGTTTTGCAAATGAACCAGAGCGGGACTTGTCTGCGCGGCAACAACCGTCCGACGACGTTTGAGAATCTTCTTGGAAACCGCAGGATCATGGAGGGCACAACTATCATTAGAAGAGTGTTCATGAGAACTAGCCGTACGGCCATCTTCATTTTTTCCATCTGAACCACCGTCATCATCATCCCCAGAGTCATCGCGGGTGGTCTTCCCTGATCCTGAAGTAACGTCATTGTTATCGGTCTGGACGCTTTTCAGGTCTGATCCGTCCTCGTCAGCACGGCCCTGCTGCAACGCAACCTCACCCATGACCTCAGTAAGCTCAGGCACGGCAGGAGTTCCAGCTAACATCAATCCAAGTCCAATGAATACCGGTTCGACATGGGTTTTAACCTTCCGACGTGAGAAGCGCGTCTGGAACGGCATGTCCAAGCCAGAGTACGGACCAGAGACTGGAGTTGGAAGATCACCAAAGATGATGTCATGACATCTTTGTAACGTCCGCTGGCATACCTGAAAAGACGGAGAACTACGTGATGAGGATAGATCTTGCAAAGAAGCTTGCATAAGCCAAAGGGTCTCCACAGGAATTAGCTGTGAGCTTGAAGCTACGGGGCTGCTGCCTACGTACAATCATGGCTATATGCGTGGACCGTTGTGAGATGTCTACTACAAAGCATTCCAGTGCCCGTGATTTGGAAGGCCGGGTGACGAGCAAATGACTAACGAGACTATTAGTATAATTCTACGACACGATGAACACTGGTAGATACCATATGAAACCCCATACTTCGCGTAATTCCTGAGTGTCAAGTTCTTTCAACCTTCGGGTAAGGTAGTATGTGATGCCTATATTGTCGGCATACAGCATCAAATATTGTAAGGCCACATGAACAGAGAAGAAGGACGGTGATAAAAACAGTCGTAGGAGAAGGGCATGGGACATTGTCTGACAGGGCTGGTCGCCGTCTAGGACGGTGAGCAGTGCCAGAGAACCTGATCCTAAGCTGCCTAGTTCCCACGGCTGCTATATGAATCTTTGTTACACGTTGACAACTTTGGTCACTCTTGACTAACGCTTTACTTTCAATATGTTCTGGCCACTGCTCGCTCTCTCACTTTTGCCCTTATCATTAGCGGCACAGAAATCAGTGCACGAGCAGCTGGTGGACCTTGCAGCAGCTGGAAATGGACTCATACAGCTCAATGAACAGACTTATGATTTACTTGCCTCCCCGATGCGTGACTGGTCGGCTGCTGTGCACTTCACTGCGCTCCATCCCCAGCGGCGCTGTGCTCCTTGCAAGTCAGTTACAAGATTCCAAACATGCATCGGAAGCTAATTGCGACCTTCACAGAGAATTTGAGCCAGCATTCACTGCTGTAGCTAAAGCATGGGCGAATGCTCCGAAAGACCAGCGGGACAAGCACTTCTTCGCTACTCTTGACTTTGATGATGGCCCCGCCGTCTTCCAAAAGGTAATCGTACCATTATATCTCACAAAGCCACAATCAAAAATTGACGCGCTCATTAGCTCGGCATGTCTTCTGCGCCAGGTGTTCATGTATATCCCCCGACTGATGGACCAAACGCGTCTGCAAAGAAAGCCCCCTTCAAATACGATTTCCAAAAGTAGGAGTTTCACTAAACCCTTGATTTAAAACCCTAAGTGTACTCTACAGTGGTTTCGAAGCTGGACCCCTCGCTGAGCAACTCTCTGTTCACACCCCAATCCCTATCCCATATAAGGCTCCCTTTAACTGGGCGCGCGCGGGCAGCATCGTCTCACTCATCCCAATCATTACCCTTGTCTTTCGCTTTATCAAACCAGCACTGCAAAACCGCTGGGTCTGGGCTGCTGGCACGATCGCTACTTCCCTAGTCATGACCTCTGGCTACATGTTCACTCGCATCAGAGGGGCACCTTATACTGGCCCTAACGGCGCTTGGATCGCTCAAGGCTATCAAAATCAGTATGGACAAGAAGTTCAAGTCGTCGCCATGGTTTGTACGTCGTCTCGCACCTCACACATCAGGTTGGTACTGATCATTCATAGATGGAATCTTGGCTGGATCTTTCTTGATGCTGACTGTCGTCACACCGCGCCAACTGTCGCCTACCCGTCAAAGAACTCAGGTATATCTCTGGACTACAGTAAACTTCCTCGTGTTCAGCATTTTAGTATCACTTTTCCGTGTTAAAAACCCAGGTTGGTCTATGTCGAGTATTCACACGCAGCGCTGACATTTCTGTTTTAGGCTATCCATTCAAGCTCATTCTATAGAATCATGTAGTCCATTTCGCAAATTAATGGCAGCCACGCATGCACTTGAATTATAAAAAGCAAATAAACATGTACATGCATGAGGTGTGACGAACGACGAAAGCCAAAAGATATCCAGAATAAATCGATGCAATGATCTCTATGATAAGGATTTGTATAAGTGATCTACGAAACATTCTCTTGCTGTTGGAAAACATCAACATAGCGGGTTCGTACATTGCGTTTGGTGGCTTGCGAGCGTGGGCGACTCGGTGTCATGGGAGTTGATGGCGGTGCTGGTGTATTTGGGAGAGATGTTGCTTCTGCGGGAGCAAGATTCGAACGCACTCGCATGGGCGGCTTAGCAGTGGGAGATGTGCTCAAATCCGTAACCGAAGCAGATCGGGCTGGCGGAGGTGCTGAACTTGCACCATTGGCATGAGGAGCACTTGCCCGCGCTGGCGAGGCTGTCTGTGCTCTTGAAGGTGGGGGTGGTGCAGCTAGCTGCGTGGTTTCAGTACCACCCTGACAAGTCTTTCAGTGACATCACACGTCCTGATAGCATTGGTCGCATACCTTCTTGTTTACCCAACGCTTGAGATCTTTGTCATAATAGAAAGCCGATTGATCTCCAAGACTAGCCTTGATAGGACCAGGGGCTGTTTCGGAACGCTTCCAGAATCGACCCAACCAAGAGCTTGGTGCCGCCGAAGCCGTCGCTGGCGGATTGGCGTCTAGCGACAACAGTTATCGATGAATGTTGTGACGAAAAGGCAACCACAACTGACCTTTCTTTTCCTCTGTTTTCTTGACGTCCTCTACAGGCGTGGCAGATTTCTCACTGCTCCCAGATCCAGCTGGACGTTCACGTTTGTTTGCGTTATTGCCAAAGCCCAAATCCTCGTCCTCATCCTCGAAGCTTGGTTGCAGCTGGTGAGTCGGCATGGATGGGCTGGGAGCCACAGCCAACGCGGGGTCGTCCATTAAGGAGATGAAACCATCAGACGAAGCCTGGAAATGGTCGACTGAGTGAAAAGTGGCCGTGGTCGGTGTGGGGCCAGAGTCCGAATTGTTGAGCGAAGACCACCATCCTGTCTCTTGCTGTTGTTGCTCAGAGCCCTCCTCGGCAGTCATCTCTAAAGAGGGCTTTCGTGACAACGGTTCGGTACCATAGGCAGGGGCGTAGCCATTTGTTGTTGAATGCCCATTCATTCCCGAGCCATGTGCGGAGTGCGGGTAAGCTGGTCGTGGTGGGTGCAAAGGCGCAGTCAAGGGAGGTGCTGGCGACGGCTGCCGTGTTGAGTGGTAATAGTCCATGGCAGATGAGGCGCGATCGATAGGCACGTGGGAGTGAGAAGTTGAGACTGCCATCGCGGAACCACTTCTGCGAGGAGGCGGTATACCTGACATTGAATGCGGATTCATCACCCCAGGGGGAGGCGATGGACTTGCGGAGGTTGTGGTTGATGAAATCTCGCTGAAGTGAGAGAAAGGTCCCAGGGATGACACTTGACTCTTTGACGGTACCGGCGGAGGCGAAGGCTCGTCCCCTTCTCCAGCGATGAACTTTGTCAAGCGTCCCTCAAGCCAACTGCCGATACTGTCAAGACTAGGTTTGTTCACCTTCCCACCTATCCAAGATCCGCTCTTTGCCATCTGTGGAGTACCGATCAAGCGATTCGCTAACCCTTTCAATTGCTCGATAAGAACGGAATTGAGATAGTGTGATGGATGTGTCATTGCAGCGGTGATTGCCTCGCAATATCTGTAGTCCGATTAATAAGGCGCAGAATTGCACTAGAAGATAGACCCACCTGCTAGCTGCCTGTATCTCGCCAATCTCCGCAAGATACGAAGCCCTGATAAGCTTGTATGCCTGTAAATGCGGCAGCCCGTGGAATGGTTCTTGTCCTTTTGTAACGCTCTTCAGCGAGAAGGCAAACTCGGCAATTTCGGACAGAATGATGGGGTCAGTGTCTTTATAGAAAGAGGGCCATGCGTGTGTATTCCGCGAGCCGATAAGAACAATTCGACCCGATGGACTCCCAATTCCACCTATCGGAGAAGTCTGAGGAGAGAGCAAGTAACTGACGGATGATCTTAGCACAGGAAAACAAGTGCGAGAATTATACAATTACCATACATGCGCAGCTTCGACCTGTTGATGTGATACAAGGTAGTCGCCCAGTGCTGTCAGGGCTGCGGACCACTCAGGGGACACAGGACTAGAAACCATCGATGCCACAAGTTCTGGCCACTTCGATAAAGCATTGGCAGGGATTTGTGCTGCCATTGCTGGTGAAGGAAAACTAGGCGACATTGGCGTGGTGTGCACAACAGCCGGTGTAGGGACTTGCAATGTAGCCGTTCTTGCAAGCAGATTGGTGGGAATCAGTTCCTGGACTGTTTGTCAAGTAGCTTCATATCAGAAAATTCAGCTCAGAAAATGATCACTGACCAGCAGTTGGTCCCTGACCAGAGAATAAACTGTAGACTACACGAAGCCACTCTCTTCCGTTACTGGAAGGAGGTACATGTTCCTTTCCTCGTCCAACAAAAGTCGTGCGCTGTGCATCGTGAATGCCCAATTCTCCCTTGAGGAACTCGTTGACAACGTCCTTCCAAGCCTCCTTGTCGATGCTGCTTGCAATGACCATCGCGTGTGCCCACAGTTTCTCATCCAGCGCATAGTTATACGCTTGTCTCCTTTCGCCTCTCACAAGGAATTCTTGTATCTTGTCTAACGCGGATGGAAGGAGCATGGAAACTGATATGGGTGTCTCACTCGTGCTAGGGTGGCCACCGTTGAGGCCAGGAATCGTACCAAGGGCATTGGGTATACAAGAAGCAAAACCCGGTGTCGAGATGTCAGCACCCTCAGACGCAGCAATGCGAGGAAGCAGTGCCGTTCTCACAGCTGAGTCAATGTGAGCGCTGGAATGAAATGAGTTAAGGATACCTATTCGTGGTCTGGCGACAGACCTTCCCGACAGTGCACCATCGTTCTCAACCATGATCTTGAGCAACTTGACTAGAATCAATTTCCCTTCAGTACGCTGCTTCTCGGTTCCATCTGACATATACGTCGTCGCACGTGTAAGTTCTTCAATCCGATCCTCCAGATACTTGACGACGCGCGCTTTCTTCGTTTTCACTTGAGATGACGCCCCAGTGCGCACGATACTGACAGGTGTACCAGGGTCAGAAAACAAAGGACCAGGATAAGCAGCGGCAGAAGGTTCAAGCGCAAATTCGGGGAGAAGTTTGTGCAACACGCGTATACGCACATCCGTCGAGTGACGAGACGACAGCGTAACATCATATCCAGTGATAAGGTCAGGGGAGCTGTGGAAGCATGTAACCATCTTGCCACCAAAACCAAAACTGATCACTGGGGCTCGCGAAGATGTACGACCCAAAGGATCGTTTGAGCCTAAGAGAGAAGGGGAGGGTGCATATGGAGGGCGGACCGTGGATGAAATAAGAAGCTCCTGACTGTACGCAGACACCGCACCGTACGGGCTTGGTTCACCGGGACGAAACTTGGGAACCAACCCATTAACTTCGCGCTGAGGGGGGATTCCCATGGGCATGGATGCCGTGGAATGCAAAGATCCATTGGAACCTGAATGATCGCGATATTCGGGCTGCATCAGAGCCACAGAATTCCTGGCAAGTGCATATGGATCAGGGGCTGGAGAGGCCTGACGCGAATTATGGAAGGGGGATGAAGTCCTCTCATACGTGGCATGGGATCTGGGCTCGTAACTTGTTCGCCGCAACTGGAACTGTCGAGTTGTAGGCACTCTTAACAGACCCTGCATGGCTCGTGAACGAGCGAACAGAACTAGGAGATGTTGCTCTGTTGGGCGAAGCATAGTGTGACGGCTCATATGTAGAGGGCGGATGGGGAGGACCAGGATACACATCCTGTTCACCGGAATTGAAAGCGTTGCGCAAGGGAGAGGAAACCCTCTTTACCGGACTACGCAGGGATGACACATTTGAACCGTTGGATCCGTCTCTGGAATGAGAAGGAGACCGCCGTAGCACTGAGCCTCGCATCATCATCGTGTCTTGGTGTTGATGCACCTTGCCTCTAGACGGGGAAGAAGGTGGGCTGCTATGCAGCTGTGTGGAACCATTCAAACTAGCATACTCTGCAGGAAGTGGAAGCGTGTAGGGATCTCGGACGGCATGCAAAGAAGGGGATGTTGCCTCAGTATCCGTCTGCAAACTTTCCGGATCGTCCCAAGGCATATCATCAGACGTGTAGGCACGACTCTCTGAGTGCAAGTCATGACTTGGTGGTGGATATGTCTCGGTGGCAGGAGAGATAACACGTTGGATAACGTCCGCAAATGAGCTAGATGAACCCTGTTTAGGAGTAGGTGCTTCGTCAAGTAATTCCTGCTCATAAGAGTTTTGTGGGGGTGTCGGGGGATTCGCGTGTAGAGGAGGGGCAGCCAATGGGGATGTACGAGCGCTCGCTTGTGATAAACTATGTTGCGTGTAATGATTGCCAACAATCGATTGTGGAAGCTGCTGTAGAAGCTTGGGTGGCGAAGTAACGCCCAAAGCGCCTGTAGGCTGATGTGTCACTTGCGCTCGTGGAGGTGGATGGGAAATTGGAGGTTGTGCCACATTACCGGAAAGGCTGCCGTACCGAGTACTATTAGAAGGGGGAGGGGGAGTAGGAGGCACAGCGGGTACAGGGGGTACAGGAGGGATTTGCGAGGGCTGGCCATACGAGGCATACTGTCCCAATGATGGTGCGCGTGCGCTCACAGCACGCTTTGGCACCTTCGGAGGAGGAAGAGGGGGATCATAAGCATTCGACTTCTGTGGACGATAAGATGCAGCCGACATCGCAGGAGGAACTTGAGCGGGAGGAGGAGGGATGCTGGGAGAAGCTGGCTTAGGAGGTGCAGCGTGCGCAAACGACGAATAAGGTTGAGAAACCGAGCGTGTCATAGGGTTATACGGCTCGTATGTTGTCTGAGAGTCGGCAGGTGCAGCAAGTGGTTGTGACGCGCGAGTGGGTGCGATGTTAACGGTGGGTTTGTAATGATCGTAGCTGCCGTGGACCGGCACATATGGTTGGCTTGGATATTGACTCCCGCCGTATTGCGAGGAATTGGCAGTTGGGTCCGGTATGTACTGGTGATAAGCACTTGCTGTACCGCTAACATTATGACCTCCTTGCACTGCAGGGAATTAACACTGCAGATGCAACAAATTTACACAGCCGACACACCTGGTTGTTGGACATACGAGACCTGCGGTTGAGTCGTGGAGTAACCAGGCGCAGATAACCACTCTTGAGACTGTTCGTAACCGGCAGCAGAGTATTGCGAGCTGTCAGGAGCCTGGTTCACAGGAACACTGGTATCGTGGTCCACAGCAACTGACCAGGGATCTTGTTCAAAAGGCTGAGTGCCCTTGGGAATGTCTTCAGCGAACAAGCTGGAAGCGTCCTGGCCCATGTCAGATGGATAAGAAGCAGACTCGTGCTGTCCATATTCATGTACCGCCAACCCGGCAGGTGGTGTCGTGTCAGTCTCCTCGTTGCCAATAACCGAAAACGGATCCGGCCCAGCATCGCCATCTGAACCAAATAACGAAGCCGCAGCTTCCACAGTACTCATGTTTGCAACGTTTCCGTCAAGCAGGCCAGTAGAATGCGTGGTCTTGAGAAAAGCGGGATGCTGACGTTTCGTTGAAAGCTTTTGCGCTTGGCCAAGTGACGGTAGTGCCTACTTTAGCACTAGACTAATAATACCTTTGTTTGTCACCATTTACTTGGAACCTTTCCGCGGGATCATTAGTTCATCCGAGTTAACATGCATGCGGTGCAAGACAGGATCCATGATGATTATAACTGGTGTGCTCAGGTATCTATACGATCGATATGTACCACGGATGGGAAAAGATGACGACAAAGATGATAGCAAAATGAAAGTCTGAATATCGACAGCAAAGAAGCAGGGAATGCAAATATCATACTGAATGAATGTAAAGAGTGTGCAATTAATAATGTTGATTGCGTGGATAATCGTGGTGCGAGTGATTGCGGAATGAGGAAAAATTGATGCGAATATACCATAGCATTGCGAGTGGAGCAAAGAGGAAATAGGGAGTGAAGCAAGAAAAAATGGTCATAGAACACGCTATTAGTTAACTGGCTTGTGCAATAGTGAGGGGTAGTCCGCAGGTTTATCCGAGGCCTTTGAGGCATTAATCGTGCGCTCTAGAAGACGTTCAACTATTGGGTGTTAGGTCAGATAATATTTCATTTATCTCGGTTGTATTTCATCAACATACTAGAAATAAGATGCTTGCTGTAAGCGCTCGAGTATCTGCGCATGCTGACGAGCTGAGGACGGATCTTAGCAATCAAAATCTCCTTCTGATCGGGTTCTGCTACGGTCAGTGCCCGCTGAAGGACGTAGTCTACATGAGCGGTCAGTAATTAGAACTTTAATGTAAGAACATAGCAACGCACTGGCAAATTGATCCTTCATCATGGACACAATTGGGCTGACACCATCGGTCTTCGGCATGATGATCTCATCGATAAGGATACGACGCTCCTCAATACCAGCGGTAACGAGAGCCTTCTCACAGACGTTTGATGCGAACTTGTGGCGAGCCATATTCAGCATTTGACCACGAAGTTTGGTGATGACTTGATTCCGATCTTGAGGCTTGCCCTGTTCGAGCACAAATTGAACAACGTAGTTCTTCGTAACTCATTAGCAATAGGCAAGAGTCTAACAGCAGTGGTGAGTACACACCCCAAACTGATCCTGCATCAGATTGATCATATACTTGTGCAGTTCATCCATGAGAGGACGAGTTGTCTCTTCAGGCAGGTGCTCAAAGCACCGCTGCAATACACGACACCCATATGGATGCGTGGAGAGGTCATACACGTTACCCCTGAATGAATTGACGAAGCCCAGTCGCTCATGCGACACGCGTTCGATCAACTTTTGGATGACCTACGGATACATTAGCCTAAAGCATTTAACGCGTAAGGAGCATACTGACGTGGTTGCCGTTCGCATCCTTTACGCATTTAAGTACATGCGGATCAAGTTCCCTGACGAATGACGCTTGCTGATCTGGAAGGACAAATTCTACCGCCTAGCAAATTTGAATTAGACACGGCGAGGGGCTGCGAACGTGTATGCAGACCTTCTGCACAACACGGCAGCCATACATCTGTAATGACAGTGGTAGAATATGACCCTCCATCGCGTTGGCAAGAACAGTCTTTTGAACCTGCGTTCCGTGCTCAAACAGCTTTTGGATGACCTATGGAAACTGTTAGACGTGATAGCAGGTAAAACATCATGCTGTAAACATACATAGTTACCAAATACATCCTGAATGAGTTGCAAGGCATTGTCAGGGACGATCTCATCAAAGACACCTTGTTTCTCCTCCGAGGTAGCTGTCTCAAGTTTCTGTTGAATGAAGCGAGATCCGTGTTGATCACCGCTAAACTCGACAATATAGCCATAGATATCCTGAGATTTGATCAGTTTGCTATCTGTCGCAATTAGATTGAACACACCCTAAGCTCCCACTTGCGCGCTTTGTTCGCTCTGAACTCGTCCAATAAAGGACTGCGCAAAGCTGAGCCAGCGTCATTAGCATCTTGACGCCGCCCAGGGCGTAAGTTTTGGTGATAAAACGGTATTCCATGAGCGGTATGACCATACATAGCACCGTTGGGAATCATGAAGGGGATCTGGGCACCATAATCAGCAGCATAACCCTGGTGGGGAGTGTATGAGATCATGGTGGGGCGCAAAGTGTTTTGAAGAGCCACCTGTTGTTGCAGTCCATACTAGGGTTGAAGGATCAGGGCCGCCCTAGATACAATCTAACATAAATAAATAAACCTACCTGTTTCTTGTCGGGCATACTACCAGCGGGCGCCGCAGCGCTGAGCTGAGGAGTTGGCATCGGAGAAAGTGGAGGCATAGTTGGATACATTATTGGCTGATGCGCGGGGTAATAATATTGCGAGGGCGTTCGCGCGGAGGCTGAATAGTCGTAGTATATACTAGACTGTTGGCCAGTGGGAGCATTATGGTGTAACGGCTGTGGTGATACGCCAGGGTATAGGCTTGCCGCGGGAGTGTTATTCATCCCAGCAGATGAAGGGTAGAGTGAAGGGTCCGTCGGGGTACTGTATCCATATCCATAATCCATGTAGGGGTCGCGCGTTGTGCCATTGGTATAATACGACGAATAATCCGCCTGAGGGTAACTACCATACGGGGGTCGTCCTTGAACCATCTGCGGGGGTGGTCGCACCTGCAGGACACCAGGGGAATGAGAAGCAGCAGCACCGGACGGTGAAGAGGCGGATTGGTGGCGGTATTGGCCGTTGACATGATCGTCCTCGACTGCCATCCCTCTCAGACTCATAGACAATTCGTTTTCAACAACTGAAGACACCTGCAAGGAGTCAAAGCCACCATTTTGACCATCGAAGGCAGACGATCCATAGCCCGATGCATTTGAAGAAGCCGCATATCTGTTGGAGACTCCGGTTTCCTTTCCGAGAGTATTGTCGAACCTCTGCGGAGAGAACTGACCGGCCTTTGCCGAGGAGCGATCGTCCTTGAAAGATCTTTTAGCACGCCTTTGAGATTCATTAGGAACACATACAACTCTTGGGCCTGACAACGCGGCTGCTTGCGCTGCGGTTGCTTGCCTTTGCCGAGCATGATGCAGGGACAAGGGGGAATTGGTGTCCTATCAAATGTTGAACACTAAACAAACGCCGTGATAGAATTGACTGACCAACTGCGAGAACTCCTTCTTTTGTGGGCTTCCACTCAGCTCATCCCAGGTTCCGCTAGACGGCCTTGGCGCACTCCAGCTTTCTCCCAGATTTCCTCGGTAACCGCTCTCAGCCTGGGATGGTGAGAGGTCGGTCACACTTGCAGCGGAGGATATCGAGGCATTCCTCTTTGACACCGGTGTCGTTGATCCCCATACCTAGATAATATCACGTAAGCAAAAGGGTCAGCTTCGTAGAATGTTCCGCCCACCTGCCAACCTGAGTTGAGACCCTTGAGCCCGGAGGCCCCGGCTATTGCGACGCCAAACATGTTCGCTGTTGTGGGAGTCAGGTTCCTCTGTGACTGTGCCTGGGTAAGAATCAATCAGGTCAGAAAGCTGTAAGCATACGTTATTCGGGGAAGCTGAAGGAGAGTGCCCAGACGAGCGCGTCGATGAGCCTGATGGCTTCCGAGAAGTATCTCCATGATGAGTTGACATGGCAGGCTGGAGGAGGAAAGTGATTTGCGCACTAGGTCCGGTAAGTTAAAGGGATGATGGTAGAAAACCGAGGTGGTAACTCACAGAAGAAGCAAAAAACAGCGAAGAGCAGATTATAGAGTTTTAAGTGGAAGTGTGCAAACGAATTAGCTGAAAAAGGCGAGGGTAAGAGTTAGTTATGCAATGAAACACGTTTCGACCCAGTTACAAGTGAAAAACCGGAACGGAGAACGGGAGAAACGCGCCTGTATAGTGCAGAATAGTTGTCGTAAATAAGCCACGATGTAAGGCAATTGAACATGACGCGTGAATGGCAGAACAAGTGCGAATCAAAGACTTACCAAAGGATATACGACAGTGACTTGAAGAAACTGCCAGTAAACTAGTAGATGAAGAGGAAAAGAGGAAGACACGTCCCCCGTTCGAGTGAGGCGCGCGTAAGACGAAAAACAGAACGATCGGGTGCGCTCAGGGATAGATTATTTCTACCACGACTAATACTGAAGGGGTATGTATTGAGTCGGCTGGTGATTTTTGGTTCCGTTACTTACACGGCCAAATGGATCCGCTCGGCAAGTATTATGCACATGCCCAGCTGTAAGCTGCCACCTGTTTGACCAAAAATCTAGGGTAAATTAGCGGGTTCACGACCGAAAGTTATAATATTTAGGAATGGACCCTCATAATGGAACATTTACACACAGCCATCACAGGTCCCCGCTCATTCGCCTATTCCCGATGAAATTTTTTTGAGTAGAATTCAACGGCACCGGTCCCATTTTCTGATCCTTCTTGGCTTCCTTTGTCAATCATATCCCTGCTTCTTGCGAAAGAAGCGCCAGAATACTTCCAGATTCCGCTTACTCAACTTGCCCGGAATACTGAACTACCTACTGTCGATCGGTTCCGTGACAAGCGGACCGTGGTAACCGTACTAGAGTACAACTGGCCCCCGGCTTAGTCGTTCGATTCAATCCTCAAGCGCTCTGACACACCACAGCCCCAAAAACCTAGGGTCCACCACCTGACACAACCAAAACGTACATGCCTTATCTTGGTTATTCACTTACAACTTTAAGTCAGTCCGACAGAGAATGCATTATTAAAAACGATAAGATGATAGATGCAATGTAAAAAAAAGATACCAAACAGTCCAGGTATCAAAAGCAATCAATCCAAGGCGTCTAACTCCCCCGAGGGTTGAAGAACCATGACGCACGCTTTGCTGCAAATGATCCGTTAGCATCTTAAGTGAACAGTGACCTGATTAACCCTACTAACCTCCGCTGTCGGAACCGCGAAACCAAGGTTAGACGCCAAGTGAGCAATCTGAGGCAACCACTACAATTACCAAAACTTACCTTCCGTCTTCGTTCTGGATGCGAGTTAAAGCATTTCCTGGCGTCCCACCACCTGAAACTTGTGCAGGTGTAGTAGTGGGTCCAGGCGTTGCCGCAGAACCCCCGCCACCCCGCAGTGGCTTGGCAATACGCCCGAAGTTTATTGGACTCGAGGTCTTTTGGGCTACATATGCTGACGTTGAGATGGCATCAACGCAAACATGTCATTATTCGGCTTACCCCGCGCCTGCTCCAGTCGCTCTTTAACTGATTGGAGCTGTGTTTCAAACTTCTGGTTTTGGATAGCTAGCCGACGGTCAGCGTCCTGCAGGAGAGTTTCCAAATTCTGTATCCGCTCATTTCGCGCAAGCAATTTTCTTTCAGCAATTCCGGCCTCCTTTTTCAACGCCGAGTTCTGATCAACGAGCTGCAAGAGTAATTGAGCTCGCAAAATATGTAACTAGAGTAAGATCTGGACTCGCCTGTTTCTGAACTAACGTTAATTGCTCCAAGTTCCGCTCCAGGAATGCCATCTTCTTCTGCTGCGCTTTGCTATTACTGTTCCGAATGACGTTGTTGTACTGTTCCTTGATCTCATCCAATTGGATCTCAAGCTCAACGACCTAGCACGTGCATGATAAGTAGAAAGATAAGAGAAGCTTAATGTCTCGAACAAACCTTCTCGCAACGGTTCTGCAGATCTCGTACGAGGGATTTCTTGACCCCATCGAATTCTGCCAACTGCACGTTAATTGCTTTACGAGTTCGCTCGAGGTCTTGCGCGCTCTCAGCAAGATTCTTCCCTCCCTCAATACCCGCAGAAGTCACTGCGAACGCACGCTGCACAAAGGAGGGCTCAACTTAGCACTAGGACAAGAGTAGAAAACGTCATACCTTGAGCTCTTCGTTGACGCTCTTCAGACTGTCAATAGATGCATTGAGAGTGCGAATCTCGTTCGACTTCAACTCCAGCTGCTGCTTGAGATCGGCCACTTCGCTGATGTTTGCGTCACGTTTAGCCGCATATTGCATCTCTAGCTTGTTCTGCGTGATAGATTGTATTCAATGCACACTGTTAATCTCAACGCATGTATGGCTCACCTTGAACTCGGCCATGGACTCCACGATGTCAGCATTGCTTGTCTCCTCATCATGGATAGTTTTCTCTGTCAAAGAACGGTCGTAAGGTGTGAATGCTCGAGATGTTTTCACCACTCACCAAGAAGCTCCTCATAATCAGCTTCCAGTGACAAGAACCGAGCCTCGAGCTCGTCTCTGCGACGAGTAACCATCTCATTCTCTTCTTGGCTTTGCCGGAGGCGATCGACCGTCTCGCGTACAAGTGAATGGCTTTCTGTGAGCTGCCTCCTTGCTGCAACAATATCGTCGACGCTCAATGTCGAGAGAGCGTCTGCAGTGTCGATAGTATCAAGTTTAGCAAGAAGCTGGCGAAGTTGCTCGTCTTTCTCAGAGAATGTGCCTTGCTATGAATAAGTGATAGATCAGCAGCGTGCATTTTTCAAGTAATGAAAACATACAGCATCAAATTTAGCCATCATCAACGCCATCTTCTCCTGCTTGCGCTTCTCCTTGTCCTCCGCCGATGCATCTCTCTGAGTCGAGCGCAGATCGGTAATGACTTTCTTCAGCTCCTCCAACTCACTCTTCGCATCCTGATTCTGTTCCTTCAAGATGTCTATAGTTATGATGCCCTCCTTGTTGTCGTAATCCAGACGCTCGACTTGCAGGCGGAGCTCGTTGAGTTGAGTCGACATCGATTTATTCTCCTTCGAAGCTGCTGCCTCCTGCTCCTTGAGGTATGCCAACTCTTCACGAAGTTCCTTGGTGAGCTTCTCTGCGGCATTGAGCAGGCTCTCCCTCTCCGCAAGTTGGTCGCTAAGCTCGTTCTCTCTCCTGAGGAATTCTTCCCGCTCGTCCTTATCTAAGCCCACAACCGTCGGTGTCTGCGGTCGACTATCGATGATCATCTCTGATCGGAGACCTTCCAATATAGGATTCACTGGAGTCATGCTTCTTGTGGTGGAAAGTGTTGGGGATGAAGTCGCTTTCTTTGCCGCAGCAGCGCCAGTAGTCGGCTTGTCAGCGGAAGTCCATTCGCTCGGTTCGACGTGGCCACCAGCACGCCAGATAGCAAGCTCTGCTTCTAATGACTGGATATATGACAGATGTCTAGTGTTTGCAAGCTGAGCTTTTGATAGAAGACCCTTCAGCTCCAATGGAGAAAGCTCCGCATTGACACGAGCGGTATTCTTGATTGACTTGGCTCGAATACCAAAACGGAGAGTTGAAAGCGTTTCAGACTCGTTGTATTGTGAAGGCGAGCAATTGATTATCAACGTCGTACGCGAGTTACCACCGAGAGACTCTTGCAGTATACGGGTGAGTTTCGAATCACGATACGGAATATGTTTGACCTAAGAGACACAATCATGAACCCCTGCTACAAAAAGAGGGAAGAAGTATCCCCTTGTACGCGCTCTTACGTACCTTCGAGTCTGTCAGAGCATTTATGACCATGCCGAGAGCAGAGAGCGACTTGTTGATCTTCTTCGCTTCTTCCAGAGTTTGCCCCGAAGCACCGGTCTTTCCCACTTTCTCGGATCCGGCAAGGTCGACAAGGTACAGGTTGCCACTCTTCTGAGCTCCCGTTTCAGTATTGCGTTGTTGGATCGTGATGAGAAAAATAGAGTGTGACCGCGAAGATTCAGCGTTCATGTCTGCCGTTACGAGTGACTTGGAGGTTAACGCCACGACACGGGGAGACACTTACTGGTTGAAGTGACGACTCTCGCGGCCCCTCCCTGTCTCATTATCTCATAGACCTCACGAGCACTGCTAACGTAATAATCCGAAAGATTCTTTACATATACGCCTCTTGATTTTTCCTCATGTACCTGGAGGTTGTCATTTTGGGCTGAAGTACATTTTTCATCACTGGATTCACAGAAAAGAGTTCGAGATCTTACGGGCAAGAAGATCGCGTATGCGTTCAAGGTAAATCTCCAAGTAGGAGACTTTGACAACATATTCGAGGTGAGAGTCCGATTCTACGATTGATTTGAAAATCTGTTCCGTGATGCGGGGTATAATTCCCTTGAGATCTGATGAGTCAATGTCCGCGCCCTAGGGAACAGAAATCAGGAGTGGAATTCAAGATGATATCAATTAAACGTACCATCATGGTGAATGTCTTTCCACTACCAGTCTGGCCATATGCAAAGACCGTGCCATTGTAGCCATCCAGGACATCTGATTACCGTATTAGCATTAACATTCTTCCGCGAAATTATTAGACAATGTATGAAAGGCACTCGACATCACAAGATGGGGGTGAGGTGCCCTCTCTCACCTTTTACGATACTGCATTAGGAGGTAATCAGATGAGGTACACGACAAAGACGCGTGGTTCTCGGAGCCACTCACTCTTTAACACCGTAATCGAATACTTCGTGTTGTTTCGTGCCCATCGGAAAAACTCTGTCGAACGTGAATCCATCCTTCTCTGGCCCAGAAACGGCCTGCGAGTTCTTCATCTGCACGGTCTGAAGATTCTCATCGAAGGCGACTACGATATCACCGCCCTCTCTGAGTTCGAGCGCATTTGGGGGTCGAAAACTATTCGGTCACGTCAGTAGGCGATTAAAGATACTTCGTGCATCTTCATCGAATTCCGAAGCTAGGTTAAGACGCACCGACAGACAACCTTGATATTGGTCGAGGACGCCATGATGGATGGTGCGTCTAAGGAAGAATGAAAATCTAGAGTACTTGTGTGGCCAGTAGTTGCGGTATCAACGAATAGTTCGAAATCTAGGAAATGGTTTTGGACACAGGCCCAGGTCTGGTCGTGAACCACGAAGCGCTAAATGAGAGAAAGGGCCAAAGCACGTGTTCCATTTCGAGCCAAATATTCGATCACCGTGACTATGTCTTGCAGCAGTCTACAAGCTAATCAGTAGGCTTGTAAACTCAAATTTCCCCCTTGCAACTCCTCGCAGGTCAACGACAAGAACAGGCATACACAATATATATATACAACACGGATATTATCCAGCTCAGGATCCACCCTGGAATCCCCATCTTCAGATAATTATCAGTAAATTCGCAGATTAATTCAGGTGCGTCACAGAAGTTTAAAGGCTGGATATGCATCGATGAGGTTCTAATTTTACAGCCTGTCTTGCAATTGCTATTGTACAGTGTGAGGAAAAGATAAGATAGTTACAAGTCTCAGATCAATCATCATCACTCCCGACGGAAGGTGGTGCGGGAGCTGGTCTACTTGATGAAGCAGCTGGTCTGCGAGTGCCGTGATCTTCTTTCTGTGCCGCATCAGCAGCGTCTAGCCATTCTGAATAGATATCCACAGGCTCAGTCAAGTCTGTTGAGAAACGGGATCATGATCAAGAGGTAGGAACTGGCGGAATCCGAATGGTACGCACGGTTAACTTTGCTCTGATACCGCTGGTCGCACACTCTGCACACTAGCTGGGCGATGCCCTCTTTTCTGTCGACTCTCACTGT
Organism: Suillus fuscotomentosus; assembly: GCF_016647785.1. Classification (NCBI taxonomy): domain Eukaryota; kingdom Fungi; phylum Basidiomycota; class Agaricomycetes; order Boletales; family Suillaceae; genus Suillus; species Suillus fuscotomentosus. The sequence continues at coordinate 132,952 of NW_024539518.1, forward strand.
CACGGACTTGTCATGATGACAGAACAAGCAAGTGAAGGCAGTATCTATTAGACAATTCAAGTATGACAAGCAGAATAAAAGGCATCTAACAAACCTAATGGCTCCCTCCTCCTTGCCGCTGTGGCCGCAGCTGGTTTTCTAGAGGATTTCTTGCGTTTTCCCATGGCTGCTCAAGCGTAAGATCAACTTCGAAGGCTGGACAGCGGAATAGAAATATTGCGGTTACTTCCCACGAATGCACGTGACACAGTCGCGTTGTTGATTCTTGGACGCGTTTTAGACCTTCATCGCTTCCTCACTTAACACCGTCCTCCCGCTGCTGTCGACAACGTCCTCGATGGCTACGAGGAGACAAACCACTTTCCGCCCAAGGGCCCCTACAATAAACACAAAATCCCAATCTTCCATGTCAAAACCTAAGTCTGCCCTGTCTACAATCATGTCACCCACAGACGAGCGCCTAGAGCACACACTTGCGATCTCATCATCCTTGAAGGGCTCTAAGTTCCATGGCCAGGATGACTCGGAGACTCACATCCACGTTGCAATTCGCTGCCGTAGACGTTCTGATCGCGAAATCCAGGAGAACTCCCCGATTATCGTCAGTTCCAACGGGGCAAAGAGTCAGGAAGTCACCATCGAGACCTCTACGCCTGTCTCTAGCCTAGGCGTTATTACTCTGGCCCCTACAAGAACATATCCATTCGATCTCGTCTTTGGCCCAGAAGCAGATCAAGCTACGATTTACCATGAGGTTGTTAGCCCCATGTTAGACGAAGTCCTCACGGGCTACAACTGTACTCTATTTGCATATGGACAAACAGGAACTGGAAAAACGTACGTTTTCTCCCTAATTGCTCATATCATCACTGTTGATGAGTTTACAGTTACACTATGCAAGGTGACCTGACGCCCACGCCGATGGGAAATCCATCTTCCCAAGCAGGCATGATACCGAGGGTCCTTTTCCGGTTGTTCCACCAACTTGAGACATCTGCTATTGACTACAGTGTCAAGATATCCTTCGTCGAGCTTTACAACGAGGAGCTTCGAGACTTGCTCGCCAGCGAAATGTCCGCTCCTGCAGGATCCACGCAGCCTATGGGAAAAGGTGGCCCCGCCGACAATCAAGCTGGCCTCAAAATATTTGATGACGCTAGCAAGAAAGGTGTTTTTATTCAGGGTCTCGAAGAGATACCTGTCAAAGACGCTGCAGATGCACTTGCCCTCCTCACAAAAGGTAGCCATCGTCGCCAGATTGCAGCTACCAAATTCAACGACCACTCCAGTCGTTCGCACTCCGTATTCGCAATCACTATTCATACTAAGGAGACGTCCTCCATGGGAGATGACCTCCTAAAGGTTGGGAAGTTTAACCTCGTCGATCTTGCAGGCTCAGAGAACATCGGACGCTCTGGAGCAGAGAACAAGAGGGCCCGAGAAGCAGGCATGATCAACCAAAGCTTGCTGACTTTGGGCCGTGTTATAAACGCCCTCGTTGAGCGTTCGACACATGTCCCTTATCGGTAAGTGTGTTCAGTCTACGAGTTGTGGAGGTATACCGACACGTTTGAATCACAGGGAGTCCAAACTCACCCGTCTCTTACAAGACTCACTTGGTGGCCGTACAAAGACGTATATAATCGCCACAATCTCTCCTGCTCGTTCCAACATGGAAGAGACCCTCTCTACGCTCGATTATGCCATCCGCGCGAAGTCCATCCGCAACAAGCCGGAGATCAACCAGCGGATGACAAGAAACTCTTTGCTCAAAGAATACGTGGCCGAGATCGAACGTCTCAAGGCTGACGTCCTGGCCGCACGCGAGAAGAATGGCATCTTCTTTTCCGAAGAGACGTGGAATCAGCTCACTGTGGAACAGGAGCTCAGGCAGACGGAGATGGAGGAGGCTAAGAAGCAAGTGGAGATTGGAGAGAGCCAGTTGAGGAGCGTCAGGGAAGAATTTGAGCAAAGCATCGCTCTGTTGATGAAGACAGATGGGGAGTTGAAACAGGTGAAGGAACAACTAAAAGAAGCTGAAGGAGAACTAGAAGTCAGGGAGGGTCAACTGAAGATAGCGAAAGGTGCTCTTGAGGAAGAGATTGTCGTGCGCCAGGCGTACCAGATCAATGAAGAAAAGCTGGATGGGGTAGCCTTGGGATTGAAACAGGTTGCCGCGGAAAGCATCGACGACATTGGCGCACTTTTTGAGAAACTTCGTATATATTGCTTCTTTCCCTGTTGGTCTGTCAAACTAACGATGATTACCAGAACGGAGGAACAAAACGTTCACGTCAAACATCAAAGCTGTATCCTGTCATGGACGGTCCATCTCTTCCGAAGTGCAGTCGCTCTTGACGAAACTGGAGGACTTCATGAAGACCGCAGGGCACAGCACGCAGATGCTACGCACAGAAGCAAAACAGTTCCAGACGAAGGAATTCGAGATTCTTACAAGTCACTCCGAGCGTATTGACCAGCAACTCCAGCGCATTCAAGACTCACTTCGAATCATCAACACGAAGGATGATGCCTCTACTGAGGCTCTTACAGCTATGCAGAATGCTGTCAAGGAATCGCAAGAGACCATGAAGAGTTCATTTAGTTCCTGGTCCGATAGCTTACGAACTACATCCCAAACGATGTACAAGGAGTTGTATGCTGCAAATCAAAGTAACTTCGCATCGGTAATTATTGTCTCATCCATGTAAGAATTATTCAACTGACATGACACAGTTAGAGAATGTTTTGAAGGCTATGGGGACACTCCTCGACTCCGCCGTTACTCAAGCGATCGAATTGATCAAGGCCGATGAAGAATCAGCCTTACAGGCCAAGTCCCTTGTGGATGACATGTCAAAAGCGGAGAACACGGCACTCCAGGAGCAGAATGCACTTCTCGTTCGAATGATAGAAGCAGAGAAGGTGAAATCTGCGAAGGCCAGCGAGGTACTCGTTCAGCGCATATCAGGTCTACTTGGGGAGTTCGTAGCTTCCCGTGATCGCGAGTTGCGAGAAGCATGTAGCACTGTTGTCAGCGCCAACGCCAAACACGAAGAGGAATTCAACGAGTTTGGCCAGCGTCATGATAAATTGATGAACGAAGTGGCCGTACGTGGCTCGGAAGCCATGACCTCATTTGAGCGGAGAGGTACAGAAGGAAAGAGGACGCGGGATGGCGCTCTCAAGGTGAGAGTCTTGGCTTATTTAGTTTGGCCTGCTGATCACAACATACTCAGACCGTCGGATCTTTGCAAGGAGCCCTCAAGGACGGTTTATTGGCTACGCATAATTCAATCACAGCAGCCACTATAACCTATACTGGTGAACTGCAAAGACAAAGCCAGACCCTCCAAACCTCCTTTGGCACAGGTAGGTGGTCCTATTCGCCCATCCGCATTTGATTCTCATTTTCCATGAGGTCTCGATCGTCATGACCGTGCTAAGAGAGCACGTATCGAGAGTACCAATGGCTTGACGACTGATATACAATCCGAGTTACGGCACCTCCAGCGAGGTATTACTTCCAGCTCAAGAAATGTTGAAGGCTTCAGTGGTCGTGTGGTTTCAGAGGCTAGTAGAACTGACATTATTTATGAAGTGCTCTTACTGAACATCATTGATCTCTTTCAGAGCTCAAACTTATCGGACACGATTGAAAAGCACGGCAATAATACGACTTCGAGGCTCACCTCACTGCACCAAACAGCCCGGTCACTGCTTGATCAAGGTACCCATGAGGACATTCCGACTGGCATGACACCGCGAAAACGAGCATGGGAATACGTGGATGAGTGGGAGCTGACGGAGAGCCGGGATGCGATCCTCCAGTCGCGGAGACAAGGGGAGTCATCAAGGCATGCTTCCGAACCTCCCCCTTTGCAGCACCCGCAATCTCCTGTAGAAACCGTTCCAGAGCAAATGAAAGTCGACACACCAATCAACGAGTGGTCAGATGAACCACAAGCTCCAGTCCCACCCTCACCTCCTGCAGTCTCGTTGTCATCTTTAACTTCTTCCACGGCCACGCTCACTGAAATACCCATCGCGCCTCCTGCAATTTCCAAAGTCTTAAAGAAACCTGCTACTCTGAAATCCGGACTGCCGACGATGGGGGCGTTGGTAGATAGACCGCCAAATACCCTTCGGAATCCGTCCAGACGACTCAGATAGCCACGGGTCAGGCATTATATCATTATTCATTCATTATACTTGCCATGCTCCAATAATCCACGCATTTCTACCATTGATATCAAGCATTTGCTCATTATGCTTCGGTAGTCTTGCAGGAGTCCGTGCAGTTCTACGTCATCCATCAAGATTCAAGATTCAATACGTACCACGAACTTCCTTTCGCCGGTACTTGCATGCTACAGAAAGGCTGCGAGACTAAAGAAGAGCAAGGCATTTCATACTTTTGCAATGATTCGCATAGCCTGTTGCGAAGCACTGCCTCAATGTCACCGCCATTGGGACACATCAATGTATTGTTGTCAGATGATATGTTGCGCGATAAGGCACGGGACTGACAAGATGTTATGTTGAACATGTTTTATTGTAAGGGTGCAGATCGGGCTGTGTAGATTGAAATGCTGGAATTCACGGACTCTGTTGCGCAGCGCAGTGCTGGATCAGAGGTAACCATAACCATAGATCCTGGGCACATGATGCGCGTACGCGTTTCAAGGGCATTCGCCACGTCCAACTATCACGAAGATACTGCACTGCCAGTGATACAGGTGCTGATTGACAAGGTCTGACCTGGAAGTTGGAGACGATCAGCTAATCTAACTTCTAGCCAGAGAGCCCCCTCAAGCAGGTTCGGGCAAGTCACAGCGGCAGCGTGAAGTCCTGCGGTCAGCGATGGGGGATGTTAGTACCAATGGCCCACCTCTGATCATGTATCCTGACAAAATGGCACTAAGGAGAACTGCGCGCGTCCACCCTTGCTATTTTTGATCGCCGGGATTCCACCCGATCACCGGGGGTGCGATCGCTTAAAAGTACCTCGTTAGTAGGCTCAAGTTACCCATCCTCATCCTCAACTCAACACTCTTATCCACCGCAGCTGTACTTACCAAGCTTCATGGAAAGCCTTAAAGTCCTCGTTATCGGAGGTTCGCGAAATATAGGGTATTACTCTGCTGTCCGACTCCTTGGTAAAATAACCCCTTTTTCCTGACACCTACTACATGTTCTGACATCCTATGCCAACAGCGCTCGGCGCTACTGTTACATTCCTCCTGCGATCACCACAAGTATTCGATCAGGATGACACAATTCAAGCCTACATTAAGGAAGGTAAAGCCCACCTTATTCAAGGCGATGCACTCGTGAAGAGTGATGTTCGCCGGGCATGGTCCGAGGCTCAGCTTGGGGACGACACCAGACCAGTCGACTTTCTCATCTTCACAGTCGGTATGTCTATAAACCCATTCCACCAATTCCAGCTAGTCGAGATTTTACTCATCCATATACCTATCAGGCGGGACACCCGGCTTTTCACTAACAAAAGGCCTCACCATCACCCCACCAAACCTCGTCACCCAATCTCTCATAAACGTTCTCGAGACTCTCCCATCCCCACACCCAAAAATTATAACAATTTCTTCCACGGGCCTTACGCAGGCCTCCCACAAATCAGTTCCCCTCCCTCTCAAACCGCTGTATAGCTACATCCTAGCCGCACCGCACAAAAACAAATGCGGCGCGGAGGAAGTCATAGCCCATAGCGCTGGGTGGGAGTGGGATGCGAGAGACAGCCCAGGCGATGACATTCTCGGTGCTGGCTGGACGAGCCGTGTCCCCAATGCTGGAGAACTTAAGAGTATCGCTGTCATCAGGCCTGCGTTGTTAACTGACGGAAAGTGTCGCGCAGACGTAGAAGGTAAAGAAAGCAATGCATATAGAGTGAAAGCAGAGGATCTAGAGTGCGGTTATTCGGTTTCAAGGAAGGATGTGGCACATTTTCTCGTGGAGGGTATGATGAGGCATTGGCAGGAGTGGGAGGGTAAATGTGCAAGGATTGCATATTGAATATCATCGCATTCTTACAAGCAATCCGCTCGCCCGCAGACGGCTCAGTCGTATCGTATATTGTCATCCTGCTTTGCAGCAGTAATGAAGAGTAAATTATGTTCTCCGTCTCCCTTTCTTCATTCGTGCCTGAAAACAATGCCGGAATGTCGTGACGGTTCCGCACCTTGGACAGCACTGTGTACAGTTGATCGTGTGCGAATGCATCAGTACGGAGGTCGAGTACAACGCATCAGGGGGTGAGTCCTTGGCAGCCATTGAACGTCGTCGCATATGCAGGCTGCAATGGAAATTAATTACGGTTGACCGTCCAACTCGGTGAACTGAACTTCGCCTGTCTCTGGAATGTGCACTTCGACGAGCCGTCGGTGCAGAGCAGCGATGCGCACGCGCGCATTTCGCACTGACGCCTGACATATTTCGTTGCACTACGCATATCGCGTTCATTTTGAGGTCAAGGCGATGTGGAGGTGTATTTAAATGGGTGAGCATCACGAAGTGATTAGGAGTTTGTTCAGAGAGAATAAAAGGATGGCGGACATTAACACAGTATAGTTTGATTGCAATCTCATCACTTGAAGTAATCAAGCGAGCGTTGATGAAATAAATGCCAGCATCGGACAGCGCAGTTCTACCACAGAAAGTGAGAACGGATCACTTCTGCTTTAACCTCTGTCTAAAGGAAAGGCACAAATCCATCCATTCGCTTTTTGTCAAGAGCGCATTCAAAGAGCCCGCCATGATATCGCGATTACGTCAGCACCACGGGTAAGAACTTCTGCTACGCTTGCAAGCTTCCCTCCAACACCCTCATTAACATTGTTGTCCTTATATCCAAGATGTCAGCGGGGCTCAAGAGTGCGTGTTATTATCACTGACGAGTATGAGATGTGGTGGCTGATTCACGTGTAGCTGTAATATTGCTATCATTCGTGCTCGCTGTTGGATTCCTGTTAATCATACTCTCATGTGCACTATGGGTGAATTGGTTGCCGTTGTTAGTTGGTGCGTATGACATGCGTGTGTCGTTCATTGGTATTCTTATCCAAGTATTCTCAGCGTTGACGTTCGTGCTTGCTCCTCTGCCCAATGCCCTGTTTGCCCACTGCGGAGGAGACGAATTTTCCTCAAGTGACAACGCCACGGGTGCTGTGGACCTCGGCCGCTTCCTTACTTCAATCATTGTTGTCACTGGATTTGCGCTCCCCGTCGTTCTCACCCATTCCGAGGTTCTGAAACCAGGCGCTTGTGCAATGTCCATCATCGGTGGAGGGTACGTTCTTTTCGATTTCACCATTCTCAGGGCTCACTGTTTCCTGTGTAGACTGGTGTATGGAACTATATTGGCATATTCGGCAGCGTTCAGACAGGATGATGAATATGACTGAGTGTTTGTACGTCTACACCTGAACGTTGCACTATGTGGATATATCTATATCATTAACCTCGAATGCCAACAAGGATTCAAATGGATGTCATCTGTGCTATGGTAGGGATATACGACTACACTATTATGTTGGAAGTGTAAACCGTGACACGTTCTTATTCCTCCGGTTCGAAAATGATATTACTACCCTTCTTAACCGTCTCCACCATGCGTAACACAAGCTCGATCTTTGGCCACAGATTTTGATACATATCATCATTCTCGTCATTTAACATCTTGGAGACCTCATCCTTCATCTCCCGCAGGAGAGGCTCAATGGCCTTGATAGAGCTGGAAAGAATATGGTCTTCGAGCTCTTCCATGAGATATTCGTGGGTTGGAATAACTGGTTGTGGAGGTGGTGGTGGAGCTTGTGAGATGTAGGCTTGCAGAGCTACTGCTAAAGCCTCTACTTGTTCGTTATTTTGCTGTACCACTTTGGCGTCAGCCTCTGCCGAGGACTTGAGCTTGAATGCACACTAGTCAGCCTGATTTTCACCAGTCTAAAATCACTCCTTACCTTGATGATCTCAGTTTTGAGCTGCTCATTTTCCTGTCTTAACCGCGTAGCTTCGTCGTCGGTGCATTTGCTCTGTATCATCAAGTTCGCAACCTCCTGCGCCACTTCTCCCAGCTGTTGGCCGGTTATATGGATGATGCCCAGGGCCTTGGCAGTCTCAGCCTGCACCACAGCAGTTACAGCTGCTGACGAAGGTTTCATATCATCTTCATCCGGAAATATCTCCACCTCTTCCAGCCGAGCGTCGATGCGAGATTCAATCTCATCCCCCAGGATCGTGTTGCGCTGCAAAATGTCATTCTGAAGGTCGAGTAGCTGGCTATCAACATTGCTCAACCGGGTTTGAATGCCATCCAAGGCACTGAGTGAGAAGGTGACTTCACTAGAGCCAGCTGTGGCATCCTCTCCCTCTAACCTCCGCTTCTTCAGTGGGGGTTCACCTGATCTGGAGGCGGTGGCAGGGTGCTTTAACCTGAGGAGTGCAGAGAAAGATGTACTGAGCTCGCTGACTGAATCTTTCAATTGTGTTATTTGTTGTTTCATGCCGGAAAACTTGGCTTCCACGCTCTGCAAATCAGGTGGCTTGAGAGCCGGCCAGAATTCTGATGCAGCCAGTTTTTGGATGCTATCGGAAATCTCGTTCTTCTTCGTCTGGCACCGCAACTCCGTCTGCGCTCTGGCACGAGCGTTCGACACGTTGGTCATGCGCGAGGACTCGCCCAGCTTATTCAGTTTCAAGTCTGCCTCTGCATAGCTCAACTGTTCGCGCGCCTTTACAGATGCGAAAAGTAGACTGAGGAAGGCGATTAGTTCGCAAGTCAATAACTGTAACACAAAGAAAGACACACTCCACTCTTTCATTCCAGACTTTGCGTAGATCATCTCCTGATAATGCTTGAAACTTTTCGGGCGGCTTTTCTGATATGTCTAGAGAAAGGAAGGATGGTGGTACAGGAACAGGAGGTAGTGGATCCGTTGGCGGAGTCCCTTGAGGAGGCTGTGGTAGGTGCGAGGGTGGTGGTGGTGGTGGCATGACGGTCTTTGTGATGGACATTTGGCGCCGCGGGGATAATCGTCTCGGTGAGCAAGCTCGGTCGCTGCGCCTCCCGCGATCATCCAGAGGGGGAGTACGACGTCTGGAGAAAGACGATGACGAACCTGCTATGCTCATGTGCCGGTGATAGCCGCCGTCCCTTCGTAGTTTTTCGAGTTTGTCAGATTCAGCCACTGATGTGGCGGGTGAACGTGATCCTTTGTCGTTCCTACTGTCCTGTCGATGTGCTCGAGGACTTTTGGACGGGCTAGTGGGTGGAGGGTGGTCGGAGCGAAATTCTGACAACACGGAAGAACCACTCGGTCTCCTATGTCTGCTGCCCAGCTCGTAGCAAAATTCGTTGTCGTTGTCAAGAACCTCGTGTGCCGGAGGAGGAAAGGACGGTTTAGCCGTGTCCCATTCTCTTTCTGTCGGATGCACAAAGAAACAATCACTGTCATTCCTCCAACAACCAGTCGACCCCCCTCTGGCCCGCCTTGGTTTCTTATTGTCATCCCAGAGCTATGGGGGACGTAAATGTAGTAAGTTCTCCAGGCAGAATTAAATCAACTTTTTTGGGCGTTTTCCGCCAACACGCACGTTACAGCGCCTTATTTTTGCAGGACGTGGATTCATAGTCGGGTCAATGCAACAGTAGTTTTAGAGCGTTGAAGGCAGTGAACTACAACGATGAAGCATACAGGCCGGAGCCTTTGACCGACGCCGACTGGAGTACAGAAATTTTACTTATTAAGGGAAGTAACCGAGTGATCCAAGAGTAATGTCGACTAGTGTAGGCTGAACAGGTAAGATGGATGTTTACAAGCAAGTAGATAACGAATGGATGGATGGCTTGACGAGGTACGCATCAGGATGCAGGGAGTTCTAACCTTGTCGCCCATCGGTTGACAGCTTCGGCGATCCTTAAGCTGGGCTCAATTTTATCCCAGATTACCTCAAACACCTCCTTATGAAAGTGCTGGTTATCTTTCCAGCAATCATCGCGCAATCTATTTATCGTAGGAACGACTTCGCGCGATACAATACCGTGCAGCACATCATCAACTGCTGCACGAAGGTCGTCGAACATGACTTTGACTGGGGGTTCGGCAGGGGGTGCAGGAGCGCGTTGTGATTCAGAAGCTGCCTCGAGTGAAACCTTGAGACGCTGAATGGCTTCGGTTTGTTCTTGGATCAGTTTCCGATTAGCAGCGGACGTCTCGGTGAGCTAAAGGAGTGAGATACAATGAGATATGTCAGACATAACTGCCAAATGATCTACCTTGACTATCAAATTTTTGAGCTCTTCGTTCTCAGTTTTGAAAAAAGCCTGTGTTTTCTGTATGTCGTTTTGACAAATGAGTAAATTTGCGACGTCATTGATAGGCGCTTCCATAGCCGCGCTCAGTTCCACCGCCTTACGAGAAACATCTTCTATAGCGCCTGTTGCCTCGGGTGGTATGACAACCTTCGGTGGAGGCAGCTTAGTGCGTTGGGCCTTGGCCTCCGCTCGATCTTTACGCAAGAGATCTATCTTCTTGTCAATTGTGTTGTTGATAGTAGCAAGAGGATCATTGGAAGACTCGAGCGTCAGCACTGTTCGCAGTTCCTCGAGTTGCTCCTCTTGTTTGTCCAGACGAGATCGCAAGGGATCCAGACTGTCTGGAATAGCTGGTGGTTCTTCAGGTGATTCATCTTCATGAGGAGTAGGATGATTAGTATCTTTGGGCTGTTCGGTGGTGTTGGCAATGAGTAGTGGGCGGATATCTGATAGCCAAGCCCCGACTTCATTTGAGTAGCGCGCCACCTCGTTTCCAATATCGTAACGTTGTTCATAGTCTATGCCAGATTTCAGCTTGTCTCCAACCTCCGCAAGTTCACTGATCGCCTGCGATAGTTTATCGTAGTGACCAGCACAAACTTTCTCAAGCTCTGTCCGATGTCCATCTAGGCGAATGCGGCCAGCTTCGCCGATGCGGGAATAGTTAGTAGACTTCTGTGCCCTTCTCCAGTTTTGACGTTCTGCCTCTGCCTTCGCGAGATCTACTTTTGCTCGAACGGCGCGGTCGCACAATCTGCATTATTGATTCAATGAAATGCTTGACATGAATGTGCAACTTCACGCACCTGATAAAATCCTTCCATATATCCTGCTTCCTCTCGAGGTCCGCGTTTCCATATTTCCTCTTGCGAGTGATAGCTGGTCCTATCACGGTCGATGTAGAAGGCGACCTGTCATGAACTTTCTCTGGTATTACATCCTGCCTCCAACCATCCACGTCCATTCGGTCGTCCTCAGAGCGGTTGGCGGACACTGAAGCTTGTGGCTCTCGGGGAGTCGCGTTGTTTAATGCGCTCGTCTGGAGCGGCGGAAGGCGAGATCGCTCAGAAGACTCCACATGCAAGGGCACTGTCGTGTCCGCTTTCTTGTTCCATCTTGTATTGACCATTGGGACATCATTCGTCCCGGTCATCTTGGGACGCGTTTCTTCCTCGTCGTCCTGTACTCGCGAGCCACGTCGTGGAGGCCGTGGTGGTGCAGGAACTGGTGATGGTTTAAATCTGTGATTCTCTTGGTCGGCATCATTACGTTTCGGCTGTGCAACCGACGTCATTTCAGTCGTTCCCGACGCGCCCCATCTACCAGGAGATTTGGCACCACCCGCAGGACTGCCCCACCCGCCACCGGGAGTGTCACCCCATGTGCTTGTAGACGTGTCCATTGCATTTGAGCTCCGAGGTTTCTCCTGTGCGCGCAGCGTCGTGTCTGTCGTGTCTGCCGCGCCCCATACACCAGAAGACATGTCGCCACCGGGAGTATTACCCCATCCGCCTCCAGATTGATCTTTTGTTCCGGAGTTGCCGCCCCATGTGTCATTACCACCCCATGTGTCATTATCACCCCATCCACCTGCAGAAGATTTTTTTGCTCCTGAGTCTGAGACCGTGCCCCACGAGTCACCAGTGTCCCACAGGGATGCAGTGGCAACATTGGCTTCTTTAGCAGTATCTGAAGTGCATGATACGTTAGATATGCCACATAAAGGTGCCCGGTCTACCTTTTGTACTTGTACTTGTTATCGCCCAGCCCGAGTTCGGATTCTGTGCATTATTATCAGTTCCTCCTCCAGTATCCCATCCCGACGCCGAAAATGAACTAGATTGATTAACAGGTCCGGATCCACGCCCTCTTCCACGACTAAACGACCCTCTCGATTCTCCCTGAAAGACACGGAAAGGTCAGTCAAAACGATCATCACAAGCATACCAAAAAAATCCACCCACAAATCCACCTCTGCCCATTCCGCGACCTCTCGGAGCATTCCGACTCGGGGCTGTATCCCAAGCGGGGTTTCCAGGATGAACAAATTTGCATCGATCTCCCGAGTAACAACCTCCATTGCGTTCAGTGCCATTTTCATCGAAGTACTAAATTGTGGCTATAAGTAAAAGCCCGCGCATTGACATGACAACTCAGGGGAAATGGGACGCTACGGAGGAAGTGGCACTTTGATTAACTCACCATACAGCGTGATTGAGCCATCGCTGGAATTGCCTCGGCGCTCACAAAAGCCCCTGATGACAGGCGCAGGCAATTGCTAGTTGATGATGGCAAACACTAAGGATGGTTGGAGAAATATCGATCTATGATGACGCGATATGTAGATGGCGACCCTTCAGGAGTTTCCACCTGAAATATATCAATTGGTCTAAGCACAAAGGGTATAAAACACAAAGAACTGAAGCTTAACGAGGCTTCAGAAAATTTCCCACAGTAATAGAAAGTATGCACAGCGAAAACCCGCCGCTAAATTGTATATTTCCAAGAGCAGGGGACACAAGTAGTCAAAAGTTCGTAGCTTAACCTATACTATACTACATACTCAAGAAAGCAACGCGTATCCCATCGTAATGTCATAGGCCGTCTCAATCTGTACGTATCAAACGCAGTCTCCATGAACCGTCAGTTGTCGTGTCGTGCATAAAGGGAGATGCCAAAGCTGAAGTAGAATGAAGTTATGGGAAACTACGCAGCGATGAAGAAGAAAAAAGGAATAAAGATGAAGCAGATGGTCAAACGAATAATAAAAAAAGAGCAACTAGGTCCATTTACCACAACCAGCCACGTGAATTTGGTGGCGGTCGCCGGTTCGGCCGGGCATTGCGGCGAAGTGTGACTGCTCTCACATCATCATCTTCATACTCTTCCACCTCGTACTCTTCTACCTCTTCAGCCCGCAAGGGCTCACGAATAAAATCTTCTTCAACAGTGATGGCGGTGGTTCTGGGAATTTGAGTGGTGTAGCTCGATGAAAACACTTCAGGTGTAGGGAATGCAGCAAAACGGGTATTGGCGGGTGGGGGAACCGTGACAGTCGAGGCAGGTAAAGTTTCATATTGAATGATAGTTTTTGTTTCAGTTTCTGCGATTACCATGGGAGGAAGCTCCTGCGGAACAAACAAAAAAACATAGTCAGCAACACTGTTCTGTCGCGGCAACGAGAGATCCAGTTGGTGGCATGGAAAATAACTGAGAAATTAAATCAAGATATGGCCGTTAGCCGTCACGTGTAGCGTGTTTCGATCGCGTCGCATCCAAAAGCAGCCATCACCACCAACTGGTCTCCACTTTACCGCACGATGACAAGGGGGACGAGATGAAACCGTTGTCCCCCAAGCCCGGACGAAGGAGGAGATACAGACTATTACACAGGATGAAGCAGAAAGATTTTCCGAATTTATTGATTGGCATAAATAAACGGAAAATCCTCCTTCGTCTCAGAGCTCGGGACGGCGCGGGACGATTGGTGGTACCTTGAGTTTCCGCTTGCTAACAGCAGGCTCATAGAACACTTCTTCCTCGAGGGAGGCTCCATCGTTGTTGATGAGACTGTACAAAAGCCCCGGTGAGTAATTCGATCACAACTAATCGGAATGAAGACACATACACAAGCTGTTCCATTATCCAAGCCTCGCGTCTCGAAGCATCATGCTCTCTTCTGTTGACACTCTCCTCGCGGCGGGTAATCTCGCGTTCTCGGTCGCCAATTCTGAGCTCGCGATCTAGAATCTCCTCAGCACGGGCATTGGCCTCCTTCCACCACCCTGGGGGTACAAGGTCTGCCTCCTTTACGACCTCTTTAATGATGGTCTGTGCAGGCGCAAAGTCTACGATGGTGGCGGTAGGGCAGACAGGGCAAACGATTGGGGACTGCTGAGCCGGAAGCACACCACCGGGCGCGCCGACGAGTAGTTCTGCCTCGCGACGCGCCACTTCAGCTTCACGTCCAGCAACAGAGCTCTCGCGAGCTACAAGCGCTTGCGATCGTTTGGGAGTGAGATAACCCCAGAGTCCAGATGCGGCAGGGTCCTCTGCTCCTGCTGCTGCCTTTGCACTTGCACTGCTAGAGGCGGGTAGTGAAAGCATGACTGCGAGGACTGCAAGAACTAGGGAAAGAACGAGTAAAAGGGTTGTTGAGGATATGGTTCGGTGATGGTGGTGTCGCTCTGAGCGGTGACGATGCTCGCGGTCACGTTCGGCACGCTCATGATGGGATGAAGAAGGGTTTGCCATCCTTGTTGCACCGTTTCGTACGCTAATTGAGCTTGAGGGCGAAACGGTGGTATGCGTTGGTGCGCGCAGGTTGGACGTCTTGAAAAAAAGGTGGGTAAATTCAAAAAGGGTTGCCGTCTAAATGACAACGGCGATCAGAATATGGAAGTATGGTTGAAAAACAAGTTTGATATTGGAGTTTGGGGGGCAACGCAAGTACGGATGGAAGGAAGGAAAGAAACGAGTTGAAAATTGAACCAAATGTTCGATTTGCCTTTTGCGTTCATCCCTTTATTTGCACAACCACTTGCGGAACCAAACAACAACCATCAGCCTTTTGTTCATAACATACACAATAACAAATTTGTTACGTAAATTCGTCTGGATGAACGCTGGCCAAATTCGCATGTATAGGTGCAGTATTACCGGTCCGTGTCATCGCACGTAATCTTGATACCTTGCTCGACACTATAACTGTCCAACAATCCCCCCCAAGGACTGATACAACATTGGGAGGGAAAAAAAAGGGTCGGTAGAAAGAACCGAACGTTTTCGAGTTATTTAAAAAAACAGAAGCAATGGGAGTTCTTTGAATTATTGAATTCTCGCGACATGACCGCGGCGGGCTTTAGTGGGCGCTGGTATCCGAGCCAGCTCATACCATAGAAGCAGACAATGTCTTCTCCATAGTGTGAAAGCGTTCCATTAACAGCGAAAGTGAATATCTGCACAGCACAAACATCGAAACAAATCGCCTTTGAATCATCATGTAGCAATGCGTCTAGCAAAACGGACAGGGCTGAATATTACAACTAATGCGCACCCGATGTACATACTTGCAACATCGAACACCCTGTATGCTTCTCGGGAACCTAGCAAAAATGACACACAGGCGACAATGAGGTATCCCCAGTGAAGGTATGATCCCCCACTATGATCGAAATTAATGAATTTCAATCTCGATCGCAACAAACAACACTCACTTTTGATGCAATGATAAAGCACTTTTTCTGCGACTTGCAAACTCAACAAGCACGAGGAACGGCGCAACCTTGAAAACATTGTGATCGCCGTTGAAAGGGGCAGTATACCCAGCAGTCATCAGGGTTCGCATCCAAACCGCGAGCACAGGCATCGACAAAGGCAGAAGCCAAGTTATCAGTAACAGGAGATGCGTGTTCTCATGGTATGTTTGGGTAGCATTTAGAGTATCGGTAACAGTAGCCAAATTCCGAACCCGGCACGCATCCTGAATTTCAGGCTCTTCGGAAGGCTTTATTTCTTCGGGTCCAGTGCCTTTTGTGTTATCCTCGCGACCGTCAAGGCGCTCGCGCAGAGGAAGCGATTCGATGGGTGTGCTCCGGAGAGAAGGCACAGAGCCAGGGTAAGGCTTTCGATGCGCTGAACTCGCACATGTGTGTAAGTGAATCAACCAGCATCCCATAAATGCAATTTGCCATGGGACCACCACGAACACCAGAAAACAAATGAAAATGAGAGAGACAATGGTGCTTCGCGGCATGCTCAGTTCATCGTATCGCCTACTCCTGCAGAGCAGGATGTTTCAGTAAGTCTGTCCCCTTGACTGATAGTAGCTCACTTTGGTGGCAGCAACCGGGTGAGGAATCTCAAGGGCCACATGAGGAGTAAAACGAGCCACCAGCTGACACATACTAGACCTGTGGCAACAACCAGCAGGACTGGCGCAAGGAATGCGAGAAATGGCTCCCCTCGAGTTCCTAAGTAGTAGCCGGGGCTCAAGGGCAATAGGGCTACAACGAAGGATGCAACAAGCAGTTTAGGCAGGAGGTGACAGATGAAGGCGACCAATGATTGTGACACATTCGGCATTGAACCCTTCCCGCTCTCGCGCCATGCGTGGAACATCAACAGCACAACCA
Organism: Suillus fuscotomentosus; assembly: GCF_016647785.1. NCBI lineage: Eukaryota > Fungi > Basidiomycota > Agaricomycetes > Boletales > Suillaceae > Suillus > Suillus fuscotomentosus. The sequence continues at coordinate 149,422 of NW_024539518.1, forward strand.
CACCTACAGCCCAGCTTATCAGGGTGGTAGGATACCTCGTAGCAATCCTCCCGATCGTTGCCCACCAGTCGATAGTCAAAGTAAATTCGTTGACATCTTCGCAGCCAGTGCTGACCGCGTATATCCAGAGCTCTGAGCTATAGGATGGAGAAAACCGTGAGAGGGGTATGTATGGCGCTGATGCGTGTGTATGGAGAGTTGCTGATGTCCTATGTTCTAGGCGATGATAATGAGTTTCTGCTGGATGAGACTTGTGCACCAAAAGCGGGGGAAGTAATGACAGAGAATCTACGTCGGAAAAATCATCAGTAATATCTTTGATCACTGTAGCACCATTAACATACGTGCACAAGACGTCGTGGGACGCACTGATTCTGGAGTGAGTGCGTATACCACGAGCGCGTTCGAGAGTAACTTTGTAAAGGTAATGTGCCTTCGCACCAGATTCCGCTCGGTAGGTTGCAGCGAAAGCTTTGCACCACCAGCAACAATGTCTATCTTGCAATTGAATAAGAGCGTGAAACGAAAAGAATGTGAAAACAAACCAAAGACACCAATATCACTTTGAAAAGTTCGAGTCTCGTCAAATCCTCCGAAAACCCAACCATCTTCACCGGCAGCGTCAACATGAACACCGATCCAAGCGTTATCCACACCACTAGGTATACGTGGTATTGTGGCCTCGAAAAGGACGACGCCCTCGCTCTCATCGGACCCTTCATCTGGTACTGGAAAAGGCTTTCCCGGAATAGGACTTGGCAAAAGTTTCAGAGTACTGGGCTCGAGCGGTACGCACGACACAGACTCTGTAGATTGTTGTATTGTCGGCGATGTCGCACGTCCAACACAAAAGAAAGGTGCTGTCTGAAGTTTGCTCGAATGGTGGGGTGCGATGGGTGATATGCTACCTCGTGATACCAACAAGACAAACGTAGCGTTCATTTCAAGAGCACGCGGTATAGGGAGGAGGTATGTCCGAGATCCAGTGGGTTTTCTCGTGACCAAATCCATGCCCTCGGGGAGAACCTCGTAAGTCGCTGCCTCGGGGATATCTGTACCTGCTACGGGAGGAAAGAGACGGCCATCTCTACTAAGCCAGGTGTCTATTGTGCATCCAATGTCTATATCGGAATGTGCTTCTCCAAGCTCAAGGGCAGCACGAGCAACCCGCCATCGCACCTGATGACACCACACCATCTCGCGATGACCAACCCCAGTCCATGCACCCTCTAGTGCAGATGTGAAGACTGTACGACGATATATATCACGTTCGGGACCAGGATCTGGCAGAATGCAAGATTCAGAGGGAATCATCATGTCTGTAGCCCCTCCACATATCGATACGACGGGCGTCGAGTCATTCGCCAAAGTTCCAGCGTTTCGTCGATATATCTCATCTACACGTGCGTCGAAGCGTGCAGGGGGTAGCGTGTGGGGAGTGGACATGGTTATCAATGCAGATATATCGTCAGATGGGAGAAGAGCTGTCCCTACGATGCCCCCCATCGAATGACCCATGACGATAATTCGGGTATTAGGGGGATAATGCGAAAGGATGTAACGTACCGCCGCAGCGGAGTATTCGATCTGTGCCTCAATAGTAGGTCCGTGGAACGCCGAAAGGTCTTCGTTGAATTCCACTGCAAAAAGGATACACGTCAGCAAGCTGTTGACGTGTGGTAGCTTATGGTGACACCGGTTTGAGCTACGTGAATTGAAATTGAACCTACCAGCAAAAAAGTCCAGCGACTGAATTCCACGACCCGTAAAGTCGCTGGAGATGACAAAAGGAGACGAAAAATATTGTCTTGTAGCAGAGGACGCGATGGAGCGGACTTGGTGCGACGAGCCAGCGTTTCCGGGAATGAACAGAACTGGTACACCCATGACCTTGTTCAATAGCGAGGTTCAGAGACAATCGTTTAGAGTCCTTGAGCATTAGTTACCGGATTGCAGTTAATGGAGTGGTCACTAGACACGCACCTGGTTGGAATCCCATCCCACCTCGCGGTATAACCAGAGCGAATACCGGTGTGCTAATGGCGTCCATGAGGAGTTGAACTCGTGTTGGAGGAGGTAAGATGGAGACATCCAAGACATCCGGCATCCTTGTGGAGAAACTGTCAGGTTTGCTGCGTGGTAGCAGATATATATGAGAGTTAGTGAGAATAACCCCAAGCTGGCCGTGAATATGCTGGTCATAGTCGATGGCAGCATAAGTGCATGCCTAATTTTCGCCTTCGAGATGAGTCTTTAGAACTCCCGTCTTTCGTAAGGGTATAATATTTACTCCATGGCTCAAGCGCCACTATAGCGCTCACACCGCGAATTTGTTATATATAAGGTTCCAGCCAAACTTCAACACGTAGTTTCCAGTCACATCTTATTGGATTTAAATCAAGACTAATGCACAAATGAATGGAGCTCGATTATCAACGAGCTTAAAGGACGGAATTGTGAGTAACGTAGATGAATAATATGCGAGTGGTTTGGTACTAGCTGGGGACAAGCTGGTACGAATAAAATACACAGATCAATATGTATATCAGGTCTCGGGCACTAATATTAATTGATAGGTCCAGAATATTAGGGTGAATGTACTGATGATAGTCCAATCTACATGCAGGTATACTTTCTCATGGATGACTTGACTCTAGCTATTTTCGAGATGATGATCTGGGATCGCTAGTCTTCCCAGATATTTATCATCTCAGATTGATGCGTCATGACAGCGACGTCTTTCTTCACAACATTCATTCGCGGGTAGACGAACTGAGATAAGGATCATGTTAGCGGGAGACGTCCTACCAAAGACCTGACGATAACTCACCCCTTCGTTATATTCATGCATGACTTCAGCTGCAAGAATAGCACGATCCTTCACGAGACCTTCATAAGCCTGTATGAGAAGGCTAGTTTGCACGCCCACGGCACCCATCACAGCAGTCATAAGCATCCAATTCGTAGGACCCGTAGACATCCATATAAGAGCATGGACAGGAGAATATACGCTAAGAAGCACACGCTCAAGCTCTCCTGGAGTCCAGACCTCAAGCTGTTGAATCTGATCTGCAGGTGCGCCTCGGGCGGGTGAAGATGATGAAGGCGTGGGAGTGGAAATGCCAAGCAGGAATTTCCAGAAGGAGATGAAACATGTCCATAGGAAAATGATGACGACTTTTATCACACGCAGGATGCGCGTTTGGAAGGAGGCCATCTGGGAAGGCTCGTCGGAAGAAAGGGGTCGGACACGTGCAGGAGAGGTTACAAACGTGGTGTGTGGCGAGGAAACGGGGTCCGCCTTGGTTCGACGATGAAGGCGATACGTTTTACTTTGCGTAAAAAGGTGCATTGCATTCAACGTCGAGGCAACCAAGAGAACGCCTGTCATTGGAACGGTCTGCGAGAGATCTGTAAGAACAGGTAAGATTCAGTGTCGAGCGTAGCTTACCCAGTCAAACCAGCTTTGCTGGCTACGTTCCCAATACAAGTCTTCCCAGCCGATGTCCGAGTCAACCGTGGCACGTATCTGAGATACACGCAGACAAAAGTGCAGCAGGTGCATGCTAGACCCGATGAGCCATCCGGTCGTTCTCGGAGCCGGCATGGGTACGTTGTGAGGAAATAGTGAGATCTCGAACATAATCTGTGAAGGGAACGCTGTGATTCTGTGCGATGACGGGTGCATTTAAGTCGTCAATTGACTATGCGCAAACACTCGAAACAATCACCGACCTCTCAAATATGCCTTTCTTTTTCACAACCTTCTTTGGCAGTGGCCTGAGCCCATCTGGGATGGTACTCGTGCGAGATTTACGCTTTGCGCTGAGAGGTGAAGCGTAGGGCGGTGGTCTCCTTGACCGTGCAGCATCCCAGTCGAATGGCGTAGAGGAAGATATGGAAGGAGTAGAAGATGGAGAATGAACATATGACACGCGTGGGCGGGGTGTGACTGGAGTATAAGTTGCACCATTCAACCTAGGCGACGAAGGAAGTGGTGATCCTGGAGTATTTGCTGCATTGTTGGCCTGTGCAAATCGGCGCAGGCTCATCTTCGATTTTGGACAAAGTACGAGTGAAAAGAAATATGAGAAACGAAACTGCGTGCTTTCAAGGAGGCGCGTCACACGTAACGCGTCGGTCACGCGACATGAAATTAGTCGCCAAGAGCTCATGTAATCGTTGTCCTACTTGTAGAGATAGTCATGAAGACGTTATGCATATTTATCCATGTTCAATGTGAGGGATCGACGACTATGCTCGATTGAAGACAGCAGGTAGTCTAATTTATTCCTACCTATAGCAATAAGGGCACTACATAGCAATATTCCGCTTGTAGGCGTACATCTAGAGGGTGATTCATATCTAGGACTTCAGGTGGCATTCCGGAAACTGTTGCAGGAGACAATGCTGACTTGTACAACTCTGTTTGACGACAAGAACGAGGAAACGATGAAACAACAATTGTGAAGAGGTTCACTGTACATCTAAAAAACCTTTCCGAAACAAAATTAGTGCAAGATTGAAACGCAAAGGACAAGTCACTTGCTTGCCTGATCCACCAGTCATGAAATGAATCATCTCCAAGCGTAGGAAACGGATATATATGTGCTCCTGAGATCATTGTCCAAGCCATGATCTCACCATCGCTTCGACTTCCCAAGCAGTAGTCTTGACGCCAGCCGCATCATCCACCCATAATTTGAACCAGAAGCTAGCACAGCAGACTCCGAGGGCTGTTCCTGCTGCAACCTGCGGCCATGTATGATGGCCCAGCTGAACCCGTGACAGGACTATCATGAATGTCCATGGTAAGATGACCACTGGAACGAACATAATGGAACTGGGAAATGTAGGGTGAACGGGTAGCTGGAGGCAAGCCATCGTAATATATGCAGCGAAGAAGGTGCAGGCGGATGCATGTGAGCTAGGCATCCTGCAGGAGCGCGTCGACGATGCAATTAGACAATATGGGTCGCAGGAAATGGAACGCACCCATAGGTCACTTTGCGTCCAGAGTCCTTCAATGGGCGTTCCTGCCGTATTGCCTTCTTTATGGACTTGGCAAGCGCTGAACATAAGACTGCGCCGGTCACGAAATATATGACACCCGCTGAGCGGGTATGGAGAATGGCTGCAGTAGTCAAGGTGCATACGATTATGGACGTCTGTAGGAATTGGATTCAGCACTTGCTCTTGGTCGAGACACTGGGAGCATACTTGATTGAGGAACTTGAGCCACAGCGATAGCTCTGTACCCATAGCTATAGGAACGATGGTGGTAAGAGCTGCGAAACCCTCCCGGTCGGTTCATCACACTCGCCGCTAGCGCCAAGTGGCACCACTATCCCGCAGCACAATGATGCGTTAATTTCAAGAGCCGACTGCATTTATTGCAACAAATGTTAAGTTCAACTATAAATCTACCAAGAGTCTATGATCTGTTTGCTAAGGGCCATAGGTAGTCAAAGGACCACATAGTAACCGGCTGAGCAAAGAGACAAAGAACTCCTTTAAAAAGGAACCCCCGACGACACAAGCTGGTAGTGCAGTGGCAAGGTCATCATGTCCCTCGAGTTGCAAGCAGAGCTCGTGAGAACAAGGGCGGCAAAAATTTGATAACCAAAGAATGAGGGCGGTGCCCTCATAATAGTGGTTAAACTATTAAGAACAGATACTACACTTGATCTAAGCCAAAAGGCCAGAGTGGTAAGGATTCAACTCGTTCACAGCTCCCTTTTATATCTTCTGAATCAGCGCACGGACCAGTGCTACTAAATCGAGAAATACGATAAACATCTACTTTAGGTATGGACTTCTGAATTCAACAAGGCCAAATAAACGGCCGCTAGTGGAACAGATAGTCCTTACGGTCATCATACCTCGAAATAACTCAATTGGGGATTATCCAGGATGCGATACGATAGGAGATACGCCATGATGTCGGTTATGCACTGATTGTAAACCCACGATTGTCAACCATGCTAGCCATCATGTCCACGCCCGAGGCCTAAGCTCCGAAACTTCCCATGCATAACAATATTTGCACACTATGACGCAGCTAGCCCGATAACGAGTTCATGAAACGTCTACTTGCACAGTAAAAAATCAAAAAATTATCGATAATAATACAAAGCCTGATTGAGTACTTCATGGTGCCCGCCACTTCGTGCCACCGCGGTCTCTACAAGATACTCCATCGTCTTCGTGCAATAGAAGGTCGAGCTCCTCATAAACCATCACCTCGCGAAGGGATATGGCAAGAAGTCACCGGCGCCAAACACCGAGAGCGCTTAATCCCCACTCAGCAGAAGACTCGTCGCTCAACAGCGTTGTGCCGTTCTTTGACCCCCTATTTGGTATTAGCGCCTGTTACGCCCACCACAAGGCCCTTCAACCATCCATTCTCCCTACGCAGTCCTTCGCACTCGCGTTCCAGCTCTACAACACGTTCTTCAAGCTCTTTTGCCCGTCGCTCAAGCGCCGCTTCCCGCTCCTTCTTCTTCAATCTGAACCGTGCGCTGGCAGCGGTATTGCGGCGGCGCTTGTCTTCAGCAGCGGATACTGGACTGGGGTAATCACCTTGGGTCTCTTCCCCAGTAGGCGAAGCCGGGGATGCAGGGTCGAATGACTCTGTACCTGAGCTTTTCAAAGTACGAGCCCGCTTAGTAGCGGACTCTGAGGTAGGCTGGGCATGTACAACGGGAGGAGGAGGGGGAATAGAGTAAGTTCCACCTTGAGCAGTATGCATGGCAAGCAATTGCGCAAGCGATGGGACTGCCGCGTTCTCCGCGGGTGAGGGTGCCAATTGTGGGAGTGAGAACGGATCAATCCCAAATCCAGCCAACAGCGCATTCAGGTCAAGCTGTGGTGCTTGGACTTGGGACTGGGGAGTGATGGTAGTGCTGGCAGGGTGCACGACGTTTTCATGGCCATCATGAGTAGGCAGGCCTAAAGGAGAGGCGGGAGCGTCATCTTCCGAATCATCCACCGACTTTCTCTTTCCCTTGTTACGAGCGACGGGCTCCTCTGTCTCGAAAGAAAGATTTGTCCACAGGTCAAGGTGGGCTGAGAAGTCGGGGAAGGACGGGGGAGCTAGTAGGTCATGAGCGTCCTGTGGTGCAGGAGTATGAACAAGATTAAGTCCTTGCAAATTCAACGGAGCCATGAATGAGTCGAAATGGCGTGAGCTATGCGTCTGATTATGGCGATGCGTGTACAGCAGCTAACGGCGACGATGGGGTTGTGATTGAAAAATAGACTGATAAGATTTCTGGTACTTATTGCGTGCTCACTAAGCTGTCGTTGACAGGAACTGACTAATAATTGGGACGAGTTAGGTTCTGACAAGGCAGTGACAGCACAATATTTGCTTGTGATTTCAGGAACCATCTGATCCACCGGCGCCGATATCCGATTCAGTCCAAGTCATGGTTGCCAATATGAAATACTCGAGTCTTGTCGAGGGCCCTTGCTCTACGCGACCCTCCCACTGACAGTGCGTGCTATCGCGCAACCATCGCGTCACTTCACGTTCGTCCAGCTCTCGTCAAATTCGAACACCGAAGACCCTGAGGATTTAAGTAAAAATTTCGTAAGAATTCACTAAGCAGGACATTTTCGGCTTTAATACTGGGGCATTACCAACCATGCACTTGTAAGCAGCTTTGTAAGCCAGCACTCTCGATAGAAGACCGGGCCTGCGATATATTATCGACCTCCGAGAAAGCGTGACTCACAATTTCACTTCAAGTCTCGACACAAAAACCACGCAGTGATTGGTAACAATTAATTCCATTGGACATGGCAGGCAGTACATACTTCGATTGAACAACATATCACTGGTTGCTAATCTTGATCAGGCTTTCTCACTGGCATAGAATTTCGTAAGATCCTGCACATCGTCCCGACTTCCGAGGAACACAGAGCACCGCTCATGTATGCTCGTTGGCATAATGTCGAGGATACGCATGGTGCCCGTAGTCGCGACTCCACCGGCCTTGCATCATCCGGTAAGTAATGAACTAATCGGAGTTGATCCTGAAACACTTACTTGCTCGGTCAAAAAGGCCATGGGGAATGCCTCGTATAGTAATCGCAACTTTCCAGATTTGCTCTTCTTATCGTCAGGGTATCCGAAAATTCCTCCATATAGCAGCGTCCTATGCACATCTGCGACCATGGACCCAATGTACCGAGCGGAGTAAGGAGAACCAGTCTTCGGATACTTGATCGAGTTCAGGTAGTTGGTCACAGGAGGATAAAAATACATCGAGTTCCCTTCGTTGAAGGAGTATATTTTACCACGAGAAGGTATTTTTATCTTGGGGAGATAAGATTAGGAACATTATGGGTGCTAAATAGGAGGTCATTTCTTACATCAGGGTGAGTGAGGATAAACTCTCCTAGAGCGGCGTCCAGGGTGTACCCGTTGACACCAGACCCAGTGGAGAGAACCAAGTTCGCCGAGGAACCATACCTAAATGGATGTAAGGATATTTGAAAAGGCAGTCAAATAGACGACTAACATGGTGTATCCTGCAGCAACCATCTCACTCCCTGGTCTGAGTACATCTCCAATAGTTCCATCAGAGTCCGGTCTCTGCAAAAGCAAATCAGAGCAATGGCGATACCCTTGTGAAAGAGACGCACCACAGGGTAAATGCCGAAGATAGTCCCGATGTTGACACCAGCATCGATGTTGCTACTGCCGTCAAGTGGGTCAAAGACTACACAGTACTTTCCCCTGTTCTTCTCCTCAATGATGATAGCATTGTCAAGCTCCTCCGAGACCAAGACTGCGGTCTTTCCAGACGCCCGCAGGGCGTTGACCATGATGTCGTTAGCCAGAACATCGAGCTTTTTCTGCTCCTCGCCTTGGACGTTGGTCTCGCCAGCAAGGCCGACACTGAAGATGATATTAGGGGTGTTAACGCGGATGGAGTTAAATGGCATACAGGTTGATGAGCCGGGCTTTTCGCACATTGGTCGCGATGAACTTGCTAGTCACCTGGATAGCGATGAGCAAGAGGGTGAGATCTCCCGTGGCAGCTGCTCCCAGCCGCAGCTGGTCGTCCATCACATGTCTGCGAAGCGCGTCAATCTCTAGCCTCGCACCGGAACATATCCGCGCTCACCTGCTCAAGGTGATCAAGTCCGTGCTAGGAGGTTGTTCTGAGACCGACGCCATTATAGTTCTAGGTAGGGTGTTGTAAAGTGTGAGCGAGGAAACATGGAAATGTTTCACAATACTTAAGCGCTATATCTGCCTGTCTGTTGTGCGGATGGAAACGGACAGCACTAATAAGTACCTTGATGGTGGATTCGCTTCCCAGTGAACGTCGTCAAGATTCAGCAAATTGTTCTCACAGTATCCGGTACCTACTACCCCAAACGTGAATGAGTTCCCTGTGATTATACAGCAGATACGTAAAAGCAGAATATCAATACATACACGAGCCGGCCGACAGGAGCTTGATCATCGTTTCCTCTTGATTCCTACCAAAGAAACCGGTTCCTTACCCTTGCGTGTCCGTAGTGGGATAGGAAAAGTGTCACTGTCCTCATCGTTGTCTTCCACGCCTACAAAACCCTTCCCACTGTCGTCACTACCACTGCCTCTGATCCCGCTCGTATTAGGCACGATGGTCTCAGGTCTCCTGATCTCATGCCCAGAGCACCAGCCATCATCATCGTCAACCCCCTCTTCTTCCTCCATTTCATCTTCGTCCTCATCTAGCGCGCGCGAAGATGCCTGGGCAATTGCAGCGGCGATCTCTGCACTGATACTTGCCACTCTGGCTTCAAGCGGCTCACCCGGTGCACTAGCCTCCAGGGGCCTGGTTGCGATGCCACCAGTTTGCGAGAATAGCGCAGAAATAGTGCGCACTGATTCTTCCAACTCGAGATCCCCTGTTGTATCAGAAACTTTTTGTTTTTTGGCTTTAAAATTATATTTTCTGTGCCATCCAATCATTATCTGTGAATACAACATTAAGCTTGGATACCCACATGTTAGGATCTGGTTCCCATGTTGGATCGTGAGTTCGCATGTGTTGAGTGAGCGTTGTGCGACGTGTAAACGTTTTCTCGCACTCTGGATCTTCACATTTGTAAGGTCGTTTTCCTGTGTGCGTTCGCCGGTGCCGTGCGAGACTGCTTGAGTCCCCGAAGGTCTTTCCACACCCTGGATATTCGCAAGAATGCGGTTTCTCGCCTGTATGTACCCGTTGATGAACGTGTAATGCAGATCGCTACGTGCCCGGAAAGTTGTAAGACACTGCGTGTAATTTGATAAATAATACAAACCTGAATGAACGTCTTCCCACATCCGCCATGGTTACAAACGAACGGTCGTTCGCCGGTGTGGATCCGCATGTGTCTCGCGAGATCGCTCCTCCGGGTGAATGTCTTGCGACACAGTGGTTCTTCACAGGCGTGTATGTTTATTGTTTTCTCCTTCTCGACATTTTGCTCTTTATCTTTTTCTTTGTCCCTCCCCTTCTTTGACTTCTTATTTTCGGGAGACTTCTTTGGTGCTGTCGATGTAGAGGCAATGGGTTGCGGAGTGGGGCGCGATGGGCCGGGTAAAGGTTGGCTAGAACGCACGGGTGACTGAGCAGGCGTGGTACGAGAACGAGATATTGGGGAAGTGCTTTCGGTCGATGGTACCTGGAGGTGTCCGTGAGTGGGATCCGATTCTGTTTCGGTGTCAAAGTGTGATGAAAGATGATTCAATATGTCACTGATATCATTGAACTCTCCAGGCACGCCTTCGTGGGCGTCTGGTACATCCGTCCGAGTTTTGTGTTGTGGTGAACATGCAGTATCACTCCCATTTCGGTCGTCATTATGGTCGTCATTCCTTATCTCTTGTGTGGGGTAAAGGAGGTCCAAATCCCGAGGCCCCAAGTCTCGAGGACCATCCACAATATAGTCATCGGCATCGCCAGCCGTTAGAGAATGGAACGCGGGGGCGGTACGCGTCGTACGTAGACTATGTTCAAGCTCCGCATCGTGGAGCTTTAAAGACTCAGCATGGCGCTCATTGGACGAAGCGTGTGCATGTGCTGCTTGCAGCATGGCAGTGATACTGCGAAGATTAAGACCAAGACCAGAAATAGCATCGCCAGCATTTGTAGTATCGCTGACTTTCTGTGAGTCATCTGGAGCGGAATCCGGAATGGAGGGATCGTGGTCTTGCTCGTTCTGCGCCTGACGTTGCTGTGCGGCAGCACTCAGGAGTGCAGCAGATGCAGCGGTCGCATTCTGGTGAAGGAGACTGGCGATTTCGCGCTCCAGCATTTCTACTGAGAAGTGTTCCGGAGATACAGACGGGTCGAGGGAAAGGGGCACGCCATCGTGTGGCGAATGTCCGTGGTGTGATGAATCGGAGAATGAGGAAGGGGCGTTCACGTCGACCTCATCTCCACTATGGATCTGTTCTTCATCTGAGCCCAAAGGTTCATCATGTACTACATCTGAGAGGTCGAGCACCGGTTCATTTTCATCATGGTCCATACTGTAAATTGTAAAGCGCCTCCCGCACGGAGTGTAGACCTAGTGCGAAACAAGTCAAAATGCGATTCCTGTCGAAGACACTGAACCTAAATAAATAGATCTAACAATTCCATTACTCACCGAGATGTATACACGTCGCGCTCACCGATGAGCACAGTATGGATGGTCGAGGTTGCCGTTGAAGCTTTGAAGCCCAATAACGGACGGTGCTTGAACACGATGTTGTGACGCTTGTTTAGGTAACGGCATCATTCACGTGTCGTTTCCTCTTTCGGAGATTGCGGCGGCCCAGCAACACCAAGTGGCACTCGCTAAGTCATCGGCTGTGCCTCTTACTCCCTTTCATGAACTCCGGCCACGGCGAGCCATCATGCCTGCAAAGACTAACAAACCGGCGAGACCAAAGGTCAAACGGTATCATGTGTACGCCGTCATACTCTTCGTTATGGGGACACTCTTTCCCCCACTAGGTGTGTATTTCTGATCTTGTCGTGAGGAATGCTCTCGTGGAACCAGAGTGCTAAACCACCATTTGAATGCAGCGGTAGCAGCAAGGTTCGGTCTCGGGAAGGACTTCTGGCTCAATCTCTTACTCACGATTTGTGGATACATTCCAGGTATGCGCTGTAATCACAACAGTTATAATTGCATTTAATTAACTTCCTTGTCCCAGGACACGTGCACAATTTTTACATACAGGTAATAGGAGCACTAGCTGCATTGTTTTGTGGATCAAAGTGCTGACGTGTTTTGAATATGCAGAATATCAGGAATAACAAGAATCACCGCCGCACACCCAAGTGGGTCCAGCGCTATGGCCTTGTCGACACTTCAACCATCAAGCGTCATGAACAGCGCTCCCAGTGGGCAGGGAGATACAACGACCGTAATCCGAACTCTGCTCTAGATGAGCAGCCTCTGGAGGAAGGCCAAGTTGCGTCAAGCCGTTCAACAACACAGGATCCCTCCACCAAGCCAGCCAATGGCAGTGCTCTCTGGAAGCCTGATGACGAATCATTCTACAACCCTGAACGTGAAGGTAGCATGCGTTCAGCCGAATCAGGGAGTTCTCGTTGGCATTACCCAGCCAACTTCAACGATACATTTCCTGGTGCAGGAAACGCTCCAGCGCGAAAGAAGAAAAAGAAGAAAGATAGGTGGGCGAGAACGGAGGATGCATATAATGCTCCCGAGCAGAAGAAACGAAAGAAGAAGTCAAGGAATCGCTCTACACCTGACGATGGCGGTGATCTAGAGTCGACCTACTCACGCAGAGCAGGATCAAGTGTTGATTTGGAGGTGCCAGAAGATGCAGCCGGTGGCACATATGGGAGACAAGTTGAAGGCAATGGGCATGTAACGGCGGAGAATGACGATACTGCCGCATTGCAGGGCGAGAACGATGTCTTCAACCACGAGTTCTGACGGCACGCCTTCCATATATCCTACATCAACTTTCCACGTTAGCTTTCATTTATCTATTGTATGCAGTGTCTTTCAGAGATCGTTACACATCCGAAGTGGAGCCAACTGTCACACGGTCCCTCACATATTGTACGTGAAAAACTATATATTCAGCGCTTTCCTTTCTAGATATCACCTTGCTCCGCAATGTTACTTGAGTGGGTCCAGCATCAACAGCAGGAATAGCCATCATATGGCTATGTTGTACCATATGGACACGGCGGAGAACATTCTGCTTGGGCAATTACGAGTACCGGGCCCGGTAGTGCCCGCACACTCCACAGTTCCAAAACCAGTCCATGGCTTATGAGCTTGCAGGGAGTTGCCGCCACGAGTCCCATAGCAAAGGAGGAAATAGGCGAGCTGATAGCGTACAGGTCGATGTGAATTTGTCCCCGTTGATTCAAAATTAGTTTCTGCTCCAAGATCTGCATTAAATGGGCACGACCAACGCTGCAAGTGCATGGACGTGTTAAGAAAATCGAAAACAAAACACACTCACCGATATTCATCGTCAGGCCAATTTAATGATATATCAAAGAATTTGTTGCACTTCCCAGTCCGCCGCTGGACATGGGGACCCGAGGTCGGGCACGAATACTGTAACTATCAGAGAGAGAACACGGAGGCCCGTGGCTGTCCCACGGAAAAAGCGGGTCAGCCGTTCACTGACTTCCCCATCTAAATCTTGATGATCTGGAGTGAAAAGCTCCTCGAAACGGTCTTGCTTATGCCTGGATACAGCTAATGTAGTTAATGCACTGACCGGAACAGAATACAAACCCTATGCCAATCCTGCTTCTGTCGCTGTGCACGGGGCATATTGATTGCCCTTGAACGTTGAACGTTGAACGACATGTTGATGCGGAACTGATAACGTGTGATGATTTCGAAAGTTACCGGCGCCAGGGATGTGGTTACGAAAAAGGAGTCGTGAACCTGTCGGTAATCAGTATTCAGTACTCAGTGTCGTAAGTGGCTCGGAACCCAAGTGAACTAAGGATAGAACTTGATAGTCAAACACCACCAACGTCACGTGATGTATTTATTGAGGAGGGAGGAAAGCGAATCTCGCAAATGTTTTTCGACAATCTCGTTGAGCTCAAATTTTGCAGCGCGTAAAAGCTGAGCGCTGAGGAAGGGTACATATGCTGATATAGATTGGTATATAAATACTTTATAATTATTGAGCAGACGGTCACGCTGTTGTCACATCGCGTGATGCTGGTGTTTTCTAGCCTTTACATCATGTCATACACACCCACCCACAGTCTGACATCTGGTTTACTCGTATGAGTCCAGCATAGTGTTTTTTATTCGCCTCGAGCACGAACAAGCTGCTGAGGGAACACCGCCTGCCACGGAGCAAGGTAAAATTCAGCTGGGCCGCACCCTAGTCTAAATGTAGTGCGGCCTTGTTTAACCTCTCCACCTCTTCTTCGAGTTTCTGATTCTTATTTTAGCTTACAGCGCGTCCTCCGAGGGATCGAGAATAGAGCTTTCAAAGCTACTGTGCGTCCTCGCGTGCTCATCAGGCTGATACAAAAACAGAAAATCAAAACATCCCACTGGAGCCAACCATTTTGGCACAGAACACTGGTCTAGTTACTACAAAGAGGACAGGGGTAGAAGCCAATGCAACGAGGTATGCGTCAAGTCGGAGTTGACAACGACGTTCTAGGATTACCAGGCCTAGGGTATCCATCCGATCGTGCCGGCTTGCGGAGGAGAAACACAAACGGCATCACCTCCGCAGAGCCACTGAGTTCGTGACATTGCGTGTGCACGCCATCTCCTCGTAGAGTAAATGCTTGACCTTTCCTGATTTGACCACCACCGGTGTCGGTTAATCCAGTCTAATTGGTTTACACATGGGTAAGCAGTCTTTCAGATCCTATTCATTCTTTCCTATATCTTTATCTTAACCTTTTCCCCTGCAGCCCTTGCCTCGTGGAATTCGGCATCACGAACCTGCCGCTGCCAGGCAATCTTCATTGCCACCTCCTGTTTAGTGGAGATATTGCGGTGGTTGTCTAGCAAGACGTTTTCGAAATGGCTCCTGCCTTTTCTCATTCAAGTTTATCGTCTCGCTAATATAGCAGGAGTTTGCGCACCCACCCTGTCTCTCGTTACACTCAGTGGCGTCGTATGATACGTACTTGATGCTTTGGAGTTGTAAATTTCCCGAATTCATGGGGTCGTTCTGCCTCTTGCGGCCGAGTCCCTGCTTTGCCGGCTATATCCTCGTTCTTTGCGTGTGAGACTAGTAAGCGAGGATAATCAGATCTTCGCATGGTTCTATAGGTACCTTGTCGCAGAGCATCCCCGTTTTAATTTAGACTATCTAAACTTTCCATGTAGTACTAATCCCTAAACTTTTTATCCGTAGTCTACTAGGTTTCTATATTTTCAGACAAATTTGAGTAGCCTCAGCGATTTTACAGGCAGTACTTTGATATTAATGGGACTGAAACATTCAAAACACTTTGATTTAGGGGGGTTAGAAACCAGGGAACGATAGTGCTACGTGATTGGGTTCAAAAGTAAATTCAGGAATACTACAATTGGGTAGCCAACTTTGGCTCTGTACAGCAGGATCAGTACAAGGATCCTATCCTGTAGAGCAGCTCTCATGCGAAGGGATTGATTGACGCGGTAGTGGCCAAATCCGGTCAAGCATCAACAACGTTAAATATAGCATGAAACCAGGGATAAGCCCTGCTGAGTCCGTGACGTTGTTTTCTCAGCAATTTGTTCGTACTCAAGGCGAGTAAATGCCGCATACACTTATATGAATAAATGGGCGTCTGAATGTTATAGAGGATGTGTATAATATTGTGTGAAGGCTAGGGAATACTTACAGCCTAGTTTGGGATAACCCATACGCAAACAATGATGTGATTATGTAAGCTCATATCATGAACTTCTTCGACGCCGTGCCTGATGATCCTGTACATTTTAATGTATGTCTCCGAGAACAGCCTGTCAGTACTCGTGGTATGTAGTTCGCTAGATGCTCGGTTCGGACCTGGCATCGTTGGTAGTTCGCTAGATCTTGCTCGGTTCGGACCTCGGTAAAATATAGTGATGTATTGGCATCGTCGGTTCGCTAAATCGTGGCATCACGATGCTATGAATAAATTTATTAAATGATGCCAAGTACGTTGTACTAGCGGCCTGCCTTGTGCAGCCCTGTGCTGTGTGATAACGCCGTTTCAGCATGAGGTGCTGCTCAAGATCCTCCGAGCCGGGCCTGAGTGTGGTGCTGAGTGTTTCCAATAATTGATGGCCGCTGAGTTTCGCTTGTTATCTCATCTAAACACCGTGCGGTCGCGTTGAACTCAACTGACCTCCGAGGGACCGAACATAGAGTTTTTGAAAACCCACTGTGCAGGCCGCAGCGTATTATTGGGTTAATGCAATACCAGGTGCAGAAATCCATGAAGCTTAGCGCTGGCACAGCCCAAAATGCACATTGACTCCGAGATTTATTTATATTATGATCTGTGGGTGAATTTCTAAAAAAAAACGCACCGACGGTCTGAACTTAAACACTCAACCGAACATCTCGGTGTTGTGTATACCGGTATTTTGCGGGCTTTAGGCGGATGTACGGGAAAGTCACTCATCCGGAATCTGACTACAGCTGTTCGCTATTTCGTACAACAAAGACTCCACCAGCATTCGATGAGTCTTCGAGGTCCTTCCATTTAACATTAGGCTTTCAATAGTCTGAATGCGAGGCGGAGGCAGCGAGAGACTGCAGGAATGGGTGTAGTCGGCGAGCAGCTCGGATCAGTCATGCTTGGGCGAGATCGAGGGCCAGTCTGTCAGATCAACCTGACACGGAGATATTGTGGAAAGCTCAACCGGACTGATAGTCGCCGGAAGACTGACATCACAGCTATTGTCGAGCGGTGCTGGAGGTCTTGACCTTTGTCTGATGTAACTGAGGTACGTTAACGTTCTCCAATTTTGGAGTTTCTCGGAAGCTCTTAGGAATGATAAAAGGCCACTTACAGGGCCTCAACTCCACCGTACACCCTCTCAGCGGACTTGCGAACTCGGAGAACCTACCTTCGACGAGAATGTCTACGCCCACGATTTCAACCTTCATTACCTCTGTGGTCCTACAGCCCATTATAGTGGCGATCACCAGTGCTGTTCTTTCATCCCTCCTATCCTACGAGATCGCTGGACGGCTTGACTGGAGGCCGGTAAGCCCTTTGTTTGCGGATTCCACAGTCCTTTCTGATCACAAAGTGTAAAAGATCACCGTATGCGTGACATGTGACATTCTTGCTGTCGCCGTTGACCACCTGAAGGATCAAGAAGTTGCCATCAGCGCTCGGGGTGCGGCTGTAATGAAGCGCTTTGCCCCCCTGTTCCATCTTGCCCGTATTTTTCTGGGGTTGAATGTGTTACTGCTTGTGGTAGCTTTCTGGAGAAGTCCACCGAAAATGTCGCTCATCGCCATAGCTTTTGCTGCCCCCGCTTTTCTGTGGGCGACGCCGCTTCACTTTTCGCGGATCGGCACAGTACTGAACAGATTGGTGCTGGCAAATGATGATGAAGGAGAAGTGGAATATGATTCACCTAAAGCTCCATTCATAATCAAACGAGTTCCTGGTATGAAGGCTATATTTGACGGTATTATTCGAGGGTATGTGCTGTCGCATCCTGTCGGTTTATGATTTTTTGACTGGAAGACAGCTGTGGAATATTCTTCGTCGTCAACTCAGCACTGCAGTCATCATGGCAATCGACCTATAATGCACCTCCATGGATGATCATGGAGACTGTCATTTGGTCGACGGTTAATCGCACTTGTCATTGTGTAAGACAATCTCTTTCTTGTAAAGTACTCCCGACTGAAGGTTTTCCAAAGATTATGACAGACGTGCGTGACTATGACGAGGACGTGAAGACAGGAGTCCCGACTATACCCGTCCTTTTAGGATCTGCTCTTAAGACTCGGATGGTCTTAAGTGTCGTTCAAGCAGCCGTTATGATGGCCTTCCTCCGCAATCCATTTATTGTGGGGAGTTCTTCCTTTGCGATCGCTCTTGTTTGGATTTTAGGGAAAGATTCTCCGAAAGTTTACTTCCGTCTCAGTCTCCACTCACAGACGATATTCATTGTTCTGTACGCTGTTATGCTTGCTTTTGACTTGCTCTAGACCACTATTGTACATTTTAGAGTTGAACGATCCTTAGAAAATGTAGCCTTCACTCACAGTCAATATATATTCATTATGCAAATATCCGTTTTGTCAGTTTGTATCTCCGCTTCTCTTCCGTACTAACGAATTTCTATATGACAAACGAGAGCACTTCCGAATGGCGGGCGCTTAGCGCTTAGCGCTAAACCAGTTTGCTCGGAGCTAGCGTGTCGAGCCACAGTCGGCCTCGCTGAACCCAGGGCTCAGCAAGACTGACCGTAGCTCGACACAACGTTTTTCAGAAAAGCTCCCAATGTTTTTCTTGCCCTTTACCAGCGATATACTCTTTCTTATCTCCGTCTTCTAAGTTCTTGCTGACATTGTGTTTAATTAAATCCGTAAACCTCTCCTGAGTCCTGTGTGTATGCAGTGCACTTGCGTCAGTTTAGAATTCCACCTGGAAGCGGGGTACAAATGTGGGGTTATGTAGAACAAAGACGTCGACCTTCGTGCAGTGTCACACCAACACGCGGTTTCTCTTCTCCGCTTACCACAGCGCCTAGACTATGCTCTAGCGGGCTCCGACGCGCCTTCTGTACCTTGCCGCCTTTCGAATTTTCTTTTCCCCACTCGCCATGCCCTTTCCTTGGCAGCTTATACAATTTTCTACCATACTCGTACTCAGGTTCCTTAGCTACGTAACCACATTCCTACTGTTCAACGGGGATCCGAATCTACTGGGTCTGAAGCACCACGGGACCACCCGCTCTCGCAGCTCATTTCGGGCCGGGTCGGGTTCATCAGGCTACCAGGGCTTCCACCAGTATATATATATGTCAGTTATTGCAATCAAGTATTCGGTTTTTTTTTCATTTCCATTACTTACGCACCTGCACAAGAGCGCTCACAGAGTCCTGTCTGACACCTTTGGCCTAAGGGGAGATTTTCTGCGAGACAGCTGGACTTTCACGAGGCCCCCCTTTTCTTGTTACGCGATCGTCCATCTGCGATCCAGTATATATCCTCCCCCTTTTTTACCTGAAATATCCTGCAGATAAGCCGGGTAATTGTGACCGGCACCGACTATAGCCTGTGGGATCTACTAGCACATTTTGTTACTTTCGATTACATTTATAGTGTGGGTTGGACCACCTGACTGGAAAACGTGTAGATCGTGCATGGAATATATAGATGGACCATACATTTTTCTGCAAGTCTCCTCACCCCCCGCCCGAAAGCCATGTCAGGATCACCAATGTGGACCACAACGTACACGCATGTATGTATACGAGATGCTAACCGGTTTGCCTAGTATTCAAGATGGTGGAATTTCCGTTACAGGCACGAGGGAATACATATTCTTCTATGTACATTCGAGGTAAATAGAATATCCGAGGTATCAACTGGAAGCCAGTTATAATTGTGATTGAGACCCGCTATCTCGATCAGCTTCTCCACTCTCCTTGTCCTTTCCCTTTTCTTTCTCCGGGCCCGACCCGTCATCTAGGTATAGATAGTTCTGCTTTATATAGTCAATAACAGCAGCTGGGATGAGATACCGGACCGAAAGACCACGACGGAAGAACAACCGAACTTTCGTCGAGGAAACATCGTTCTGAACCAGCTGGGGGATAGGATAGATATTGTTGCGCCAGCGCGCCAAGCTGTCTGTTGCCTGATCCATACTGGACCCCGTGCGCTCAATGACAAACGTGCCATAGCGTCCGAGTATGCGATCGAGCTAGGAATCCGCTCATCAGCTTGGAGTACATGCGTAACGCATGTAACTGACATCATTATGAGACCAGACCCCTGGCTCAGACATGGTGCTTATCAGGTCCGATCCAGCGAGAAGCATGATCCGAACATCACGATGTTCACCATCACGGGTAGACACGCCACCGAGAATCGTATTGATCTCGTAATTGAAGTGGTCGAGGACGACAGCCGTGCGTTGATAATTTTGGAATGCCTCCCACGAGTCGACCATTAGTCCTGAAGACTCTTGCTCTGTAGCAAGCGTGCACATATTGACCCTATTTCGCGTATCCATACGAGTTCAAAGATAAGATTACGCAGCTCAAAGGCCGCACATACCGGTGATGGGCTCGAACCAGTCCTGGCTTCTTGTATTCCTCACTAACAGGACTGAGATATCCACCAACAATCTCAAAATTAGTGTTCTGCCGAACGAAGTCATTTGCCATCTCGAACATTCGGAGATGGTGATATGTGATGGGGTTGAAGGAACCACATGCTACAAGGACAATTGGTTGCTTGTCAGAGGCATGTAGAATTCGATGGAGACGATGAGAGGTAAACGTATAGTTTGGAGGATTTACAAAGGTGGAGCTGCTTTGAGCGGCCATCGTGGTTGTGAAATGAACTAGTTTAGGCCGCCATTTCAATGTATTCCGATCGCTCAGTCACAGAAATAACATTTGCTGCGTCAAAGCTTTACCCTTTCTGGAAGTCACTACTCACGCATTGCCTTTAGTCATCCTTGAGTCATAATCCCGCCATCCCGGGATTCCCTTTCAGGTTAGCGCGTGCAGCTGACATGCACAGTTCCCAAATGTCTCCGTTAAAAAACAGTACGCTGGCCTCTTGGTACTCCCTATCCAACCCTTATTGGCTTCAGTTGATGCTTAATACAGCAAGACAACTTGGTTCCGAGCACTGACTTTCCGCTATTCGGTAACCAATCCGCTGCAAGACAACTTGGTTCCGAGCACTGACTCGGACTTTCTGCTACTCGGTAAACAATTCATTGCCGTCAATATCATAGCCATGGACAAATCTCGTGTTGGCCGTCCTCGCACAATCCTCGGTACAATACAGGCTGGCTTAAAATCATGAACGTACGATATCTATTACTTTCTGGGCTTGAACACGTCACCACCACCATTGGCGGGTGAGTTTGCTGGCAATTTGCTGGTAACCGTACAAGCTTAAGAAGGCTAACACACAGCTCCCGCCCACATGTGACAAGCCACGTTTACAGGTGGCTGATCTTTAGATAGGAGCCTACTATCACGCCTCGGAATGATCCACAACCATTGCAACTCCTCGATTTCTCACCACTTTCATTGCAGCCTGGTAAAAATTTTGTGAACGAGGTCGCTCACGCTTCCGCGTTCCCGATTTTGATGCCCCACATAATGAATTACACGCAGATCCCTTGTTTTATGATTCGTTATTATATGCGAAGTACCATCCAGTGTATATCCGACTGGTGCATATTCCAGGTTGACCGTCCGCTCTCTTCTTTCACAGCAATTCTTGATTTCGATGCGGCTCTTGCGCACGTACCGCTATGTTCATTTTATTTGATGGCATAGGCATAGGCAGGATTTGTATTGACGCGCATATCGACACCGTGACCACGTATTCTCGTGCGGATTTGAAAGTTTGCTGTACAGACCACTTGAGCGTGTTCCATCGCTTGCCTTTCTATTGCGCAGCTGCTCCGAGTCGTCGAGTTATTTCTCTGTGGAGTGACGAGTCGAGCCTTCTCTCGCGGTCAAATGAGGAGCCGCCTTAGTTTTCTTAACCGGAAGTAACGTTGAGGAGAATCTGACCGTTCTAGTTGCTCCATTACCCGGGCTACTGTTAATTTGAAACTTTGTGTGCGTTTGGAAGAGGTCTGCCTCAAGGGCGGTTGCATCCAAGCTGTTATGCGTCATTTCGCCCATCTGTGTTGTTGACTTTCCTGCTTTTCGGACCAGCATCTGCTGGATCGTTTATTTGTTCAACTCCCGGCTGGTTACCCCAATAAACTTGGCACGTTGCTCGCTGCAGAGATGGATCACAAATAGTATCCCCATGAAAACATCCACTTATCTCAGTCCACGCGCGGTTTGGCTCGTTGTCATTACACACTTCACAGTTTCCATTACCATCAAAAGTCATGCAAAATTTGGCCTTGCTCACCTTGTCTAGTGTCCACCAGCATGCTCTTGCGTCTGTCTTCCACTGGCTCCTTGAAGTTGGCTCTCATGCCTTGTGTGACAAATACTGGAATTGTGGCCAAGAATGGCAGTATAGATGTAAACTGTCGATGATCCTTTGATAGGCGAGTCAGGGATTAATGGCGCTTACCCCGCTACTCACGCCTCAATTTCCCCGTTCTACACCCTGCATGTGGCGTCAGTCGTTAGACAAATGCAGCGCACTGCTTCGAGTCGCTTTCGTTATGATTTAAATCATCATATCAACTTTTTTTCCGTTGCCGAGAATATCATCATGATGGGTCCTGCGAAATGAACTTGAATGTTGCTGGGTAACAAGATTTCGGTCCCCACGCGACGTGTTCACTTCCCACTGCTAGTAGACACTAGCTGCAATCGATGCTGTCGAAGATGAGGGCATTCGCACCACTGGCAGGTGTATTGCTTGCCGCACTTTCCAGTGCCCAGGTGCTTGTCGATTTCCAAGTCGCTGAACCGCCTCCAGTTCCAAACAGCGGGCAACAATGCACGATGATGATTCTGGAGTGAGAAAACCATTTTGAAGCATTTCGAACTCTAACAACTATTACTTCCTAGGCGTACATTTGGGAACTCATACGGAGAGTTAGTATACGAGTAGTGAAAATTTCAAGTTTAGCTGACCTTCTGTTTCAGTCCAGAGATCGTCCAGTACAGGTGGGTCTGCTTGCGGTTTTTCACGTCGGATCTCATCTGACTCTGCAGTCCGCCGACCGATTGTGGGGCAGTCGGTTCCTGGGCAGCAGTAACACTCAACTTCACAGTGACATCAAACGGGACCCAGTATGACCGCCTTGGAATTTTCACGTTCCAAAACACGGAAAGTATGTTTTTTCATGGCCATGCATTGCGTGACGAGAACTGATATTGAACGTCGTAGTTTGGCGCACCTCAACTCCGGAGCCGACTACAGACGGTATCATCTGGACTTACACGAAAGATGTTACTCGCTACATTCCCTTGTTCGACAAGCCTGGAACTTTCATTCTCGAGCTTGACAACATCGTCACATCTACTGATACCGGGCAGTACGCAAGTATGTGTGTTTTCGGTTCGTTCCCGACGATGTTGTACTAACTTGAGCATCAGCTACACTTTATGCAACTTTCTATGCATCGTCCGGAGAATACCCTACGGCTGGACAATCCAACATGATTGTGCCGATATCGACGATGCTAAACAACACTGGCGACGAGGCTTCGGTCCCACCAGCATTTTCTGTACGCTTTCCCTTTTGCATTATGAGTGTTAAGTAAACCCTTTTAGCTCAACGTGACGCTCCCGCAAAACACTGTTGAAATCTATGCCGAGCTGTATGCATCCGGCAATGGAGACGAGGAATTCTGGGTGAGAGACAGTTGCATATAAGGAAGCCGAATCACAGATTGATTCTTCTCTCAAGTACTACAACACAGCCGATGAATACCTTGGATATCTTCCGCCCGGCACAACGTACGGCGGAGGCCCCTTCCGCGAAGTTCGTCTCCTCGTGGATGGTCAAGTTGCTGGTGTGGCCTTTCCATATGCTGTCATTTTCACAGGTGGCATAAATCCCGCAGTTTGGAGGTATGACCCTGTACTTTCTCAGTTTTTTCTTTCAACCATATGATTTACAGGCCCATCACATCATATGGTGCAATTGATCTTCCTACCTACTTCCTTGATCTCACACCATTTGCACCGGTGTTTGCCGACGGCCTCCCCCATAATGTGACTTTGGATGTCGCATCCGCTGAAACAAATCACACTCTTAACCAGAACTGGTATGTTTCTGGACTGTTGCAGGTTGTCACAGACCCATCAGGCAAACAAACGACGGGCAGCATCACGGCGTATGATGCTCAACCCTATGCAATAACGGAAACAACAGCGAGCATCGGCGGTGCAGATGTCAATATCACGGTCAAAGCTCAGCGCTCCCTCAAAATTGAGGCAACCATTGTCAGCGGTAGTGGGACGACAAACAATGTCGTTTTCCAACAGAGCATGGACTTTACAAACACGCAATATTATCTCGATGACGCCAATACTCAGGTTGAGACCCATCCTTGTCCCTAATAATTTGCTCATCACTCAATACATTCATCGCAGAATGTCGCACAGATATCCTCCGGCTCAGTCATTTCAACTCACAACGGAGTCTCGGTTCTTACCGACAACTTCGACTATCCCCTGTACATCAACTTCTCAGCCCTGGTTGATAATGATACCGTGACATCATGCAAGTTTCGCTCAGTTCAACCTGCATTGCATGCATGACTGACCAACTTTCGCTTTAGATTATACCACGTTCGATCACTCGTATAACCGTCAGCTTGTCCCCGCGCCTTTCATCTTGGGATCCGACATTAATGAGCGTCAGCAGACAGGTACGATATCTTTTTCTGCAGCGAACATGTACTCAACTGTATTCCAGCCGGTTACCTCACCTTGTTAACCACAGGACTTGTTACTGCGAACGGGACCAGCGATAACACCTTTTCGTACATCGACACCAGGGGCAACACATACGCTAGGGATGTAAACGCTGCATATGATGTGATCACCTATGACAAGCAGAGCGGCAGCCTTGCAACCACTCCCCTACCCACGTTCCCTCTGGCTTCCAATGCACAGTTCATTCCCGGTGCAAGACTTCCAGGTGGAAGAGTGTGTGCATAACTCGTAGATTAGATATAGCGATAACACTGTGAATAGATGCGAGAAGCTATTTATTCAATACATGATACATCTAACACCCGACAAGACCGCCCTGAAGAGCAACTATCTGGGTGTGCCAGCACCCTCCACCGTCTTAAATAACCCAAGTCCACAACACCTCAACGGCTACATATGCACGTGTTGAACAGCAAACAGCTCCGTGTTGAGACGGGGCTTCCAACGTGGAAGCTGCGAAATCTGATGAAGATTCGAGACGATGACCACTATATACGTTGTCGCGATGGTTGAAAGCGCGAGAGAGCAAAGCGTCTAGAACAATCCGACGACGCGCCCAGTTTGTGGGTCAAGTCCGACTTCCCAGAATCCTGCGCGGCAATTTCTCGTGAGATAATTTTTGGATAAAGCACATGGTATCACTTACCTGGCCGTGTGCCAAGTCCCGGCATGGTCTGCATGTCTCCGAGAATAGGGTATAGGAAACCAGCTCCAGCAGATAGGCGCACTTCGCGAATGGGAACGGTGAAGCCAGAAGGAGCATTTTTAAGTGACGGATTATGAGAGAATGAATATTGGGTCTTTGCCATACAAACTGAATGAACGGCATAAATATAACTCCACAGACATAGGGAGAAAGGACTTACTAGGCAGGTTGCCGTAGCCTTGCCGAGTATAAGTTTCTATCTGCTTGCTGGCATGCTCGCTAAGTTCGATGCCAGCCGCGCGGTATATTTCCTTGCAGATTATCTCGATCTTTTGAGCGATGGGGAGGTTGAGGTCGTAGAGGAATCTGAAGCCGGATTCTCCTTCGCAAGTTGCAATGACTGCCTCGGCAAGGGCACGTGCACCAGCACCACCTTCTGCCCAGTGGTTGCTCACTATCGCGGCATCGGCACCAGCAGCGAGAGCTTCCCGACGGATGAGCTCAAGTTCGGCAGGGGTATCCGAACTATGTGAAAGTCAGCCAACATTCATGCGGGAAAATGGAAGCAACACAAACGAAAATTGGTTGATAGCAATGATAACCTTGACACCGAACTTCTTGGAGTTCTCGATGTGCCTAGTGAGATTCTGGCAACCTTCCTTGAGGGTGACAAGATCCTCCTTGGTGTAGGTATCAGCCAAAGGCTTGCCAGGTGTCACCTCAGGTCCACCACCGTGCATCTTGAGTGCACGAGTAGTGGCAACGATGACGGTAGCATCAGGCTTCAGGCCACTAACACGACACTTGATATTGCAGAACTTCTCCATGCCCATGTCAGCTCCGAAACCACCCTCAGTCAGCACATAGCCAACGCGGTCGGAAGAGTCGCCCTCCTCAGTTCCTGCGAGCTTGAGAGCGATACGATCAGCGAGGATGGAGGAGTTTCCGTGGGCGATGTTAGCGAAAGGGCCAGCATGGACGAAAACAGGGGTACCCTCGAGCGTTTGCATCAAGTTGGGCTTGACCGTGTCCTTCATGAGAACAGCAAGTGCACCTCCAACACCAATGTCATCAGCAGTGATAGCTTCTCCGCGCTTGCTTGTTGCGACGACCATGTTGCCCAGCCTCTCTCGCATATCAACGAGATCAGTGGTCAACGCAAGCACGGCCATACATTCACTAGCCACAGCGATGTCAAACCCAGCCTCGCGCTCGTGGCCTTTCTCAGTAGGGTTACGGCCAAGTGTGACTTTGCGCAAGAAACGGTCATTGGTATCGAGAACACGGTTCCAAGTGATCGTCTCGGCGTCGATGTCAAGGCGAGCAAAGAGGTTAATTTCCTCGGGTGTCAGGTCGTTCGGGTTGGTTTTGTCGATACCAAGCTTCTTCAAGCGCTTGAGCATCAGGGGTGCGAACTCGCGCTTGCCCTTTTTGGAGGGCACAAGACGACTGAAGAGACCCTGCAGAAAGTGAGTTCGTATAACGGGGTTTTCAAACTCAACAGACCTTGTCACTCTGAGTCGCTTCGTGGAAGATACGAGCGTCAAGAGCAGCAGCTGCACTCGAAGTCAGGGATCGAAGGTCAGAACAAATTCAGTAAGCTTACCCAGTAAGTTATTGGCAGCCGTGACAGCGTGTATGTCACCGGTCAAATGAAGGTTGAACTAAACAAAGAACATCAGGGCGAGAAGGAATCCAAAGAAAGAAAGCCCACCTCATCCATAGGAATTACTTGACTGTAACCTCCACCAGCAGCTCCACCTTTGATACCGAATGTCGGTCCTTGAGAAGGTTGCCGCACACAGGCGAATGCCGGACGTCCAAGATGCGCCCCCAGTGCCTGGGCAAGACCAATGGTAGTCGTAGACTTGCCCTCACCCAGAGGAGTGGGTGTGATACTTTAAAAATAAGTCAACTTCAGATAGCAAAACGTGTTCCAGCTAATTCCTACCCAGCAATGACAATGTATTTCCCATCTTTCCGGTGTGCCAAGCGATCCAACACACTGAGCTCGACCTTGGCCTTGAACTTGCCATAGCTTTCAAGTTCGTCGGGTAGGAGTCCCATCTCTTTTGCGAGCTGAGTGACGGGTTTTGGGATTTGAGCCATAGCAATCTCGATGTCGCTGGGAACTTTCTCCTTGATGTCAAGTGCCAAGGGTTTGATCTTACGCTCTCGAGCCTTTTGCCAGAGACGAACAGCAGAGTTGTATACATTCTCCATTAGCAAAGCGACAGTCATGGGACCAACACCTCCTGGAACAGGGGTGATGTGCGATGCCACAGCAAACGCGTCTTCATCCACATCTCCGACCAGGCGTTGACCTGATTTCTTGGTCGCGTCTAGAGATTGTTCATATAAATAACCCGGATCGTATGCCGAGACCAAAAACATACCCGGAACGAAGTTGATGCCAACATCGATAACGACTGCGCCAGGTTTCACCCACGAACCTTTGACAAATGCTGACTGGCCGATAGCAGCTACCACGATATCAGCTTGTCTGACCTACAAGTGAATGTGAGAAAGTTGCACTATCTGATAATCACGTGAGATGCAACTGACGATCTGTTCAATGTTCTTGGTGCGACTGTGGCATTGGGTGACAGTTGCATCACGGCTTCTCAGGAGTGCAGCCACAGGGTTGCCAACAATGTCGCTACGACCCAGCACGACTGCGGTTGACCCAGCGATGGATACGCCAGTACTCTCCAGCAGACGAATAACAGCTGCTGGTGTACAAGGAACGAATAACGGGGAAGCAGCACGCGAAGACAAGTGTCCTATATTGTATGCATGGAAACTAGTTCTCTCAGATAAAGCGATTTCCCACATGAAAACAACTTACCCGTCAACATCTTTCTCGGGACAAACCGCCTCAGTGACAGCGCGGGTGCCGTCTGCATCAACATGAGGTCCAAGAGGCAGCTGAACAAGGACGCCACTAATAGTTTCATCATCCGAAAGCTTCTTAACGACCTGGATGATCTCGTCGGCCGTAGCTGCTTCTGGGACGTTGACGTGATTAAACTTAATGCCGACTTCCTCTGCAGCTTTAGCTTTCATGCGAATGTATGTGCTCGAATCAGGGCGTTCGCCAGCTTGCACGACTACAAGCTGGGGTTGGAACCGAGGGTATTGAGCTTGGAACGCCTTGATTTTCTGTGCGACATCATTGCGAATAGACCTAGACGCACGTGATTTCATCAGTACGGGTTGGGTGATTATCACAGATCACTTACTTTGCTATGATAGTGCCGTCGATGATCTGAGCGGTCATGATGGTAGAAACAAGGATCGGTTTTGAACGATTTCGAACCGAATAAGAGGTAGATATGGAAGACAAATGGAAAGGTCGAAAGGCTGGGCAACTTGGAGGCATCCTAATAAATGCCATATGAAGTTGCCTCTTTTGGTTAATTGACTACAAGCACACCCACGAACGAACGAAATTTACACACAACACAAGAACTTTTAAAAGATAGACAGTGAAATCAGAAAAAGATAGAAACACGGGAAAGCAGAAGGCACAACAGGATTTTTTTTAATATCGTGACTCGTCAATATTTCTAGTGATCTCTGAAGAAAATCGAGTTCATCAAGCGAATATGTAATACATTCCCACGACCTTCCCTTTCCGAAAATTTTGGACGCGTTTGGCTCCGTTCATAAGGTCACACCTCGTAACTCTCTTCCATCATTTATATCATGAACGCTGCATACGTCCGACAGGCCTTTCGTTCTTCTACGGCTTCACTGTCGTCGAGAACTATCGGCCGCTCCTCACGAGATGCGTTGGCATCTCACGGCCGGCGAATAGTAAGCATACGACAGTACTCTGACGACAAGGCTCCTGCAGCGGAGGTGGACGCAGAGAAGGAGGTAGAGACAGAAATCACGCCGGAGACTGAGTTGCTCAAAACCATCAAAGCAAAAGAAGCTGAAACCGCGGACCTAAAAGTTAGTATTCCCCTTCGAACATTGCATGCATTTTTTATTGTTCCCCAGAGTCGGTTACAGTACCTGCAAGCGGATTTTTTGAACTTGCAACGCAATGCTGCTCGTGAAAAAGAGCAGCAACGTGATTTCGCTATCACCCGCTTTGCTGGTGACCTGCTTGAGACCGTAGATGTTCTCGCACTCGCCCTCAAGTCCGTACCAGAGGATGCCTTTGCCCAAGCAGACTCTTCATCCCCAGACTCATCCGATTCATCGTCCAACTCCAAATCTGTCCAAACCTACCTGAAGGAGTTGCATCAAGGCGTCGACATGACCCATCGCCTTCTCCTCTCCACACTATTCAAGTATCACGTCAAACCATTTGACCCTACCGGTGACATGTTTGATCCTAATCAACACGAAGCAATGTATCAAGCTCCAATACCCGGAAAGGAACCTGGGACTATATTAGAGTGCCAGAAAACCGGGTACATGATTAAGGATCGGTTACTGCGGGCGGCGCAAGTCGGTGTTGTGCAAGATACATCATGACCTATATCATTGCTATGGAGCGGGGTTTAGGGGTATGTAGTGCAGGTATTGGGAGGACTATTAGTCACGCTAGTACTCTAGAGCCTCTATGAGCGGCGGCGTGGGTAGACGATAGATATTATTTTAGCACATTTAATTCACCGAATCTCAACTCTGAACCGATCCCGTAAATAGGAAACGACCTGTGCATTAAGAGAGTTGGCCTCATCGTTTGAAAGTGATCTACTCAAATGTTAGAAAGAAGCTTTCATGAAAGACAGGGGCTTACCTATCCATTGAACGATAATTGATCCTGTAACAAAGACTCTTCCGGTTAGTTTTTGGGTGAGTAAAATCGTCGATCTACTCGGAGGTCAGGTCAGGCCACACTCGGTTCAGAGTAACACTCACCAATTTGACGTCCTCCACCACATCTCCAGCGACGTCTCGGACAAGGTCACAAAAATCGTTTTCATGAAGTGTCTGGCCTTCAGGGAGCCAAAAGCTCACGTCCTTGAAGCATGCTGGGTACTTCGAGTACGGTTTGAACGTGGTGATTTCGCCTTGTTTAAACTGCGATAGGAAACGGGGGTCCTGTGACCAGAACAAACGAATGTCGGGGATAGAATATAAAACCATTGCTATTCGTTCGAGTCCAAGGCCGAATGCCCATCCCAGCTTGTTTGAAACATCTAATTATGCGTCATTCGTTAAATTAATATACGTCAATTCATCGACGTACTCGCGTTATCGAGTGTTGGCTGATAAATGACTCCACAACCGAGAATTTCCAGCCATTTACCACGGAAGAAGACCTCGACCTCAAAACTTGGCGTCGTCCACGGAAAAGTAGCTTCGATCCACCGCACTTTAAGTGGGTTCTGTGCAGTAGCACCAACGCGTCCAGCAAACAAATGTAGCATCAGGCTATTCAAGGATAATTTCAAGTTTTTCGCGATTAATTCCGTATGTTTTGGATCATGAGCTGGCTGACAAGGATTCGTCGATGATAGATGGGGGACATCTTCGATTTCTATACTGGATTGTTCCAAGTGGGCTGCGAGACGTTCGTTGTCCTCCTCGATCTCCTTCATGCCCGTTGAGTTTGCTGAAACGATACGTGCACCTTCTGTTTGGTGAAATACAGGGTAGTGTGACCCGTCTATCTCGTCGCGGCGGTACACATCTGCAGTAAGTAACCACTTCGTCTCTCCTCGTCCAAACACCTCTACTTCGTGAGCAGATGTGTGAGTGCGCAACATGAGGTCCTTGTTGACATAGTAGCTGTCTGTCACGGACCGACCAGGGTGGTCTTTTGGGAAAGATAGCAGATCAAAGTTTTGGTATGGAGTGACGAGGGGAGAGAGTGAGGAGAGGTGAGTGTAGGAGGGGAAGTGTGATTCTATAAGCCCTCGGAGTGTGCTGAGGGGATGTGAAGGTTGTGTGTGTAGCTTTAGTGGGAGCTTGGACACGATTGTTGGAGATATGTTTGTCATATGGTCGGTGAGGTACTGTTCACCTAGCACGGTGACATGACACGGTCGTTGGGCAGCCATGTTAGCGAGATATCGCGAGGGTACTCCTCTCGCATGAATATTTCGCCATAGCGAACCAGATAAACGCATTGAACGCGAACTACCTGTGAGTTTTCGTTGAATTGTTGCAAGCTCACCTACTGGTCTCGCTCTCCAAGCCTACTAGTACTAATGCTCTACGTTTAACCGCGTTCGTTTGCACTTGTTGCCCAAAAGCTTCAAACAAACCCAAACTTGATTATGAGCACAGCCACTTCGAGCTCTGATGTCCCGAGTCGCCATCAGGGATTCAGCAGACTCAAAGGTGAACAATTTCCGTGTATTGATGCACAGGAAGCTCATCAAAATCAGCCTTCGCTCAGCAAACGAAAATCAAAGAGACGCCTCGTCGATTCTGATGAGGAAGAATTTGATGATGCTGCTGACGCTCACATCGAGCACGTCGCCTCTGGCACCGCTCCAGTCGCCCCCGGTCAAGCTCGAAAGAAGAGTAAGGTGGATGCGAGTGCGAAGCGCTTGAAGATGTCGGGCTCTGTGACAGGAGCGAAGAAACCGGTGTTCTCTGACGCAGAAGATGCCGAAGTCGACATTGATGATCTCATGGATGAGGATTTCCTTGACAAACCTTTCCCAGATATCGAAGACGAGGATTTCCTTGACGAATCTTTTCCAGATGTCGAAGACGAGGGGTTCGAACCTGAAGCCGTACCAAAGCGTGGTGGAAAACCAAAGGCATCTTCGTCCGTGAAGAGCAAACCTCCGAGGGTTAAATTGGTGTTAGGAAAGGGTGGCAAGCCGAAGGCTGGAAAAGAAAAGGAGAAAGAGAAGGAGATCATGATCAAGGACGAACGCAAAATCCCTCCCTCTGACACCCTTTCTGTGTCTACTAGCGTCACAGCCCACAGTCAAGTCTCTGATCTCTTTGCGGATGACGAGTCTTCCATCCATCCACCATCGGTAGTCGATCCTTCTGCCCCACCTGATCAGGCCGCCTTGCCGCCACCAGAACTGAAGAAGCGCAAACTCCCAACAATCAAGAAGAACAAACCCTCTACCTCAGCTGCAACTTCCACTCAGTCCCAATCCGCCGCTGCCCCCTCTAAGCCACCACCTTCAACTGACGATGTAACAAAAATCGGCGCCCCTCATCCACAACGTAAGGCTGCAGGTCTCATGGGCGCAGCAGACTTTGACCTGCGAGATAAAAGCGTGTATGCTGAGCTCTTCAAAGGGGTGAGGCGGTTTTGACGATGTTTTTACATGTTCAAATATCTATCTACTCTGCAGGCTGGTGGTAGTACTCCTCGTTCTGGACTCAACAGGAGAGAGAAGGAGGAGGAACGACGGAAAGAGCTGAACAAGATGCGTGATGAAGCAAAGGCTAAGCGCGCGGAAGAAGCTGTCTGTTTCTTTGTCTTATTCGCACGGGATTCTTATTTCTGATTCGAGCGCAGAAACATCATTTTGATCTGCAGTCACAAGCAGACAAGATCGCTGGTTTTGAACAGAAGCTTAGAGCCAACAATTGCATGGCTTTGCACCCGAACTTCCTTGCTGCTAAGTTCCGAGAGGAGTACGACAAGGAGAAAGTGCGTCTACGGCATGACAGGGAGCAGAGCCACAGTGCTACAAAAGAGGAGGGCGAGGCTTAAGTTGATGGCTTTCAATTCTTGTTTTGTTCAAGTTGTACTGATCTTGCTTTCGAACATGCAATACTAGACTTGTGCATAAATCTCTGCAATATTACAAACTTCCTGTATTCTATTACTTGCACAACGAACACTTCTGGAGCGTCTTTCATCTCTGTTTCTGGCTGACCCCTAGGGGTGACTTGTACATAGGAGACACGAGGTTGGCGGATACCTTTGTTACCTGGTCGAAACAAAGATCAAACCACCTTTTGTCTGCTGTGGGTTTGTTTGGTGTCGATGCTGACTTATCTCCCTCGATGCTGAGCCCAGAGAGCTGTTGTTCTAGAGAGGACGTATCGGGGAAGAATATTCGTAGCTGTAACTGGAGTCCGTTAATTATATCGAGCAGGGCTAACGATTCCTTCCTGATCGTGGCGGGGTTCTGAGGAATATATAACGAGGAGACCAATTCGTCGGACGCAGCAAGGAGTGCGTGGGACTGCAAAAGCAGAGCATCTAGAGCAAAGCTCGGAGGTGGTGGGGTCGGTGCAGACGAAAGCAGATCCTGGAATATACGTTTGTGCAATAGTGTGGTTAGCCTCAGCACGGAGTGAACCTGACAAATGGCGCGTTTAAAGAGAGCTGTTTTGAAAGTAGCGGAGACAAGTACTGTACATTTTTTGTGCGCGCCAACTCGTCCTTGTCCATCTTCTCTCCTGCATCACCCAAACCGAGCTCATCCCAACCGTCGTCGATATCATCGCCATCGACATCATCGCTGTCACTCCCTTCCGCTCCATCTATCATTTCAGACAGTTCCCGAAGACTGTCTTCGAGAGCCTCTCGGTCCTGCTTCCATCTTCGACAGATGGCAGAAATTGTATCCTTTGGTATTCCGTTAGTTCCACGCGCTTGAGTTATGAGATCGTGAAGAGTGCCTGTCCGAACAAGATACTCTTCTCCTGCGGATTCACTCCTTGCTATCGACGGGCCACGCGCAGCGAGGTTCAAAAATGTTTGCACGACTGCACGCAAAGCCTCCAAAATAGCTGTCACTTCATGTTGCACCTCCTTGATAAGCGTCGTCCCATGTAAGTCAGGATTCAAAAGATGGATGCAATGTGCGATGCCAGACGTATATTTCATTAGATCCGCGATCACGGGTAGAGAAGCGGAGTATGTAGGGGATGATGGTTTGAGCGCAAGAGAAAGTTTAGTGCTGGAATTGTATATCAGAGAAAGGAGAGCGTCTAGGTCTTTTAGGATCATAGCGAGATCGGAGGTTTGAGGCTCTAATTTATCGAGCTGATTTCGGGAAGCGAGTGCGGAGAGTGCAGCTGTGCATGTCTCGGACGCAGATGTCAAAGCGACGATGACTTGTAGTCATAATCATTTAAAACAGAATTCACGAATCAGTGAGCCACTCACCTTTCTGCTTGTCAGTCATGTTCTGTTTCAAAACATATAATGCGCGGATCTAATTCAAAAGTGGGCTTACGTAAAGCTGACTTGTTTTCCTGAATCTTCCCGCAGTTTATGTACTGACGCTCTTGTCGCAAGCACTAGTGCCACCATTTCCCTCTAACTCTCCAGTGCATGTCCGTGCACCTCCTGGTAAGTAACTGTTACTTTAATCGTATGCTACTGCATCAACCATGATGTTTTGTAGCTACCGGGCATCCTGCGCGCCCAAGGGCGTTCAGTCGTTTCTCTGCCTCCAAAGTCATGCATACAGTTCCGCTCATTCTCTAATTCTCGACCAATACAACCCTACTCAAGATTTACATTCGCATCTAAAGCACCCCTGCTAATTACCCAACACCGGATCCAACCACTGACTGCACAGCCTTGCCTCCGACGCGCACTGTCATTATTCCCTTGGTCGAAAGCATCGTCTACGCCTGCCCCCGCGGTCGTAGCGAAAGTCGCTCGTCTAGAAGCAGAAGCTAACGCAAATCCAGATGATGTTGCTAGGCAGCTGGCCCTGTATCAAGTTCTTGTAGACACGCAAGTGAAAGCTGGGTATGAAGTAGTAATCACTCGTTGGGAAAGGACGTGCGAATTTGTAAATATGTTTTGTATCTCTTATCTGTGTTCTCATTGAACTCATGGGTTGTTTTCCTTTTGATAGAATTCAGCATCACCGCTTCTTCGGTCCGATGCGGCATTCCAGCTGTATCTTACATCCTTACTCAAGACTGGTCAAGAGGTTTCAGTCAACTTGGCTGTTCGCAGACGCGATTCGCTTCTTGCTGCTGCTGCTGCTACTGGTACTACTACTACAGACGCCTCACCAGCTGATTCTCCGGCCAACGCTTCGAATTCCCCTTCTGATGCTCCTTCAACTTCGTCACCGATACCACCTCCATCCCGAAGTCAAGAGATTGCTTCGGATGTACTCGCTGGGCGTGCAGGACCTTTACTCGCAACTTCTCGTCTTGATGGTGCCTCGGCTTCTCAGAGCACAGACATGACGAATCTCGCAGCTGCCCTGAGCAAGGGTAGTGGCGTAAGCGGCAATCCGATTCATGTCACTATCAGTGAGCGTAGGTAGTCATCAGCATATACAAATACATCCCTCTCACTTTGCTTCCAGCGAAAGGGTCCACAGTTATGCGTCTTGTGCGGTTCTTAGTTTTGACTGCTATGGGTGGATTTTGTAGGTGCACATCAGATCATAAGCTTAAGGTCATTAATCTCGTGTTCTTCAACAGTCATTCTCGTTATCTTGTCTGTGCTCTTGGAGAATTCAGGCCTGCTTAAACCTGTTCCTCGACAAGCAGAGTTCGAACCACTTCAACAAAGGACCATACGGTTTAGCGATGTCCATGGTGTCGACGAAGTGAAAGAGGTAAGTTTTGCAGTTTATAAATCGCCTGAGAAGACATATTTCACGCTCATCTAGGAACTTCACGATATTGTAGAATTTCTCAAGGATCCCACTGTTTTTGCATCCCTTGGTGGTAAACTTCCAAAAGGCGTTTTGCTAACAGGACCTCCCGGTACCGGTAAAACTATGCTCGCACGTGCTATTGCCGGAGAGGCGGGAGTGCCATTTTTCTTCGCATCCGGCTCTGAGTTCGAGGAAATGTTCGTGGGTGTTGGCGCTAAGCGTGTCCGAGAGCTTTTCGCAACCGCTCGGAAGAGACAGCCTGCTATTATTTTCATCGATGAATTGGATGCTGTTGGTGGGAAGCGCAGTCATAGAGACCAACATTACATGAAACAGACCTTGAATCAATTGCTGGTGGAAATGGATGGTTTCTTGCAAAGCGAAGGCATTATCGTCATTGCTGCGACTAACTTCCCGGAAAGTTTGGACCTGTATGTGCTAGGCTTGTCATATCTGGTGCCGACGTCTCTGACAATTGTTTGTTTAGTGCTTTGACGCGTCCAGGCCGATTTGACAGGATTATCGCTGTCCCTTTGCCCGATATCCGTGGTCGAGTCCAACTACTTCAGCATTTCATGAAAGAGGTGGTCGCAAGCGTTGGTACGCTTTTTCTCTTACTCTGTGCAATCCAATCACTAAATCGTGTTGGGCTTACCGTTAGCTGTTGATCCTAAAGTACTAGCGCGGGGTACGCCAGGTTTCTCCGGTGCCGAACTGCAAAACATGGTGAAGTGAGTGCAGCATGCGCTTTTCCTGTCTCTCAGAGACTTTGACACGTCATATATCAGTCAGGCTGCTATACAAGCATCGAAGGAAGGTTATAGCGAGGTCACATTAAAGCACTTTGAATGGGCCAAGGCGCGTGTTCTTCATTTTCTGGGTAATCTAGGATGATTATATAACCCTATCTCACTTTGATGTAGGACCGCATTCTTTTGGGAGCCGAGAGGAAGAGTGCATACATTGACGAGAAGAACAAGTTGTTGACCGCTTATCACGAGGTGCATCATCAACTACACGGATCCCGCGTGAAAATTTCGAAGCTGATGGATGGTGGTAGGGAGGACATGCCCTGACAGCTCTTTATACGGATGGTGCTATGCCCCTTCATAAAGTCACGTGTGTGCCGCGTGGTCATGCGTTGGGCGTTGTACGTGCCGATGGTGACCCTCCAGGCTTGAAAATTATACTGATACTTGCATTTATTAGACTTCCCAACTTCCTGAAGATGACCGGTATTCAGTAACGCAAACGGAGTTCAAAGCCACAATTGACGTTTGCATGGGTGGTCGCGTAGCGGAGGGACTTAGCGAGTTTTTTTCACCCCGATCTCCCACAACTGCTGACTTGAGATTTTAGTTTACGGGACAGGGGGCCTTACAAGTGGTGCCTCATCTGATCTCCAGCATGCCACTCGTACTGCAACCGCCATGGTCAAGGTTAGCATAAATCAAATTGACTCTCTTGGACATTACGTGACCATCTCACCGCTAATTGGGTGACATCTGTAGAAATGGGGTTTCTCTGAAAAAGTTGGTCCAGTATTCTATAGCGACCAAGATGAAGCGATAAGCCCTGCCACAAGGGAGAAAATAGATGCGGAAATCACCAAGCGAGTAACTTCTGTTGAATTGTTGCCATTATGTTAACCATGCTACTATTAGATTACTGCAACAGGGTGAGGCACGGGCAACCAAACTTCTGACGGAAAAGAAGGAGGAACTACATCGGGTGCGCGCATTTCTTCTTTCTATTGCTGTTCGCATCTCACCTGCATCCGTTTGTGTTTGCAGCTTGCGCATGCCCTGGTAGAACACGAAACTTTGGATGCCGAGGAAGTAAGGAAGGTCATCAGGGGCGAGCCAATACGGAATATCAAGGAAAAGATTTCTCACGATGAGGTCGCGGAGGTTGCGTCAGAGGAAATCCCTGCACTGACATGAGGTGCACCTTATTTTTTGCACAAACATTAGACTAAGTTGGGGGTTAGGACGTATGATGCATATTTTGTATATCTCAGGGCTGAGTTTGGGAGATCTCCTCGCTTTTTATGCGGTAGTCTTGTCCTGGGGTCTACAAAACGACCTGATTCCCGTGAAATGATATTGTCAACAGAAGGCAGTTTGAAGGAAATTTGGGGCAGAGAATATGTCATTTGTATCAAGTGAAGGTGGGATAAGTCCAGAGGAAGATGCCCCTGGCAAGCTTTACACACCGCGAGTTTTCTAGATCGCTGATTAGTTTTGTACGTCAGTGGATCGTTGTTATGCGCAACCCATCACGTTTTCGTTGTGCGATTGTCGCCTCGTCTCCGATCCTCAATGAACGGTAGCCTTTCACACAGGATCTATTACTATAGCGTGTATAGTCGTGACTAAAGTCCGTCTGGCCAACTTCGTCATGGCGATGGCTTTCCCTTCAGTTCCCGACGTGGACAGTACTTTTGGCGTCATCGATTACCAGTTGCCAGAACCGAAAACGGAAATGAATCGCTATGAAGACGTCATGCTGCAATTTCACGCCACACAACGCCACGCAGTGACAGATGTGACCTGGTCAACGGAAGTTTTGGTGTTGATAGACGCTGACATGATGTTACCCAATCACGTATTGAAGTAGCAACATGCCGCAGATCCAGAAACTCCAACCAATCTAACGCTAAATCCGCACCATGCTCTGACAACAAGCCGTACATCCTCGTAACTTCTTCAATTCAATGTGAGTAAATTAGTTAACATTCGCGGTACCATGCGAGCATTAAATCTACATCGCGAAAGAGCCACGCACCTATTTGGCGATGACGTTTTGCCTCACGTTCGATTACTGAACACCGAGCAGAATGCGGCGACAGGGGACTATATATCGTTTATCTGAACTGTCACTACCTCAACAAAGAATGCCGTTTCCCGGTAGACCTTCTTGTTACAATCATATATGCCAAACAGACTGTCAAGGCTAGTGATATCGGTACCGTGAATTTCGCATGTTTCATCAAGTATGTGATAGCTAAATCCCGTTGCAGGTTTTCGCCTTTCACCGGATGCCTATGTAGGTTGGTCAAAAGCGTTTAGTCTCAACAAGGGAAGCTTTTATCGCAGATATGCATAAGGTTACCTCCTGGTGCCGCATTGATTTCCAAGAGAATGGGGATTTGTGTCATAGTGCCTACAAATGCCGATTCCAGCGCGGGGTTTCCAAGTCGTGGAAAAACTTTCAGAACCAGGACCAAGCAAAGAAGAGCAAAGACTACCGATGACATTGACGCCGCGTCAATTCAGCTTCCTTGATCAGTTGTGGATTTCATCGTTTGACAATTTTGGTCAAATAGAGAGGGGACCTGGAAGATGTACGGCAACATGCATGTCCTGTCACATCTGATTGACCGAGGTGGGAACATGGTTTAACATGGTTGACTTGCAGGAGCGCATAGCAATGTCAATACTCATGTAGTTGACGTCGCTCTTCCAAAAACGACTCGAAGGGCAAGTTGGGGGGGTTTCTTCAGCGACAAATAGCTGTTAACGGTATAATTGAATTACATCGTGATGACAGTGCGATCAAGCGGAGACGGAAAATTACAGCCCACATGCCAGTTCATATTTCGGATAGGAGCTAAGCTTGTAACACAAGCCATCTTTGGAGGTGCGACGCCGCTAAAACGCTTCAGGCCTTTACTCTGACTCATCAATGCATCACGAGCCGGCCCCCAAGTAGGTCACCGTTTAAAGATCCGTTCGTAACCAGTCGACCTGGACCTTGTCGATGAGTCCCTGGCATTCTGCCGCTTCACCCCCCCGACCGGTTTTGTTTTGACGGACAAGTCTCATATGTGGTCTCACAAAATGTCGATTTATTTA
Source organism: Suillus fuscotomentosus (assembly GCF_016647785.1). Taxonomy (NCBI): domain Eukaryota; kingdom Fungi; phylum Basidiomycota; class Agaricomycetes; order Boletales; family Suillaceae; genus Suillus; species Suillus fuscotomentosus. The sequence continues at coordinate 189,024 of NW_024539518.1, forward strand.
TAAACATTCCCGGAATCCTTGACTATCCTGGACGCCTTCGAGCTTCAGGGAAACCAAAAGGGGATTGATACCCAGGAAGAGAAGCTTGTCAGTAAGATCGTGCCTTTTGCATGTTCCACGGAATGGAGAAAGGGTCCACGAGTTCGGGAAGCAATTTCCTTGGGTGGAATACAAGCTCACGTCTCCATTGACCTCCCGCAGGACCCCCGAATATAGGTTGGGAGACCTGATTTTGTCCGGACAAATTGTCGAGGTCCAAGGGTCGTATGCGCGATGCAATCAGGACAAATTGGGGCCAGATCCTTTATCCGGAAAATACAAGCAGGATGACGAAGGCCTGGTCTCCAGAAAATTTTGAGGTGGATTATATCACAAGGTGCTCACCTGAGCAATGTTTTCTTAGCATTCCAATTTGGAGCGAATTGCGCATGCTGTTCTACTCGGAGAAGGTAGGTGTGGCATATGGTCAGGATCAGTTTTGCAACACCGTTTCTTTCGATCGACTCACTAATCTTGTTGATTTTATTCATGTCAGTTTATTCTCAAGGTGGCGAGAAAGCGACCCTCATGCTTGACAATCACAGGTGAAAAGTATTGGGGTTATCTCGTATCTTGCTATGTAAATTTACATGTCGGATCTACAAGCTTTTAGGTTTGCACATGCCCCCTCTGATCACTTCCCGAGAAGGCTCCCGGGATAATTTCCCCTCAGTGCCGATGGCTGAATGCTCAGTAATCGCAGTGCTTTAGGAATTGGCCAAGTCGAGGAAGGGAGGTTCTAGTACTCGGGCCTCCGCTGCACGCGTAGGGCCTCTGATAGCGCCCAGAAAGACTGGACAAGCCTCTATAGGAACACTCTATGATGATAGATAATGTAAATATACTAATCTGACCCCGGACCACCAAGGTCAACGCGGCACATAAATTGACGAATTTTCGAAAAAATATTGGGATCAGGGCACCCGGGGGTCGTGCTCGCGCCCATCGGCATGAACGTCGATCAATTACAAACAAGGTTAAAGGGTGAAAATTTCGCCCAAAGTTCGCACCGTCATCCCTGAGATCTTGAGACCCGTACTTTTTTGCCAAAGGTCTCTGCTATAGGCCAAAAATTGGTATGACACGGGAGTTGGCGGACTTGTACCGCGAGATTTGAATCGTATGTAATAGTTAATTATACTGCGCACACGTACTCTCGGCTTAAAAGCAGGAGCATTCTCCCCGTCTCTACCTCTGTATACCTCAACACCGACGACCTTCTTCATCTGCGTACGGTACGGTAAGTCGTTGGCAATAACGATGCCGCCGGGAAGATCTCACGAAGTCACTAAAAGCAGTGCCTTTGGTAAACTCAAAACTTGTCGCTTGCTTATTAGCGTTGTCCTACCGCCGCCGACGAAGTGTAAGACCCATTCAAGCTTCTCGTATCAAAACTGAAATAGCCCTTGTTCCATATCCTATCAGATGTGCTATCGACAGCTGCGTTTCACAAAAAATACGGCATGCGGTCATCTTACATTCCAAGGCGACACTTACATTGACTGTCTGGCACGAGACTGCATCCTCAGCACAAGTCATCCGACCACGTGCGGATCGCCGGCGAGACCATGCAATTGCCGTCGGTATTATAGGTAAGCCACCATCGTGATAGCTTTTTTTGCTTCCGCGAAGCTTTCTGTCGCTTATTGTTATTCTCCAGTCAACCCCAGCGGCTGGTCACATCAGAAGTATATCCTGTTCCTCAATTTTAAATTTGGTCTGGTGCTGATCCGTCATCTTCACAGCGTTCGTCCGGAATATGTCCACAGTGCCCCCAATGACAAGATCCACCTAATCTGACATATCTCACCACTGGCTGCGACACTGTATATATATATCTATCACATCTTGGATCACCTAATGCATTCTTCCAATCGTCCAGCAGTGCTCACGTCTGCCACCCTGGTGGTTTCAGGGATTCCCTTGCTAGAAATTATATCTCTACTATGTATAACTACACATCCAAGCCCAACAACGTATCATCATCAATCCCACCGTCTCCATAATCGATATCCATATCGTCTTCCTGCTCTTGTTGTTGCTCCATGAGCAGTGCTTGTTCCTTCTGCTTTGCTTGCGCTTTCTCAATATCATCCAGTGTCCATAACGATACACCAGTCTGATTTTCGTTTGGATTCTGCGAGATTGTGCGCATGAACAGCTTGGAAAGTGTCAAGGCCATATCCGTAGAAAGATTAGAAGCAACCTCCGTGATGTATTGATTTATCCACCGGGGTAACTTGGCCCGTTTGTCGGCACGAGCAAAACGCTGTCACGATTGGCAAGTTAGTTAAACGACTATTTGCAAAACATAGACTAACCTTGTCTGCGAACACCATCAGACCCCAGTCAGTCTTACCTCGCAGGACACGTCCAACGCATTGAGCGGCGTTGCGCATGGCATCGAAACCAAGGAACTCGGATTCTCTTATGCGGTATGCATCACGCAAATACTCCAACCGTGCTTTTAATATACGGCTCTCCGTGTATTGATATGGGACCCTATTGCGATTCTATCAGTTGCCGGCTCTAATGTATGAATTCAATCACGAACCCAAACATGATCACAGCTCTCCCATAGTTGTGATCAAAATCGATACCCTCTGACACTTTTCCACGCGCGACCGACAGAAGAACAGCTCCTCGGCCATTATCGCAAGCCTGCAGTAACTGTGAGTGGTCGAACTTCTCTGTGGCATAGGTACTTCTCACTCGGCGATAGTTTTCCAAAGCAATGCTCGTCTCGTTTGCATCTGGCGTTTCCACAAATATTAACTTGTTCTTCCAGACCTCGTTGAGAATACCCTAAGAAAATGATGAATAGGGTTTCGTCTCTTGGGGTACATAGATTTACCATATCATTCCAAGCTGCGACGATGGACTCCATATAAAGATAACTAGGGAAGAAAGCCACAATGCCGTCCGGTACGATCTTGCTGTACTCGATGAGAATACTTCCAAAGTTGCGAACTACAGCAGGGTCGTTTCTGACTTCGAAACGTGAACTGATAGCGACTTGGTCACTTCCTCGCGTGATGACCTTATATTTTCAGTGGACAAGAGCACAGAGATTAGCAAGACAACTCACTAACGGTAAGAAAGCATTGCGTGTGAGCGTCATAGGATAAGTTTCTTGCACGACGGGGGTGAATTGCAGCATCTTTGGATACATGTCCAACGGGGAGATGGTTCCTGAAGTGATTACGACGCTGCTGAAATGCTCGAATACGGGTTTGATTGCGAGCGACGGGTCCAGGCATCTGAAATTAATGCTCAGTAGGCAAAGAAAATTCAGAATAGATAACCAAACTCTCACGTGAAGTGGAAGATGGGATTAGGAACGGTCGCGTTATCGGTTTCGAATGGTTCAAGAATAAGAAGAAACCCTGTAACAGAGTTAATATCGACATTCATAAGAATTAGAGTTCAAACCCTTTTCGTAAGTTGCAACGAGGGTTGCAAAACTTGCGACCTTCTGCAATGCCGAGTACTCATCTAGCCGATTCAGCTCCAATGTACGGATCATCGACTGTAGTCTCTCTGCACAAAACCTGAAGGCTGATGTTAAAGAATACAGGCGGAAAGAAAACAATACTTGCCGCAGTGGTCGCCGCTCAATGTAAGTAATGTCTTTTAAGTGCTGTAGAAACGACAATGGCGTTTCCGCAACGACATGCAAAACGCGCATCCTAGTCTATGGTAACGGTCAACAGAGTGTGCCGCATAGGTGTCAGACCAAAAACCTTGAGATATTCCACGAATCGCTTCAAAAATGCCACAAAATGTTCGGCCTTCCTGATGTTTCCTGGAACAGCTTCTTTTAGGAGGTCGTCTGGCAAAACTTTCCAGAAAATTTCAGTAGAGTGGAAAGCTGCTTTCTTTCTCGACGAACCTGGGTTGGCCATGAATGCGTCTTCATCAGAAGCTTCCGCCGCCGATTCCTGTAGCCCCTCGACAAGTCTCGCATACTCGTCCTGTAGTTTGGCCGCGTCCGTTTTCTTGATCCTAAAAATATACTTAAGTGCTACGATCACAACAATATATAAACCACTAGCTCGTCTATTTTTTCACCCAATTTCACAACGCTGCGTGCAGCTGAATCTAACATCGGTCGGGTCAAGTCAATGCTCAATGACTCGATGCACACATTGTCTGCGATGGATTATAGAAAATTCAAATAATTATTCGACAAGGCTTACCGATATTGTGAGCTTCGTCAAAAACGACGATGGCGTCTTTTGAGAGTTCTTTGGAAACTTGTTCGGCAACTTTGGGATCAAGCAGATAGTGGAATGAGTAGATGATGACATCCACGAACGGCATCTTGTGCAGTTGATGAGGGGTAATGTGTGATATTGATGTCACTCACCATTCGCCGAACTGTGAAGTATGGACATGTCGTGTTTTCACGCCCGTGCTGAAGAACGTCGGCTAGTGTCCATATGCCAGGGGGTATCAAGGAGCCAGGTTCACCTTTACCCAGGTTCTAAGACGACTTAGCACCCATGGGGCAATTGATGCAAATTTCAATGACTCACCTCGTGCCAATCGCACAATTCGACTGAACCTGGATCTGCGCGACCTTTCTCGCATGCAGCAGAGTTAGTGAGGTCTCGACAACGGGCGTCGACTACCTTGCCCTTCTTCTCCTTTGAGACCTAGAAAGTTAGCAGACGGAGAAACGTAAGCTGTGGAACGGGCTCTTTATAACGTGTGTACTCACGTCTGGGTGTATGCAGAGGTTCTTCCTACTCGTGAGTCCGAGTCCCATGAAACTTGCTTCTTTTGCTTCTTGTTCGGGAGTCTCCGCAAACTTGATCCGGTACGCCATGAGACGCTTCAGCTCGGCCAATGCTTTCTCGATCTCTGGAACCGTCCGCGAGCAATAGATAAGTTTCCGTTTCGTGGGGTAGAACTAGCGAGAAGCGTTAAGAAACATGCTATGATGCGAGCTTGGAAACATACCTGTTGATATGACACAATTAGAGACAGCAGTGAAACGGTCTTCCCTGTTCCTGAAGGCATCTCCAAAACGCAATGCCCCTAGAGGAAAGCAGTCAGAAGGGCACGTCCAGGACAATATCTACTTGTGCCGTACCGTTGCATCCAGGGTTCTTTTGAGATCGCACATGTATGCATATTGTTCTGCAGGTGACAGAGTTAACGTGGAGTATGGCTGGCATTTGAATGTACGAACCAGGGTAAATCCGGTCATAAGGGAAGACAATCTGAAGTAGAGAACTTCAGCATCATTAATGTCCATCAAACATAACAATACAAACAGGTAGGTTGTCAATAAAGAACTTCATGAACACCGATGGTGGCAAGGAAGTCCGAGTCAGACAGACCTAATTACGAGGCAGCGTGACCGTTCGTCACAATCGCGTTAAATGGCGCACTATTCTAGCAGCACGGTTTATTCAACGCCGACACTCCAAGCAACTCAATTCTATGGTACTCTGGATACATTCACGGCTAATATCACGCTGCAGCATGTTCTTGCCTTAGTGAACAGTAAGCCGATACGCCTTTAATTGTTCTCAACATCACTCCCGCCACATCCAACAGCTCTTACATTTCCGCTACCTTCAGTGCATCTTGCATAATTCTCCGCGAGATCCGTATATTGCTTTGGAACACTACCAGGCTGTAGCAACTCATAAGCAACGCGAAGGTGTCAAGGTCTGCTCCTTCAGCGCCATTCTTTTCTCCCTCATCCATGGGCCTTCGTCTGATGCATACATCCCACCCGCCCTCACTCTGTAAAGTTTACGGAGACTTTCTGACGCGATCCTTTGTCTCGCAGTACCAACCACTCGCGATAACCTAGCAGATGCCTGGTAGGAACTTCATGTGTCACAAGCCGGTCACCGTCTGTGCCGCCCAAGACGGCCAATACAGCGATTAGTTCTGCCTTTGATATGTTGCGGCGACAGCGAACAACCCCGTTGGACGCACAGTCCCCTTCAAGCTGGTCAAAGTGCCCTGCGTCTGCCAGCAGACGCAAAAGTATTGACGGCGGATCTCAGCCTGCTCTTAGTGACTCAGAAGTGCGCAACTCCTTCTATGTATATCCACCCGTTGAACCTAACTACAATTAGTCGTCTTTCTCATCCCGTCTCAGTATGTTCGGTCGAACGCGCGCGCTGTCAAATCCAACGAGTCCTTCAAGCATTTCCATAGGACTATTCTTCTCCAACACGACTGGCGCGTCACCTTTCGCGCGGCCACACTCCCGCACAGTCTCAGCCCTCCACAAACATTGGGATCCACTACTTTTCTCCAGACTGGGATCACCTCTCTTCGGGAGAGTATTCACCTGACATGGACTCATTTTTCGATTACCCACAGGAAGGCAACAGCTTTGCGCGCCAACTCTCCTCGTTGCCCATGCCACGCTCAGCACCTGATTCAGACTCTGGCGAGAACGGTCCATCCATCTTTAGGCTTAGTTACGGAATGGTCAGCAACATCGTCAACTTTGTCTCTGGAACCTACGGAGCGGCTGGAGGCATTGCAGAAGGCCAACGCAGAGCTTGGGTGCAAGCTGATCGAGGCTGAGAGCACACTTGGGAACAGGCTAAATGAGCACGACATGGATTTGGATGAGATGCAGGGGCACTTAGAAGAACTCAAGGGTGGACTCACCTCTACCAAGTGGGAGGAGAAGGATCTCCGAACGAAGGGGATACGTAATGTATGAAGTACTCGGACAATGTCTGTCGAACGCGCACAAGGTGCGATGGCATCCAAGTGAAACGCCTTAAGGTTTGATGGACAGATCAGTGAATCAGGAGTTATCGACTTGGCTAGAAGTCCACATCATCAGTTTACGCTGACTGCTTCTGAAGTTCTGGACCCAAGAAGTAACCTTAACTCTGACCTCAACTTTACGGATGGGCCGGCTTTTAGAAACTAACCGCGTAACGTTAGCGCGCTCGGCAAAATTATTGTGCACTACTGAGTCCAGTAACAGTGGGATCCGGTATACGTGTACATGGGATATGATGGGGTCCAGTAGGTTTGAAGAAGAAGATAACAAGACTAGGATTACTAGGATACACTACGCGTACGGGAAGCTTTAGGAAAGGTCTCGTCTAGGTTTAGGGCGTTTAGGACGGCATTTACATCGTTTCGGCGCTGCTGGTTAGTTTAGCGATCCCGATTTGATGACAGAATGACTTGTAAAATTTTACAGCCCGACTTGCAACAATCTTTACATGTACAACAAATTTACAGCATCTTTGGCAACGTTGCTCCTACAAGTTACATAAGCGCCTCTAATGATTTGTATTCTGTGAGCCGCCAAGAACCGTGCCTAGCCTCATGATGGTTTTATGAACTGACTCAATTGAAACTGCAAACCAGTTCTACTATTATTATATCTGGCTGATACCATAGTCTCCACAATATAATAGATTTAATACGTCACAAAAAAACTTCTACCGAAATATATGCTTCTAAAGTTACATGTTGTAAAAATCAACTGTACTGGAAGTCCGCACAGATGTCCAAGAAGGGTGACGTGAATTGTCAGATTGTACAACAGAGAGAACCGTAAGTCCGTTGAATCCAAGAGTGTCAATATAGCATTCATTCAAACATAACGTCAAGTGTCTTTCAGTCCGCGGCAATGGACTGGGCCGAGTTCCCAAGGATTTGCTGAACAGTATTGGAGCCGGTACTACGAAGAGGTCAGTACATGTCAGAATAGAATGATTGGACCACGAACATAGCGTAACCATCATTGGGGGACTCGCCAGTGGTTTGTTGGGGAGTGGGTGTCTCTCCTGGGCTACTCGGCGTAGGCGACTCTCCAGTGGTAGTAGAGGGACTGATAGTAGTACCCGGTTCAGCTGTAAGGCCGGACTGACCCCACTGGTACTGCACTATGCCGTTGAGTCCCGAAGCAATACCAGCTTATCAAATATTTGTGAGGCTGGAAAAGATATTAAGGATAATATTGAAGAACGCACTATCAAGCCATGTCGTGTAAGTTGTTGCTTGCTGTTGGTCGGTCACGCCATAACCAAGCGTGGATTGTCGCTTCGCAAGATTTTCAGAAGCAAATGGAGCAACCGTAGAGTTGAATGGCACGAAGTCAGGAGCATTGGCTTGCGTAACTAGACCAAAGGCAGTGAGCACCGCAGGTTTCCCGACGCTGAGATGAACATCAGACATCCAGATACGTTCAATAATTACAAGATGCTCACGCAGCAGCACTTTGGGCCTGAGTGGTGATCCACTGGGCACCGTTTTGCTCTATACTTTGCCAAGACGGAACATTCGGGTCATCAGGACCGTATGATTGCTGGTCGGGGAATAGCTGGAAGGAAGAGAATCCAATATCTGGAATGTTCGAGATGTCTTGACTGTCGACGCCATATGAACCGTCATACAGTGACCCCGAAGTCGAACTCTGTTGCCTCTTGGTAGCTGTAAAACATAATCAGCTGATAAACTGCTATGATGTGTTTGGACTTGCCTGTAGAAACCCACCGTCCTCTTACTCGTACACCGTCTTCTACCAGAGTCCCTGCACGCTTCGCAACTTCTCTGTTGCGGCGTCTCCTCTCAGATTGTTCTCGAAGAATTTGTTTCTTGGTCACGGGTTTTGCTTGGCTGCGCTTCTTTTTCCCAGGAGCCGGAGATGTTACAGGAGGTGCTGGTGCTGTCAGGGGATATAATTTCGTGCAATCTGGACACAGATATCCTCCGACACTAGATCAGCCGTCAGACGGTGCCTATGATTTTTATCGACATTGTGACATACCCCGAAGAGATGAGGTGGTTTGGATCAATGCTGCGGATGTGCGCAGCTACCGTCGCATGCCAGGCCGTGATCGTTTCTGTCGTGCAGGTAGCAGATGCTGGCAAGGTAGAGTTGCACCTGAATCAAGTGTATTGAGCTGAGCGGCTCCGAAATATAGGCCATCACGTACCTGGCGTCATTAGCCAATTCATAACTGAAGACCGATGGACTGTTCACGTAGCGGGAGACCACTTGCGTCGTATAATTCAGGAAAGACGTTAGTACTGACGGATTCGTATAGAACTCGTCATGAGTTTGGAGGCCGAATTGGCGAACGTATGTATCCATGCCACCTAAAGTCATGATCAAAAAGATGCAGGGATCAAGAGTCTGGTCAAGACCAACCGTAGTTGTTAGATAGATAATTGCGAGGACGAGTGGTGTTCGAGAGTGGCACAGGGTCCCAGTTGTTCGTAAGAGATAGGAATGACATATAGGCCTTGCTCTTCAGCCAATTGAATGACTGTGTCAAGCTTTTGTAGGCCGTTTGGCCCATTGTTGACGGTAACGGTACCATTCTGAATAAGCTGTAACCAAGTGCCATTCACGGGGATGGTATCCACATCTGACCGTGATTGATTGTATCATTTGCATCGAAAGGGTAAAACAGGGATAAATACCATTGAATGCCCATAATCTGACGACCTTGATGCCAAGAGCTGATATGTTTGCCAGCGTGTTCCGTATATCCTCGTTCGTGTTGAGCGTAGGTAGCCAATAAACATTGGTACCGATGTACTTCAATGAACTGATTGAAGATGAGTTATTAGAGGTTCACATCCAACATGAATTGATCCATACCTCCCGTTCACCACAAAGCCAGAGCCACTGGTGCTTACAAAGGGACTGGAAGCCCTTGTATCAATGGTTCGTGATGGAATGGCAGATACCACGGAGGCCCAAAGGATGCTGAAGAACAACGTCCCCCAAGGTAGGAAGTTCATGGTAGCGTACGTTACACACACCAGAGGCAACCCGACAATAAGGGAGAGGCGAGAAATGAAAATGCAGACATCGAACTATAAGTAGGGTAGACCCTAGTACAGGTAAAGCTTCTGTACTACGTGCCTGACAGGAAGGCACGCCGCTTCGAGAACATCATGCGTGTGACTCGTGTTTGTTTCCAATCGAGCCAGGCGTCAATACTCAATACCGGTGTTCAATCCGAATGTGCGTGATGTTGGAAAGAACCACCGACAGCAAATCGGAAAAATACCTAGTAGCAGGCGGACAAACGGTCCATCCGAACGGAGATCACATGTGGTGCGGGGGGGATACTGGAATTGACTGACATGAGCTGATGGCGCGAAATGTTATCATAATCATGTTCACAAGCCTGTCGACAGACACAGTCATGGTGCCAACTTGACAGGGTCTCGTCCTGCCGACGCCTGCGACGTTTCGATCCGAGTCCCTACGGATATTTGCCGCCACCGCCTTGAGTAAATTCACAAACTTTGAAACGCATGCTACGACACACGTTTCCCTGCAGGCAAGTGCTGGCAGTGGGCGGTGTATGTAACATTACATGACGGAGCACAGCCAAAGCACAGCAAAGTAAACTGATCAACTAAATTTGGAAATTAGTGCTGACGCGTGGGGGAAATGATGGCCGACTCATCAGCTCGAAAATATCTTTGCAGGTACCCCTTGAATTTCTGAATACTCATGTGGTCTTAGCTTTCAGCTCCCCGCAACAATAACACTGAGCCGAGTGGTCAACGTTAACATCTTATCAAGATAGTTACCTGACACGAGGTTCTCGCAACCTTACGAAACTTCTGTTGTTCATCAAATTTCCAAACTTTAAGCTTGAGCGCTTGAGTTACAAGCAGGTTGCAGCTCCAATGCTCAGAGCACTTTCGAATTTGCATACTCGCCCGTTGCGTGTCTATGCACCCCTAGTACCCAGACATCGTCGGCTCAAATCACAGAGTACGGGCAATCAGCCCACATCACGACGAAAAGATGCAGCTGCGGCGGATCAACCCGCTCTCATTGAGAATCCCTTCACCCAATCCACATTGTTTACTCTGGACTTTTTCAAACGCCTGGCCAAATTTTCCCTTATAGGTGTCTTTGCACTCGGGATCACCGGATGGACAGTATTCGAGGGTTTACATATGTGGGTAGAGAACGTCGAACTCGCATGCGATCAAGATAGCGAAGTACGCAGATGGGAGTGGGATCACGAAGCTGAGAAGTGGTCAGGCGGGGACGGAGGTGGAACGGACCCGGCACTCGGGTTCAAAGGCAGGCATGCTGTTCGTAGTGCATGGATTGCCGAGAACTGGGGAACGGGCTCAGGAGCGATCATCAGCCGCTCGAACACACTTTCGGGACGAGGCTCCCAGGGTACAGGTAGTCTCAATGTTGTAGAGGCTCGCCTGGAAGTCTCCCAAAAATTCATGGCTCTTGCCATCACCATTATCGAAGGCAAATTGCCGTCCGGCAAGTTACGCCCACAAACTATGGGCGAGCTACTCGCCCGCCATGCTTCCATTCTCGAGCGGATGGGGACGAGGGATGCACTTTTGCAGGCCCGGTCCCGGTATGAGCGAGTGTGGGCTGGGCTGCCCGCCAAGGGTGCGGATGCTGCACGAGTTGCATTAAAACTCGGGGACCTTGACTATCGTCTTGGAGACTTTGAGGACGCCCTTGGATGGTGGGCGCGGACTATCAACCTCACCCAGGGCACTCAGCAAGCAAATCTTTCGGCTCCTGAATTAACACAAACCATCCCTTCATCTCCGTGTGCACAACGCACGCTTGCCTCCACGTTGGTATCACTTTCCGCGTACTATTCCACCTCTGGCTACCTTAAGCAAGCGCAACATGTACAGGAGTCCGGACTCGATCTCCTACGCTCGATTCCGTCTCCTTCCAGAATTTCAACAGCATCTCCGCCACAGGCATTGCATTCACTATTTCTACTTCACCGATCGTCTCTACTTTCCATTCACCTCGCGGAAGTTCTCTACGCCCTCCGCGCAGCACCTGAACAGTCCATACAATGGCTCTCGCGCGCTGCAGAATCTTCCGAGCGAGTTGCTCTCGCCCTTGCAGGTCTCCCATTCACCCATCCTGATGCACCAGGCTCGACAATTCCCCATCCGCCCGCCTCGGAAGCATCCCTAGTTCCCGTGTATGCGAAATCGAATGCAATGCGAAAGCCAGCTAAAAGCCTTCTCCGCGATGCTCGCCGGACGGCTGCCGAAGCCTGGAATCTCATGGGTATATTGAAGGAAGGCGAGAAAGATGGCACGGAACGCGCCCTTGAGTGTTATGAACGCGCTCTGGGGTGGGCAGGTGTTGCAGCAGACCGTTCTGGCGGCATTGGTGAGCCTGGGGAAGGCACACCAGAAGCGGAATGGAAAGTACTTTGGAATAACTACGTTCGTGTGCGCGAAGCGACACGGAAGCAAACGGCAAAGAAAACAGAACCCTAGATTGAATTCGTCATCTGCTGTTTGTGGCTGATTTGTCGGATAACTCGCTGTCTTTTACTATTCTCATTCAGAAGCAATTAAGATATGCCATGATGGGCATGGCGCATGATATACGATATATGATAGTCAAGTGACGTTCTTATTATTGGGGTGGTGGCGGCAATGGGCGGTCGGACCAGTTCATCTTGAGTTCATGCACTGATTTTTTGAATTATGTAAGCTTGTATGTGCACGCTTAGCGGGGCGCGCGGTTGGCATCACCGACTCCAACATTTCCCACATTAATACTCCTGCACTAAGCTGTCTTCGACTTCGACGACAAAGTCACATTGTGATATCTGGTTTGATTCGAAAACGATATATCCGAAAGTGCGGCTACAATCGGTACAAATACAATCGTACATCGATGCATCATGGTCCTAGACAGGTTTTCCCTGATGGCCTTGACAGTCCTTGTCACTGGCAGTCCAGCATATCCCAGATTATACACGGCCGCCTCACCAGTGAATAACCCTTCATAGACGAAGGAATACAGCCGTTCCTTCTAATAAGGCGCAACATACTTGTGCCATCATTCACTGACACCGTGACACCTATCATCACATGTTCACAACACCATGCAGCTATGCGGGTTTGCAAATGGCGCTGCACTCATATGTTTTCCTGTCGCGGAACATACCCAATGTGACACCCGCGGGTTGCTCCTACATTACAGATCTTACGGTCGGATTACTACAGTTGCTTCCATATCGGTGAACCATATTTCACTTTTTCCCCTTACAGCCTCTAATATTTACTGTTTTCCCTGTGCTGGGCAACAACAGGGTCCTCTCTTTACGATACAATTCGGGCGGAATACCCTCATAATCAAGGGACTCGATTCACCCAGCGCCGAGGCCCGCGACTATCGCACGTATTTTTGATACATCGGAGTTATACGGAATTATAATCATCACAAGTATTCACTTTGCACAAATCTACCAGTTATGACAACCAAAGGATTTCAATGCATATCAAGCTGTTTGACGGCCACTGCAGGATGTGTGTCACGTCCAGGCAGAGCGCCCTTGCCATTTCGCCCGACCAAGATCGAAAAATGAAATCTTTCATCGATATGAAAGTAGCGGCTGTAATGCCTCGAGTTCCGCTTGTCCTCCACTTCCCAAAGTTGGTGAATGAAGCTACATCGCTCTCACAGGCTCTCGCTTGTATCATATAGCTGGACACATGTCCTAGTTTGAAAATCAACGGCATTCCTGAATCCTTACTAGGTTGATGACAGTCGACTTCACCGTCACAAGACGTGGTCTGACGTGGCCCGTGGATTCCTGCTAAGTTAATCATTGCTGATCCCCCTCCAGTTAGGCCCGTGACCAGCCTGGCTTTAAATTATACCCTGCGGACAAGTCGTGTAGCGAAGCCAGGCTAGTCGATCTCGGAGAGATTTGGCAGACGAAGCACGGAGTTTGAATTTGCGTCTACCGTCATGCAGACTGTTAAACCTGCAACCATGTGCATGAGGTTTATCATTACTTCTGTCCCACCTTTGTCGTGTGCTGCTTTAGAAGCTATCGACAGTTTACCAGAGGACTTTACGGAAACCCTTTCGACGAAACATGGCAAAGCCAGCAAACTCTCAAAGCTTTCGCACAACTCGACTTTATTTCGCAAGGAACACAACATCCTATATTCTTTCAGCTCAAATGCATGATATCATTATTGATAGTGCATAATACGATGTCCATGACCGTCATTGCCTACGAACAATTTTTAAGATGGCCAGGTTTTGCGATCTCGGTCAAGGCTCGAAGGATTAGGAAATCCAAATCAAAGGTCAACAGGTGGCTGATGTTGGGGCATGGGTGGAATGCATTCAATGGTATCATTTTATTATTCTATTCAACGTTCGGTACTACTACTCCATGCGATATGCATACATGCTGTTTGAGAGGCATACCTGAGTACTTTGAAGTTTGTACGGTGTGAAGCAAATTTCAAACCCCGCGATTCGCCTGCCAATATCGACCATCTCAGAGACGTTGGTTGCGAGTCCATCCTCCAGTGGTACAAGTCATCGCCAATGCATCACTCTGGGCTTTTATATGATGGTTCATATAAAAGACACATATGGGAACGGTTTGTAAGTATCTGCCTACAAGATGAACAAGCCATCTAAAATACGCGATCAGCGTCGTCCAAGCCCACTCATTCCCCATGCAACACTCGACTGCACGAAATGAAATCTGCCCAATATCCGTAGTGTCAGGTCGCGAATAGAAGCCCAGCTGAACGGCATCCACCAAGCATATGGATCGTACCCAAGGCTTGCGAGTTTCAGAAGTTTCTTGGTGAAGTCAATGGTTTCTAGCGCCCGTGCGTGACGCGCTTCCGCAATTTCCTGCAGAATGGTATCATCTACATCGGGGTCTTCTGCAGAGGCCTGGATGTGCTTTGTAACAGCCTCTGCAAGGAAGATTGCGTCCCTGATAGCCAGGTTCATACCCTGGCCGCCCGCGGGTGAATGTACATGGGCTGCGTCCCCAACTAGGAAAATAGCAGCGCCAAGACGTGTGAATGTGCGGTCAGCGATTGCCGAATGGGTTCTGAAACGTGTGGACCAGATCAACTGGTCGATCTTAACAGGTGTCCGGTTAAGAGAGGAATCCGATGTTATACATGCTGGACCGTATGTGTCGATCATATCCTGGATGTATTCTTTTGGTGGCGCATGGGGTGGTTCTCCGTTCTTTACCGGTATGGCACAACTTACACGGAAGACAGGTTTTGTGGTGGGCTCTCCATCTCGCGTCAGCTCCACATTGAAGCGGTTACCGAATGGTATAAGCATGAAGAAGCTGTCTGACGAAATCGTGCCATTGAGGTGACCCTCGAGAGTTAGCGGACCGGTAGGTTCGGGCTCGAATGTAACATCTGCAGCGACCATTTGAGAGAGTACATCACTGACTAGATTCGGGCTTTCTGGATCACAGAAGCCAATTCCAGCAATGGTACGGATCTAAAGATTGTTATCAGATATTATGCAAAGCTAATTTAACAGGGACTGAGCTCTCACCGATGAGCGCGCACCATCTGCGCCGATGATATATCTAGCTCTGATTATTTGACCGTCCTCAAAGGAGACATCGGTAATGCGAGAATCCTTCTCGCTCTGTTTCATTCCAACCACCCTGTGCGGACGCTGTACTCTAACTCCAAGGTTCTTCAGCTTCTGCCCCAGGGCAAGCTCCGTCACATTTTGAGGGGTAACGAGTGGGTAAGGGTAGGCAGAATATTTCTTTAGAGGGTCAAATTTGGCCTCAAAGATCTGTGAACCCCGGGATGCGATTCTGATGCTCTTCGCCTTGATGGCTTGAGACAGTAAGCCGTCTACTGCATCGATGCTGGCTAAAGCCTATAATCATAGGGTCATCAGCAGATTCCATGAACGCTTAGACCTCAGTGTACCTCGACGGTTGCAGAGTTTATGGAATAAGCCCGTGATGCATTTTGTCCTTCGACTGTGGCATCGGCAATAACGAAGTCACGACACCCGTGGTAGGCGAGAGAAAGAGCAGCTGTGAGACCAGCGGGCCCTGCGCCGACGATAAGTACCGTCGTGTTTTCAGGTAGAGACATTGTCATAAAGAATAAAATTGAGTCTGCCATCAGATGGATGCACCCGGTATATCAGTGAGGCCACCTGCAACGTCATACACGCATACAGCGGGTGGTTACGGATTCTGGAAAGCAGGAGTGAACTGCAACTGGCAAGCTACTCATCTATATCAAAGCAACGCTCATCATGATGGCCGCTTTTCCAAGCGGATCCCAGTGATAGAAGGAAGATCTTTCCTTCCGTTCGATGCCTATGGCTACTATTTTCTCAGACTAAATTAACGATGCATCGCTACATGACCTCGGCCGCTCTATGAAAATACATGTCCAGCGTAGCGCTTGAAGACCCCCTGGCAACACCTATGATATCCCATGATCCTAAAAGTAGCGCATCAGCATCATGAAGATGTTGACGGAGCATCTAGGTGGACCTGATATATCGATACCCAGAGGATTAGGACACAAAACACGTCATTTTCACTGAAAAATAAGAGTATATATTTGGCGTCAGATCCGCTTGAAGGCTCACATGCACAGCCTACCCCCAAGGAGAACGCGAAGTTG
Source organism: Suillus fuscotomentosus (assembly GCF_016647785.1). Classification (NCBI taxonomy): domain Eukaryota; kingdom Fungi; phylum Basidiomycota; class Agaricomycetes; order Boletales; family Suillaceae; genus Suillus; species Suillus fuscotomentosus. Next base: position 205,503 of record NW_024539518.1, read on the forward strand.
TTTTGGCATTACAGCAAGTCCACAGTTACATAGTACTACCGAGCAATTGAGTTTCCTCCCTTTTTGGACCCACGGTGACGTTTCGCGGGTTGTTCTTCAAATGCGGCAGCAAAGGCGGATAACATGTGGGCATCAGAGTTATCGCTAAAGAATGAGCCACGCTGTCATGGATCGTATGATTTAACCTATCGTTGAGCCACTATCCTTGCCTCCAGTAGTGCTGTCAGCCATGAAGCTATTGTGGGTTAACCTATCATGTCAAGTTTGACTCATTTATGTATTCGTCAGGAGACCGTGTTGAATATACATCTAATTGAATGTTCCGTGAACGAAATCCTGTTGGGATTCGGCCGCAGTCTGCACAACCACCTATCTACGTGTTCTGGTTAGAGAATAAATATCAGTTTGATTGCAAGATAAATAAAAACTTATCTAGATTCTAGACGAGAAAAGAAAGTGAACAAATATATGTGTAAAGCCCCAAAGGAGTTTTCTGGCACTCCGAACCTAAGAGGGCCATGAGGGCGGCAGGGCCACTACAACCCGCACTCAAGATCGTGGCAAACTCTCGGTGTTTAGGGGTGTCTCGGATGCGTCGAGTAAAGATAATGCTGATGCTTATGAATTGTGCTATTCGTAAATTCTGGAATCTGACTTTATTCTGTAGTACTTGTTCAAGTTGGTCGCGAGACGCATGCTGTCGAGGGTGCGACGGGCGGGAGCGAAAGAACGAGCACACTACAACTGCGGATACGGAAAAGGTTAGTGTACAAAGCAAAGAAGAGATGTCCCAAAAAGGATATCTGCCGACCTCGGACTCGCTTAGGACACAACATCCACAACTAACTTGCAACGTTAAATTCGTGAGGTTGTATCGTCTGCGTTGCAGCCTCCCGAGCTTATTGTTTCTGTAGGTATTTTCAGTTATAGTATTCAGTCGTTCTTTCATTTGTGTCACGAATCATCCAGGATGTCCTCCCCCGCTGCTGTTCCGACTACCCCGAGCCTTCACACGGGAGAGTCATATCAGGAGAAAGCTTGGAGAAAATTTAAGGAGCAACCACTAGTCCCTATCGGTGCGCATGATGCTACGACATTTTACAATCACTTTGTCCCCCGAATCTGATGACTCGCGCTGTACTAGGTACCCTTTTGACATGTGGTGCACTGATCATGGCTACCGTCAAAATGAAACGAGGCGACCCCCAATCTCTGAATAACTGGTTGCGTGTTCGTGTCATTGCTCAAGGTGCAACTATCGCAGCTGTCTGTGCAGGAACCTACACACTGGGTTCAACTGCTGGCGATGAAACAAAGCAGACGAGACAACTCGACGAGATACAGGCACATAGGGAAGCTCGTGCTGGCAGGGATCGAAAGGAATTCGAGGACAGGCTGAAAGCTGCGGAGAGGCAGTGGAATGAGACTGAAGGTGCTTTGTCAGGGAGGGACTCGAATACGAATATGGCCAAGGGCGACTCAACATCGAAAGCGTTGCCATCCGTTCAAGGCCAAATGCCTCAAAATACTTCGTCTCGGCCTGGCGCAAGTTGGTGGTTTAAGTGGCCGTGGGGTGGATCCTCGGCTTCCTGAAGTACTTCACGAAGCAACCAGAAATTTTTGCAATACAACGACCTGAGCTACCTATCTCTTCTCTACAGATGCATAACAATACAGTCGCCGGCAAGAACAAATTCTCATTGAAGCAAGAGAACAGCATGACGCTGAGAATTGACTATGTGACAGTCAATGCTCAACAGTGACGTCTGCTGTGTCCATGTACCATTCTGTGCAGTGCGACGAACATGATCTCTATTATGCTTTCATCATCCACACCTAGTATCCGGTATTTTCCTAGCTCACGTATCTCCTCAGGTACGCACTTCACTCTGTTCTTCGACTGCCAGCCGCGCACCGCCATACAGTTGATTCATGACTGCACACCGTCTTAATACCGAAAGCTCCTTCACAGCCTCGTTATATGCATGTGAAAGCTTGATAGGATCTTGCTCTGCCTAAGCCAATTACATCAGGATATCATGCTTGGTAGAATTATTGAGTCAAAACACACTTGGATCCCACGGAATGTATCCTCCGTCCTCCGAACGAAGTAGGTGCGAAAGTTATATGAACTGAATGATTTCGCCGTCCGCAAGGTGGAGGCATAGAGATCTAATATGGCTTTACGGGCAGGTGGAGTCGCCATTGTTTCGAAACAGAGATGGGAAGCAAAGCAAGAAGTCCCGGCGAACGCTTCCAGGACGTGTACGTAACGCTTATTATATAAGCGGAAGATTCATTACTAAATCAACTTGCGGCGTCGTGGCTCGTCAAAGTACCTCATGTTGCGGAAGGCTGAAACCGATATTCAACCTCTTCTCTCGTTTCAGCCTCCCACATCACTGCAGGTAGCTAATTTTTTCTTGATTGCCTACCCATGCAACACCACAACATTTCCTCGGGTTACCGAACAGTGGATAACTTGAAGGCACATCCAATAACTCTTGACCCTCTGGTTGCCTTCGATTCCCAGATACCGAGGATTTTGCCATAAGTGCCTTCCCATCGGGATCAGTCTTCTGTGTTTCAGGCTTTGGTGTTTCTAGGTATGATCAATCTGGGTAAGTCCTTGTCATGTTATCTATTACAAGAGGATAGTCTTGCGTGGTGCGTATGTTTCCCGACTTGTTGTACCCCGCTGGTCCTCCGAGCTGATTTGAATGGTTTCTCCAGGCATGTCTAACACCCTTGTCATCTCAATTTAAATGTCAGCTGGAGATAGTATCATATACTCACCAGACCGATCGCAGGGATCACAGATAGTGTGTACTTCCATTATTATCCTGGATGTATTTGGATGTGCGAAATGATGCAACATCGCTGTTAACCTCACGATACATTCGTTATCGTTCGTTTTGCATCAGATTCGCACTCAGACCCTTACGATATTACTTCCAATCCTTGTGACATTATACCCGAGGCGGGGGTTGTCAGTGGATGCAACGACTCGGGCTGAGAGTGCCGATAAGCTCATCGAGAATCGTTGAGACGCCGGCAGGTTTCTTCGGTGAACACATCACGCAAAGGCCTGTGTTAGATTGATGATTTAACTGGTCGGACTTAAAGTCTAGTAAAGAACGATACTCGGTATCCCGCGCGGCTTTTCGAAACTCCGTGTTGTTCAAGCATTCCGCGTGTGTGACACTGCCTCGCAGAGCCACAATCAAGTCTTCCATACATCCAGTTGATCCAACTGACGACTTCCGGTTCATACTTGACAGTGCTTATGGCTATGAATCAAGCCAGGAATGAATATTCATCCACATTATGGCGCCAGATGGTGATGTTATATCTAGCAGAAACGACGTCCATCAAGTTTGCCACCCCTCATTCCCATCCCTCGAATGACTATGCATTCGCCACTGAGCGTGACATATTAAAAGTCTATGAAAGTACGAACTAAGTACACGAGCCTAACAATGGAGAGGTGAAGGTAAAAATAATGGAATTATATCCACAAAAATTGCTCATTATCTTCTCCCCAGTCCACTCATCGCCCATGCCATCCTTGCTTGCATGAAGCCAAGCTTTCCGCCAAGCCACATCACCCAGTCTCGCACAGTAGTAATCGAGATTGGGAACAGCCACGATATCTTCTTATCTTGCGTCCCAAAAAGTGAATTTAAGTTCTTAGTAAATGAAATCACTTCTAGAGCGCGTGTGTGCCTCTCCTCCGCAAATTCACGCAAGATATAATCAGTGTCGATGCTCGAGGGCTGCGAATTAGGCTGCAAAGAAGACGCATTTATATGCTTTATGAGAGCGTCTCCAAGGAACACTGCGTCACGGATCCCAAGGTTCATGCCCTGGCCGCCTGCGGGAGAGTGGATGTGCGCCGCATCTCCGATGAGAAGGATGATACCACCACGTTTTGTAGTGGATTTATCAGCCGCTACTGTAGCACCCTGAAGCTCGTCTCCACCAAGACGGGTGAACGCCTTTTCGGCGATTGCGGAATGTGTGCGGAACCGAGTTGCCCATATAATTTCCTTGATGCGTACCGGTGTGGAGCTGGGATTGACCGAAGCGTCCGATGAGAGGACTGTAGGCCCGAATCGATCAACGAGGTTCTGTAGATACTCCTTGCTTGGTGAATGCGGAATCTCTCCATCCACCAGAGGGACACCTGCACCAATACGGTATATTTGGCCTCTGACTTCTTGCCCGTTCTCAGCGAGTAAATCGTTGAACGAGCTTGGCAAGGGGATGGAAAGGAAGAAGCTCTCAGGGGACATCGTGATCAAAAAGTCGATGTTGTCTCCGCCTTCAAAGACAACATCCGCAAGGACCATTTGAGCCAGGTTGGTAATCCTATCACCCTTCTCGCCAGTGTCAGGGTCTGTAAAACTGATACCAGCCATCTGACGAACCTGTCGAAAAAAAGTCAGGACTACTAAAAGTGACACGAGATAAGACTTACAACAGAACGAGCACCATCCGCGCCGATGACATACTTTGCAGTGATGGTCTTTCCATCTTCAAATACGACATCCGTGAGATCGTCATCATTCTCGTTCATCTTCAAAGAGGTGACTTTGCATGGCCGGTGAACTGTCACGCCATAGCTTTTGAGTTTCTCGCCAAGAATATACTCCGTAAGATTCTGTGGGATGATGAGGGAATACGGGTGACAGGTGTGTTTGTCGAGAGAAGAGAGGTTGGTGGACACGAGCTTCGATGAGCGGTTGCCAATATTGATACTCCTTGCTTTGGTTCCCTTCGCTACAATTTCTTCCCCGCAACCTATGGTGTCCAGCGCCTAAACGGGGTAAATATGTATCATGACCGAGAGTTCAACTCGGTTGCAGTAAATGTCGTACCTCTAATGTCGCGGCATGAACGACAAGAGCGCGCGAGGTATTCTCGCCTTGCTCAACAGCATCGACAACGACAAAATGCTTAAAGCCATGATGGAGGAGAGAAAGCGCTGTAACAAGACCGGAGGGTCCTGCGCCAACGATCAAGACAGTTGTACTGTTTGGCATACTAGCCATGTCAGCCATACCGTGTAGAATGGAAAGGGGGTCGTGGTGCAAACAGCTACTCTGGTAGTTAGCTTTTATCCTGCCAGTGTCCGGCCGAAGATACGAGTCGTCTGCGAACAAATCTCCTACGAGTCATGCAAAAGATCTGTGTTAGTACTAGTATTAGCACTGCATAGCAGTGCCCTCGTTGCTATGATGCATGATAGTTTGCCGCAGATCTTTGACGTAGCGAGGTTCTAGAGTTTATGTAAGGTCGTGACGCGCTTGTGACGCCTTAGGATTTTGCCGCATCGTGCCGCATCCGTGCCGCACCCTACACAACATGTGTCTTTCTACATATTGTAAGGACGGAGCGATTTCCAATATCCTGTGATTCCCATGTGCGCCACTTGAGCTCCACAGGCCGACACTCCTTTTCCTTTCAATCTCCGCTTTTCTACATATTGTAAGGACGGAGCGATTTCCAATATCCTGTGATTCCCATGTGCGCGCGCCACTTGAGCTCCACAGGCGCTCCAACATCTCGACACTCCTTTTCCTTTCAATCTCCGCTTGCTCCTCACACTGGCGGTCCAACACCCCTCGCAGGCTTAGGAACAGTGCCTTCGACGTATCCTTCAATTCCTTTCTCAAAGTCGAGAGATCCCACACCAAGAACGTCGTCCTTGCTCGATAGGCTGAACAAATCTGAGGGCGTAGATGGTGGTAATAGGAAGAGACACCGAGGGAAAGCATGAATCGGTTCATGGGACGTTGATATTTATGTATGATCACCGCTGGCTCTTAATCTTGATTAGCATGAATAGTCGGTGCCAGGTTTTTCTACATATTGTAAGGACGGAGCGATTTCCATTGCGCGCCGCTTACGCTACAACGTTCAATGAAAGCCAAGGGCTAACGTTACAGAAGGCGGTGCTCGACTTACGCACTGATTCCTTCGCACACGGTCAACTGTACACTGCGCTGTCAAGAGTACGTGGTCGCAGACACATTCAGGCGCTGTTTCGAGAACAGGAGGAAGAGACGACGGCCAACGTAGTATACAGACGTCTGTTATTATGAAATGGATAGTTAAGGTTGCTGTCCGAAGGATTCGGAACTCTTGTATATGTGTATATAACATGTCTACATCGTCCACAAAGGCCTTAGATATGATTTATGATTAAGAAATACCATAGTACATGTTTTTGTTAAGAATTATAGTGGTATCACGGTGAATATAGTACTTCATGGGTGCGGTAGTGACGCGGCAGGGTGCGGCAATTCTGAGATGTTGTGGCTGTGGGGTGCGGCAATTCTGAGTTTTGGTGGCTGTACATTACCGCACCGAACCAGCGCATCCTTCTTACCAAGTATACCTGCAGCATTGTCCATGGTGTGCATTGTTCTCAGCAATTCATGCACCTCTGCAGCCTTGGCTGGCAATTGGTCTTCATCGCCAAATGGAATCAACCTTACTACCCGCCAGTCAACCACAACACTGTGGGCCACCTGAAAGACACGGCTACCAACTTGAAAAGCGGCCAAGGATTCGCCATGAACATTATCAGCGAGGCATTCATCGAGAATGCAAATGAGACTGCCGTAGACACTCCTCCCGAGTTCGACGAGTGGGCTCTCAGCGGTCTGACAAAGGAGAAATGCGTACATGTGCACCTTCATCATAAGATATATGGACTAACAATCATGCGTTTATGTTATTCCAAGCAGTTTAAATCCTCGTTAATGATCAACATATGAGTGCCTGCCTGCGTACAGGCTCTATAGTGCTGTATCACTTCTCACCAAATATACAGTGCTTGTCCTTTGCGTCCACACTAGTACTAGTACGCATCTTGCGCGTCAGTCCTGTATTGTTGTATTACCTCTAATTCGTTCATGTATATGTTGATTTCAGATGCAGTGTCGAGTGTTGTTTCACTGCGTCAAGCCTCGACCTCACACTGTCAAGTTCGATCCACTCTATACTCTGCACCACCACGTCAAGCCCCAACCATGACATGTCAGAAGCCTCGTTTAGGCTGGATCAAGCACCACTCACACCATGACAAGTTCTCCCAAACATCTTTGCAGCCTCTGTACTAATATCAGCATCCACACTATGCCGCATCAAGCTTTCAAGGCCTACTATCAGTGCCGCGTCAACCATAGCACATACCGCGTCAAACAGGTCGTGCCGCATCAATGTCGCGTCAAACCTCATCCATGCCGCGTCACAACTGCCACATGCTGCGTCAAACCTCACCACTTCAACTGTCACACTGTCCGTATAACTTGGGTATATTTTATGTTAGATCTGTCATAGTAATCGATATTCTAACAGTGTTCCTTTTCATCCTGAGACTGTAATTGTCCATAGGCAGTAATAAATTTATTTACCAAGCAGTCTTTCGGTTTGTCTTCTATGGCCTGGAGAAGAAACCCTTATCACGCTTTTGTAAATCGTATCATGGCCTTTGTGAGTGCTTTGAAACACGGCGTGCACTTGTTATAACCATCCTTTCGGCCTTAATTTCAACTTTTTCAATCCCAACGAGACAGAGAATCAAAATTATCCAGATCGGCCGGGTCTACTGCTGAATCTTGAAGACCCCGTACCCTGCTATGACCGTTCAGGTGTGCCGTCCGACATATTCTCCTTGTGAACTCAGATTTGATAAATAGAACAGGCAGTGTAATAGCTTTTCTTCCGGCTTCCGTGCAGACCGCTCAGCCCTCACATGACACTGCACACTCCGTCTCAAAATGCGCCACCGCCCCCTTGACTCATGAGACACCACTCACAGGAGTTATTTGATCTCTCCACAGACACAAAGTGTACACCACGCCGGCGTACGCGAAGTGTCAGTCCTCCTGCAGCCCGACAAAATCAATGCCATGGTCCGGATCGATCATCCAACTCACTATGCCCCAAATCTGGCGCCGGTGACCAGATCTCAACAGATGATTTATGGGACCAATGGACGGACGGTGACTTTGAAAGGTTATTCACATGGGAGGAGGTATTAAGAACTGATAATCTTAGTGAGCATTGTGCTTGTCAGCCAGGAGGAGACAAGAGGGGGTCAGAGTCAGCACTCGCATGGTCGCAAGGCAAAAAGACGAGAGTCCTGGGTGGTGAGTATTTGGCTGCACTATATCAGTGCTATTTTCTGCGCTTCATTCTGTCAGTATGCATTCATCACTGAGTATGAAATATTAAGAGTACATGAAAGTACTATGAGCTAAGTACACGAGCCCGCGATATTAAATGATGGAGAAATGAAGGTAGACAGTTTAAACCAATAACCAGAAAATGGAGAGGTGAAAGTAAAAAGTTCGGGCACGATTGAATTACGTCCACAAGAATTGCTCATCATCTCCTCCCCAGTCCACTCATTGCCCATGCCATCCTTGCCTGCATAAAGCTAAGCTTTCCGCCAAGCCACATCACCCAGTCCCGCACAGTAGTAGCCGAGATTGGGAACAGCCACGATATCTTCTTATCTTGCGTCCCCAAAAGTGAAAGTAAGTTCTTAGTGAATGCAATCACTTCTAAAGCGCGTTTGTGCCTCTCCTCTGCAAATTCACGCAAGATACAATCAGCATCGACGCTCGAGGGCTGTGAAGTAGACGCATTTATATGCTTTATGAGGGCATCTACAAGGAACGCTGCGTCACGGATCCCAAGGTTCATGCCCTGGCCGCCTGCGGGAGAGTGGATGTGCGCCGCATCTCCGATGAGAAGGATGATACCACCACGTTTCGTGAAGGAGTTATCAGCTGCTACTGTAGCACCCTGAAGCTCGTCTCCACCAAGACGGGTGAACGCCTTTTCGGCGATTGCGGAATGCGTGCGGAACCGAGTTGCCCATATAATTTCCTTGATGCGTACCGGTGTGGAGCTGGGATTGACCGAAGCGTCCGATGAGAGGACTGTAGGCCCGAATCGATCAACGAGGTTCTGTAGATACTCCTTGCTTGGTGAATGCGGGATCTCTCCATCCACCAAAGGGACACCGGCGCCAATACGGTATATTTGGCCTCTGACTTCTTGCCCGTTCTCAGCGAGTAAGTCGTTGAACGAGTTCGGCAAAGGTATGGAAAGGAAGAAGCTCTCGGGCGACATCGTGGCTAAAAACCCCAAGTCATTCTTGTCCCCACCTTCGTAGACAATGTCCGCAATAACCATTTGAGCCAGGTTGGTAATCCTGTCACCCTTCTCGCCAGTGCTAGGGTCTGTAAAACTGATACCAGCCATCCGACGAACCTTTCGGAAAAAAGTCAGGACTACTAAAAGTGACACGAGATGAGACTTACAACAGAACGAGCGCCATCTGCACCGATGACATACTTTGCAGTGATGATCTTTCCATGTTCAAATACGACATCCGTGAGATCGTCATCATTCTCGTTCATCTTCAAAGAGGTGACTTTGCATGGCCGGTGAACTGTCACGCCATAGCTTTTGAGTTTCTCGCCAAGAATATACTCCGTAAGATTCTGTGGGATGATGAGGGCATACGGGTGACGGGTGTGTTTGTCGAGAGAAGAGAGATCGGTGGACACGAGCTTCGATGAGCGATTGCCAATATTGATACTCCTTGCTTTGGTTCCCTTCGCTACAATTTCTTCCCCGCAATCTATGGTGTCCAGCGCCTAAATAAGGCAAATGTGTATCATGAACGAGAGTTCAACTCAGAGTTGCGATACATGTCGTACCTCTAATGTCGCGGCATGAACGACAAGAGCGCGCGAGGTATTCTCGCCTTGCTCAACAGCATCAACAACGACAAAATGCTTAAAGCCGTGATGGAGGAGAGAAAGCGCTGTAACAAGACCGGAGGGTCCTGCGCCAACGATCAAGACAGTTGTACTGTTTGGCATACTAGCCATGTCGGCCATGCCGTGTAGAATGGAAAGGGAGTCGTAATGCAAACAGCTACTCCGGCAGTTAGCTTTTATCCTGCCAGTGTCCGGCCGAAGATACGAATCATGTAACAGCTGCGAACCGTGACAAGTCTCCTGTGGGACATAGAAGATCTTGCCATTACAGTGTCAGACGGTACTGGTAGTACGAATAGCGGTGCCCTCGTTGCTGACTTGGACGAGTGTTGAAACTGTACTATCGGCCGACTCGTGACTAGCCCCGGATCTTGCTGACGTCATGCAACCGGCAGGTACCGGTGGCACTGATACACGACGCGTCTAGTAATTTAGTCACGCGCTTTTGATTTTTTATTCATTGCTCCAAGAGCTTGTCAAGTGAATGCTTCGGACCAAGCTTATTAATCGAGTGTTAGACTCGAGATCTTATCAGTCAACAATCTCCCTCCGCAGTTCACCACTGCTTCGTACCCAATTTCATCGAAATATGGTTTCCGCAGCTGCAGACCGCTTCTTGGCCGACAAGGCTCCTCCGATCTGCCGTGTCGAGGTTGCGAAGTCATTCTCACAACTCACGTATGTACCGTTCAGCTGCCAGAGGTCGGCTGTTGATTATTATGCAGACAAAAGGAGCAACTCTATGCTCATTTCGTCGGACAAGCTTCATGGGCAGGTGCTCGGATCATCCAAGAACAGTGGACTCCCCAAGCGCTAAGGCTTTACGATCTTCTCATACTTACCTTCAGTTCCAACGGGAAGTTGGCTGATTTGGATGCACTCAGTCGAAAATCTGGTATTCCCCATGAAGATTTCGAGCAAGTACTGCAATATTCATCCCAGGCAAGTGCTCCTCGTCCAAATCGTCGTGTACCTTGTGCAATTGACCCCTTCGATTCCAGGTTTTGCACAACTTGGTAAACTACAAGAGTTTCGGTTTCACGAAGATCGTGCCTCGTGTTTCTGAAGCAAAATTTGCTGCTGTAGTCGAAAAGTCAGCCAATGCAGCCAACGCCATCCCTTTGTGGAACGAGGTGAGTAGCTAAATGCACGTCGATATCCGAAGCTAATAGCACAATCCAATCAGTTGAAAGACCATATTTATGCACTCTCACCTGAAAATTCTCTCTCCATCGGCAAACCAAGGGATGGACATATCTCTAACTATTACCTTGGTCAAACGATCATGGACGAAGAGGTTGCAGCCGTCCAAGCTGCCGCTGAGAAAATCGGGGTTGATGTGCTGAACACACGGTAAACATGATACTCAAATCTACTATGTATATGAAACACGTCTCCTTCCCTTGTAGTGTTCGCAAGAACGGACCTCAAGACTTTACCCTTCTCGTTGCCTCTGTCAATAAGACTGAATCGATCATTCATGAAATAAACGCGGAGCCGACATCTATCAGGTTGACGGTCGAGTACGGCGATTTCTCAGCGGCATTAGCAAAGGCCGTTGCGGCATTGCATGAGGTTCAGTCAACTTTATGTTCATTCACATGTTTAAATTTCTTACCTTCTTCTAGGCCAAAAAGTACACAGCCAATGACACCCAGACAAAGATGATTGAGGGCTACATTAATTCGTATGTCTTAAGCTTTGCAACCTTGTGTTACCTCTGGTGTACAATTCAATTAGCTTTAAGACTGGGTCAATCGAGGAACACAAGGCTGCCTCTGCACATTGGGTAAAGGACGTCGGCCCCGTCGTTGAAAGCTACATAGGCTTTATTGAAACTTATGTTGACCCATATGGTGGTCGTGCCGAGTGGGAAGGCAAGCCATTTGTATTCACTGATGTTCGCCATGCTGACTGCCTCTGATAGGTTTTACTGCCATCGTGGACAAAGAACTTAGCGCCAAGTATGACATACTCGTCAATGGCGCACCGGAGTTGATCAAGGTCCTGCCCTGGGGTAAGGACTTTGAGGTTGACGTATTTAGAAAACCGGATTTCACTGCATTGGAGATTGTGAACTTCGCTACAGGAGGCAAGTGCCTCTCGATCATGAAATAATTTGGCTCATTTGAGATGACATAGGTATTCCCGCTGGTATCAATGTGAGTATATGCAGTATCTTCGAGAGTAACTGATTGACGACGACCCTACCAAGATTCCTGTAAGTATTCTCGACTGGGGGTAAATCATATCACCAACATGCATTGCTAAGAACTATTATGATATCCGAGAATCGACTGGCTTCAAGAATGTCTCCCTAGCTGTCAGTGTATCTTTGGCGTAATGTGTCCTATACTTACTTTGCTCTTAGAACATTCTTTCAGCCAAGGCGCCGGGTAAATTTTGCCACCAGCCACAACTTGTTGCGCTGCTTATTCTTGCCTTACACAGACGAAGAAGTTACTTTTATCCATCCTGACGATCTTGACTTGTACAATGAGTGGGATTCGCGCGCCTTTGAGCTTCAGGTTGCAAACCACGAGCTGTTGGGCCATGGATCTGGGAAGCTTTTCCAGGAAGCTGCTGACGGCTCAAAAAACTTCGACCCAGAGAAGGTTTGGGTTACTTATCATGAGCGTGGACTGTAATCTCAAGTTGCATACTCCAGGTCATTAACCCACTCACTGGGAAGAAGATGTATGTCTATACTTTCAAACTGTAGAACTAACGTGAACGCGATATAGCACATCGTGGTATAAACCTGGTCAGACACCGGGTTCGGTTCTTGGCGAAGTTTCTTCCTCAATGGAGGAATGTCGCGCGGAAACTGTTGCCCTATACCGTAAGTTGTGGAGAGTTGTTTCGTGAAGTTATACGATCACTAAAGCCGTGTCGCTTTCAGTCGCAAGCAATCCAACTATCCTTAATATTTTTGGCGCAAGTATTCCCCTCTCACTGGGTGTGCTTATTACTGACAGCTCTGACCACAGTATACCGATAAGAAGACTTGCGACGATATCGTCTATATCACCTTCTTGCTAATGGCACGTGCAGGTCTACGGGCTCTTGAGTTCTATGACCCTGCTACGAAGAAACACGGCCAGGCACACATGCAAGCTCGGTGAGTTCCGCAGCTTCTACATTCCATGTGCTAGCCATGTGACTGTCCCGGCACTTAGTCTTGGCATCACCCAGCACATGATCAAAGAAGGTCTAGTGACTCTCGAAGAGGTTCGCGGCGCAGACAATTCGCTAGAGAACCTGTATATTCGCGTCAGTCTCTTCGCACGCACTATCAGATGATCCTATCTTATACCTTTCGATCAGCTTGACCGCCAGAAATGTCTGGCCCAAGGACAGGCTGTCTCAGGAAAACTTCTCATCGACCTTCAAGTCCGGAAGAGCACGGCCGATGGTGCTGGAGCACGAGACTTCTATACCAAGCTCACCACGCCTCTCCCAGGATGGGATGGCGAGATTCGGGATGTCGCTCTCAAGAAGAAACAAGTGCGTGTTCACCATAAAATGAAATTATATGACCTTACGGTTTTGTAGCCTCGCAAGATGATGCTGCAGCCCAATACTTTCGTCGTGAATGGCGAAGTGGAATTGAAAGAATATCCCTTGACACCTGCTGGTATGATTGAGAGCTACATTGAAAGACGTCTATGAGGTTTATCCAATGGGTTTGTTTGGCCAATCTATATATAGTAATAAATGAATCAGTGCTTATATTGGAATTGATGACGCGTCACGATGTGTCAGCGCGTTAGGTCATGTGTTTTCAAAATCAAAGTGCAGGTTGCTCCTCCCCAATTTGTTGTTCCCTTTCACGATGACCCTTGGCCTATGGTCATCGCCAGTGCCTCGCCTACTCACGCACAAGGGCATTTGTCTATCGGCGTCTGTGTCCCAGCGCGCTAACCGACCAATAACACGTACATACTCCAGCGCAAGTCCCGCCTCCCCGCCATCCCGACCCTACCAGTTTCATTTTGGTGCTAGCTGGGCAGCGAAGCCCCCAGAAAAATCGCGCATTCATGTTCCTTTCCCACCAGACAGCACGGTAGGACGCTGGCGAGATAAGATGCTTGGAAAATGGAAAAATGCGACGAGCGGGGATGCAGGAGAGGACTTTTTCTTCGTGACGGAGGTGCGTCCTGGACGGTCTAGCAGCCACGTGTTCCTCTAAAGAGATCTATGCATTGTTGCTTGGATACTTTCTTGTGTGACAGATGCAAAATAGTTCGGTAGGTATGTTCATGTCCTTCCGTATATGTCTTGTGTATTCATATGGTGTTTTTATTGTCAGGGAGTGTCATTTGGTGTTGCTGATGGTGTGGGCGGATGGGTTGACTCAGGCGTTGACCCGTCACTTTTTGCGCAAACACTCATGTACCATGCACATCGTTACTCGCGACATGGATGGGCTGGTGAACCAGAAATTGATCCAACTCAAGAGTACGAGGAGCGTGAAGAAGTTGAAGGATGGGAGTTAACACCGTACAAATGTCTTGAGTGCGCCTACCATGGTGTATTGCGTGAGCGTCTTGTCAATGCAGGTCTGTTCCCCACCGTTGTCATACATATCCATCCTGAACGTCTACTAAGGGTCCAGTACTGCTTGTTTAATCAGTCTTAACGCATCATCAGGTGTATTGCGAGCTGCAAAGTAGGCAGACTTCACTACCAGAGGAACTCAACTGAGGCAGGCTTCGCATAGTCTTGGTGACAGTGGATTTTTAATCATCCGATCGTCTTCGGTAATATACCGACAACCACCACAAACCCATTTCTTTAATTGCCCATAGTAAGATGCATTTCATTGACAGGCTTTCTGATTTGGATACTTTGATCAATAGCCAGCTTACGAAATTTCCGCCTGACATGGTACCGTCCTCTCATTTTGCCGATCAACCAAATCGGGCTGCTCAGTATGAGACCAAACTTCGGGATGGGGATATTATCATTGCATTCGTGCGTCATTTCCAATTCTCGCTGGATAATGTGCCGAAGGTTCCGGGTGCAGACTGACGGACTCTCTGACAATGTCTTTACACCTGACATCGTCGCTATCTGCTCTCTTGTAGCTCGCTCAGGTGGCTCTGAAGATGTACAAGCGCAGATGATGGCTAACCGCATTATTGAGTATGCACAAGTGTGCATGCGAGAACGGAAGAAGATGACCCCATTTTCACGTAAGTCCTGTTTTTGCTTTTGTTTACATGCTTCTCATCTTTCACGTACCTGTGTTGTTCGCAGGCGAAGCCTTGCGGGAGGGACTTTATTATCGAGGAGGGGTGCGTTTGATCTAGACCTTTTTTTTCGAGACTTCCTTAATGTTTTGAGCTTGCAGAAAATTGATGAGTGAGCCATTGCTTTTAATCCACAATTCTTTTGCTGACGGCGACTCTAGCGTTACGGTTGTGACAGCTATAGTGCGCGAGGCCGTATGATGACTGAGCGCGACCTTCACTGAAGTGTACACATGGATAATTGATGCAACAATTCATATCACATCTATTACTAATTACTCAGCGCCATTTTTGGACTCTTGCAATATCATGAACTTTTTGTTATAGCCCGAGATCGCCTGGCATGATGAGGAGAGGTCACCGGTCACCTTACTTGGTAGCAGGCTTCGTTTAATGATCGAGGGACATGCAATCTAGAGCATCCACTACGCAACCTCAACACAACTCGATACCAGCAAAGCAGTCGATTCGTCACCGACTTGTTATATTGTGTCCCCTAATTATGTGTTCCAGCCGACATGCTTTTGAATAATGTTTTCGGAGACTTGCAAAATCTCGTTGAATCTTCGACCTAGTCGCAGCCACAGTAAACAAGTTCTGATGATAAGAATGTAGGTTCGCTAGCTCCTAAGTATAGTAGACTATCCACGAAATGTCCATGTAGATTGGCTTGATTTATCGTCTACTATGATACACCAAGCGAAGTCGAAAGCGTATAAAAGGATATACAAGTGGCAAATCAAGCCAGTCCATGTGTAAGTGTCCCAGTAATTAGATATTCTGACAAAGAGTGCAGTGGAACGTGATCTCATTTCGGAAGATAGCAGCTGAAACCATGTTAGAGACAGATAATGGATGATGTGGGGTGAACTTACGCAGGACAATGAGAGATGCCAGGCCCGACACCACGAGGATATAGAGCAGGGTGTATTTAATGATCTGTCAAAGACCTGAGTGAATGGAGTGAGAGGTAAATCATGGGACTCACAATCCATCGTCTTTGTCTCTTCTGCTTAGTCGAGTAAAGAGGTGCTCGAATCTGTTTGGATGGGCGGAGCCAGACTGCCAGGAGTTCAGACTTACAGATAGGTAAAGAGCTCGACAGTATCACTTACACAGCATAGTTGAATGCAGTTTGTCGATGAATGGAATGAGAACAGGCGGGGTCAAAATCACCAGGAGGATGTGGCCGAGTAAGAAATCTGAGCTCCACAAAGACATTTCGACAATTTTCACGATGAATTCACGAGCTGGCTGGGACATCGCGGTATTACCGAGGCCACGGCCGTACCATTTACCGGACCACCACGCACGATTGGTTTCGTCGTGTTTGAACTCGCGAGATAGGAAGACTGCAATAAGAATCTTCTGGATCGCACGCTGAATGGCAACGATAGTGATTACGCCAAGTACTGCATGAGATGCATCCCAAAGCTCGAGGAACCACTATGACACACGTCAGTTCAGTGTCATCAGAGCGTAGATTAAATTACTTACGAAGAACTCGAAGAATGAGACAATTCCAAGCAGCGCGAAAAAGTGAGCGACGGCAGCCATGACCGAAGCAAACCTCGCCCACTTGTCGAACATGGGACCCACGAACAGCGATATAAAAAATAGCGATATGAGAACAGCAGCATTCCAGACGATAGGACCAATCGCAATAACAGCTATGCGAATCAAGGGGCTGGGGTTCTGCTGGCCATTGACGTTGGGAAACGACTTGACGAACATGTATGCGATGACAAAGATGGCTGCATGGCAGATCGGCCACACGACCTCCGAGAAGACAACAGCTCGCCATGAGGCACGGGGCAGGTCCCCAGACAGCTTTTCCGACGGAAAGCCCAGCTTCTTCTTTTTGTACCCGGTGATCATAGTCCTAGAAAGACGGCAGTATCCATACCAACTACTCGCTTTCGTCCTCGAGTTACCTCGGGACATCCAACGCAGGAACTCGCGGTAGTCGATGATGAAGTCGGTAAATGAGAACTGATGAGGGTTGAAAACAAAGGGAGCAATGCACAATGAGAGCACAGAGAACCAGAAGTAAATGAGGTGGGGTATCCAAATCGTCAGAGAAACATAGAGAAGGATCAGCAGATTCCTCATGCCCATGTAGATACCTGGTCCTGCAAAGCGGGAATACAAAATGCTAAAGGATATTCGGGTCGTCGCAAAACCGCGGCCGGTTGCAATATAGCGAGCACCACCGAATGTCAGATTGCTCAAGATGGCTTGAGAGTATATCTGTGTCGAAAAAACCTCAAAGACGGGAGACAATGACAAGAAGTGTTTTCCGAGACGCAGTAGCGCTTTTCCAGTTCCACGCTCAACAAGTTCTGTTGTCAGTCAGTAAAGCCCAGTCCAAAGTAAAATGCTAATGAATTACCTTGCAAGAAGAGGGGTAGGAAAGCAATGAAGAACACCAAGAAAATGGACACGATGCAGCGCTTGATCCATTCGAAGACGGGAATGAGGTTGTAGCACCCAGAACCCTGCTGACCACCAAGCACATTGCCCTGCGCATCAACTTGACAGATGGCGAGCTGCTTGTTCAAAGTGCCGATGAAGAGCACTACGATTCGTCAGGAACGCATGTCAAATGTGCAACACATCGGGACTCACGAGTGACCATGAATACCTGGATCGAGTAGATGACCAAGATATTGTTGATGTGGAAACCAGGATGTCCATAGTAGAAGGTCAAGAAGCGATCGATGGGTAGCTGCGTCCCGAGGTAGTAGTACTCCCGACTAAGCATCTGTTCACCCATACCGGTACCGATCTTAGTCTGGAAGTTGAGAATCGTGCCGAACCCAAGATCACGGCCCTTTCCACACTGGTAGTACTCCGAGTGCTTGATACGACCACCACGCCCAAAGGCGTTCATACCGGCGAAGATATCCTCGTTGAGATGCAAGCCTTTCTGCGCCTTTGAAACTCCACCGCGTGTTGTCATAAAAAGGGCATTGAGGAAATCAGGGTGTCCATAGTGCAGCTTGCCCCCAATCCACGCAAGCGCACGAGCCGTCATCGTACCGAATGTCTGTTCCTTCCCAGCAGCAATGTCACCCAATACCCCGATGTTCTCCGAGAAGATGTACTCGCGCGTGCCCACGATAGCAACGGGGGATTTCTTGAACTCCTTGTGGCCCCATTGCGCATACGGACTCTGGCTTGAGATGGAGTATTCCTCAAACTCGCCAAGGATGTTCCGAATCTTGAGACATTCTTCGAGGTAGTTGTCCTGGTTGGCATCGATAAGCTGAAGGTATTCGCCGCGATAGAAAATGATGGCATGGTTCTGGTTGTCTGACTTTCCATCACCAAGAATAGGATTTCCGGGCAGCTCGATGCGGAACTTGGGCTTCCGTTTACCAGTAACCTCGTCAATTTCTGAATGACCATCAATCAACGTCGAAAACAACCGGCCTTCGCTGCCTTTTGGTCCGGGCTCTTCATCAAGGTACGCAATCTGTAGATCTGGATATGCGCGCAGCAAAAACTCAGCATTCTCCTGCTCCTCCTTGTTGAACTTCGAGAACCGCTGCATGGAGATGGCGAACTTGAACTTGCGGCGTGCCATCCTCTCAAGCTCTCGCTCGAGCTTCTCCGTGTTGCCCCCAAACGTGGACACGATGGCGGGATTCTCAACGCGGTAGAGAAGCTTAATGGCCTTGGAATAATTCATCATGCCAGAGACAGTGCGGTACAGCGTCTGTGCACGCAGAGAGGCCCAGATACGTGTGCGAAGGGTATATTCTGGGCTCGATGTCTTGAAACCGATGCAGTAGAAAGGCAAGTCATCCGCTTTGTTGTTCGTCTTCTCATTGATGGAACTCGTTCCATCCTCGCTCTCCCCAGCAAGGATCTTTGTGTCCTTCACGAAGTTGTCCCATTCAACAGAGTGGAGTTGCTTCAGGTACTCAAGCAATGTCACACGGGTGTTCTGGTCTTCTTCGCGGATGATTTCGCGCAAGCTGAGTAGAATCTTCTCAGAATAGTGCGGAACGAGGACAGTGAATGTAGGCATGGCTTCCACGGGGAGTGGCTCGGGTAGTGCGGTAGTGAGGGAGCTAGCGAAGAACGAAATCCTGCGCTCAGCCTCCCCGTCTGCAGGGAAGAATGTGCCTTTATAGTTGCCACCGTTCTGGTTCAAGAAGAATGGAGGCGCATTGAGCGTTCGGCGACCGTCAGCAGTCTCAGCCTGATGATACAACAACCGCTGGACATGGTCGATCCCAAGGAGATGTTCACGATACATGGAGATGATGATGGCATTCCAGATCTGCGAGACAAGGACCTTGGGTTTGTATTTGACCTCCATCTCGGCAGTGGCGAGGAGTTTGGCGTAGATGCGCTTAGGAAGGCGGGTGTACACATCTTTCCAAGGCGTCCAGATCGACAGGCCAAGCGAGAAAGAGCGAGCAACAGAGAAAACGACAACCCAGATGATGTACCACAAGTACGTGTCAAGGAAGAACAGAATCAAGTCCATGATATACATGATAGCCAACGTGAAGGGGACCTGATTCGAGCAGAGGACGGTGCCGAAGAGCTTATCATTGCATCCCTGCACAGTAGTCCGTGCCATGACTGCGATTGGCGAGCTGAAGGAACTGGTGAGAAAAAAGTATGATTCTGTAAATTTGCATCCGAAGACTAGAAGCCAGAGCATGATGCTTGCAGTACGCGCAGTACGCGTGAGTTCCGGGTAGGATGCAGTAAATGTCTGCGAGGCCATATACTTGCGTGACTTGCCAGCCACACGGTCACCAAACATGCGTCCGGAAGGAAACAATCCGAAAGCAACGGTCGCAACGATGGAGATGAAGAACTGTACAATGCCAATGATAACAGGAATCTGCGAGGTGGTGGGGGTTGGACGGTTCTCTACATATGCAATGTATACCGTCGGACCACCCGTAAGCGCTAGAATGACGAGGAGGAATATGAATCGGGTTGTGAGATGGGAGGCGTTATTCCATGTTGTGGGGATGTACATGAACTCGGCGAGCGTGGCAAAGAGCATGATCAACGTGGCAACTGCACCTCCGAGGGCGGTCGCGGACCAGGTCATCGCGGGTGAAGGGAATTGCGAATTTGGAGGCGCGTACACCTTGGGGGAGTTGAATGCGGTATAGAACCAGTAAATTGCGACGTGGAGAATCCAGATGCGGTTGAAGTTGACAAGTAGATGCGCTGTGGAACGCTTCTCCTTGTAGGTCTTGAAGAAGACTTTGTTCCAGTCTACGCGCCGCAGGTTCATGTAGCGCTTGGCGGGTGAGATGTCCACAAGGCGAGACTGTAAAGGATGTCAACTTAACGCATGCTGTAGGGGAAAATCACCTACATGGTTTTCAAGGACAATCCGTGCCAGACCCTCAGGATACCAAAAAAGTTGGTTAATGTCGTCATATCCGATGATCTCGTCATGATCTCTCTCCCTCCTAACGAACTTGCCCTCTGCAACTTCATAACCCTGGTCACGCATGAACGTGTATAGTGGCTTGATGATTGTGTGCAAGTATAAACCCTCCCGTACGGGCTCCACGCTATTTTGGCACTCGGGACTACGGTAGTAATCGTCTGCGCACTTAAATATGAAGCACAGGCACTCGGGAACAAAGCGCACATTGCCCGCCTCGCCCCAACAAAGGAGGTAAAGTGCTATCTGGCGGAGCCTGTCGTACTGACTCATGTTATTCATCGCGTTACGCCAGCGATTCAGTGCACTATCCAAGTGTTTCGAGCCTGGTGTTTTGACTGAGCCGCCTCGAACACTTTTGAGGCGTTGCAAGCCGGGATTCTGGGTTTGTCCAACGGCGTCATCGAGGTTGAGCTGTGCGGCAAAGTACCACTTGCGATAATTTGCGTGTTGTCCGCCAATGTAATCGGCGTGAAGGGTTGTCAGGGCCTGATTTGGACTCATACGGGAGGCGCGGGAGTCGAGAGACTGCATTAAAAAATCAAACTGCAAAATTGATTAGTGCTTGTGCGTGAGACGGTGTGATATTACAAACCATGTTTCGCATGGAATCACGTTGAAACCCGAATTTTTGGGTGAGGTCTAGAAAAATGTCCTCTATTTCTTCCATGGAAATTGGTATCTGACGGTCGGGAGACCAGGCTGGATATGGGTAGGTGGCTGAGTCGGCAAAGGGGGAACCATATGGCTGGCTCGCCTGTGAGTTAATAGATGGTGCGTAAGAGCGACTGCCATGTCCAGCATCAGAAGCAGAGTCACGACCTGTGAAGGGGTTAGATTCATAAAATTGCTGGTTAGCTGCGAGACGAGTGGTGCTGGCATAGGGAGTGCCGATCTCTGATTCATTGTCATAGTCTTGTCGAATAGGCTGTTGTTGGTAGAAATTTGGCTGGCCGTAAGGGTTTGGGAAAGGACTGTTAGGCTGTTTGAGCCCATTGTGGGCTGGTTGAGCCATGTTAATAGTCTCGACGGACGATCAGCGGGTCGAAGTAAAGAACGACTATAAGGAAAACAATAACAAGTACTGAAAAAGTTAGGAAAGTCCGAGTCAGCGCCCAGCGGTGAAGGCAGGATAATGGAGTATCTGTGAGACACCGTGATGCGCATATAGAACAATCATCACTCGTGAGAAATCAAACTTGGTTACCAGTAAAATTAGGTGTTCTAAAAATAAGTAACAGTCACTAGTCGACGACCATCACGTTAGAGTCTGTTCGGCCACCAATATTTGCGCCAGTTTACGCAGGTTTAGAATCTATGTTTTGCTTTCATAATCATAGGACCGTGCTGGTCACAGTGTGACCATCAATCAATACTAAGTAGTAGGCATGCCTGTTACCCGTCTACAATCTATCCATCATCGCAACTCTTACAGGATGTCTCGGGGCAGAAAAAGTGCCCGTGGTGGTGCAGAGCTAACGGAAGCGAGAGATCGGTGTGTGTGGACGGAGGCAGATGAAACCATCCTCATCCAGTATGTCACCACCAACTGCTCACAAGGTGGTGATGGTATGAACTTTGATCACACATTTTGGGTTGCTGCTGCCACTGAAATGGAAAAACACCCCTGCTTGGGTGCAAGCAAAACAGCGGCAGCATGTCAATCAAAATGGGGGCGGGTATGTACTACTACTATATCAGCCTTGGTACCCTCACTAATGATCAAATTTCAGCTCCGTGGTACATTCAACGTCGTCGACAAAGTGGCCAACGCTTCCGGACTATCTTACAGCATGGAACACGGAGCTTCGATCACCCCAGAGTCCGAAAACATGTGGACCGACTTTGTGAAGGTAAAGTGATTTCAATTCACATCAAACTACTACGACAATGCTAATTACTATGAATCAATAGAAAAATCCAAAGGCCAAAGGCCTCCGGGACAAGGGTTGGAAGCACTATGAGGTGCTGAAAGGTCTCATACCTGTCAAGTCAGGTAACAACAACTCGTTCTTTGCCACCATCGCGACACAACCTCCCATCATTCCTTCGCCTTCTTCTAGCAGCGCAGCCACCCCCCTTTCTTTTGATGAGGTCCATATGATGGACCTTGGAGATGCGCTCGATGGGATCAAGTTCCCCGGCTCTGTTTCAGGCGGCCAGCGCGCAACCCCCCTCACCCCAGAGAGCCTCCCTCCATTCGATGCCGCACAGCAACCCTCCCTTGAGTCGGTCTGTGTTAGTGCGCCATCATCAACAGCTTCCAGTAAACGGAAGCTGATTGATGATGATGAAAGTACGCTTGATATCGTTACCCGCCCCCCACATTCAACGAAATCGGGAGACTCGGCGAAGTCTGCACGCCTGACGATGCCTGTGGCCATCCAGCAGATGGGGACCAGTATTGGCGGTCTTAACACAACGTTCAAGCGCGCGGCCAATGCTCTTGAGGCCAACACCTCCAACACCTTGGCACGATCAGTAGATCCCATCCCTTTGCGCAGGCAGAAGGCGGTGAAAAAGTTGCAGAGTGAGGGTCTAGAGGACATACAACTACTCAATATCTTGAATAAATTTCAGACCGACATCGCTATCATTGATATTTATCTTGCTATTGAGGTAGATAGTCTTCGGCGGTTGTTTTTAGAGCAGCATTCAAAGTAGTGTTACATGGATTCTTGTCGTGTCATGTTCTCTTGTATTGTACTTGTAGTAGCAAAGCAATATCACTATTTCTATAGATCATAGTCATTGATGAGAATCCAGTCTTAATCTGACAACAATGTCATCATTTGACGGAGATACTTTGGATCATAGTCATCGATGAGGATCTGGTCTTAATCTGACAACAATGTCATCATTTGACGGAGATACTTTGGATCATAGTCATCGATGAGGGTCCGAATGGCTATGGTATTAACGCGACTACAGTACTAGTGGTTCTATGATTGCCTGCTCCCCCCTCTGAATCCTTTCCCTGTTGTAGGCCTCCCACATCTCACTAGCAATCTGGTCACGACGGAGGCTCGCATGAGTGCGTGCGTGCTCAGTAGGAGGACCGTTAGCAAGGTTTCCAGTGTCAGTGAGAATGTGCGCATCTAAGACATTACGATAGTCCATCATGTCGTTTGGATCGTGAACTCGAATAACGTTGTGCACGAGACACAAGGCAGGAGGAATGCGCGCTTGAATGTCCATTTTGTACTCTGGTGGGAGGAGAAGGATACGAAATCGGCGCTTGATGACACCAAAAATGCGCTCAACAGCATTTCGAAGCATTGCATGACGCAAATTGAAAAGTTCTTTGCGATTACGAGGCCTATGTAACAATGTGAACATAAGTATGAATGGTACTAGCAGAATGCATCATACAAAGTATTAGCACGACCCCACTCTGCAAGATGATAACGCATGCCCCGAAACGGGACCAGAAGCTCATCACACGAGCCAAAACCAGCGTCCGCAAGATAATACTTTCCCTCAGGGATATTGAAATCGGTAGTACAAGCATCGTGATAGACACGAGCATCTGCAGCTGACCCCTCCCAACCGCTCAACATGTAGGTAAATGAAAGGTTGAATGAACATGCTGCGAGGCAGTTTTGAGAGAAGTTCCCCTTGCGATCCCGAGCGGCATGCCGATCTTCACCAAAAGGATGGCATGCAATGTGTGTACCGTCAATGGCTCCAATAGCGTCAACAAAGAACGGGAAGAACTTCGGGTTTTTCGTGATTTCGGGGGGAGGAGGGCTATCTACATCGGGCAGGCGGACATATGTCGTATATATCGGTGGCGAGGAGAATGCGAAAAGAACCCGTTTAAAATACCTGAAAGAACATAAGCTTGATACCAGGACAGCAACAATATACGTACTTTGATATTGTCTCATTGGACCGCTGGAAGCGTTCACCAAGATGGCGAATCGAGAGACCCGTGACAGACGCATAGAGAAATATAGCAAGCTGCTCTTCGAGCAGTACATGCCTGGAATCTCTGCAACCTGCTTGCCGAAGGAGATTGATGAGCACATAGAAAACATGCTTGTGGACCCCAAGCTCGCATCTGATGCGTTCAGGGTGTCCAGTGAGAAGTTCGGTGACCCATGCAGTCCCCGACAAAGTGGAGGTATGATACGGTTCTTTGTCGTAGTAGGTGTTTGAGTAAGCTTCGAGCGCGGTAGTTGTTGCGTTGAGGACTGTAATGACCGTGCGCATAGCATGCATGGCCATCTGCATGATGCATGCCAGATATCTCTTATCACTCTCCTCTGCATCTTGGTCCATCTCCTCTGCCTCCACAAGGTCGTATTCGTCCTCGTTAGCGTCCTCGTCGTAATCAGGATCAAGAGGCATTGTATTGATAGTAGGACAAGGCATACAGTAAGCGTTATCGGAGCGTGACATCTTGTTCAAGCTCCGACGATTAGCAAAGCCAGAACCAAATTCTAACTTGCGCAAATAACGCAAATAATGGTGGCCGAACAGACTCTTAACGTTGAGCTGCGCAGTCAGAATCTGCACTTTCAACTTTTCTGATGGCACTTCCGTGATTACTTCTGCCCGTGTTCTAAATGCTGGCCGTCGTTGATCCGAGTCGTGTTCCGAGTGGTTCAACCAAACAAATCAAAACATCCACAGTCCACACGTGATCTCATAAAACGCGTCGCGCGCGCCTAAACTCACATGTCTCAACCAATCGTGTTATGGAACGCTAAACTGCGCGCAACCCATGTCTTTGACGATGCAGGCATTTCAATCACGAAAACTATATTGCCTCCTCCAGGCCCCAGAGCCCCTTATGACATGGATCCGGAGCCTCCAAATATCTTGAAGACCGTCCCACCCCTTGCGTACTTCTGTATTCGCGCTCTCACTCCTCATGCGGACCAACTACACCACCTTCAGCATTCCGTACCTTACAGTGGGGATGTTGTCAGTGCTTTGGTCCGACGAACACCAGCCCCTCTTCCTGTCAAGAACAAGGATTCGCAACCGTTTTTCGTTTCGATTGTTAACCCTAGATTGTTGGCAACACTCGCGCAGATTATGCACCCGCTTCCTGAAGAGTTCAGGGACTATGACATACCGCTTAGTGATGTCCATCTACCATTGCTCCAAAGAGTACCTAGTCGGGAAAATTTCTGCTTTATAACTCTTCTGGCCTTACCATATTGCAAGGAAGTGTGCGACGACACCATTGGCGTCATTCGCCGTTTGAACACCCTCACTGCGCTGGATATAAAAGGGACAACCGTAGGATCCTACGGCCTCACTGTGCTTGCTCGCGGCTTGTCATGGAGCGACGACGAACTACAGTCCAGGACTGGTTGTTGGGGACTCAGAATCCTGAGCCTGCATAGCTGCACCAATATAGGCAACGAGGCTATCCCCATATTATCCAAATTTCCCCTGTTATCATCCATCGGTAACTTCCTTCTTTCTCCATTCTGCACCACAACTTATCCGTGCCCCATCGCCAGACCTGCGCTTCACTAGCTGCACGCGACACGCTGTCTCCAAACATCTTGCTGATGCTGGCTTCAGACCCTCTTCAAACCGTTTATTGTTTCATCCTGCTCCACTGGAGGTCTCGCTTAAGCAGCTCGAGAATCTTAGCTCAACTTCAATTTACTCATGCGGACTCACCTCCGTATTCAAGTTGCACGTTAACAAGCTCAACCATAGCAACCTCTTTTCTGAACACGGAACCCCGTCGTACATTCTCCAGGACATGATGGAGAGACCAATAAGTTTGATAGATGTTGATGTCGATGAAGAGAACAGCGAGCTAGCTGAACCTACCTCTCAGAATATGCAGGCAAGCACGACGTCTATGTTCTATGCATCGCGCCTGCCCCGCAGAGAAAACCTCATCCGGGCTGCAGCCGAGGAACAGCTTCACCCATTGACTTTGGCGCGCCCTTCACCCCAATGGAGTGTACTAGACGCACTCCGACCACCGGTACGACAGCAACAATCGTATGGTCCAGAGGAAGATTCACCACCACTAAAACTCGAATCCATGGACCGTGCGCGTCTCACCAAGCGTACCTTGTCAAGTGTGGAGGTCATGGTCACGACCCTGGCCGACAAGAACAAGAAGCGGAAAGTGGAAAGTGCATTCGCTAGCGCAAGTGCCTTTCCAATTTCCGTTTTGAAGTCGAAAAACCCTTTTGTCAAATCTGGGAGCTCGACTCCCAAATCGAACGGGTCGGGCGGCATGGTGCGATCCGTGTTCGCTGAGCAGAGAGATGCTGCCACTGCATCAGCACTCGTTAAACGAGACTGGTGCAAAGCTGAACCGTGGCCTAAGTTTTGTGATGGAGGGCCCTTGAAACCCTTGAAAACTTCCATGTCTTCGACTTCCTTAAACAACACCACTTCGAACCCAGTCTCCTCTGCGAGTGGCAGTGCTAATACATCGAACCCTGCCCAAAAGAATTCGAAGCCTCCTGCTGAGGCTAAGATACTCAGACCCATCACATCGTACCCCGTTCCGCCGTGTCCACCAGAGCATTTCCTGCTGGTGCCACAGATATATCCAAAAAATTGGGAGAAGAACAAGGGGGCTACCCACTCTGTGTTTGAGCCTTTTCCCGATCTGACGGCGCCGATGAATGGGAGCGATGATATCATTGAAGTGGAAGGAATCGGTTCCATTCACGATGACGATCCCAAAAGGAATGAGAATCCTCCGAAGAAAGCTGGGAGAGGTCGTGGCGGTGCCAGCAGCACGACGAAGAAAGGAAAGCAGAAGGCGACTGGATTTGACTGGAATAAGTGGAGACGGGAAACTATGTGATTGACTCCGAGTCATCATTATCTTTTCTTTGTGTATGATTCTTTATCAGTTCTTTATACTTTATTACTCAAATACCCATTCACGGATTCTTGTCTCGTGTACTTGTCCTTTTACTTATCTAACCGAGTTACACGTGTACTTATACTGCATGCTCACAAGCTTGAAGTTGACTGTAGTTTTTGCGCACATCACGTGAGAGGCCGCGTTCATATCCAGTTTCATTTGGTAGATCACTTTCTAGAGAGTCCATACGGGCTAATGTCCAGGCACGATGGACTACTTCTCCAAATTCCTCCGCGCAACGCCCCAAGCCTCCCCAAAGCCCGTTCAAGACCACGCAGATGAGTTTAGCAGATCCTGGAATGTCATCAAGGTACTACTCCCTTCCCGAATTTCCGTAGATCCCAATTGAACGCGAGTCGGCTTGCTCGTAGACAATACTCGAGCACCCAGACGAGCGACAGCTCACCAAGGGCATCAAATCTACCGATGCCCCAGCCCACTTGCAATTGATGGTCGACGCCCTGATCAGAGAATCGGCCCACAACGAAGAAGGGTATGTGCTCTGCAACCATGAAGGTCTCGATAGCGTTTATTATTGCTCTTCGTCAGCGCAACTGGTGCCTGCTTAGAATTTCTGCTCAAGAATGGTCTGCACCCCAACAACTACGATCTGCCCTAGGCAACTGTATCTAATAGTTCTTGCTCTCACAGATGTCTTGGGCACACTCGTGCGCCTCGCAGAACCCGACCGACCTTCTGGAATCCAGGCCGAGGTTCTCCGTGCAGTGCAAAACATGGTTGTTCTCATGGACGAACAATTCCTCGTGCACTCCGCTGTACATCGCGCCGTCCTGCGCCTCCTGCGTAACTGTGCCGGAGACGACATCCAAGAGCAGCTAGACGGTCGGAACAGGATTATGGGAGCTGCTAAAAATGCCGTACGGAGCCAGCCGTCTGATTATGAGCTTGATCGTGAGTGTTTGTGTCGTGTTTGACGATCTGTGGATGCTGATGGATGGCAGTGTTGAACTTACTGTGTATTTTGTGCAGCCGCATACGAACGTACCGCGAACTCTTGATGATTTTCTTCCATGATAAGCACTGGTACCACTCAGAACCGCTTTTCTCCGTTGAAGAAGAGGATGAGGATGAGGACGAGGATGAAGATGAGGGCAAGAACGAGGATGAGGAGACAAGGGAGCGCGCATCACCGACACCTTCACAGGTCACAATAACGTCTGCTCCTGCATCTCAGGCTGCCCATTCTCACAAGACAGAATACGAGTTCCTCCTTTTCAACTATCTACTCCGATTCGTTCATCGCGAAGGGCAAATTGGTGATTTTGCACGCACGGGCTTGCTCTTCCTCATGGATGTTGCAATGTCCCCTGGGGAACCGATACATAGATTAGCAGGGGATGAACAGGAGCCACCTGCAGCGTCTGGATCAGGGACCGCAGCTGGAGATCCGATTACAGATGCAGCACTTGCCTTGGCGGAGTATATCGTCGATGGTGATTTTTCAGACGTTCTTGGGGCGGGTCTGGGCGCAGTATACTCTTTGCTTCCATCGAAATTGGAGATCAAGTCACCGACTCGGGCTGATTCCTTGGATGGCAGTGGTATGGTGCTAGGTAGCACAGGACCAGACACTGAAGATGAGACAGAGCATGCTGAATTAGTGGTGGAGAATAACCGCGTCTCGGGTATCGAGGATTCTTCTAACCCAGACTTCAAATCTCGCCTCGACCACTTCCTCAAGTTGCTAGAATTTCTGCAGGACATTTTCCGCAGAAACAATGTTCATGATTCCCCCGAGTCCAACCTCGATGCGTCTGCGTTGGTAGGCACTTCCATTGTGCACTCTATATTGGATGCCGTGCGTCGCAGCTTCCTTGAGAACATACTCTACCCATCCGTTCTTGAGTGTTCTGATCTCGATGGTAGCGCTGTTGCTGTGATGTCTTATATCGACATCGTAATTCGTACTCTCGAACCAGGTCAGCTTTCCGACCTCTTCGTCGAATTCCTCATGAGTGAGGACAACGATGATGCCTCCCGTTTCCGACCACACCCTCGCATGCTCAATCTCAGTAGTGCTCCACCTCGCGCTGCTGACCGCTCAACAAAGCTCCGCCGACGCAAGAGTAGCGCGATGGTTCTGCTTGAGATGGAGGCTCCTGAATCGCAGAAACAATCAGAATACTTCACCTCAATGGGGCGATTCACGCTGAAAGACTTACTACTCACGAATCTGCGCTCGAAGAATCAGACGACAGTCGCATCTGCTCTGCAGTTATTGCAGTCGATGCTGAGCCAGAGATGTCACGTTTCGACCAGCGGTCTGTTCCTCGTCTTCTATGATGCAAATGCCACGAGCTATCCTGAGCCTGCTATGATTTTCCCGGACGTCACACAGATAACTGAAGATGATAGCGATGAAGAATTTGTTTACCCCGGTGCAGAGGAGACCAAACCCTCTGCAAGGCCACGATTGCCGCCCCTGCCCACATTCGTCCAGCCAGATATAACGTTCTCCACGCACGAGCGTGAGATGGGACTCTACCTCACACTGGTCTCCCGTGTTGATCCCTCACATAACGATGATGCATTCAGCACTGGCTATGACCACTATCTTCGCGACGCAATGTCGTCCATCCAGAACCATAGTTGTTTCCATATCCATGATGACGAAGACGTGGACGCACGTTCAAAGTTCAAGCATCGGCTCAATGTCAATGACCCCATTCTCTCGCTCATCCTCGAGTCTATGCGTACATTCTTCTCGAACTCGCCAAAGATGAACATTTCGCTCACGGGCGTGCTTGCAGAGTTAGCTGTCTGTCCTAACCGCTCTATCGCGGGGTGGCTTACATGTGCAGTATCAGAAACTCTCGCTCCATTCTCGGATCCCTATCTCGATGCAGATGATGGTCGAGATGATAGATCCATAGACTCTGTGATCGATGAGAAGTTTGCTACAGAAACCAACATACTCCCCGCCATCAGGCTCGATGAACATAGCCGCCCTGTCGTACACACTATCTTCCAAGGCCTCGTCGGCCAGCTGGAACGCTACCGGCAATCAGTCGAAAATTTCGACCAATATCTTCTTGAAAGGCGACAGGGTCTTTTGTTCTCTGAAAATCTGACAGATGCACTCACTCTCTCACTTGAACCAGTTCAAGATGCCTTATCGCCTAACTTATCGCAGTCAGGTTCTTGGGATGTCGTTCAGGCTTCTGAAACGCCTCCTCAACGCCCGAAGCCGAAGCCGAAGACTTTGGCTCTCGTGTCTTTCCTGACCCCAAGAAAAAGCAAAGTCGCTCCATCCAAGGCGCCTTCTGAACCCACAACACCCCCGAGGTCGGGCGGCAAAAATGTCGCTGCAAGTCCATTTGCTCCACATTATCAGCGCACGCGAGATATTGTCGTTGAACCTTTCGTGGCTCCCGTTCCCCACTTGAGTCCTTGGATATCAGCCCAGCCATCAAAGTGGAATGCGGATGAAGATGATATTTTCAGTGCAGGAAGTCAATGGGGGGGGCACACAGCTACTCGATCAGAGGGAGAGGACTTGCATGGAGGGAAGGCAACGCAAGTTACATTGTCGCAACTGCTGGACAATGTTGTCATTTTAGAGGAGTGCATCAAGGAGCTGGTGGCCATTATTCACGCTCGTCGTAGTTTAGGAATTGATCTAGTAAGATACGTGTGAGCCTCACTAATAATCTCATTATCACTTGTGGAGGTTGGAATCTAACAAATTGCCACCGTCGTAGCTGATTAAGTACATCATCAGCCAGCAGACGCGTCAGATGCAACATAGACAAGGGTCAACCAGTCAGGCCTCAGGTCTTGACAACAATAATTTAGACGAATGCATCAAAATAAATACAATACAAAGCAGAACGAGGCAGGTACGACAGCAAACATCCACAGAACAGGGGTTATTTGGCTTTCTTCGCTCTCCCGCTCCGTCTTCCCTTTGCTGGTGATGATCCTTCACCTGTTGGCTTGCGTTTATCCGAAAAAATCCTTTGTTGTATCTTGGCAAATTCCTCGTCATCGATATCAGGAGGATCCTGGACATGAAGTTTCTTCTTTGGTGATTCCACTTCAGCCTCAGACTCGTCAGCGCCCTTCTTCCGTTTCTTTCCCTTTCCTCCTTTCTTTCTGGGTGACTCTTCCATATTTGAGTACTTAGCAGCCAGGTCATCCAGGAAACCGTGGCGGTCCTTCTGTCTCTTCAAAATGAGGGCCTGGAGTGCTGAAGTGTCTCCCTTGTCATCATCATCGTCATCTGCTGATTTCTTCGCTTTCCCCTTGCCTTTTCGCGCCCCTGTCTTTCCGCTTCCATAGAACTCATCCCATACGCCAAGTTCCTTCGCGAGTTCTTCAGCCTCCTTTGCCTCTTTGTCACTCTGCTTCTTCCTCACTAACTTGGCTTTCTCGTCTTTGGAGCTTGACACCCATTGCGGAAGACTCGGCAGATCACCAGCTTGTACAAGATTCGAAAGTGCGACGATGAATCTCGGCTCATCATCAATAGTAGAGTGAGGAATGTGCTTCATGATTTCGTCGAAAGATCCTCTGGTTTCGAGGTACGCGGCCTTGAGGTCCTCAATCTCCTCAGGAGATCCTGTAAGTAGAGTTACTTAACAATCTACCAGATATAATTTAGACGCACCTTGATATTCTTTCTTCATTTCGTCCAGTCTCCCGCGTGTGACGCGATCAAATAGATCCTCAAAGTAAGCTTCCCAACCACCGTCCTCATCCGCCTCACCGAGTAATCCTTCGTCGGTCTTTCCGGTTTTGTCATATTTCTTCCTCCGCTTTTCATCGCTTAGTACGGTGTATGCAAAACCAATCCTCTGGAACTGCGTAGATGCTTTGGCCCTTTCCTCCTCGGTGGCGTTAACTAGTTTGTCAGGATGACACAGCAAAGCAAGTTTCCTGTAGGACTTCCGGATATCTTCTGTGGAGGTATCT
Organism: Suillus fuscotomentosus; assembly: GCF_016647785.1. Lineage (NCBI taxonomy): Eukaryota > Fungi > Basidiomycota > Agaricomycetes > Boletales > Suillaceae > Suillus > Suillus fuscotomentosus. Next base: position 237,798 of record NW_024539518.1, read on the forward strand.
GATTTGAGGTACAAGACGGCGTAAAGGTCTACATCTTCTTCGTCAAAGAACTGGGATATGGGGTCGTTGTCATCCATGGTGGCAAGAAACGCGTTGACCGTCACACAACGCGCTGAAATGAGATGGGTCACGTGCTGCAGTAACAGTCACATTCCATGCCAGCGCCCAAAATTGTTTCCAAGTGCTTCCAAATTTTTGCTGCACCTCCATCATCTTTTTAATGCCAAAGCAGGGTTCCTATGGCTAGTATCTCAGGGGCAATACGCGATTTGGCGAACGATTATGGACATCAATATGTCTTGCCAGGTGATGCCTCCGAGTCTGTACCTTTGGATGTTTGATAAAGCCCTTCGACACATCTTGGGGATGAGCCCCAAAGCTACTTGATTATACAATATGGATGTCTACGACGCGTTCGTTTTATCTATTCACCAGTAAAAGCAGTGCATTTCGACATCGGGAACAAGATATGTTCCTGTCACTCTTCCACGCCTTCTACATTACAATATCTTGTCTTTGTCCTTTCCTTTCTACAAGAAGGGCTCGAATGACATTGATACTCTTGTGCTCGAATGCCTCTACGAATTGCAGATCACCATGGCATCTGATCCCGACTTCAACTTGAAGGCAATCGCTCAGAAGTGCAAATTCTGAATGACTGAAAACACTTGACGACACTTTCTGTCTCTGCTCTGCTGTGCTCCAGCCTTTAACTTTTGTTCTCAGAACAAGTTCAGACGCTTATAGACCGCCGTCACGCCCTGGAAGCTGGAGCACCTTGCACTGGCGCTCTCGCCAGTCTTTAATCTTTTGGACATGGCACATGTTCAGATGTTCCTAGAGCACTGTTCGTGTCTGTTCGGGGGGGGTGCCATGTACCACTTTCACATATACATGGAAGAACCTTTCCGACTCAGTACAGCACCACAAGACCTTGCACTGGCGTTTTCTGGGAGTCGGCGTGCAGTGTGATGCAGTGCAGCAGTGCTCATATATAGGCGGGAAGACTAATCACGCCACGTCTTTCGCCGTGGCTTGTGACGATCATGAATCATTGGCAATAGCGGTGTCGACTCAATGCCAGGGGGCTATGACTTTGGCAGCGATCACAGGACTTTCAGAAGCATCTCCTTGTTATCATATCCAGCATGTGACAACAAAGCCTCGAGATTTGAAAACGCTCAATCTCCTGCCTTGTCATGATGCTCCTGATGGAGTTCTCGAGGACAAAACGATCGTAGATCACGAGACGTCACTGCTGATCTATCGGGGCATTTTGAAAGTGAATGTTTCCCCCGAGCAATCATCTTGCAATGGACATTATTAATATTCATTACCCACTCATACAGTGCCTTCCATGCTATTTGCGGGATCATCTGTATTATCATACACGCCCTCCACCTCAATAAACAGAGCTCAATGAGCTTGGTGTCCGAAGCCTGTCTGCGTGAATTTCGTATGTGAGTCTCCTGCTCTTCGCGATGCCCTCGCCTGGCCTCTGTAGAATGCGATACGACGTAACCTGCCGCGGTACGTAAAACAGCCTGGAGTACTACCATTAACAGCCATCTAGTTCTACTAGTAGCACAAAATATGATGTAGCTGTTACTATTCGTCAATCTATGAGCCTTTAGAGACTGTCTTGAGATGCGGATGCCGCAAGTAAAGAGATGAGGAATTTTATTCCAGCCTTGCAACTGCTTTCACAGGTGGCAAAGGCACTAAGTAATACTTACAAGCTGCGATATCGTTATGATCGCTAATGTTCCCACGCACTTGTGATCAGTGCCATCTCTTCAAGCTCTCCATTTGCTCTCCATCCTCCATCTATTGGCCACAGGCAAGACAGGCAAGACAGTCATACCTTCTATCCTGTGGAGTACGAAAACATGCCTCCTGCATTGGAATACCTCCCAGTTGTCATGTCTTTGTGCTCTACAGCTTCGTTGGTATGTCCAGCCGTTGCAACGTTGAGCTAGTTGCAAGCACTGGGCTATCCGGAGAAATGTCCATTGAGATGACGCTTCTACGGAGAGCTCTGATGCTTTGCTTGAGATATTTTCCAGCGTTTTTCGTGCTGCGCTCCGCTGACATCATGACATCTCCCGTCTGGTGATACTATCACTAACCCACAGTGCGTATCAGTGGCCAACACAATACTGTCCTCCAAATCCTAGATGATGCATAATATCCGCGGAGGCTGTCCTCATACATCGCCTGTGTGGAAGAATGCCATTACCATTCGTGGTTTCCAAATGCGCGAATAGATTTGGTGTTTGTTATCATGGGCTACTGCCGTTTCTTGTCGAGAATATTGAGCATGGTGCTCTAGGATTGTTCGACTGGGTACTTTTTGTGCTACTTATGGCACTATTACTCTGCACGGGACATTGGGAACGAGCTCGGTCTGCCGTACATGCTCACGTACGGCAATATGATAGAGACAATCATGGATAAGTATAAGCTCCACCTGACCTTCTAACTACTCGCTTCAACACTACTTACCCGCATCGAAAACTGATCAGTAATATGATCTTCATGTAGGTCGGATCTCCCACCTAAAGTTGATCTCTATTTCAATTTGTAGTATCCAACATTGAACAAGCCTGGAATCCATGGTTATGTAGAGAACAGCGCCCACTTCTTGTTCTTGGATCAAAATGTACGTAGGTCTCTTTGTCGCCAGTGTGTGTTAATTCTCATGGCTTTTGTTCCCTTTTGGGCGCCTAGCCGTCAAAACAAGATCGCTAGCCCAAAGGCGTCAAACACGTCATGTGTCCGTGACGCGGTTTCCGCAACCAGTACTCGCTTGATTGATTGCGCGCTGGTGTATTGGACTCAACGGCCTTATCGCGCGGATCACTGCGACGACCATGCATTGTACAATGCACAACTGAGTTGGGAAGCTCGTTTGGTTTCAAGAAACTCAAAGAACCCATAATCATCGACAAGGCCGCCAGGGTCCCTTGTAATGAAGTAGGGACCGCATTAGGCCAATGCTTACCCCTAATTCGTGATAGTTCATACATACAAGGCCCAACTCATAAATTGCCTGCCAATTTTCACTTCCATTCCACGTCCCTATCGTACTATCAAGGCCGCTATGAAGGTCGAATGTCATCGGTGCAGGACTCGTGTTCCACAGGAGCTGACGAAAGTTCATGAAACCCGATGCTGAAACAGGACGATAACACCTACCCTCAATCCTCATGCACATCCATCTCATCAACCATACCCGCACGATATTGATGCATCACAGTTGCAGAACCATTATCTCCAAGTCAGTGTACATGATGACCCAATCGCTATATGCCCTAATGACGTCTTCTGCAGCCGGTTTCGCATTCAGCCGTCCCTCATGCTTTCATTTCACCCCTCATCGTACCGAGCTTTATAAGTGACCCATCAGACTGGGACCCATGGCGACGAGAACTTGAGCAATCGCGTAACAAAACTTCTTCGGAAAATCGAGAAATCCAACGAGCTTATAATGGAAGAAGACAGGTGAATATGTCGCGAATACGTCAACCATGTCAAAGTCTACCAAGTGCTTCCATTCTTTCGTGCAAACCCTGAAGAAGCTCATCATTGTGTTTCAGAATCTGATGGTATACACTTACGCATACCTGAGACGCTGCACAAACAATATAGGGTAGGGTAACCAGTGATGCCTGATTCATACAATCAACACACTCTAGGCTTCTGAACGAACTGAAACAGAAAATCATAGAGTGGAGAAACTGAGATCACAATGATCTCATGATATTAACCATGCATCGGATTATCAGGGATACTTTGAAGAGCCTTCTGGATCGCAGCGTAAACCTCATTTTTTTTGGCTTTCGGTCGCCCGTTCTCATATCTTCCTGATGGGAAAGAGATCCGTGTCCTATGCACGTATCAGTCAAATTTACATCAAGACATATTGTTCCTTGCGATGATGTGGCAGTCCTTCGCGTCCTTCTGGCTTGTGCGGAAGAGATTATGAAAATGACTTTTATGGCCTCGCACACAACCAAGCACAAGATATGGTCGATCTGCTTGAAGAGGTAAACTCATATCTCTAGTCTATTTATGTGGTCGACTTTAGACATCCAGATCTTGCGAGATCCTTCAACCGACCATGCCACACGCGCGCGGCTTTTGAGATATATCATTCGACTATCACGAAAATCTGACCGTTTACCATGTCAGCTGCGGTTGGACGGACTAGAGCCAACCCCGATGCGCGTTGTTGAGCAGGGTGGATCTACAACTATCTTTACAGCGTCTTATGACCATCGATCTGTTGCTATCAAGCGATCGCACCTGCCATCCATAGCGCAGTGTCACAAAGTGAGTAGTTCATCATCCGTCGATCTACATCCTACTCACCTGTTCGCATGTTTAGGACTTTGTGAGCGAGGCAGTGATTTAGAGTCACTTGAAACACGAGAATATCGTGCCATTTATAGGAGTCATAGACAAAGACTATAGGCTGTGGCTTGTTTCGGAATGCATGTACAGTAGTAATGTGAAAACGTACATAGAGTATACGGGCAGGGAGAACTGGGATCTTCGGCATCTGGTAAGTTATATCATTCGTTATCAGCAACACCGATTAATTAGAGATTCTCTATCCAGGCAGAAGGAGCTGCAAAAGGTCTTTGCTACCTGCATACTTTCGATCCGCCTATCGTTCATGGCGATCTCAAGGGAGTGAGTGTTTTTCATGTCAGAAAGGTTCGCAGGTTTTTTCCATATAGTGTAATGTCATGGTCGACAGACGAGAGAATGCTCGTCTGACCGACTTCGGAATCTCGAGATCTGATGATACACGTCAAGGGTTGGATTCTACTAATGTCGACCGCCGAGAAACGCTTAATTGGATTGCCCCAGAGCTTATTTTCTTTGGAAATTCGGAAACTATGCGCATGGAAGCCGACATATGTATATGCATTTGCTTGTGTGCTATATAAGGCAAGTGGTTTTGTCCTGTTCAAGTCATCAGACTCATTACTCCTCGCTTTCACCTCACTTTAGATCTATACTGGAGGCATCCCATATCATGGAGAGAATATAATCGATTGCCTGAGGGAACGAAAGAGACCATTGCTGCACGGATTGGGAGGACCCATCACAAGACTTATTGAGAGATGTTGGCATCATGATCCAAGGCTACGCCCGAAAGCCCTCGTCGTCTTCGAAGAACTGGAGATGATGAAATAGTTTCCATTGCTTTCTTTGATAGGACTTTGAACGTTAACTTTGGCGCGTGAATCCGGTGTTTGGAGTTCCAATTTTCTGTCCCCCTTCAATTCTGATTGGTGTCATACTTGATAATCTATAATATCTAAGCACGAGATACCGCCGGATTCGTTCTGTCTAGTTGAATACAAGCACCTGTTCATCTTCGGACATTTTCTGCCCATCCGTGCAACAGCAGCCTTCCGTTCATTCACCACACCACTCATTGCCTCAAGAAGGCTCCTCGCGCCAGAACTGCTGAAGACTGACACAAATGTTACGTATAACGGTACAAGTACATACAAGTAGGTAATGGACAACCGAGGATCAAAAAAAGGAGTATACATAGTTAGGGGGAAAAGCAGTACATCAACGTCGCCGAGCTACATAATGATCTCTCAGAATCTAAAACAAATTAAAACCATGTTTCAAAAAGTGGACAAGCAAGACTGTCGGCCTGTAATCGTCAGGAAAGAACTTGGACTCGATCAAACCAACTCTCGCCCATGCATCAATCATGAAGGTACCCCAAAAGACTAGCCACAGCCAAGTCCACAACGAGCCCAAAAATCCATCGACACGTAAGCCCGTACGTTTCTTCCATATGCCTTCAAGAATTAGACCGACGGCTTGCATGATGAAGAACCCAAACACCACAACAGGGTGACCACCCCGTTCCATTGCCTTCAATACAAGATAGTGCAGAGCGCCTGAGATGAGGAATGCGCCCATCACCCCTCCAGGGCGACCGAATAGGTATGCCAATGGTCGGGCACCGACTGATATAAAGTACTCCCGGAGCAATTGATGCCACTTGCGACCCCAAAAACTGGTCAGTGATGTCGAAAGCCATGGGGTATCAAACAAGGGCGGCCATTGAGACGGTGCTTGTCTGAACAACAAGACAAACACAATGGTGTATATGTGATACAGCGATTCAACCAAAAAATATGCTGCACAACCAGAGAGGATCGTAATGAAGGCAGACCGGGTATAGCGACTGAGGGGCGGTAGTGATGCGTCAAATATTGTGCCCCCTTCAGCTGATCCGAATCTTTCCGGAGAAAGATAGTGAGCGGCTCTAGAGGCGGCATCAAATGCAAGCGTGTTGAACAATAGCTTCGCGAGAGTGCTGAGCAGGAACTTTGGTCTTGACTCTGTTCCACAACTGCTCTTTGGAATGCGTAGGCCTTTCGGCCAATCCCACCCAATCCCGCGAAGATTAACTGATAGATCCCATGCATTCCAGAATGCGGTGAATAGTGGGGTATCCTCGACATTGGTCAACTGGCTGCTTGTGCTGTCTGAGATGGTATTACCGTTGAACGTTTTGTTCGGTTGTAAAGCGATTCGACTATATGGTTTTTTCGCGAAAGCCCAACCGGTCGATCGCATCGAAAAGGTGAATACGGCGGCCTGAGTTGTAACACTTGAATGAGACAGGCTCTTCCTGACGGACAATTTGTACAGTGCACTCACAACTAGTATTTGATTGAGGAAAAGGTAATCGGGAATTCCGAAAGAAAGATCGAGCGACGAGCCAGCTCGATATGAACATAGCAATGTAACTGGAAGAAGCGCAAAGCGGATCATTGCAGTGCGTTTTCGTTGAACCAGGACGGCCATTGTAAAGTACGAAACAAAGGCCGGTAAGAAAAGTGTCGAAAAAGTCGACACCGACAATGACGCTCTCTCCTGGGATACAAGTAGCCTACTGAGGCTGACCATGCTGAGAGCTTTTGTCAATGGTGAGCTGCTATGAACATAGAAAATGCAGTACCTTGTAATATATGTCCAACTGACGAGTTGCACAATCCGATGTGCTGATAACAAGACAAACTTTGTTCTGTGCAGTGATGGACATTTATACTTCTTTGTGAGTCAGAACTTTACCTACGTAGATTGAAACAACTTTGAGTTTGAGGCCTCAGGCCAGAGGCACCTTGAAGTAGCCCTATGATGATAGACTAAGACATTCGTCTTGTATGGTTCTTAATGGAGATGATTTACGCTTGGCCATCCAATTCGAACGCGCGGGATCTAAGGCGAAAGTGGTGTGAGGCAAACGATGAACTTCGCCTGTCTGGAATTTGCACTTTGACGAACCGTCGGCGCAGAGCAGTGATGCGCACGCGCGCATTTCGTACTAACCCCTTCTCTGCTGACATATTTAGTTGCACTGCGCATATTGTGTTCGCTTCCAGGTCTAGGCGAGGCGAAGGTGTATTCGGATGGGTGACCGCAATCAGCATAATCGGTAGCAAGAACTCACCGGTCAACTGGCGGCCATAGTTGGATTATAGTCTCATCACCACCTGTAGTTGAAGTAATCAAGTGGGCGTTGATGAAATCGATTCCATCATCGGGCGGTGCAGTCCTACCACCGAAAGTGAAAACGGATGCAGGAAGATAACTTCTGTCCCTAAGAGGAGAGGCGCAGATCCATCAATTTTCGAGAACCGCTTTTTGTCAAGAGCGTAGGGAATACAAATGATACCATGAAAAGAGCAAGATAATGCCATAACAATCAAAATGCGAATGATAACAGTTCCGACGCTCAATAAGCTGAAACCGCCATGCGAAAGTTTCAGAATACACAAGAGCTTAAGCTTAAGCTTTAAGACATGCCTGAGCCAAAGTAGGGTTCGAGTGGAACGTGCACAGGGCGACAACACAAATTGGTTCCGCGGGATCAAACGCTGTCCTTGAATGTCGATTGGTTTTCAAATTCCACTCGCCTGACCGTTTCTCGTACACGTGACGTTGTTACTCGCAAGACTTTGTTTCAAACTTCCAAAGAAAGACCCGAGCCGCAGGCTTCCCTTGCCATGACTTTTTGGGTATCTGAGATATCTGGCTTTCCATATATAACTGTAACATGGATTATGTAAGCTGTAGTCCATAACGCTAAATAAAACAAAAGGGATCCTCTCCACTTCCAACAGTTGAAGAACAGATCTTTACATATGCAGAGCACTCCCTGTCCATATCGTCTTGATTGTAGTCTCCAAGTCTTTGTGAAGTTCAGAATAAGAAAGAGACATGTATCACTCAATGGATATCTGTTGCTGAAGAGGAACGCCACCTGGGGAATATGATGACTGGCGCTCTGAGATTTGGGCGGTGGGTAAGCACTGTGAGTTCCTGCCGAGTTCTAATTTTAAAAAAGTTAATCACCCATTCCAAACGCATTGATGACCTGCATCTTGACAGGTGTATAAGACTGACCATGCGTCTTAGATTCGGATAGTCCCTTGTCAAAGTCACGGAAACACTTGATTCCGATCGCGAACGAGGCTAAGAGGAGCAAGAAGGCGACGACGGCTAAGGATAGCCGCCAGATATGGTTTAGCGTCATGATGAAACAGATTACGCTGTATGTGACTTACTGAAGACGGTCAATGTGGCGCGAGTTGAAATGTACTGGTTCTCAGAGGAAGGCTCATAAAAGCGAACCAGTTTGTACACTAAAGAATGTGTCAACTTGCGAGATGATTAACACATGTTATACACATACAGACTAAATCATACTATCAGTTGCCGGTCAATGCATTAAAATGAAACACCTCACAATAAGACATCGCAGCCACCATCAATGCAAGGGCCGTAGTCATCAACCTAGCAGACAATTCAGATAATCACGCGAAGTGGGCGCTGGAACCATCATACCATTTGACTTCATACTTGACAGCACGTGCACAACCGGCCAAAAGAAATAAAACGACAGGAATCGCTGCGATCGTGATACCAAATTCAGCAGAATCTCTGCTGAGAACAACGATGAGAAGCTGTGGATTTTCAGTCCCTGGACAATTTTCAAGAGCCACGATGTTCACCTGCATAGTCACCCCCACGAAACAGAAGAAGTCGAATTTAAGTAAGCAGATGAAGATTTGATAGAATTGATACATCGCTATTTCGAGTCAGCGCCATGTCATCAAAAATGAATACATAGCTCACACTTGAATTTCGGGTTTGCCCCAACAACATGGAAGATAACCCATCTGCAATATTTCAGTAATGAGCAGCATACACGATAAGCTGTGTGATCGTACCCGAACTCATCATACAGCTGCTTGATCCAGAACATCAAAAAGAACCACGACGCAGCAATTATGCAGGGAGCCACGATTAGGAACCGTTCGACCTTATTCCATAGTGAATTTGGATCTACAGCGCAAGGAGGCGTGCAATTAAATATAGCGACACGGGTTTCATGAACTTGAAGAGCAGAAAAGACGATGAGAGCTCCATGAAAAACTACGAAGTGTTCAGAAAGAAGGAGGCATTTTCAGAGAAGTCGACACCTACGAACAATCCCCATGAGCTGGATGATGTTCCGTGATCGTAGAGCATCAAGTGCCATTATTAATTCGAATATCCTGCATTATTGTCAACAGCTTGGGAGTGATCGTGAATGCAACTACATACTCTGCTAGAATAAAAAGAGCTAAGTAGCATGGCAATGTCTTCATAATGTGAGCGGTTCAGCTTGTTAATGATGTACGTAGAAAAGTACCTTGTACCCAAGGTCTGTAAACGCCGTCCCTGCATGGGCTTGAACCTTGACGTCAGCTAGTTAGCAGGCGTATCGATTCGACTGCGGACTACACTCACTATTCCGAATGTTGATCCAACCATAGCTACTACCACAATGGCCTCTATGAGCACCTAGGTCAAATCTTGATCGAGAACCTTCAAAGAAACGACTAACGGAGTGCAACTGTGGCAAAGGTTCTTGAATGACAAGGTCACAAAATATTGGGATATAAACTTACTTGTGATGATGAAAGCCTTTTGGGCTCTCGTCCCAAATAATGGTTCAACAGCCATGATGAAGCAGACCGTCAAGCCTTCGGCCGTAAAATGAGAGAAGTTGGTGGTTCCGAGTCGTCGGTGAACGTCACGGTTCGTGCAGCTGTGACACTACTAGCCGACTAGCCAAATCAAGCTCTCAATGTGGCTGTGTCTTCCTGTGTTTACCGAGCTCGTCGGTTATGCAGTTGTTTCATGCTCGATTTTGTGTACATACTACAGGTGTATGCACATAGCATGATTTAACATGATCGGTTAGTTGTGAATGATCAAGCTTAAGATTCAGCGACCTTGAGTTCAAGTCGTGCTGGAGCGATGGGCCCCATGATCGAGCTTCGACGCCGCGTTGCAATCATATTGACAGAGTGAAAAAGTGACATATTCCCCGGCCCCGCAGACGTCAAGTCGTTCACCTACATACGCCCGCACCGACATCGTGTGACGAAGATGAAGTCAGTGACCGATAGCTGCTCGATGCTACGACCATCACTCTCGCTAAGCAAGCACTACCTAACACAACTGACATTCCTTGACATGATTCAGCGACGACCTCGGAGGGCATTTCGGTAAAAGTTAAACAAGTGGTATTTGCCGCTACAGTGCAAAAATCAGTTACCAAACGGTCAGTGTTGCCGGGAAATAAGTTGATGTTCCATGTTCTCTGGTTCCACCAGCTTTAATGTTCCAGCTTCGTAGTAAGTGTATGGTCATGACATGCAATATCATGATTATGCTAAATTTTCAATGAGACATGATGTCGTGAAGTATCCGAGTGCCACATGAATTTTAATTGCCCTCGATATGATAGTGCCCTTGATGGATCAGCACAAGGACATCGAGTCATCGACCCTATTTCATGAGGAAATAAATGTCATCAACTCAGAAATCATCCCCTCTCAGCGTACGTTCCTTGACAGCCGCGGCTATCAACAGCTCTTCCCTCCAAAGTGTCCGTATATTCTCGCACATCCAGGGAAGCCACCGGTCACTGCCACCATGACCATACTCCTCGGCGCCATCGTTCTCGAGACTGTCCAGACCGGCCTGGGCTTTGGTGATAACCGTATCGCAAATCGTGATCAACGACTCCTTCCAAGCGAGTTCGTTTCCATCAGATATAATCTCTCGTTTGCCTGCTATGACGTCGTGCCACGATTGGATGGTGTTATGGTGGATTGTATTATTTGAGACAAAAAGACAATGAAGTCTTAATGCTGTAATCAAGCGCCAGGATGGCTGCACTGATTCCGCCGAGCAATATAGGGTCCAATCTCTACGGTAACTTAATGAGGCAACTTAGTTGACCAGAAGTTGAAGACGTACATACCCCCAATAACCTTCGTCCTCAAGGACGCTTTTGACGAAGACACCGGATTTGTGATCGAGTATCAAGGATTCCACCACATCTTGTACATCGACTTCACCATCCGCAATTTCAACGTTGCCCAATGACTCGTTGACAAATCCGTATTCGACGAACAGCGTCCGATTAGAATGAGCCCCGTAAGCCAAAAAGATCTCTTCGCCCTCTTGGACAGATGCATCTGCTGGCGAAAGAAATCTAAATCCAATCTGCTTTACCGGCACAGAGTCCCAAATATCGGCCTCTGATGGAGCTGGAGTCATACTATGCAACCCGTTCGGGGTATGGTTGGCAAAGTCGAGGATGGGACATAAGGTGAGATTATCGGGGTCTTCCTTTGATGCTTTCAGACGGTAATATATGCAGCGCGTGTTGACTGGAGGCGAGGTGGATAAGGGAGTCTCGTTCATGCAGAAATTACGTGCCATTCAACCAAGCCCACGCGTAATTGCTGGTAGAAACGTCGTTATCGTCCAAATAGGCATCATACTTTGAAGAGATGTATGAATTCGCAGTCTGCTATGGCTTTAGACGACGAAACTGAGTGAGTATTTCCTACCAAGTACGCTCGGATTGCATCCCAGTCTTGACAAAATCGGTCATGCAGCTTAACCAAGCATGCATGCACACTCGGCGGGAGGTGCTTAAGCAGTGGGACCCCTCCGGACTCCAGGCCACATTTTGATTGCACCATCCAGGTCAAAGGATGACTGTCGAACTCCCTAGGAAGTGTCGAAATGTATGGTCCATAGTGAGGGTCTAGTGAATCCTCACTTCCATGCGGGCGGTTGATATACAGATGCAAAGATATCATTTGCGTGGCGGTCAAAGGAGTGGGTCCAGATGTTGGATGGAGGGACTTTAACGTCCTGATATTCATCAATGCCTGCGGCGGCACTGCAAATAGCAAGGAAGATGGCTGTCCTATTTGTCAGGGCAAGGCTCAATCCATATTCACACGAAAGCTCACAGTACACAACGTTCGAGCAAAAAGACCATTCCCAGCAGCTGTGTGTCCAGACGGATGTTAGATCAAGCGGTGGCCGTCCGGAAAATTGAAGTAAATCGGTTGGTGACTCAACTGGGTGTTTCTTTGCACTCGACCAGCAAGTCGCCTGTTCCTGTTTTCATCCCTCGAGTCCTCAACCATGCCAGCAGCTTGGGCCATCGATAATTCAGCGACGATTGCGAGTTTGAGATGCTCGCCATCGTGGAAATGTTGACGTTATTCCCACTATGTGCCATGGCCATGCAAGGTCATGGGACTGGAGAAAATATGCATGTATGCGGCTCTCCGCGGGTCGTCCATGATGGAAATTCCGGCCCGTGACATGTCATAAAGCTTGAGATCTATTGCTTCTTCGTGCATCTCTTGCATTCGACGAGCAGATACTATCCCCGCAGAGCATCCGTTCACCCAGCAAGTTTATTAAATCCAATTTCTTACTTGAAACATGACCGTCTTCAACGCATCTCGCCTTCTTGGCAAGACAGTCCTTATCACGGGAGCAAGTTCTGGTATCGGAGCGGTGTGTACAAACCTAGCTTTGAGGGAGACACCAATACTGATCTGATCATCGACTCACAGGCTACCGCCCTCTTGTTTGCCAAGGTAGTCCGCCACGACATGCTATATTTCTAATCATTCATATCTCATAGGGAGGCTCCAACGTCATACTTACCGCTCGACGAGCAGATGCGCTACAGAAAGTTGCAGATGAATGCACTGCTGCCCACAAAGCAGCTGGCCTGCAACATGGCGGCAAATTCTTCACTATACAAATCGACGTTTCGGACAGAAATCAAATCAATGGCCTCCTAGAAAGGATACCTGTCGATCTCCGCGAAATAGACATCCTCGGTGAGTAGATCTATCCTCTGTAGTGTTCATATGAATTTGAATTCGGTTGCAGTCAATAATGCTGGATACGTCGTGGGAGTGGACAGAGTTGGCGACCTGTCTCTGGATAACGTGGAGGGCATGTTCGCAACCAATGTGTTTGGCTTGATCGCCATGACCCAGTTGTTCATCAAGGGTGTGTATTTCAGCCCTTGGTCATAACTTTCACTCAGCCTCGTAGACTTCAAGAAGAGGAAGACTGGACATGTTATTAACCTTGGTTCGATCGCTGGCAGGGAAGCTTATGTTGGGGGCAGCATCTACTGTGCGACAAAACATGCTGTTAGTGCATTTACGGGCTCTCTCATGAAGGAGCTTGTCGACACTCCCATTCGTGTCACCGAAATTCAACCAGGTATATGAACCACTATTGCAACCAGGGTTAAACTCAAGTCGTTGGTAGGTATGGTGGAGACCGAGTTTTCTCTCATCCGTTATAAAGGCGACCACTCCGCAGCAGACAAAGTCTACGAGGGACTTCAGCCTCGTGAGTGGTTTAATATACCTGTAACCCGCATACACTCACACATCACAAAGTGGTGGCTGAGGACATTGCAGAAGAGATAGTCTGGGCTGCATCGCGCCCTCCACATGTCAATCTCGCTGAAGTCTTCGTGCTCCCAGTGAACCAAGCCAGTGCCACCCTCAGTTACAGGGCGCCGAAGCTGTAATATCCCAGTTCTGATTTGATACTCGAAGTCATTGTAACATAGACATTCCCTACAAGCCGATAGAAGCGAACGACAATGTGTCAGAGACAATAAGGATACAGCATCGACAGCATCGACAAATGCGCATTAGAGAGTGAATAGAATAATGCAGCCTAGCTAACTTTTCGATTTCTTACTCTTCGATCTGGTGATTTTTGGGGGTATAACCTCTTTCACCACCACCTCAGCGTCGTTGTCATACACAAACTTCTTTACCACGATGTTCTCTGGGTGAAGGTCAGTGAGTGGATGCTGCTCGACATCCACCACGTTGCCCAGAGTGTCTAAGCGAAGATTCTGGAGGAAGGTGAGCAAGAACGTAGTGCAAAAGTCACGCAAACCACTTGCCTTGGATGTCGGGGCTAAGCAGCTTTTCTCTACGACAAAGTCCTTAGTCCACGAGTGAGGTCGAGGATGAACCTCATCCAAATAAATTTCCGTGGATAACCCCTGATGCCACTTCACCCGTTTGCTTTCTCTTTCCCCTTCCTGCTGAGGGCCTTCCCCAAACCGCAAACGTTTGACCGGCCGATCAGGCCTAACTGGCGTCTCATAATCCTCCACTTCTCCTGGTCCCCTACGATGCTTAGTCCAGACCATCCCATCATTTTCATCATGTTCTTTATCAAATCCAAGGATGGATTGATCATCCAGTTCGCTAGCACCTTCACAATCACTCAATCCGGGCCCATCTTCACCCCGCTTCGCCCTCCGCTCAGCTCGTTCAAGTCTTTGCCGATCCCTCATATCTCTCTGTTTTTGCGATATCGTCCGAACCTTGATTGCAGGGCTCTCTGGCCTGGTGCCCTCCTTGCGAACTACTTCCCTTTCCAGCTTTGCAAAAATTTCCTGGTTCTTTGTAGTGTTGGAAGTGGTGAGGGCTTGGAGGGCAACTGCGCTCATCCCCATGAAGCCCTCGCCCTCAGAGCGCCGTGAACGTCGAAGCTGGAGAGGTTGCGTTGAAGTGGACGAACCAAAAACGTCGCTGGCATGCTGCGCTGCAGGCTTGCGTCGAGACGTTCGACGGCCCCGACCTCGGTTTGCTGGTGGCTGTTGTGCAGATGCTTCCACCGTTTCTTTGGGCTCAACAGCATCATGCAATGGCTTCGCAGGTTCAGGTTCTGGTAGAGCAGACAGGGAGGTTGAATTAGGAGGTGAAGATGATTGGCTGACTGGTGCCTCAGATACGATCAAAATCTGCGGGCTGCTGTTGTGGTCATCGGCGGCTGGAGAATCAGATGCAGTCGGTTTGGTGGGCGCTGCATAACGCGCTGATATGACTCCGGGCTCGACTTTGCGGAACTTTATAGGACCAGGCGGCTTCCGAGGACTCGGCTCTGGTATAGAGGGAGCCGTTAGTGGGAGACCAGGTGCTGCTTTGGGGGCATACTTGCTACCAAGCATTCCGGGCACAATCTGGCGGACCATCACAGGATGAGTGGGGGAAGATGTAGTAGTCTCTTCTATGCCACGCTTTCGCTTCAGGGTCGAGAGCACTGATGGCTCTGCTACAGATTTCCCGTCGAATTTTCGATTTGGAGGTGGAGCGACAGATGACTCTTCGGAGCTGCTACTGCCATTGCCAGCGGGAGTTGATTTGAAAAGTGGGACACGCTAATGAGTACAATTCATGTCAGTACAATGTAGCAACAAGCCCGCCTGGAGGGCTTACCGGTCCAGTACCAAAGGCAGGTAACTTTGCAGTTGTAGATGAAACCGGTTTCTTTGGTTGTGGTCTAGCATAAGGCTTGGCGCCAATTCTTGGTATGCGACTACCAATAGAGGGTTGTTTCAAACTAAACTTCACAGGACTGGACGACGACGTGGCCTGATTAGCGATCGAATCTTCTTCGACAGCCTCACATCCTTCTGCCTCTTCAGGGATAGATTGCGGGAAATCTGTCCCTGTTTTCTGCCCAGTCACTAGAGGGAACGGCAGTCTGGCGCCAGATCTCGGCTTGGAAGAAAAATTAGGGAAGGTAGGCTCTTTGCCTTTGTTATCAGCGACGCGGGGTAAGGGATCTACAGAATGACTTCGGAGAGGTTGAGAGACAATGGGTTTCGGTTCCGCTGAGGCACTTCGGGCCCTCGCACCTGCTGGTCGAGTTGGAGAGCACACAGGACTGTTGAAATCTGTGATTAGAATACGCTTAGCGGGGCTACGAGATGGGTCGTCCAACGCAGGGCGCGAAAAGACGGGTCCACGCATGCCCACCAACCGTGTCGATGCGTCACGTTTCGCAGACAATAGCATGGTGTTTTGTGAGGATGCAGAGCCCTGTACGAAGGCACCTTGAATGGGCACCCTTCTCGCTGGTGTGCGAGAGGCATCGTCGACGGTCAAGGAAAACTTAAGATGAGAGGAAGAACCGAGTAGATTTCCATTCGGACGAATAGGTGTTGGAGCGACAACCAATGGCCGCTGTACAGTGGCCAGGGGATAATTTGGTTGCTGAGAATCTGATTTTGGCCTCTGTGGTGTCAACAATGGAGGGTCCAAAGATACCAAAGAAATTTCACGTTGTGGTAGCGAATACTGTCCCTCTGGGAGTGGTGTAGATCGCTCGGACGGCAATAAACGCGTTAAAACATCCGCGGACTGAGGAGAAAGGGACCCTAATTCCCTTTGGAAATTGGGGGTGTCATATTTCCCGTTTAATGCCCGTCTTCGTGATCGTCGTCTCTCTTTATCTTCTACCAATCCTTGAATATCAGGGTATGGATCATGATCAACAGTTTGCTCATCCCGCATCAGGGGAACGTTCCCCTCGGGCGCGGTTGTTGCCGCCTTCGATTTTCCTTTGAGTTTCGGCGTTTCCGGAGGTTGCTGTGTATGAGTGGTTTGGTTGGGGCGTGGAGTCCCACTAAGGCGTGCTGATCGCCGCACGGGTAATCTTGCATGTTCCTCAGTGACATCCGGTGCGCTGGAGGTGGCGACTAACGGCGAAGGAGAGCTGGAGCGTGGTGGTCTAGATTCCATGTCAGCCGGTGGGCATCCCTGAGGAAGCTTATTTAGGCTATCCGAGGAATTAGACCGTTCTACGCCGTCTACACGAGGGCAAGGTATGACAGAAGGATGCTCTGGGGATTGCGAGAGGAGATCATCCACGCTGGACGATAAAGTTTGAATTGGAGAACCACAGGGACGTCGTTCTGTAGAAGATTCCGCAGTCTTGACTAGTGCGGAGCAAGATTCAAATGAGATGAGATCGGGCTGAGAAATGTTACCAGCAGAATCCTGTGGAGGCGAATTCTGATTATAGGAAACTTGATGCTGCGGTGGTTCTTGTGACAAAGCACGTTCTGTCGGGGAGAACTGGCTCAGTCTCTCACGCAAATTTATGGGGCGAAACGGGCTAGGGGGTGCAGATATATCTGGGAATGGTGTGTGTCCATCCCTCATCATAAGACCAAAGTAAAGGGTGGGGTGGGCCCGCGGAGGAGGGGAAGGATTATCGCAAGCCCGCATAATTCGACTTGCAAGAACGGAGGATGGTTCTGAAAGTCCATGTTTGGAATGTAGCTGCGAAGAGCAGACGAACAGAGCTCACCGTTCTGGCCCAAGGTATCATTCTCAGGCGTGTCTTCACGAGATAGATGAGCAGCCACATCAGAGATCTCATCTGCATCTTCGTCACTTCGTTCGACACTTTCGTCCTGTGCGCGCGTGATTTCCTGTGGCGATGGAAGGGCATGGAGAGCAGGTAGTCCCGATGGACGAAGGAGAGAGTCGACGGTGCCAATACTCAGCCCACGTCTTCGCGTGACCTCGCTAGCGATGAGTCTCTTCTCTGGTGATTGCACTGGACCGAAGTAGACTCTCGCAGTTGAGCAATTGACAGCATCACTGTCGGTGGAAGCAGGGGAGTTGGTGTCGTCGGTATTCATCAAATTGTCCACGATTGTTGCAATATCTATGGACGTTAAATGGAGAGCCGTAAGACATTCAGTACGGCGGAACAACAAAATCGTTCAAGGCCTTGAATATAGCAGAGTGATGATCGACGATCGACCAAAGCTGCCGAACGGTTGGCTGTTCACGACATGCACAACCAACACAAACGTCCATGTACGCGTCACACGTGACTTATGCAACCTCACCATTTTCACCATCACTTTCACTTTCAAAGGTTGTACACAAAGCTACTCAAAGGCGTGTCTCATCTAACCTGCATGATACGGTGCTCTCGATTTCTAAGGATACAGGACAAGACAAACACAAAGTCCAGCAAACATAATACAGGGTACATGGGCCACGCCACTAAAACGTTGCTACGGGCGGGATCACGAAATGATGCTGCATGCTGGACTTACAATCTACGGATCTATACGAGAGGATGCAAATGGACGTCTTGAATTACACGTACTATGAGAGTCCTTTGTCTAGACCGAGGGCTTTCGTCAAGATAGTGCCTCCACCTGCATCGCGGTGATCGGTCGTTCAGCAGAAGAATTTCGACGGGTGGATGTGATCGATGTTGCACGATAATCTGCATCACGTGAGCTATCCTGAGGATTTTGTTTCAGCTACACCTGTATTAACGTTTCCTGTCCAGACCGATGACGCCACCCACCAGTTGTTTTTCTTTGGCAAGCAGTTCAAATGTTCGCGTCTGCATAGCCAAGGACGACTTCATTGCCTCCAGCAAACCTTTATAGTCAACGTTTTCCTCCTTTACAGGAACCGCTGTTGGCGTAGATGATTCCACCCGACGACGTTTTGAATCTGGTGATCGCGACCATGCCTTGGACCCATGTTCAGCACCTGCTGCTCCATTCTCTCTATCGTCGTCGGCTGAAGTATTTTTCAACTCTAATAGCTCGTCCAGCTCCCCCCAGGATTGGTGCCGTGCCTTCCGTTTGAGCAAGAGCGGACTGTAAGATCGAAAATATGACTGCAGAGCCACATCCGTTTCTGTGTGCAACAATGCAATGGCGCGCTCCAAGTTGATATCTGTCGTTTTTACAATGGTCGTCACGATATTTGAGAGCAGGCTCTCCCACAGAGAATCTAGTTCTCTAACGCGCGTTGCCACGCGCTCTTTGGATTTCGCGTGACTTGTTATAACGGCTGCCAAAGCAGGAGTCACCGCCATCGCAGTAGACGGTGCAGCTTTGGAAAGCTCGGTAGACAACTCCGTAAATGCCTTTAATTTGTCTTCTTCCTTGTCAAGCTGACATGAATCTTGAACCAGCTGACTACACAGCCTGTTGCTTTTTAGTCTTCCCATATGGATCAATCACAAGGGGTCTCTTACCTTGCAAGACGACTAGAGAACTCGTTGATGACGTCGATGGATCTTTTTTTGTCGTCTCTCGATTGAAAGGACAGATTTCCTGGCGTCATCTGAGAAGCATCTAGACGGTCTTTTCCGTGGCGACTGCCGCTCTCAGGATTGTCACCTGATTCCATAACTGAGGACCGGATTGCATGCTGATATCCGTCAGATTAGATCTTGTCGTCCGTAGAGCCGATATGGAATACTGACCCCCTCGATTCTCTTAGATCGCTTTGAAGAATGTAATGCCCTCTCTTCGTCAGCCCTCTCCCGGGAAGACCTTCGGACATCCCTGGAGCGATCGCGCTCACGCACATAACGCTCCCATGAATCGAAGTCCCTATCACGGCGGTCACGCTGAATAGGTTTTACTTCGCGGTCGCGACCGCGCTCTCTATCGAGCTCCCCATGATTTCGCCTAAACAAGTCAGATTGTGGCACGAGTGGCGATGAACGAGGGCCTCGTTGTAAAGGACTTGTCGATGACGCTTTTGGCTTGTGTTTCGGTTTGGTCTTGGATTTTTCGCATTTGGTATCATTATAAGCAGACTTTTCGGGGTTGACGCGGCCTTTATCCCATTGGAGATCAGATGGGTGAATAAACCTGCAGATCGCCAAGTTAGGACGTGTACATGTCGAGATGGAGGGCATGACGCGTACCGACAACGACTCCCTTGGTTGCAGAATGGCTTTATACCTTTACCATGCTCATCAAAATACTGTGAACACAGCGGGCAAACCGATGGACGCGTCCGACGCGTCAGCGGAAGATCGATCAAGATTGAACTTGGGAGAGGTACGTACACGACAGCGCATTGTCTTATAGAGCGACATGATATTGGTACAAGGCTACCTATTGGCAGTAAGAGAAAGGTGTGTCGTGGCGGTTGAGAATAGGCGCGAAATGATAGAAAGAAAGGCGGGGATGTTAGCTTTATAGTGTGGGCCTCGTCCAGGGGTGTGACGGAGCGCGTGACTCGTCCGAAGCTTAAGCTTTGCGAGCTTCTTCGATGCTTCCGTTGCAACTCGCCGCCAGATGGGCATCTGATCCCCAATGATATCCACGACAGGAGGATCTGTTGAGTTGGCGACCCGCCCGCACTAGTATCATGTTCGCCTGGTGCATATAGCTAGATCAGTTATCTTGCCATCCGACTACTAGTACACGGCTGAAGCGTCTAAAGATCTTGTTTGGGTTCAGCTTGCATTCACGCTATTGGGAAATCATGATCGATATCGCAAAGATATTGTGTCCATACAGTAGCGCGCGTGTTGATCCCTCTGCACGAGGACTTGAGTTGTAAAGGCGCCGGCTTCTCACAATCAACTAGCTCCGGTTTCATCGCCTCGACTACTCACAGATTTCCATCTTGTCTAGTCTTGCTCTTGTCTGTCCTTACCCTGCAATTGAGCGACGCTCGCTCTGCTCCCACCACATCGTCTTATATTCTCGCATTCTCATGCTGCCTAATATGAGTTCATTTTTCAACTGGTGGAGTGCACGCTATACCACGGAAGTACGATATCCAAAAGAATCCACTCTGATAGTCACAAAAGAACAACATTCGAACACAACCAGCGTTTTTCTACGCGATTTTGTGGAGCGACGATGCCCATCACTCTATTCGGAGTTCCGTCCCGTATGGTGGTTGCCCAAGTACGCCAAAATATTATTATTATTGAGTTTACAGGTTGTTCATGCCAACTCAGCGGCCATATGCAAACTCTCTATTGCGTCCTCGGAGATTTTTCAGCCAGAGATAAGGTGGTGTATAAACGGTGATGATGTTCATACGGACGTTCGACAATGGACTCTAATACAATAAGTTAGGACCCTGCTCCGCCTGCTCGACGGCGGAACCCTGTAAGTTCATTTCCGGCGTCTGTTTTCGATGATATGCTTCACATCAACTAGGGGTTTGGACTTCACACCGGCGGATGACAGCCATTTGCCACCTGACACTCCAATCATCGTCGTCCTGCATGGGCTCACAGGAGGTATGAAGACTTCTACATGATAAACAGCTGGAATCTAATCATCCAAACTTTCTCAAGGTTCATACGAATCGTACGTGAGAGCTATTCTCTCTCCCGGGTGCGTGCCGGTCCACCAGGGCGGACTCGGATATCGTGCAGTCGTGGTTAATTTCCGCGGATGTCAGTTCCCATTCTAAATGGACCCACAAACATTGTCATGGATGTTGATTGTCCCGCAGGCGCAGGCGTCCCGGTCACGAGCCCACAACTCTACTCCGCCGGCCATACAGATGATCTTCGTCAAGCTTTATTCTACATATCTCATCGATACCCAGAAGCACCTTTATTGGGACTATCTTTCTCTCTTGGAGCGAACGTTATGACACGGTATGTCGCAGAGGAAGGTGAACGTAGCCGTTTGAAATCAGCATGTGTTCTCGGATGTGTACGTGCTTCGCAGGTTTAAGCTTGAACAGTGACAATTTCATTTATCAAGGAAGCCCTGGAATTTAGCGGCGAATTCCTCCAAGTATGTCCAACATCTTTCTTACGGATCCGTTTACTGACACCGGCCAGGCTCTTGACGACGTATATTGGACGTCATGTTTACTCGAAAGGCATGGGCCGGAATTTGGTTAATCTTCTGAAGCGGCATGTTAGCACGTTTACATCCGATCATGAGGTCGCTAAAGCTGCCGCTGTGACTATGGCCCTCACTAAACCCACGATCGATATGTTTGACGAACACTTCACGAGAATTGGTGGTGGTTCCTCGCCTCCTTGGCCCTTCGCATCAGCAAATGATTATTATGAATATTCATCAAGCCACAATGTGCTTAACAAGATAAAAATCCCACTTCTAGCCATCAACGCTGCAGATGACCCTGTGGTTCAGGATGTGCCAATGGATGTGGAAGGTAATGGGTGGGCAATCATGGCCCTGACACCCTGCGGCGGGCATCTTGGATGGTTTGAATCAGACGAGGTATGGGGAGAGATCAGGCGATGGATCAAGCGCCCGGTGTTTGAATGGCTGCGTGCAACAGGAGAAGACTTTGTTCGTTCGCCTCCACGTTGGCGACCATTGCATGAAGAGGGCGGCTTTATCAAAGAGGTTGGCGTCGATAGGCTGGGGTGCAAAGAACTAGAAGGAAGCGATATCATTATGGGTACAGAGGGAGAGGCCGGGTTGCTGGCTGGGTTGTAATTTGAAGAAACAGATATACTGTCAGATTTCTTATTTTATTCTAATCACTATCGCTAAAATGCACTCCATCGCCATCGTCATCGTCATCTTCATGTGCGCGCAGCTGGCTCCTGTCATACTGGCTAATATCAACAGAAACGGCGCCTTCTTCCACGAAACTGTCATCATCGTGCTCCAAGTTCTTGTTCTTCTCAAACAATTGACGACCTGATCAAAAATTAGAAGGATGTCGTCAAAATACACTGAACTCCGAATTACCAGTAGGTCGAGTTGCTGCACGTTTCCATTCTTCCCTTTCTTTCGGCGAGAGTGCGCGCAGCTTTTCTTCTTCGTCTTTCGTCTTCTTTTGCGTCATCTCGCGGGTAAATTTAATCTTCCATGCCTTAAACGACTCCACTGTAACTGGGGTTCCGCGAGTCCTCGCTTCTTCCGCCTGGTAATGTGAACTCCTTGTTGTCCAAATAACACGCTCGACTTTACCTCAATTGCCAGGCGTTCTTTTTCTGTTTCCTCAGCCATGAGTTGATCTGCCCTTTTACGAACGAGGGACGTCATCTGTTCTCTAAGATGAGAGACAAGAGTGAATGTCATGGCCATGCCAACATTCTCTTCGCCCTATCGATCACCATGAGATCCGTCATAACATCATAAAACATCACCCACAACTTCCGTAAGACTGTCTAGTAGTGCTTCATGTTCAGTGCCTTCGAGTTCACCCTCGATCGCTACCAACGTCAGGTGAGGCAGGCTGTCAGGGTATTCATCGGGGTAATGGACGGATAGCTGTAGTTTGACTGTCCACAAGGTTTCAGGACTATGTAATAGTGAGGTTTGACGACAAATCTTACAGGGGTGGTCGTTATCTATCGTTTCATCAGGCTCGACATCGATCTGGATCTCCCTGTCCGAAACAACTTGGTAAGGGTCTTAGTGAACTGAATTGTAGTCAAGATCGGTAAGGACGAACTGGACAGCTCTGTAGGGTATATGGATTCAAGTACCTAAACATGCATTGAGCATAACGTGAAGCTCTGCAACAATAGGAATAGACCTCAAACTCCTCCGTAAGAACCTCTGCGGACATCGTTGTGTTCAGGAAATCGTCCGATTGCCGACCATTAAGGTTTTTGGCCAAATATGGACAATGGCGAAAAGAGTCCGAAAAGCGTCAAGCTTTCAAACGTTTCGTTGGATCCGACCCTTCTACAGCGGCTATGTCCTGGCTACGAGGAGTAACATCTGCAGTACTGAGCAGTACTGCAAGAGGAGTGTTCTCTCAAAGACCTAAGCTACCGGCTCGAATGCTCTCCAACGTCCGTCACCCACCCGCTATGCTCGATAGAACCAAAAATCAGGACCGTGTTTGGACGCAGGCTATTTGGGATACCATAGACCGCACAGCAGGAACAGCTCAAAAACAGAACCCACCAACCCCAGATGAATTATGGGCTGAACGGAGTCGGAGTGCAACTTTCAACCCTCCAGCTGATCCGTACACGGGTTGGTTCTCTAGCACTCTAGGTCGTGTTCTCGGCTGATCTCGACCCGTCCAGGTAGAAGAGTATTTGTGAACGGAGACTTGAGTGAGGCATTTAGGAGGTTACAAACGCGTCTCAGACGGAATCGTGTAATGCAGGAAGTGTCGCGGCAAAGACGACATGAAAAGAAGGGCGTAAAGCGGAGACGCTTAAGCAGTGAAAGGTGGAGAAGAATGTTTGCCAACGAGGTATTCATTTTTTTTTGGCCATGCTCTCTCAGGGTTGTGCTCATGGTTTGTGTAGGTGCGGAAGAAAGTGCAACTTGTTAGCACTATACGTCGTCGTGGAGCATACTAAGACAACAATGCATTCTCTTGTCCTTGCGATCAGTGTCCCCGGTGTCTTCATATATATTTCTCTGGCGGATTCTTTCCCCGCGGGACGTTGACCTGCAAAATTACATACCTTACCAACCTGTTTTTGGTATTATAATGATTCTTCTTTCATCAAACAAAGGCCGAAGCCGACGTTCGGTGCGTGGCGATTTGTGAAGTACCAAATTCTCGCCGTTTCTCGCCCTTAGTGTCCTAGGTCTAGATTCTCCTCGTTTTGCCCGCTCCTCTATCAGTATACATAACTAATCTGGGAACAGGTATAATCAATCTAATAGTCCGAGTGACGAGCCTCCTAGTACCAGCCCTTTCCAGCTCTTCCCATCTAGGGGGAGTACTCTCCGGGGGTGCATTCTTGTCCGACTAGTGCCGTCGCGGGACACGAGGCCGCCCCTTCCGACCTCATGGCTGCCACGACGAACGATTAAGCCAGAATCTATTGGTCCCTCGTGCCGTGTGCTGATATCCTGAATCGAGACACGACTAGCACGCCTTCCGTACTTCATTGCGAATCGGTTCGGTACCGTTCAATAGAAACTTGCCGGCTCCTGGGACTAGGTATGTGGCGTGACCACATCGCTGCTGTGAATTGGGGCCCATTTGGAGTAAATGCAGTAGAATGCGTGTAAGGGTGATCGGAATGCTCGGCGACCCTACGGCCGGCGGTTGCGCACTCACTTTGAAAGGTAAAAAGGCTGCCTAGCGGCCTCTCGATATTCTCTTGGATTTCACGACGCATGTTGCTGCAGGAAGGAACGCGATCCCCACGCGACATAGGATGATGTACGAATTTTCTGTACATAAGAAGCTCGCACCTAATGACCAGACGTCAATTCAATAGCACAATCATCTACCGCGACTACTACTAAAAAGCTCCTACTCAAGCTCCTACTCATCCTCAATATTCCGCGACGGAGATGTGTCACAATGTTCGTCGGTGCTCTGATGTTGACCCGGTCCCCGGATTGACCTGCTTCTTTCCATAGATCATTGATGGTCGATTCCACACCGAATGTAGCCACTTCATTGCCATGTCGACAAAGTTCCAGGACTGCCTGCGACCAAATTGTCTCTTCAGTTCAAGACATATCCATCTTATAGGTGTGCCTCTCGACTGTTTCCCATTTGCAATGTATTGACTTGCTCAAAGCATGCAAGTCACAATCTTGCATACGGTTAATGGCCCTGCCCACCAAGAATCCTATTCGCATAAGCCCTTCAAAATGCGGCGACTGTGTCTTAAAGATCAGAGATGAAGTAATGCCAATGGTCCGAGTTTCCGGGATGCGATAGTGGGTTGCAGTTTAGTCCCTGACAACATAGATATACCATAAAACCGCTGCCTTAATGCTGACGGCGCTAGCCCGTATTTAACTTACTAATTACTGGAAGGTTCAATATTTTGCGATAATGTAATCATGCTTTTCGTGTTCTCCGGCATAATAACAACCACGTGTCCCACGGTAACACCACTAGTGAGATAATCATGCCAAACTCGTCACAATTGACGTTGTTGTTCTTGGTCTGCACAGACTATTCCTTGTACTTTTCGTCTAATCCAACTCTGGCCGCATACAATGACTATCGAACATCTATATAGGGCACATGGGAAGGTCCAGATCAACTGTATAGTTTGATACTTAAGAGCCGACTCCCCGCTCGTCCTGTTCATCACTTGTTCTGTGACTCGTTCACAGTTAAAACTTTACGCTTATGGCTTGGAGAGCCCCTGATAATCTGAGATTCTACATGCAGGAAGCGCGCCTCGTGTCCATTAATTGGAACTCATCTCAGCCCAGCGTTGACGCCGCTTTACATGCTCTTCCCCGCCGATACAGGAAACTAAGAGCAATCCATCCACTTCGGCTCGCGCTTTTCAACCAATATTGTCAAGACTGTACGAGTTCTCATGCTACGGCTTTTCCGGGTCTAAAAATTGATTTTAGGGACAGAGGATTTTGTTCCGTGCGTGTCGCTCGGTGAAGAAGACGAGGATAAAGAAACGGGCGAACGCTTCACGGTACCTTGCCCACCTTTCTATCAAGTTCCGTCTATCAGTCTGGCCCGGGCTGATAGCCTCAAGCGGTAATAATCATAAACTTGACTTTCTGCCGTTCTAATTGTACTCGAAGATTGTTCACGTGGATAGATCTTCTCCCGCTCGAAACCGTGCGACGAGCCGTGCATCTCCTCTACCCTGAGACAAAAGCTTGGTCTTTTGCTTCTGACGCAGATGACCCGGATCACACCATCTTCAAATGTATAACATGGTCCCAACTAGTGGACCATGACGATGAGCGGCATTGTCGGAATGCCATGAGCATCTTCATTCAGCCCCCTTGGGTCCTTTCTGGCCGTGATCTTGACCTATTTTGCAAACGTCAATCAGTATGGACGGCTAACGATTTCGAAGCGTTCGCTGCTAACGTATGTCGGCAGTTCTTCGGATCATCCTCAAGCCCGTGGCACGCGCATCCTACTACAGCCCATGAAAGGCTATGGTACAAGGTGAGACGCCGCCGTTCATCCCAATGAATCACGTACTCACGCCACCCACCAGCTATGGGATTGCTGTATCACTAGAAGCTGCCCATGGTTTGTCGTAAGCACTTACACGCATTGGGTCTTTGGAGTATTCTCGAACGGTGAGCTGGATTTAGTCGCCTACTTGTGTTTTCCGCTGAGCCTCGGCATTCAGGGTGGACTGCAGCGTTTGTCTCCCCAGTGTATAGCCATGACTCTCACGACCCATCTGTTTTACAACTCCTGCTATTCTGGCTTTGTTCAGCAATGGGGCTTCCTGGAGGTTGGGTGGTCCCAGAAGTTCGAATTGAACCAGCTTATCCTAGTCATCATCTCACAGCCTCAGTCTCCGATCTCGCCGTCACTGATAAGTCGATATTTACCCTCTGGGATGGAGATGACTAGATCCGCGTCATTCGATTCTATTTGATTGAAGCAGGTTGCGCATGCGCGCTCACTATTATTGTAGGTGTACCGATCTGTTGTTTCCCTTCCAGTTTGAGAAGGTTACGCCGAGTGCTTCGTTTTCATCTCAGCCCAGCCACGACGATAACTATTCTCTAGTACTCCCGATCAGTTAAAAACAACCAAGGCACCTACAGGATTTTCAGAGATCTGGTGATTGTAATTCAATGTAACGCATCCCAAAAATAGATGAACAGTAAATCACTATCAGTTAGAATTCCCGATAAGTATGTCTCCCACAAAGGTACTTCGCGTCAACGTTACGCCAGAAATTCTTTTGCGAGGCCGTGAGGGAGCTGTAATCATTCTAGCTAAGATCCAAGCGGCCTATTATTTTCTTTGCTGATTCTGGGATGGCTCTTTCCGGCTGTTCAGCAACGTGCAATGGTGTCTTGGCGGGCGTATTACCCCCGTATGATGAAATTGGCGTTCTGTTACTGGTGCCTGCGGGGGGGAAAGATGCCGATTGCGATAATAGCTGTGGAACCTGAGAGAAAGGTTCATAAAGAGTTGGGCGCAGGGAACTTGTGGGAGGGGAAATCTGTGAACCCTATTCAGACCGTGCAGGGTCAAGACTACAGTGGGTCATCAAACCATAGTTAAAGGCGCCACATGCGGCGCGTTCTGCATGTCTTGAGCTGAATAATATTCAAGCAGTATGCTCAAGGCGTCTGAGACGTACCATAATTTCTCAGTTATGATTGGTAGCCAGTTCCGATCGACCTACCTGAGACCTTGGCTATGTCATCTTCTGTGAACCCGTAATATTCAACTGCGAAGCGAGAAGCATCAGGTGAAGCGGGTTTATGAGAAGGAGGTGTCGGAAGGGATGCTGAAGGCGGAGATGCGGAGATTCGAGCATCCAGGGACGCTGAATGAGGCCCATCAACAGCTCGCTGCGCCAGAACGTAGCAAGTACATGCGATGATACGAGGAGGGAATAAGATGCATAATGGTGTCCGATAACTGGCACATGAATTGAGACAATGATTCGCCTCTGTAAGTTTGGGACGACTAACTTACGAATCATGAGCAATACTCCACGCGTAATCGTGAACTCGAGTGTCTTCCTGGTAGGCATCGAAAAGATCGATTAATTCGGCGTGAGGGCTCGGGGCTACGAAATCAAAGCAAAGTGCCTCGAGGAGGACTTCTTCCGTGAGAAGAATAACGTTTTGTAGTTGATCGACTTCCTGATGATAAATGAGCTCAGTTGGAGCAACAAAAACATGTTACATGCTGGGCTTTCGCTGTGTATGAGGGAGACATCTTTCCCTGTAATCTTAGCCTGACACACTCTTGCGACGTCGCGAAGCTTGCGTCCGCACTCCTCCGTCTTTGTTGCAAGGAATATACAGGAAGCCGCCACGTCCTAGAAGGAACGTCGTCCGCATTATCTAGAAATTGTGAGATAAGAATACCTGTCTGTGATAATCTTCCATGGAATGTCTCATAAAAAAGCGGTGAAACCAGGTCGCGGCTGTGAACATGGCAGAAGTGGGCCTGCGGAATCAAATGGACGTGAAAAGAAGATCAAGAGGCAGTAATTGACAAAGGGCTAACAGTCCAAGGGAAGAACCCAGACGGAACAAAAATTCGACGCCCCTAGATCGATCATATAGCTCCTTCGCGACGGTGTATGATGATGTGACAACACTCGGGGTCAGCTGGAGAGCTGATATCGGAAATACCCACTGAGATTGCATGATATGATGTTGTCCCCAAAGGAGAGGCAGGAAGGAAGCAAAGAAGTGAGTTGGCAAGGTTCAACGACAACGCCACGATTCGATTGCCTAAAGATCACGTAAAGCTGTGCAAGTTCTAAGATGGGGCCCCCCTAGCGCTGTTTCGTTCACTGCCTCCAAGTCGAGACTCTGTGTAAACTTGCCATTGTTCTTAAATCTCGCGTGAAGTAGGTGAAAGCATGCTGATCACCCGAGAAGTAAAAAAAAGACTGTTCTGTTCACAATTTAGTTCGGTAGCCTGGTAGTATTGTATTAGTTTTATTCCGTCTCCGTGACACAGGTTAACAAATCCCGCGTTCGGGGACAATCAGAATTACAGCAAAGCAGATTCTCAAGTCAGATGAGTTCTTTCCCCAAGTTTACAGCCGCGGATATGCACATCCCTCACTGTACACAGCGAGGTGTGCCTCGTGCCTTCTTTCAATAATTGGCCTGGTCATTCATTCCTCTATAGTAACTTGGAAATCAACGAATCCCCCCCAATTGCTTCACCATTAATTTTAGTTATTTCCGCTTACCTCGCCACTAATTGCACTTGGCTTGCTTGACATGTAGAATTACTAAGAAGCATTTATGACTTTGTCAAAAGCGGGTTCAAAGTACTTGTGACGTGCCTGTCGCACGCTTTCTGATTCCGTTTGCTCTTTAGCTTGTAATTCCTGAACTTTAACTAATCCCCATCAACTGGCGGTACTACTCACTGGCGATTATCCTCCTTGTCCTCGCCGCCTACATGAGCAAACCGTTACCAAATAATTACAACACTGGCAGAAGTCGCTCCATGGTCGCCTTGGCCGACTTCCCATCCACCACCGCAACTTGCCTGTCAAGATGATCAACAAAATATATCTTCATAAATCACTACAACAATCATCAAGATCCGTCAAAAAAACATGTAGTGGAAATTGCAAGGAAATGTCATATATCCATCGATCTTTCCGCACCGCTATTCTAATCACCGATCATCGATGCATCTTCATCGCCATCGCCCACAGATACCGACATAACATACTCCCAACACCTCCTTGGACCTATCTACTGTACAGCTTCTACAGCCTATGAATGTCGATGTCAGACCTTATCTGCCTTTGCCTGCCTGTGTGCAGGTCGGACAAAACGAATCGATGAGACGGTCTGCAACATGGTCGTCAGCATTGGATACGACATGCCCCCAGAGCGCTCAAGCCTCACTAAATTGTTGGGGGAACTGCCGACTATGACGTATCAAAGGATCTAGTCAGCTTTCCGACCCTTGCAAACAAGCACCACGAGGTACCCACTATTGCCAGCATGTTGTCGTGCACGAAGGCGGCACGCAAGTACTTGGATGAGATGAGCTAAATTTGCAATAGCGATCATCACATCGGATCTAGAGGCGTGTGAGCAGTATGTTTTCAATGTTTAGGTCTGTAGCTGACCATTTCATCGGCCTGAATAGCGTCAGTCACGGCAAAGGCATCGAACCGAATATGCTCACCAAGTCGAAAACATGACCGCAATGGCTGTATGTATTACGAACTCTGGATAGAAGACAGGGACCAGAGTAAGCAATGACTCAGATCATAGGTCAGGCATCGACTGACCTTCGCCAGTGACACATGGAGGAAGTTGGGGAACGGAGAGTGGACTTGGGGTTGTTGGACCAAATTCCTGCCTCTTATAAACCCCACGACAAATCAAGCGAAAATTCGAGAATAGATGGCGCAGATCTCGTCGGGGAATCAGTGATTTCGCATCGGACCGTTTGAACAGATCTGTAGCCAGCTAGTTGCAGCGTCAACGTGTGGCACGGAGGAACCATCTGATGCTCCTCGGAACAACAAATTTGGCTCCACCGGTTAGGCTGGAATATACATATCAGGATAGCCAGTAGACATTTGGTCCCGTTTATCTAGCGAATGGGTTTGCTAAAAAGCTAAAAACCCAAATGAGTCTCCACAGCGGCGACAGCCGAACTTCATCTAACGGAGAGGTGTTTCTGCCCGAGTTCGAGGATCAAACACATCAAGCTGCATCAGGCGTACACTCACTCGTTGTCGGGACGGCATCCCGAATATCTTACATCACCGTCCGGGAAGCATTAAAATCATTTATTGTATTTTTGAGTCGCGATTCAATTGGAAGATGCTGATAGGCTGAGAGATTTCGTTCTACCCCATTCTCCTGATAAATTTTCAAAATGGTTTGGGCAGTCTTCGGAACTCCTCTGGAAGATTTAGGCAGCTGCTCCCGAATATTTCGCCCCAGTCTCGCGCTCATATCGCGACCTGTCACATTATAATTCCCGAAAATACTCACCTTTATCATCCAGAATCAGACTGATGGCCCCGAAGTATTGGCTGGGTCTCTCCCGCAGGATTACGCATGTTTCATCTCAAGGGCGGCCGCCAATGCGGTTGAACGCCAGAAGAATATGACGCTCCTCCTCTTGATTAACCTTGCACCACAGAGAAGTTCCGCATACACGCATGGTGATCTGCAACTGATCTTGAAAGTGATCAAGGCTAATTGTAAA
The DNA here is from genome assembly GCF_016647785.1 of Suillus fuscotomentosus. Lineage (NCBI taxonomy): Eukaryota > Fungi > Basidiomycota > Agaricomycetes > Boletales > Suillaceae > Suillus > Suillus fuscotomentosus. The sequence continues at coordinate 269,393 of NW_024539518.1, forward strand.
CTCTATCGTGCCTATCGGCGGATGAAGGCGAAGTTTGGTGATGAGGGATTGGAGGGATAAACGGACAATTTTGTTATCCTGCAAACATCCCCACAACATATTGGCTGACCCCTTCAGGAGTCAAGCTGCCAACATCGGAGAATACCAGCGTAATCAGGTCCGGCCTGGTGTTCATCCATCAGAACGTGTCATGGCACCATTAATTCTCCCACCTAGTATAGTCCACTCCAGGGTTGCATGCAATTTGTTCTGGCGTCATTTGTCGTATACAACCGGCATTAGTGGACTTTTCATGAAAGAATTTGATCCCGCCCGCGGTCGGCGGGGACGTAACATTGCCTCCCGAAGATAACGGGAAAGACAGAATATTGGATGTGTGCGTTGGCAGGTCATACTGCGATAGCGGGAATAGACGATGAAATTTGTAACTGTTTTTCAGGATCATATGAGCTCCGGAGCAGTGCATTGTGATACTGAAATTACCTCTCAGCGAGGGCATAAAAAGGGATATTCGCGGCTTGTGCGATGATTGCGATCTGGTTACTGCCAACGGCATTGATCAGGCCGCCACTTTCTACGACAGCTTCTGATCCCACTAGAACGAAGTCTACTTTGTCCATGACATATGATACCGCCGAATCCAGTACCACCGTGCAGGGTATACCGGCGGCTGTAAGTTCTTCGTAGGTTCGTAGGCTTTCAATAAGAACATCAGTCTTCTTTGGAGATACCAAAGTTACAGAGTATAAGAGCGAACCCTAAGCCGCGAGGCCGTGCTTCTGTCACGTAGACCGATATTCTCTTTCTCTCGTGGGCACGGAGCAGGGTCTTCATCACGACTCTCGAATAGGAATGAGTCAGGATCTTCCCGTTGACATGAGGGATCATACAACGAGGAAGCACGTGGAAAACATACCACCGAGTCATCTTTGATGAATCCCAGCGCAAGGCTGGCAATTTTATCGCGATAAGTGAGAGCCTCAGCAGCATATTTTTGGCCTTGTCTAACAAGCTCTAGTTTCAAATCAGAGAAGCTCTTTTGTACTTGTCAGTTTGAGAAGGAAGATAGGATAGGCGGGCTGTACTGACTGCGGAGTCATGCGGGAGCAATGTGACAAACGCGATAAATAATTCGCACCCAGCGTTCAAACTGATCGGATTGGAAGTCGAGGCCTTCAAAGCTCCTGCACCGTCGTTTAGAGCTTTTACTAACTCAAGCATGGTCCCAGCTAGTATCTTCTGGGTCAACGCGACACTGTAGGAAGAAACATGGCGTAGTACCATCGGATGTCTCGATCAACTTGCTCAGGGCTAGAATTGCAGCCAGGGGAGGCGATAGCTGGTTTTGTTATGAGCATTACCAAAAAAAAGATAATATAAGAAAGTTGCACCTCTTCATTCTTCAGGAATGAAGCGTAAGTTTCGCAGATATCGAAAGAAACCATAGAGAATGCAGAGGCTGATGTATTTGCCTCCGTAGTTGCAAGACCCGGCATGACAAAGGGAGTAATTTGAAGGTACTGGGAGAGGTATGTTCCTTCAACTTGTTCGTTCCTTACAGAGATGATGATAGCATGACTCCAAGATCACGTGAAACCAGGAACATAAGCGTATGGGCGCTTGCGACTATAATGTCGGTGAAACAAACTTGGTGCTTGTACAAGGAATTACTGTAGATGTTTAGATCACTTGGGCACTGAAAGCTACTGCCCAGACTATTAAGTCTAAGAGGTTTTATTTAAAAGATAGATACAACAAGCTTGAGTAGTTGACATCCATGCAATGCGTTATTATCACCCTGTCACAAGTTGAAGGGGACACATATGGTCGTAACTAGTCGGAACCGTGACAGGTGGGATATCTGACCCTGCCGTGGACAGCCTCCTGGTGTTTGACAATGTGACTTGGCTCCCGCGCTTGCGAAACTATTTAGCCAGACTAGTGCGGGAATGTTGGACATCACATTTAGTACTCTTTGTCACTAGCTTTGGGTAGTCTTTGTCCTTCTAGCTTTGTGTCCGTTGCTATGCAAGTAGCTGTCATTTCAAGTCTATCCATGACCTGTAATACATGGTTAACGTTCTGCTCATCACGTCGGGGAAAGTGTTTTAGAAGGGACGGGATTGCATTCTCGTAAATCAATATATCAGTACAATATTGGCGTGCAATAAAGGTGCAACTACTATCGAAGGTAATTTGGTGCTGACCCTGTGATAAATTTCATACTGAATTATTCACTTTAGGAAAGAATATAGATGAATTAAAATAATTAAGGCTGAATTTGGAGATAAAAAGGAGTTAGCTGGAGACGAAAAAACGTGTTTCGTTCTCTGGACATGTCGGGTCGCAATCGATACGAAAGGCCAATTATAGTGGCGGGACCCACGCCCGCCAGCGCACCCTTCAAAAGGCCGGTAACGCCATGCATTTATAGTACCCTTGTGCCCTCAAAAGCCAGGTTCACTATCTTCCTCCTCGAGGTCACATATCTTGCCCTGCATCTTCCTTACTTTCTCTTTATCAATACATATCATTGCTCCTGGTAAAGGGCAGGCCTCTCTTTGTCCCGAACAATTTGACTTGTCTTACAATGGACAAGTACGTTTCTTTTACCTATAAATTTATTTCAGAGGCTCACGGAACTCAATCAACCCAGTAACAGTACCCCCAACATGCAGACACCACCATCATCGACTGCTCAAGTTCATTTTTCCAGCGATGTCCGCAACATGGATAACTGGGCTCGCCGTACAGGCATCCCGTTAACCACAGCGGAAGCTTTAGGCACTACTTATGCTCGTGCTCATAAGTGGTTGACGTCGTTAAAAGCCCAACTAATTCAGCACCACGGGTGGCAGGACGCCGAAGCTGCCGTCGATACTCGTATGCTCTTCACCGTAGAAGCGCCTTCTCCATGGCGCTCCCCCAATGGGCTCCCTTTGAGCCCCAAGTTACGCCTTCAACTCCCCACACACGCATCCTCTTTCTTTTCTCCAGAGCGACGCGTTCAGTGGCAAATGGTGTTCCATAGTGACATCTTTGCCACTCAGCGACTTATCGTCCAACCCATCACCGACATCCTGAATCTTATCCAATGCCTACTCACCGGCGTTGTGACCCTTGTGTACGAGGAGCAACTACCTCAGGGTACTTATACTACCACCCGGGGCCTCCCGTCAGTGCAGTGGATAACCAATAACCAGGCCGCCCTCCTTGAAATCTTTGGGCATGCCCATTTCAAGCAGCTCTGGAAGGCTGCCAACGACAGAACGACGTCGTTCAAAGTTGACTTTGAACCTCGCCGCCGTTGATCGTGGAGTGGCACGAAAGCCCTTACCCTGGGGGCCAAGGCTCACGTGCAGCAAGCGCCTTTATGCATTCTTTCGAGCGCTATCTCCATTCTTTCATTTCCCCACTTGTGATCCGCTTTGCTACCTGATTTGTGCTTGTGCCCTTCGCCGCATTGTTGTGATATAATGCTCTCTTTACGCGTCCTCGGCATAATTTTTATATCTCCACATAGACCACTCGTATATTGTTAATTCGCTTTATTCTGAATCATCTTATACACACCTATCATCGATCACATTTAATACCCGCCATCATATCGTTACAATCGAATACTTAGCATCACCACTGCCCGCCTAATGTTACAATGCGAATGCTCACCTCGATCGTCTTTCGCGCCCATACTGACAAAGGCTCGTCAAATGAGACCCAGTGTGGTGCTCCCCTTGACCCAGCCAAGGTGATATTGTCAGCAAGGGACAGGAATGACTCAGGTTACTAGTATAGAACACACACGACTAGGCTATGCATGTTGTACTTGTACGCCAGCCTTCTGTTTCGTGACGGTCACCGATCTGAACGGTGCTGCGCCAATTATGCCAAGTGTTAGTGTCAGGTCATTCCGATCTTGAAAAAAAGCGTTAGCGAATAGACGGACATCATAATCAGGCTCTACGTGATAGGAGAGCCCTTGGAAGGTTTAGCGCCTTCAAAACACGTTGAAGGGTCGCACCAACGGCAAGATCAGATGCACGTTGGGAACGTGAGGCAGACGGAGCTTTGGACAGTCATGTCCTTGTGATATGCTAATTCAAGCATATCACGGCATAATTGTATAACATATGTGGGATGACAGAACTTAGCGTCACCTATGAAAAAAAAAAGTTGGAACGTCATCAAACCCGCGTCGCGTCGGAGAAATCCGCGTCACGTGTATCTCAAGTTACTTGCTGTGGTCGCTCAGTCATCACTACAAAATTTTATCTCATTGTATCTATCGTTCTACCTGACAAGGAAGATGACTTCAGCCACGGTACTCTGTCAGAGCTCCAGTTGTCCACATGGAAACCCGCCATCACGGCTCGAATGCCCCACGTGCAATAAGTATGTCACACACCATGTTGCATCCTGCTGTTAGCACTGAACTTCGTCGAGGCTGGGTATCCGTGGTTCTTTTTTCTGCGGACAGGAGTGCTTCAAAGGCAACTGTGAGTCGATCACGATATCAATCTGTGTGGAAGCATTGAAACGCCACACTTTTGACAGGGGTAAGTACGATGTAAACCCAGGCACCGCTCGCACCTCATGTACTTTTAATTCCCTCCGCATCTACCAGAAAGCCCACAAAATCATCCACGATCTTGTACGTTCCCCGGCTACTGCAGCTAATCCATCACAAGGTCCGTCGATAGAGATATTTCCAGTCGCGAGTCAGCTGATGTGATACAGACGGCACGTACCATCCTTTCGCGAACTTCGATTTCACGGGTACTCTAAGACCCGTATACCCCCTCTCTCCAAAGCGTGAAGTTCCGGAACATATTCCACGTCCTGACTACGCAACACACGAAGATGGTAGGATCTTGCGCCTTCTCAGCAACGTAACACGCAATTTGAACATGACAATAACCAATTTCCACTCCCACCTACAGGAGTACCGACCACAGAGTTAAAGCGAGCGGGCCAACCCCCACGTTTATTGAACTCGGAGGAAATTGAGAAGATGAAGTTTGCGTGCAGGGTAAGGCTTCGGTTATGATGAACCTGACATCATACTCATTTTTCTCAAGCTTGGCCGAGAAGTGCTGGATATTGCAGCAGCAATGGTACGATCAGGTGTGACTACTGATGAGATAGATGCTGTCGTTCATCAAGCTACGATCGACCGTAACGCATACCCGTCACCCTTGAACTATCGTAATTTCCCGAAATCCGTCTGCACGTAAGATTGTCTCAAGCTTGTCTTCTGATTTGTCCTTGATATTGCATCAGCTCCATCAATGAAATTATATGTCATGGCATCCCTGATCGCAGGAAATTGCAAGAAGGTGACATCATCAATCTCGGTGCGTTCCGCTGTTCTTTCTGTTGGGTATGTTCTAATGTTGTAATAGACATATCGCTCTACTACGATGGTAGGTGGAAACATTGCGTTTTTATCTTATCCCATGTTTGAAGGTGAAGGTCAGGATTTCATGCCGACTTGAATGCCACATACCCCGTCGGTGAGATAGACGAAGACTCTAAGAAATTGATTCAAACCACTCGACAATGTCTCGATGAGGCGATTAAGATATGCAAACCGGGTGCATTATTCCGTGACATCGGCAAAGTTATGTTAGTTTTTCCCTTCGGTACCGTTTAACTCACGCTTACGTTGGTCCTAGCGAGCCGATTGCACGTGCTAACGGATGTGCTGTCGTACGGACGTACACAGGTCACGGCATCAATGACTTATTCCACACGGCGCCTAATATTCCACACTACGCAAAGAATAAAGCAATTGGTACCATGAAACCAGGAATGGTAAGGCAGCTAGCGACAAATTTTTTTTAGCTACTAACTTCATCGAATCTAGTGCTTTACAATAGAGCCGGTAAGCTGCCTCATGCTCACTCTATTTGCTCCCCGGAGCCGAACCTCATGTACGGTTGCAATAAGATGATCAATCTAGGTTCCCATTGGGATACACACCATTGGCCCGACAACTGGACTGCTACCACAGTGGATGGGAAACGTAGTGCTCAATTTGAAGAAACCTTACTGTAAGCGTTATATGACACCAACTTATCTGAAACATTGCTCATCGATGTTTCAGTATCACAGAGACTGGCGTAGAAGTTTTGACTGCGGGGAGCTTGTAGTAACAACTTGTCATTATCATTGCTTACATTCAGGGATAGATATACTTACATGTTCTGGTCAGTTTTCTTCCGTCACACTCCGCCCAAAAATATTCCCTTCAGCGGCAAGGCACATCGAAGCATCGAGATCGACTGAATGAAATCGGACATTTATGGATGTGACATGTGTACCCTTATCTTTCCTCGTTTCCCCTTATGCAAAAATATCGTTTCGTCTTTCAATATCCCCGCAATTACACCCGCTGACACTGACCCTTGGTAATAGTGGAAAGGGCGGAGAACACGTTCGTGTGTGGGTATCTCCTCACATTCCTTACTTTCCCACCTCCACCTACAAGATCTATCACCCTTGTCAATCCACTGAGCGCCTGTCTATATGTCGGACAATGACACTGACACTGAACCCTATCTTTTCGTCGAGAAATGTGGTTCAACCCGAGGGAACCCGATATACGTGATCACAAAGTACATCCCGTCAGTTGGTGTACTCGAATGAAATAATCGTGCGCAAGGGCTGATTGAGATATTCCAGCGCTATGAATGGCTATTCGAGTAGGACGGTGGGCCACGCTTTCATTTCATTCTTTTAGCGACGCCATTGTAATGTGCATTTTTAGAGGGAAATTAGATGTATGGATTTAGGTGGCGAAGCTCTCGGTTCATACAAGGCTCGCCAAGGAGGCTGTACACACATACAGGTGGGTGACGTTGACAGCCGTCGCAAGGTTATCTCAATTTTCCATCATCACATGTCCCAGTTTTTCAACCACGCTGAATACCTCAAGTGGGTCTTTCCATTGTCAACACTGATGAAGCTCAATATATTCATTTTTGCTACAGTTGTACTGGGTGCGGCATGGAGTTTTCCAAAGTAATGCTTCGCCAAAACGCCTACATCGAGATCAAAGGCCTCCCTTCCTAATTCCCCTGACGCTCGGTCACCGTTCTCTCATCTGCTATGTTCGCTATCCTCGTTGCTTTGGAACAGATACGTATATGAACAGCTATACCTGGAATAGGCTTCCAATACGGTTTGGCAATCGCAATGTAATACTTCACACATAACATGCAATTTGGACAGTCCTCTACCATAGTCACATTATCGAGAAGTTAAGCACTCGAGGATTATCTACTTGCTTCTTTGTTCAAGCTCGTTGTCACATCTTCAAATGTCTCTTGCCGATCTGCGGACCCAATGCGCTCGACCGGAACGAGGTTAGATAAGCTATGCTTACGTCGCCGTGAGCCCTGTCGCATATGCAGAGACTGGGAGTCATCAAGACGGGTACCGCTTGAACTCGAAGAAGCGCTTGGCTGAGTAGTGGTCATTCGAAGTCGCTGGAGATCTGCGTATGATCCCTGCCGACTTCGCACCTTGTGTCTCGAAGCATCCTCATACGCGGATATATAGCTGACGGCATGGTCATAATCTCCATGGTCTTCGCCATCTGAGAGGTCAGGTGTCGCCGGTCTGCTGCTGTCCTGAGTTGGTGTGCTTCCTCCCCACGCACTGGATCCACATTTAGCGCTACGGCTCCATCCGAAAAGCCGCTCATCGATCCATGTCTGTGCAGCGGTCATGAGGGTGCGACCATAGAAACCTGTGAATGCTCACCATGGGATGAATCAGCAAATTCCCTTGAGCATCAACTTGCCCCACGCTACTCTTTCGCCGCCAAATCCCGGGATTACCCGTTGAAGGAGGTGCGCTCGCAGGGACCAGAATACGGAACTGATCAGGTGGTCAACACTAGGCATCAATCAGGTTGCTATGTACTTGCCTGATCGAAATCATCATAAATCTTTGGGCCAAACTCATTTATGACATCGGCAACTTCATTAGATAGTCGAACCCTCATGGCTTTCACTTTGTCGAAGGACCGCTGTTGACCGGGGATCAACGCCACTATCAAGGGCCGCAAAGATCTATACGGAAATCGAACTGGGTCAGTGCATAATTTAGGAGCGGGTCGTTTAAAACCTCACTTCAGTACGTCCATACCAGCCTCGCCAAACTTCAGGGCGGCGTAATTCATGAACGGCAAAGCCAAAATCACCAGAAAGGGAGTCCATATCCTCGTGGCTAGAGAAGCGTTGGCTTTCACGGCGACTATTGTCGCAACTACAGCATAGAAAGCATACATGACTGGAGCGATACCGAGCGAAATGAGAATCTTCCACGTTGCAAGTACATCGCGACCAGCCACTTTGACTACTGATGCAGCCAGTGCCTCTGAAGGGAAATTGGTGGTTTGAGTAATTAATCAGATACATAATAAGTGTAGATGCATACCTTTAGCTTTTTGACGTGAAATAATTGATGCCAAGATAAACATGGGCCCATTGAGTATGACTCCTGGCAAAGCTAATGACGTCCAGATTATCAGGAGCACGAGGCGATAGACAAGTAAGCCAAGCGTTTTCCAGCTCGCCTTCTGTGCTCGTGGGACCTTGTGGAAAACGTGAGTTGGTGCACGAATTGGGGGTCGCCAGTAGACGTACTTGGTGATCACGAATTCCCAGATCACGAATCAAACGATTGTACTTCAAAACGTCTGTTCTAAGTTTCTGTACCCGGGGCTCATCTTTGAAGTGTGTGTAGCCTTTCAAAAAGCGCCTATTCAGTTCGACCACTTGTCCTAATGTGAGATATTGCCCCGGTGTCTTGTATAATCGGCGGACGGCTTGAATAAGCTGCATGGGCTTCAGTTCTTGCTTACTCAAGTATATGACGCCAGGGACGCACCATAAGTGTGTCATAATCTGGAGCACGAATCGTCACTGTCTTCAGCCCATCATAGATAAGGTCCAAGAACTTCGCCACGGCTTCACGCTTTTTGTTACCGCCTTCTTTAAACATCTCAACTAGCTCAGCAGGTACATCGAGAGCAGTTCCGAATTCCACAACAGCACGAGAACGGAAGCGATGGGCATGGAAATATGATAGACCGACAGGTACAATCTTCACTTGCACAGTTGGATCATTGGCCATAGCACCTAACGCCATGATGGAGAACACCAGCTTTGAGAGGGAGTAGATCTGTTCTGTCGTGACTTCCACCTAAGGGGTCAACAATGTAACGAAACGCTGCAATGAAATTAATGAGTAGTGGGCTTGCCTTCGGGAAATATGCCAATGCACCCTCCTTCCTTTAATTTCTGATACACACCACGATACATTTCTTGCTGGTCGACGAACGGCAGAACCTTGAACGCTAAACCCTTATTCCCATTTTCTCCACCTGCGGCAATTGTCTCCCGAATGCGAGTTGTTCCTTTGCCACTGTCTCCTCCAAATTCTTTCTTGACGCGCAACTCCGTATCTGAAATGACTTCGACGACCTCGGCAACCGCTGAGTTGACTGACTTTGGAAGCATGATTTGCATTTTCGGGGTAAACTCAGTTTTGAACTGAGTACCTTCCCCGAGGACTAAACAAGGATCATCCGGAGAGAGGTATACTAATCCAGTTCCTGGTTTGGCCTCGTCTGAAGCTCGAGAAACGGGGACTGTATAAAAGTCAATAAGGAGTGGGAGATATGACGCAATGAACGTACTGCTGTCCATGAGGCGGGCAAAAAACCCCACTGCCTTCCGTTGCAGACTCTTAGCAGCAGTTAAAAACTGGACATGGCGGTGTGTCTCGCGGTAAACCTCTAAGGTGAGAAGGAGAGGATCAAGGAACTACATAGAAGAACAGTCAGCGGAGTTTGCCAAAGACGAATAATAACAATTCACTTGATTGGAATGAGGAGCACCGACAAAAATGAGGGGGCCCTTATGAGGAATGTTGAAGGCACCCCGAGGTCGTATCTCTCTGAAGAATATCTGCGTGACAATGCGCCAAAATAACAGCGCAGCTTCATATGTGATTGCTGAAGGCATTAAGAATAGGCTTTATGAAATTTAGTTAGTGACTAGTTGTGCAAAGTATGATGGTATAAAGAGAAAGGCGTAGTCTTGGCGTTCGTCGAGCTTCAGGGGATTAATATTAAGCTGAGTACTAGTGGGGCTCAATTTTTGGGGTGTCACAACATGTGCAAATAGAATCACCCACGTAGCTATGATCACTACTATTACTTCAGTTATTCGTCATGCATGATGATGACGTGCTCATGATATCGATATTGTGCACATTACATTGAAATCGGATCACACCGTTGTTCACGACGTCGGGCCTCTCACCAGCTCATCTCTGGGAAGATCTGCGGTAACAAGCGAGAGCACATGCACGACTATGCATCATTCACATCACAATCCGGAGAGGGGGATATACGGGCCACCAAATCGCCAGGATCGGATCTGATCCGCTCGCTATCCCAGAACTTCGAAATCAAGTCTTGACCTCCCCAATGGCGGAAATTGGCACGTATCATAGTCTGTGGTTTTAATGTCAACGATAAACGGAAGGGGAAGGGGTATGAACACGCAAAAGTAGATCCAGCAAAGGTATGTGTACAAGTCACAAGGTCCTACGACGCATATTTTTGCCTGTGTTAGCAGAATAACTCCGCGGGTGATGATACATTTTCCGAGGCATGACTCGAAATAAACATACTTGACATTCCACAAAAATCGTGCATCCTGATTAAGAAGGGTCTTTGAAGAGTCGTAAATGATCGAATTGCAGAAACAAAGAAAGTGTGAGATGTTGAAAGAATCCATCGATCAGTCTGGTTCAAGTCAGCTCTCCGATATCCGAGGTCTTGCAGCACTTTGCGAAGATCCATTGCTCGTTGTGCTTGCACGATTATAATGGAATATGCCGTGCAGTTGATGCAACCGATCCTCTGCTGGCGGATCATATGTATGGTGTACAGATTGAGGTGACATTTCCCCTCGGCTTGGAGCAGGGGAAGTGGGAACGGGTGATTCATGGCCATTCGATTCCAATTCTAATGGACACCATAAGCGTGAAACTCGAAACTAAAATGAGGAAACATACTTGACAGTGTACTTGCCACTGCTGCGGTTCGTTCCATATCCTCGGCCGCCCGACTCGCAAGTGCGCGGTTGATGTACTTGCGAAATGCAGGCCCAGTTGTCTCTAACAGCTTCTCAACGCGAGGACGCTTGTGTGGGTAATTCTTCAAGAACTGGTGCAGCTCAGTGATACCCTCCTTGTGCATCGCTCCTGTGGTCTCACTGGAGATGTGATTTATGATAGTGATCAATTGTGCTTCCGGATCTGGCTCTTCTACCGGTGGCGAGAAGCCGTTGTGCGAAGAGACACTCGGGCTTGTTCGATGACTGGGGGAAGACTGCTGTTGATTGGCAGAAGAGCCTGTAGGCGATATGGGCCGACTGGAAGCTGCTGAGTAAGGGCGTGAAATGGACTCTGATGGACTGTTATTCGACCGCGTTGGGATATCTGTTGCTGCCCGAGAGGAGGAGTTGAGAATGCGGTAAACGTAGGGGTATACTATAGTTGCTGATGGGTCGTCGAAGGATGCGGAAAGGAAGTCATAAACTTCGTCGCCATAATGCGCTAAGACCCGGTTAGTCCAGATCTTACTTCCTTGAGATTTCACATACCAACGACATGCTGAATGATAACTTTGATGGTTCTCAATGGCATATCCCCGCACGGGACTTTGTTCGTGGCTCTGGCTCTCCATTCATTTGGAGGTACTGACTGTAAAAAGTGCTCGACCGCAGGTAAAAGCTCGACCGGATCGAGTTTTTGTTCCTTCAGATCTTGAGGAATGTTTCGAGCTAGCTTCCAAACACATTTCAAGACAAGCTCAGCGACACGAGCCTCTTTGGAGTCTGAAAGTGTTCCATTGCTCGGGAACGGCTTTACGATTTGCAAAAGCAGGGAAAACAGGGAACTAATGTAGTGTGTCAGGAATCAGAAAAGCAACATTACGGGTGACAAAAATACGCACCGGAATATGGACATCCTGCGTCCTGTGGCAAACAGCCTCAAGATGATCATGTTGATAAATCGTGATAGATCCTTAACCTTGGTGACGTGGCTCTCATCAGTCTCCAATAATCTCAGTGTAAGCTCCTCTAATAGAGGGGTGAGAATATCAATGGTTAGCGACTCAGCCAGGAAGATGTGGTCACAGAACGTGTTGAGTGTCTGAATAAGGTGCTTCGCCAATCTGAAGTTTTCATCAGACACTAGATCTTCGGGACGTTCGAAGACATGTGCCATTTGAAGCGTGATAGTTTCTATAAGACCTTCGGTATGTTCCGCCAATTCGCGATACTCCGGAGATGCGTGCCCGTCTTCTGGCTTTGTGACCAGGATCCTTTGGATTTTCTTGAGAGCATCTACGCTGCGAGCCGGATCGCTGCTTAATATGCTGGAGATTGTAATTGTGATGTCGTCGGGAGTATCGAGCGCAGGAGCATCGTCATATGTGTGGGCGCTATCTACTAGAGTCTCCACAGACTCTGTAGAGGGCATAGATGGAGCTTTGTTGTGCGAGTGGCCATTAGCGTTGATGGCGTACGGCAGTTCTGAAGGCTCTTCTGAACGCGTGGCCACATTCGAGGATAATCCAAAGTTCGGACGAGGCTTAGGAGGTCCGAGACGCGATGGTAACATGCTCTTCGGGCGCAGGCCCAAAGGAGAGGATGGCGCGGCAAGATTTGAAGTGCCTGCCATAGCCGATGGAACGGCGATACCTGGGAGTTTCGGTCGCATTGGAGAAGAAGGTCTGGCAATTTGGGAAGGAGCTGGAGAGGCAGACCGCGGGGTCCTGGCAGGGGAACCGGGTCTAGCAAATCGGGAGATACCCGAGACAGCTGGACTTGCTGGTCGTGGTGAGGTCGGCGAATCCGAACGCATGCCAGTGCCTGTCAGACGAGATATTTGTGCAGGATGCGCGGGTGTCTGCGGCACCGGCTTGCCTGGGGTACTGGGCCCTGCGACGCGGCGTAGACGCTCTTCAAGTTGTGTCTTATCTTTGGCTGACAATGGTCCCACAAGCGACCAGACTTTCTCTCCAATCAAGGAGTATACCTCACTGCATCTCGTCTATCAATGTTCAAGACAATGACAACAAACAAACCTTACCTCAGAGCAGATAGAGCAGACTTCCGCACAGCGGAGTCTTTATCTGCGATCATAGAACCCAAGACAGGGAAGGCCTTGCTGGGCTGATTACATGCAGACATACCGTTGCGCTTCAGGAGACTGCTTATTTCATCCAGGGCACCCTGGCGGGTCTTTGCCACCTTAGATTTCAAGCCATGCTCCAGCAGTAGGTCAAACACTCGGCTGAATGCATACACCTTTGGCATCATTTGAATGATTTGCTGCACACGGGCGCGCACTGGTTCACGAGCGTCACCGAGCTGGCGGAAGTGTACATTAGAACCAAATATACTATAATCATCAATTCTGTACCTTGTTGATCAATGTCGGAAGGAAGCACAAAGCCTCTGAGTCATCTATTTGAGCGTCAACACTGCGTAGGAACGCAAGAACAGCTTCAGCCACTTCTAGGCCTTTGGCACTTAAGTTGGATTGAGGTTCATGAGCCTTGATAGAAACATATTTCAGAGCGAGATCGCTGCAGGCTAAAGCGACAGCTCTGAGATCGTCGGGAGGGACTCCGAATTTGTCGTCTCCAGACTCCGCGGCAGAGAAGAAATTGTGCATCGTAGTCAGTCCTGAAACATGATCGTTAACAGCGTTGTGGTCGTGACTGAATAACTGAGCGATGAGATCCTTTGACGCGTGTGGCTCCATTTGGTGTTGCAGGAGATCGGCCAGATCCTTCCTGGTAGTTCCACCTTCGTTAATCCACCGCTGAGCATCCTTGGCTAATCTCGTACGCTTAGCCTCCATGTTCATACTGGAGAATGGAAGAGCAGAAACCATAGCCGGAGGAGGTACCACGGAACCCTTGGTAGCAATAATTGACGCTCCCGCGCGCTTGAGGCCACCGACTCCTAACTTCCCCGGAAGGCGAGATGTGGCAGGTTCATCCAATGAATCCGCTTGAGAGTCCGGTCGAGAGTTTGTCCCTTGTGGCAATTTCCGTCGGACACCCGTGAGTTTACTGGCCACTGTGGAGGGAACCGGAGATGGTGGAGGGGAACTTGATGATAAACTTGCGGGTACTGAGGAGGCAGCTTTCGAAGTAGAGGCGTTTGATGGTGTTGTTGCCACAAGTGTAGTGATGGGTGGTGGAGCCGCATTATCTCGAGCCGCTTGAATAATTGGAACAGCAGTCTTCCTCGACGCTGGCTTTAACGAGTTGGTGTGTTGCATGACTTTGTCGAAGCCGACAAAGGTGATCAAGTGAGGCAGGAGGGCTTGCGCGCCCTTTCTAACATCAGCGCTCCGATCATCGAGGCAGGAGACCACGGTAGCAGCCCAACTACTCAGGTCCAACGACGAGGTAGGGGGATGATCTTTGAGATAGTCGGCTATCCACCCAAGTAGGGAGGCTCGTTGAGTTGGGTTAACTGCTTCTAGGGCTGTTCCCAAAAAATGCACCATATAATCTAGTCCTTCACTTGCGGTTGCCATTGCGGTCAAAGTCTGGATTGCAGCCGCGCGAATTGGTGCCTTCTGATCAGAAAGAACTGTGGCCACTGGTACTACGAAAAGCTTGTTTTGCTTTTCAAAGGGTTTGCCCATGCCAGTGGCGATACGAGCGACTATGTCGAGTGCAAGACTTTGGACAGCTTTATTGGTGTCCAGCACTCGGGCCTTAAGAATTTGTGCAATTTCGCCTGAAAAGGGCATCAGTATGAGTACTATCAACCTTGATCAGGAGATCCTTGCCTATAGTGGGTTTCAGGCGCTTGTTTGCTCCTTGGTCCAAAAGTGCTTGGAGCATCTCCAGAGCTTCCTTCCTAGCTTTCCAAGCGTCACTCTTAGTATCAGCAAGAATGGTGGTGCCCTTGAGCAGCCCGTCAATCTCCACTCTTGGAAAGAGGTCGTCCAAAGGGTCAAACCCTTTAGCAGCTCCTCCACCAGTCGCAGGTGCCAAGGCCGCAATGTCAACAGAAGTACGACTTGGCTCTGGCGCTGGCGCACCCTCGACCTTGTCAAATTCGCCTTGAATGGTCACTAAAAGTTGGGCATTCAGGTCCTCCAGGAAGTCCTTGATACCTAAGGGTCGTGTTAGAGGTTTCAATTCCAAAGATGACAACATTCTTACTAGATCCTGCGAATAACTTGACAGAGACGAGGGTCTGTGTAGCACTTGTCCTTACAGCCGCATTAGAATTCTTCAGAGCAGTCTTCAAAAAGTCAATGAGAGGACGAAGGGAAATGCCAGCAATGCCAAATTCAACAATAGAGGTATCGATCCATCCAAGTGCGTCTGCAAGGACTTTCGGGGCCTTCTGCTTGCCAAGTGAATCGTATGCTATAATCGAAGATCATCATAAGACAGGTCCGCAAAAAGGAGCATGAACATGCCTTGGTTGAGTACAAACTGTAGAGATGTTTTCTCTGCAAAAGCTGTCAGTGCATCACCAGCTGATTTTTTAAGCTTCATATCGCCCAACTTCTCAGAAAGATGACTTGTTGACAGTGCGACACACGACCTTCCGAATGATGGACAGCGCTCAGCAAGAATGGTCAGGACACCGTACAGTTTTGCTGATACCTAAAAAATGATCACATGATGTGAACCTATTTCTGAGGCCAGATCGACGAACCTGGAAATTCTTTTCGGACCATCCTTTCTTCGCTATAGCTCGGATAACGACCTCGGCATCAACATCTTCAACAACACCTTCTATCCAAGTCTGCATTTCTTCGCATGCAGCAAGCCTGGCTTTCCAATTGGCATCTCCCAAACCTTCCATGATAGCTGCTGGTATTAACTCGGCCGCAAGACCCTCAGCATCCTCAGGAGTATGTTTATATTTGAAACCGTCAAGAGTACCAGGCGCAGCGGGAGCGGCAGACTTCGAGGGTTTCGCAGCAGCGGTGGGAGCAAGCTTCTTGACAGCAGGAACAGCCTTGACCGGAGGACCTCCAGTTGAGGAACTTGCTTCCGGTGCCTCAGAAGTCGGCGGGGCTTTCTTCTGATGTAATGGTCAAATGTTAGTAATATCCTCAGGGTCAAGAAAATACGAACCATAAGCCTGGCAGGCGGTTTCCCAACCGGCTTCTTTGGAGGTTCTTCGTCTATCATTAGTGCATCGGTCGCCTCCGCTTTAGGGGGAGCAGTGACTTCTGCTTTCTTGGAAGGCAGGACTTTTTTCTTTGGAGGTTCTTTCGCAGCAGCGGGAGCCTTTGGAGCGCCAGCTTTACATTTTACCACAGCTTTCTCGTATGCTTCTTTCACCTTCGCCTTGCGAATATCGGCGAGCCCATCCATCAGAGCATTAAGCGGGCGCTCGCCAACCATCTTCATGAGGGTACCTAAGCAGGCAGCAGCTTCGTTGCGTGCGCCCTCAAAACCGTCCTCGAGCAAAACAGCGAGCGGATCAGTTAGCGTCTTTATCTGGCCAGTTTGCACCGGCGTCGTTGAAGTCGATAGCGAGCGAGCGAGAAACTTGAGAGTCCCTTCTTTTATTTGTGGGTTCTTATTTCCCAGAGCTGGTATCAGATCAGGTATCATATCTGGTAAGGTCGTCTGCAGAACTCATCAACCAAATATGGGGAATCTATTCAAAACCACATACCGTTGCGAAAACAGCATCTAGTGCAGCTCCGATTGCATCCGTAACATTTGCTTTCCGTTCTTTCAAGCGCTCTAGCATCAAAGGAATGATCGTCTCCCTGAGCCTGCCGAACGGAGACATCACGCCCTTTGCAAGGCCCTCTATAACGTGAGCGGCAGTCATGACACAATTAATGTTTGCATCTTTCGAGATGCATGCAGCAAGTGACTTCGCTAGTTCTGCCAGCTCAGGGGCATCCTGGATGCGAGGGGTGGCATTTACAAGTGTGAGCAGCTCGTCCAATACTTCCTTTCTTTCTTTCCATTTTGAAGACGTGAGGTTAGCTTGGAGGTTGGAGGGGAGCTTTGCAACAATGTTAACTGGTTCTACCAGAGTGCGAGGATCTGGAAAATCCAGTTCTGGAAAGTGAGATATGAACGTCGCATCATCTATAATTATTGACGATATTCTGACCTTCTGGTTGTCCGCCTGCTTCAACTTCACCATCATCAGCCGCATCACCTGCCATCTCTGCCTCGCGCTGGTGCTCTCGCGTGAGCCTTTCGGACTTCAAAGTTCCTTTACCCTTCCCTGCACTTTCCATCCCCTCAAATGCCTCCTGTAATTCTTTGACCTGCACTGGCTTAAGGTCCGATAACCAAGGGTCGATCGCTGGACCGATGTACTGATATAATGTATGAGCGAGTTGCGTGCCTTCTGCACGGACATTCTTGTCGGCATGCGCAAATATCTTTGGCAATGATTTTAACACGGGGGCCGGAGGAGTCACTTGAGTTCCGAAAGTCCTGCACAGAAATAGCAGTCAGATCGCTCGGAAACAGAGGTCCAGAGTGTAGGACGGAGATGCAGACAGCTTACCGAACGACTTCTTTCAAAGCAAACACACATCCAGTGACAGCCTTTGGTTGTTTTGCAGAAAGACCGGGTATTATATCCGCCTGAATGAATGAGATATCTGTTAAAACGGTATCAAGAGAAGGCGGACATTGCACGTACTACAACACCAGCGGCGGAATTCTCAACTTCCACGTATTGAAGAATAAGTTCTATTGCTTGGTTCTTTGTACCGGCCCTCGCAGACCCAAGACACTTGTCAACTAAGGCCGGCACGACAGCCTCCCTGGTCTTTGCGGTAGACTCTCCAGCAAACTTGACTAGTGCCACAAGACACTCTACGCCTTTCTCTTGTGCCACGGCATTGGAATCTGTGGCGATCTTCTTAAGAAGATCAGGACTGTTGATGTAGGGCTTAAATGCGGGGTCGGTGTCGGATGCGGTGGTTTGGAAAGTCTTGATCAATGATTCGTATCCGCTTACACGGGCTTTCCAGTTTTTGTGATTAAGCCTCTCTGATATTGGAAGGGAAGAAAAATCTTCCTCCTGAGGTGGAGGCCCGTCCATGTGAAAGTTGACGAGGGGAGAGTAATAATAATGTTGGTTAAACCACTGCCGAAACGCGCTCCATTGGGTCACAAAATGTGACAGGTGGCGTGACAATTCACATGTACGTGACAAAAACGCGCATATGATGATAATTGATGTATCAGTCTATCTAGAGGCCAATGATTTCCCGATCTCTGTAACTGTATCCCATACCCTTGTTGCCTCCGGATCAGCAGGATTTTCTTCGAAAGCTTGAGCCAACTTTGTAGACTGCATATACCGTTCAAAAGCTCCCTCCTCTTCAGCTGTCATACCAAGATTATGATAGACAACCACGAGTAGCTGCTGCACTTCTGAAGTAGCTTCTAGCATAGACATAGACATATAGTCAGCTTCTGCCATAAGTAAACATGGCAGTGCATTTCGAAGGCCTGCCTCTACGAGGATGTAAGTACCAGGCACGAACGCGCTTGAAAATGTCATACTTGATGAATCCGTGGATGCAATCATGCACCTTGCAAGGGTGTGGTTTGCAAAAGCTCGGTGCTCCATTTCCTGTCCGGACAATATCTGTTGTCAAGGATCTCTCAGTACTTCCCATGATTCACGGTGAGACAGGACCCACTTGTGGCATAATCCCTAGAATCAACTGTTGACAATGTTCTGACATCCCGAATTCCAAGCCAACATCGGCGAGGAGTGTCATGCCTAATCTATACAACGGAAATCTGCCCTGAAATTCTGCTTGCCAAAGAGCTTGCAGAAGCGGTTGAATCGCAGCCACTGCTTGTCCGCGTCGCTAGTAATCAATCAGCAAGAGCCTAAGAATGTGAAAAACCAACTCACTCGAGCATTCATCACTTCATGTAACTCCATGTTTAGGGCAGGAAGTGACGTCGAGCTTTCATCAAAGAAATATTCCCTCGAGACGAAGGTTGATGACGAAGGCCTTCGGGGTAAGAGGAAGTCATCAAAGAAACGTCGTTGTCCACTGCCATTGATCACTGTCAAATGGGCAAATAAAGTATGAGAGGAGCATAACGTACCGACGACTTGTCCTCAGGGCTAGTATATGCCAGACGGCGTCCGCCCACTGGTGGTATGCGTCTAATGAAAGGCCACGCCACGTCTCCGGATGCAGTAGCAGTGCCAAAGCCTCCGAGTATAATCCATTTCTGGCGCGCTTCAAGAGAACTGATCAGCACCTTATCCAATAGTTCTCAATCGGAGACATACCCTATAGGAGCGATTGATGAGCGTATTCAGACGGTTTGGGTCGTCTCTTTCAGCCCTCGTTATTGACAACACGAACGATTCCTCGACATCGGCAAGGTCGTAACATCCTGTAAAGTCAGTTTTGCGGTCATACTAGCTCTAGATAACCTCACCTAACGTTTGCCATAGTACAGCTTGCATTGCATTGTGACTGCATATATCTGCATCACGAGGCATTGCTTGCTTGGTGTCTACCCAGTGATTGTGTAGGGCAATAGCCTCGGTCAATTTCTCAAAGCACAAGGTCAGCGGCTGTCCCTATGCGAGGCATCAGAGATAGAATCATGCAATGTCATGAGCTATCACTCACGTATTGCGGATCAAGTAGTTTTGTCACGTCAAACAACACCTCCAACGGATGCAGGTCAGGCTGAATCTCGTTTAAGACTGGAGTTTCGTTCAGGGATGGCAAGCGATGAAGCATGCTATATCGGAAATCAAACATTCCACAGTTAAAAGAGGAGATAAATTACCTGATACAATGCTGGAGTGTTATACGATCTCCGCTTGTTCTAGCGACTGCAATTGCTTCACGAAGTAACTGTATGTGGACACTGAGAGCTGTGAAGGAGAAGAAATGATATCAAGGATACCTTGCTGGCGGCAGGATATTCCTTTCGAGTATAGTGCATGCGTACTAGATTCAGTAACGCATGTTGTCGAACACCCCTGCAAGATGCTCGGTGAGGTAGGGCGCAGAAAGCTGGGCAAACACAACGCACGAATCATTGTGTTCATGAAAATGCTGTTCAAAATATCTACGCAAGTTCTCGGGACCTATGATATCATCTCCCGTTGCGAGACCTTTTTCCCACCTATTGTCCAATGATTAATGGATAATTCTAGTCTGCTAGAAAGAAAAGCGACTGCTTACGCTTCAAATGGTTCAGGTCGCGCCCAAGATTTCAAGTCACTTGACGTCTTGAATAGCCAGATATCAGAAGTCAGCATGTCCTTCTCTATTGGCCCATAACCTGCGTGGCTGGATCCATTGACCCACGCCTGGTAGTCTTTTTGAAGTTGTATGACGCCATAAAATGATAGCTTGATGAAACTGACGAAGCATCTGCGCACAAAGAAACCGAACATGGATGATCGACGCTATGGCCAACCTTCTAAGCTATAGTGCTACAGAAGTGAGCAACTGCGTACCAGAACAGCAGGCTGGAGACTATCAGTTACCTATCGACTCCTACGAGGAATGACTTTGGCTCACTTGGTCATCACTTTTTTCAACGAATATTGATGGTGTGCCTGTGAATTATTCATTACTGAAAGATAAATAAGCCCAGAGACGTACTGAGGAAGAAGTTAGTTAGTTGATCAAGCGCTCGTAGCTGGGTTGCCTATGATCGCATATCCGATGAGAGAGGGCCAAAAGCAGTATCACTTGTGAACCGACCACATTCTCCAGAGCGCCTATAAGTCCCTGGACAACGGGCGTGTCTGCATTCGGCGCGACTTTGACCATCGCCAGCATATGCTGATGGGACCTATGTTCAATGACCTGAGAAAGACATTATTGATCGTAAGCTCTCCAGGAAAAATTACAGACCCACCTCAGACGTTTCCATCAAGAGAACTCGATACATATAGAGCAAAAAGTCTTTTGGCAAAGTCTTCTGAAGCTCGTATTCCTTGAAAATCAACAATAGCATTGCTATGAGATCAATATGATGTGGCCTGAGGACATGGTGAACGGGTGGTGGGGTAACTCGACCGTCCATCGCACGATGGTACCACGGTACTTGACAGGAATAATCAGTCGGTGGTCAAGTTCTTGAAACTACCGCACGCCAGAAAGTTGCCGCCGGGAAAGGCTGCTGCAGAACGCGTCAGTGGCAGTGTCGCATTGGCGTCGCAACCAAGTCTCTCTTTCCTTTCTGGGTAAACCATATTTTCGATCAGGTTTGCAAACTGCTTCACCGAAATCGTCCAGAGACCAGCGGAACTTCATGGCATTGAAGGGTAAAAAGAGAACGGCTCCCGCTGCTAAAGTACGTCTTTGTACAAATTTTACTATGTAATCATAGCTGATAGCTCCGACAGGCACCCTCAAAAAAGCGAAAGCTTCAGGCGAACAGCAAACCAAGGACCGGTACAACACAATCAAAGAAAGGCAAGGAGCGAGCCGCGGACAAAGGCTATATCGAGGTGCCCGGAAACCACGATGACGCGGATACCGAAGATGGCGATGTCTCCGAAGAGGATGCTGGTCTCCTCGAGGAGTTTGGAGATGGTGCTGGATTCTTAAATACACTTGATCGCAAAGGCATATCAACGTATGTCATCTCTTATACGGTGTTTAAATTCTGATGTCTTTGTAGGAGCAAGAAGGAGACTGAGCGTCTGAAACGATTGAACAAGCCAGCTCGCAGACCAAACGTGGACGATGACTTGCCGTCAATTGACTCTCATGATGAGGACGAGGAAGCCTGGAGCTCTGGTATTGACGATGAAGCGGGCACGATTTCCCGGTCTTCTGTCAATGACAGCGAACAAGATTTATCCAGTGAAGATGATCTAGATTCCGACGCCGAGATGTCTTATGAACGTGTTCCTCGGAAGGTTCAAGAATCACGCGAGTCAAAGATAGACCGCCACATTCAAGGGCTGCCAATAAAATCAGCGGATGGGCGAATCCATTCAACAGGCATGAAAATTGCAGCTCCTCCATCGTCGGACGAAGAAGACAGTGCCACCGACGAGTCCGCGGAGGAGCAAGAAATACCCGTTGAAGTAAATAGAATAGATGATGTTGCGACTGGTGCACGTTTTGGCCGTCCTGCTGTCATCGACGTTGTTGGAAACAAATCACGAACAGCTCGGATACAGGGTGCTAAAGACCAGATCGCCACCATCTGCCAGGAAATAATTGCAGAGCCAGAAAATAGCGTGCGTACTTCACTATCTCGCCAACTGGTCTGCTCGACATATATGACAGTTAGGGTTACTTCGCCGCCTTCACACTTTCTCCCTGGAGAAAATTACGTCTCCTTCTCACCCAGAACCGGTTCTAAACCATATCATCATCCGGAAGCTAGCTATACTTTCACAGTTTGCTGTTTTCAAGGACATAATACCGGGCTACCGGATACGAGCGTTGACCGAAAAAGAAAAGACCGAAAAAGTTAGCCAGATGGTAGCCCGTACCCGAGAATGGGAGCAGGGTTTTGTGCTAGTGTATCAAAATTACCTCCGCTCGCTTGAAGCTGAACTCAAAGGTGACGCGTGTTCTGATAGTGGTTTATTGATAGTGGCTTACTGATGGATTTTCATACAGCCAAAAGCGAACTAGCAGAGGTTGCGCTTAAATGTATGTGCACCCTGGCCACTGAGGTCACCCACTTCAATTTTAGAACCAACTTGATAACATGCATTGTGGCGCGCTTGAGCAAGAAGTCGTGGGATGAGGTAAGTAGTTAAACTAACACATGCCGTATCCGCCCCACTTGACAATTGATTGACATGCCAGGCTTCTGATCTCTGTATGAACACATTGATCAGTATCTTCCGCCAGGATCAAACAGGTGCCCCTTCCTTAGAAGCCGTCCAGCTTCTAAACCGTATGACTAAAGAAAGGCACTTTAACGTACACCCTGAAGTACTTACGTGTCTTCTGCATCTTCGCCTCAAGACAGAACTCAATATCCGCGCGTCAGACTCCAAGGTAGACAAACACATGCAGTCGAAAGGCAAGGCTGCGGCCCGACGAGCTAAAGGCAAATCGACCGAACAACCCCATCTTAGTAAGAAGGCGCAAAAGGTCCTAAAAGAACGGAAGGAAATCGAACGGGAAATGCGGGACGCAGAAGCAGAAGTTGACAAAGAGGAACGAGCAAATACAGTGAGTTTCGTAACCCATCGATATAAAAACTCGACTAACGGTTCCGGTGTAGCACACTGAGACCCTGAAACTTCTATTCGTTTTGTATTTTCGGATACTCAAGCATCCCCGCCCAACATCCCTTCTGCCGGCGGCCTTGCGAGGCATTTCCAAATTTGCTCATCTTATCAATATCGACTTCTTCAAAGATCTGATGCAGGTCTTGAAGGATCTTATTCTCCGCGATGCCCCGGAGGAGGACCCCAGCGCTGACTCAGAGTCATTTCGTGTTGACGCCACTACCGACATTCAGCACCGCTTACTGTGTATCGTAACCGCGTTTGAGCTCCTCTCAGGACAAGGTTCGTCGTTATCCATTGCAAACAATTACCCCAACGTTCTCAATGCCGTATTTCAGGTGAAGCGCTCAATATCGACCTTACCGACTTCATCAATCATTTGTATGCTATCATACTGCCGGTCAGCGTATCGATGCAAGTCGACGCGCCTCCGCCGAGTGCGTTCGTCTCAAACTTCGGCAACTCAAAACCTCCATCAACCGCTGACATGCTCTTCCGAGCCCTGAATATCGTATTTTCTCCGCGAAGTTCGGGAAATACGGCAATCCATTGGAGATCGGCAGCGTTTAGTAAACGCTTGTTGATTGCGTCACTCAACTGGCCCCCGAGCGCCGCCCTCCGTGCTCTAGAATTTGTGGAAAGTTTGGTCGCCAAGGATCCGAAACTCGAAGCGTTATTGTCGACTGAAGATAGGCGAGTTGATGGTGTATACCGCCCTGAAGTGGACGACCCTCAGTTGTGCCATCCGTTTGGGACGTGTTTCTGGGAACTGTCCCTGCTGCAACAGCACCATTACGATAGTCGAGTGCGAGATGCCGCCCGCAGTTTGTCCAATTATACAAGATCGTAACAACACGTAAAATTTCATACATATTATGGTGCGCAGTAAGTCGTACACGGTATCTACAATAGCATGCAACAAATGATGGAAGATACATGTTTAAATTTAACCAAAGCAGATTAAGAGCTGACCGTTCGTCCAAATTAACATGGTCCATGAATGGCTTCCGCCGCAAGTTTGATACAACAAAAAGTTCGAACGAAAAGCGTGCGGTGATAATAAATATTGGGTTCATTAAGCTCATGAAGGCATCATGTAAGGCGATTCATGAAAAGGAATAGCTCGGGAAGAATCCGTGCTAGGAGGAATGAGTGCATGAGACAAAGACGTTGGAGTGGCATGGATGGTACGAGGTATGCTGTGTCCAGGTGCATAAGTGTAGTTTGGTACGAAGGCGCCACTGGTATTTGGCACTAGAGTGGTGTCCGCGTGGCCGGTGTATTTTTGGAATCCAATGAGCTCCACAGACGGCAAATTTTCACACTGCCTTCTGTCGAGATCGTAGTAAATGGCTGCTATGACTTGTTCATCAACCACAATTTTCTGTATGATGCATGTTTGCATATCTGTTGTCGCGTTGTTAACACGAGGCAGCGTGTCTGAACGCAAGTACTCACCAGGATCTATCCACCGACTTCGACTGAGCTGGGAATCGGGCAAGAGTAGGGTGATGTGATCCAGTATTTCAGGTCCGGTAGCATCCGCAGCTATTACGGAACAATAACTGCTTTCCCGAGAGACACACTGGTTTCGGACGAAAACAGCTGTGGAGCACCTAATACTGGAGGTACGTGGAGCGTCGCATGTAATTGATCCTTGAAAGCCGTGGAGGGCCGGGGAGTATGGAGCCTCTATTGGAGGGAGGCGGAGCTTGACACGTAGTGCCACAACCGAAGCGTTCAAGTCCGTTGGCTGTGTTTGCGAGGAAAGAGCATCCACCGACACCGTGGCGGGATGCATTCCCTCTGCCCAAAGCGACAATCCTGTCAATAATGAAGGACGAAGTGTGCATGAGAACAGCGTTGATGAGTTCTGAACCCGGGGAGAATTCGAAAGAAGGAGGTCCGGCGACATTTGGTCAGCGGTGAGCACGGATTGATTTTGCCGTTCATAGCCACGGTTAAAGTCGAAGTCCGCACGTGTGGCAGTACGTGGTACATGTGGGCACGATTGCGATGCTGTTGGCCGGACCGATATATCAGGGGAGAGGGAAGATGCCAATGGCGAAAGTCGCCGTTGGTCAGCGCTAGCAGAAGTGGACATTGACCGTACGCGACGGCATCCGTCGTCGGCCGTTGGTATCCGGGGATTCGGATATGGCGGCATTATGGGTTCGGTCTTTGAACCCATTATGGCGGGACTTGCACGAGGGAGATTATGGCGGGACGTACGAGACACCGGACGACCGGGACGGTCTGATGCTGGGGAGTGATCATCGAGGAACATGGATGCCATCATATGGGAGTCGGGTGACTCCTCTGCTTTGACCGACGTAGGGAGACCGGTATCCAGGAGTAATTCCTCACCACCAGCCACCAAGTGGTATTCTAGACGACAGGTTAAGAAGGAATCAATAGACGCTCGATGAAGTTTTCTTACCATGTTCGCCTTTCCACATATTACGAAGTACCTGTATGTGGCTTGCGACTTGCTTCTTGGAACGGTCTATTCCAGCGCGCTGCAGGTACTCGACCAAGAACTGGTTTCTCCAACGACTTCTGCCACGAGAGTAAGTTGCCCAAGGTGATTCCCAGTATTCTCGAAGACCTGAGTGGGGGGTGAGACAGTGAGAGGAAGAGATGATGGTAGATGACTAACCTTGAACGAATATTCTCTCAATCTCTTCTGGCCAGACTTCACTGGAGCCATCCTTGAGTAATTTACGGTGTTTTCTCTGAGGAGTGAGGGTCGTTCCATCGCGTTCACGGGAGACTGATAGTCTTGAAGTGCGCATGACTTCGGGCAGTGGCACTGCGTACTAGGGGGGAGTAGTGATAAGAGGAGGGCTTAAAGGAACCTTTATATATATCTGAGACCCGGTTTCGGCAGGGTTTCTGAATCCAAATGAGAACGAAATCAGCATAGCGTTGAGAGATTTTGACGACCAAGGCTAAAGATCCGGAAGTGGCATGAGGGAACCGCTAATTCGGATAACATCTTATTGAAATGGCCCTGGTTTAGATAACGGATCGAGGAACTAGTGGTGAGAAAATAGACCCGTTTTCGAAGGTCATTCATACTAACAATTAAGGTTCTTTTATTACAAAAATAGAAATTCACGGCCATCCTAGTGGAGTCAGACGAAGCTGGCCAGAGCGCTAACCTATATCCAAATTTTTGGGGGGATCTGGGTCTGGGTGGGTTTGTCGTCAAGGCGCATCTCGGTCCGTTTAAAGCGGAGAATCAATTATAGACTCCGATCAAACCGATGTCACAACACAGCCACTGCCTTACACCCAATGAGTACTACGACACAGAGATGGCTACGACAAAACGTCAGCTCATATACTCACAAGGATCGTGTCCTTCTTGACTTTGATACTGCTCTCGACCGTTTCACATCTCTACGTCCAAAGTCAGATGTCTACAGTTCAGTGACTATTAGATTCCATGTTCAAATCCCACCAGTTGATCTTTGAAAACTCTAGCTTATGATGATGGTCGAACTCAACTTCTACTATGTCTGCATGGCGTCTTACCAATATCCTTTCGAGGCGCTTCATATAATATCCCCATCGCTGTTTGGGTCACAAAAGAGTATCCCCGCCAGCCCCCAATAGTGTATGTTGTTCCAACACAGGACATGCTCGTTAGACCGAGTAAGCACGTTGATGTGAGTGGCCAATGTAAAATTGAATATATCCAACACTGGGAAAAAAAGAGCGAGGTAAGTTCACTTACCGAAATAACCACCGATCAGAACAAATTCATCCCCGAGCAAGGCATGTAATCTATCAGCTTTACTCGAAGCATTGCAACAAGAGTTCTCCCGTGGTCCGCCAGTCTACGCCAAACCAAAAACAATTACAGTTCCAATCCCACCATCGTCGCCGTCACCTTTACAGGAATCTAGTGCCTCATCACCTTCCCGCGTTGCCCTAGGCAATGATCGACCGGCGCTTCCACCAAAACCTAATTCATCAGCACATTCACTATTGTCACCGAAGCCTGCGATAGTCGCAGCTCCCATTGCTTCTCCTCAATACTCTTCTACTGTAAGAACCCTGTTATTCAACAGCGTCATTAATGAAATGGATGTTCATAGGCGAATTTGCTCAATCGGCCACCACCGGCTCTACCCTCTGCTCAATCACCCCAAATCACAGGACCTCCAACTTACAGCCGCCCTTCCTATCAGCACACGCTCAGAAACCATAATGACGGCACTGTACCTGTAGCAGGTCCCGCTCTGCCACCGGATCATGACAACCGCTGGTCCGTACCACTCGCTGGCCAAGCTATATCCGGTCAATTGAATCAATCACGCGCCCCAAACACGCCATCACCTCCAGTTCCTTCACAGCATTTACAGGGGGCACCCAACTTGCGGCAGAGGCCGACTGCCAACCTCCTAGATGATGAAACTGCCGATTCGTCACCTTCTGTGCTACAGGTTCCCACGGTAGCACCGCCACGACCACCGAACCCAGAGTTGCTCCGCCTGCATGCGCAAGTACACGACAAGATCGCGTCGGAGCTTGCTTCTCTCTCTCATGTCATGCTTCTGGACGGTGAACGTCTGCGAGCGCAGCAAACCGACCTTCTTACCGGAGAACCCGCAATCCGGGATGAGATGGCGCGACTAGAAGCCGTGCGAGATGTTTGTAATAATGTTTCTAGCAGACTGCGGAATACTGTCGATCAAGGGGAGCGTAACATCGCTGAATTGCGAAGGAAGGGAGATCCAGAAGTCGATGAATTGATCTGTTCCACAAGCATAGTACATAACCAGTATGGAACAGTTTCTTGTTCGACGATATCACCGGGTGATGCTGACCGGTGTGAATTCGACTTTTCTAAACAGGCTCATCAACTTGGTCGCTGAAGATAATGCTATAGAAGATAGCATCTATCATCTCCATAGGGCTCTGAACACCGGACGTATTGATCTAGAACGTTTTTTGAGGGTGAGTTTTCAAGGTTTCATATCACACAGTCACTTGCTACTGATGGCGGTCCTTCTATCTCAAGAGTACGCGTGTACTCGCAGAAGAACAGTTTACAAAGAGGGCACTGATAGAAAAGATCCAGCATGGGATTCCAACGGCATCCTACAGTTAATTGGAGTATTATTTAATCAGGGTCCTAGAAGTTTGCTCGATAATGTATTTTCCTTTTTGGTATCGTTCGAGACCTTTTGTTTTTCCGAGGTCAAGAAAATGGTGTTGTGAGGTGTTTGTGCCTGGCGAGGTGGCACATGCGGGCGCAGCGCCTTCTTGACACCGGTATTCTGATGGAAAAGGCTCCGATTGGTCAGAGTACAATATGCATACTGAGGGGATAAAGACGTTATATTGCAGAGAGAAACATAAGAAGCAAACAGACAATAAATCGATCAACGAACTAGGGTGACATTACACTTCCGGCTGAAATTGAACCTTCCGAAAATCTGGTGCACTGGTAGATCCCACCCATCGCCATACGCGTAGTTCGTCACCACCTCGCACTTCTTCAAGGTTTGCCCTCACATTGGCGTTCCCTTCTACCACACGCTCCACTTGATCCCATAGCCTTCTTCTTATTGATATTGAATGTTCATCCTGTAATATGAGATCACGAAGCTGAAGAGAGGACAAATACGGGTGCGGTGCCGTCACTGGATCCGTGTGGTGTGCTAATTCTTGATTACGCAAAGTATCAAGTGCGATTTGCACCAATTCTGCCACACGCTTTGCCTCCGTTCGGCGGAGCGCCCGGGACCGTTTTATGAAATACAGCGCGCACAGACACGATATAGATCCTAAACAAAGTGTCAAGAAGCTTCTGAATATCAAATTAGTCTTACCATAAACAGACGCTCGCCATTTATCCCAAAGCTCCCGAGACTTGACAGTAAGTTGACAGTTCCAAGTCAAGTGTGGCGTCTTATGAGCTAAATAACGATGACCTCTACTCTCATTTAGTTATTTAATATCACAAGCAATAATTCCCTACTCACGTGTTATCCTCCCCAAAAATTACGGAACCCCATTGAACTAACTGTTGTATGGCTTCATTGAACGTGTCATCAAAATTGGCCAGAAGTTGCGGCTACCGGTCCATCAATCAGCCTCATATCAGGAAATACTTGCTCAAACTCACAGCTGTTTTCCGTTTCATTGTATCCCTCAGCATCTCAATTTCAAGCCCCCATTTCATCGCTTCCCCCCCTTCACTATCTTTGACCATCTCCCGACTGTCTTTTTCCCCGATACACACGCGCCTTCCTCGTTCCTGTCCGAGAAGACCTTCTATCGCTTTACCCAAGGCGCCTATATTCCGTTTCCGTTTCGGATCTTCACTGCAACGTGGGGGAAACCCAACAGGTCCAAATCCAGGTAGCCCATTCGTAACGTCACCAATCAAGCTCCATATCCTTTCCACAACAGGGGATCCGGTGCCGAAAGGTAACAACATGCCAAGAACAGGGTGCGGACCCGATACATAACTAGGGTTACACTTGACTGAGTGTTGCGTGCAAGTCGCAAATTCTGGACAAGGAGCACATGCTGACGGATGCAAGGCTGGAACAAATAATGGAAATGGACTTGGAATTCCATCCTCGAACAACCCAGTATCCGATACGATCGATGGCAGATACAGAATCGTCTTATTGTCTTTGTTACGAGCCTGGATCGCCTCCCACTGCCTTTCGAGGTCCCGTAGAGCCTGATTGGTGTTGCTGCCAGTATCGCAGTAACCAATCCCAGATGATTCGTCTTTGTACTGCTTCACAAAATAGAATCCGGCAACTATCACGATCAGGTAGACAAGTGTCATGAGACGAGACCTAGAGCGCGGCAGCGGGGGGGCTGGACGCCGGCGAACCAATTGGTCACCACCACCTATACCATTGGATACGGCAACCTCTAGCGAATCAGCTGCCCCAAAACCGTCGCTCTGGCTTTCATCAGGAGTCTGTCCATCAACCGCATCTGTGGCGTCATCAAAATCCAGGCCATGGCTGCCGACCTTGGTTGGTGATTCATGAGGCGGCCTAGACCGGTGTTCGATAGGATTGAAACCAACTGTCTCCGACGGAGTTGAAATTCGGGGTGCTCGCGAAATTGTAGGAGGGAGTTCAGGTTCAAACTTTGACTGCGGAGGAGAACGCGGTGTATCAACTGAGAAAAGAGGTGCTTTTGGAGGAGACAAAGAAGATGCTTGAGGAGGTGCTGACATCGAGTGGCGTGACTTCTTGACAGAACCACTTTTCCGAGGACGCACAGGTGACGGGCGCACAGGTGAAGATGATTCAGCACCCGATTGGAAAATGTTATTGTCCTCCCATCCGCTGTCATCTGCAAGCTTGAAACAGGGTCAGACAAATACCGAACAACAACACTCCCTGAATTACCGAGATTCTGCGCGCTTGCAAACCAGCAGCTTGCGACTACATGAATGGTTAGTGCACCTTGCGGTCAAGCATAGCGCCCACTCACACTCTTCTTGTTCCTGCCTACCTTGCGCAAGGGCGAGTCTTCTTCAGGTTCACTTTCTTCGATGACTGCGGGCTGCACAGCGGCGCGAGCAATAGTTCTATGTACGCCACCAAGGCTGGGTTGTGCAGACGAACGACGGCGCTTCGGCTGGTAAACGCAAGATTAACATAGGTACAGCATAGGAAATGACGTCCATACCGGATCTGGGCGAGCCGGCGGTTCCTCATCATCGGACGGTGCATGAGAAACTCTCCTGGAAGATCGCCTTGGCTGCTTTTCATTAACAGGAGAAGAAGCACAGCAGTTGTACCAAGAACGCACCTTTGTGGCACCACTGAGGGGTTTTCCTGTTATGCCATCAGTTATTCCATCATCGCTAGCAGCACTGTTTTCCTTCTTCAATCTGTCCTTCTTGAATTTCGCTGCCTTTGGCTTGATTTCATCGAGGAAATGCTGCACCAATTTTGGTTTGGTGTAAGGCGTCGGAAACCTGATGTTGTGATATCCAAGAACACCAAGAAGTTGAGCTACTGTAAGGGTAGCAGGATCAAATTCGGGGTTAAGATATTCGCCCAGGCCGATGACCTGAGCTGCAGTCATGGCCCTCGACATCGTGGAGCGTGTTGAAGCCGTTGTCGTGACAAGTCACACTAAACGCGGCGTGACGTACACATATGCTCAGTCACGCTCCAACGTTGAACTATCATAGTTACTACTATTACTACTACTAGGTTGAGGTTCGCGTCGGCTCGGAACTGCTGATCAGAAGGCTCAACGCTGTGGACCCACTCACGGATAAAATGGTCCCCGGCACCGTACACGTAACACATACCTGTTTAGGTCGTGATCTCTGCCTCTGCCCGTGAATCATATGTGCACATGGTGGATTCAGGCACCAGAACCCAACCGGATCTTCAACGAGTTCTGACTCATAGGGATGTAACTGGGTGGAGTACCTCCATGGCCAGGCGATGCTTATGACGTCGCTGGAATTTATCGAGTACCAATCTTTTGTATTACGAACAGGGGTTACAGCCTGTAACTACGAAGGGGTGACCCACGTCTACTCAATTCACTCATGAAACTTTCAATAGCTCCTTAATGTCAACATCATACAAACTTGGGACGGAAGGGTCCTGAAGGACCAAACCATTTTCCGTCAACCTGCGGCGCAGCATGAGACGCTCCGAGAGCCCCGTGCAGACTGTTTTCGGAGACTCACCATGCGACTCCAGTAAACCCAAGGAAAAAGGTCCTAAGAATAGCACAAACAATAAGCCGCGTGCCTTATTTAGGAGCTACAGCTCCAATTGTACTGCGTACCTTTTTGAAGTGGTAGAATAATCTGAGAAATTTGGCAGGTTCAATGCAATGATACAAGTAGGAATCACAAAGGACAAACCTTCTCCGTTTCGCCTGATCACCCAGGTAATTGGCAAAACTCTCTTTGGGCACAAATCCATACTTGAACTCGGTTAGCATCAATTCCCCATACCCCGTCAGAAGCTAATGTTAGAATTTGGTCAAGTGGATAATGTTGTAAGGAGGCGGACGGACCGGACAACTTGTATAGCCATCATACGTTGCACTGCTCACTTTGCCAGTGTCCATAACCGAAAATAAGTTTTCCGTCAAGACAGGAGCCTGAGATGTAATGGCGGCAATTGTTTTGCTCGTGGGTAGGGAGGAACAGTCACCCAAGGCAAATATATTTCCAAATTCAGGCTTGACATGTCTGAGAGTCGCCTGATCGACTTCTACCCAACCCGCTGAATCAGCAATGGGCGATCCTTTGATGAAGTCTAGCGGTCCCATCGGCGGCACGACATGCATTAGGGTGAAATCACGATCCACGGTCGAACCGTCATCCTTCTTGAAAGTTGCTTTCCTGTTCGCCACATCAATAGAAACCAAGTTGTGCTGGAACTCTGCTCCGATACCCCGCTCGATGCGCAGAGCGTTTAGGGCATCCGAATACTTCTTGACGCTAAACATGGATGGCATGCCATTCATAAAGTCTATCTTAATGTTATTTCCTCGGCCAGATTTTTGGTATTTGTCCCAGGCCATCCACATGATTTTCTGCGGAGCTAGAAGACGATAAGCAGCCGCCATACATAGAGAAATTTGACTTACCTCCTGGACATTTGATGATACCTGCAGGTTGGGTAAATATAGCATTTCCGGACTGAAGGGCATCTATGTCGTGTTGAACTTTGCTGCAGGTATCATAGGAGTATATCGATGAGACTCCAGAGGAGGGATCAGCGAGAGCCTGCGGCAAGCCAGCGATGCCGTCCCAGTTTATTTTCAAACCTGCTGCCACTACAAGTGAATCATATGAAATTGTCCGACCAGACGTTGTCGTGACTGATGAGGATTCCGGATAGAATGACTTGACATTCTCTGCGATATGCGTGATATGCGGCGGGAACAGGGACGCGAGCGGTCGTCTGAAATCTGTTTTAGAGCCAAGACCAGAACCGACCAAAGTCCTGGAGGACACGTCAGGATTCGTATACAGAACGATGGATAGAAACCATCACCAGCCGGGCTTGAAAGGAAGAGCCGTCAAAAAATAGCTCACACGAGTAGGTTACAGTCTGATTCTGAGTGCTTACTTGATAGTAGTGATAGTCTGCTGCGTCAAGGACCACTACATCTCCTGCATTCAAAGGCTTTCCAGCAGCCTTAAAGCGGTTATATATCTGGTTGGCAACCGTCAATCCACCAGAACCTGAAAATACATCAACATTAATTCAGAGAACTCCATCGATTGATGCACCTGCTCCGACAACAAGCACTCGGAATTTTTCCTTGGTGCTCGTACTGGCATACCTAGCTAGAGCAACAGTTTGTCGAGCACGCGGGTCTGTTACACGCCGACACGCTAGCAACATGTTCGACATGATGATAGTGAAACAAGAAGGCGCAAGTGATCCTCGACTCCCACGTTAGGGGAGGGAGGGCTTTGTGCAACGCAAACGGATTCCCATCGCTGACAAGATGTGCGAGAATGCTCAGAAAGTCTGGGAATCCGGATTTCCGTGGAGGGAGGGCTTTATCGAACGTAAACAGATTCCCATCATTAACAAGATCATCAGAAAACAAACCAAAATGGTGCATACCACGTAACATTCTGTAACAAGCCAGTAACAGCCATTACAAGGTGTGGAATTGCTGCCATTCCCACAAACCCGTGACAGACTTGTGTTGGGCTTGCAAGTAACGAAGCATAGCAGAGCATGCAGCGAGGTTTTTATGCATACTATTACCGGCCTTGTTATATTTGTATCAGTTGGTAGATCCTTATTTGAGTGATGTTCATGTTGGATTATCAAACCTTCGTCATGGACACTCGGTACCGGTAGCTTACCTCGTACCTATATATTCTCGTTCATTCCCGCGCCTCGTACTATCCTCAGTTGACTTCGTACGTCGCTGAGGTTAGTACCATCTAGTATTCAGTATCTACTTAACTAACAACACATGTAGCTATCTGCTACAGGTATACCAATATGACTAGTTGACTTCGTACGTCGCTGAGCTATCTGCTACAGGTTATGAGCCCTGCGCATCATTAGTGAAAATTTCAAATTAAGCGCGCGAAGAAAAGACTCACAAAGGATGTCAACCTCGAACGGAAAACTCGGAGAAGATTTCCTCCGCATCCTGAAGCTCGCCACCGACGGCGAGAATTGGATGATGTACAACATCAGTAAATGTCAAAAAAACCTGGATCAACTTATACAACTTATATACCTGAACATCTGAAATCAGACTCTTTCCAGTGAATCAGATCAATAAGATACACAGTAGTCCAGACATCCAGTCCCCTCAGTGAATCAGATCAATAAGATACAGTGGTCCAGACATCCAGTCCCCTCAGTGAATCAGATCATAAGATACACAGTCATCAGTAAACCGGTGAGTTCTTGCTGGGGATTATGCTGATTATGGTGCTTTTACATAGTCATATATTGCTTTATATCACTTTATATTCCAATGTGACGAAAACCTTTCCTATATATTACGATATATAACGATATATGACGATATCTTCTTCTCACAGGTTCTCTGATGGTGGTCCAGACATCCAGTCCCCTCAGTTGTCCCAGTCTCACTCAGTCACTAAGTAGTTCAGACATTTAGTGGTTCAGGTAATTCAGATTGATTCAGTTGATTCAGTTGATCAGTAGTTCAGACATTATCCTGTCCAGATGTCCCAGATTGTTCAGATACATTCAGTCATTCAGTAGTTCAACAATACAGGAGCATTTCAGTCACCCAGCACACCCAGTAGTTCATACATTCAGTTTTGCAGAGCTGTACATTGATGTATACTATTCAGTGTGATTCACCCTACTATTAAGCTTGTTTAATTGTGTGAAGCAAAGGCTATACATCATAAATGAAAAGCTAAACTACACCAACTCTAGATTCTTTAGCCATTCCATGGCTAAAGAATTTAGAGTTGGTGTAGTTTTCATGACTGGAAATGACGCTTTGACTGAAGCATGGAAATATCTAAACTGCGATCTTCGAACACATCTTCCTGTTGTTGGATGGATGTCCCCTTCGACGGGCGATTGAAGGCATATACCACAGACATGTGAAGTAAGAGAGACAAGAATAGTAGTACATGGACTTGCCAGACACTGTCCGAGTCTACTACTACTAGTACAGTAGTACTACAACAGTTATAGTACTAGTAGTAGAACAATGCGCAACACAACAATGAAGAAAAAGCGATGAAAAAATGATGTAACGGAGATGCGGCTGAAACTACAATTTGGCATTCTTTCGTGATGGGCTGCAGTATGCTGTGGTCGTCAAACCTTCCTGCTCCTCTTGGTCGATCCACCACCCGACGTATTTTCCATCTCCAGTGCCTTGCATTTGAGTAGACCCTCATGCCAAGAGGAATATCGATCGTATCTGGTCTGCTTCAACCCACTCTGTAAGTAAGGCATCAGCATCTCCCAATTGAAGAGCATCGCCAGAGGAACCCATGTGCGACAAGCCAGTAGTGAAGGGTCCGCGATGGCTGTGGAGGGTCTATTAAGACGAGGTAAGCAATCAGCAGCATGAGTTTTGAAAAAACGTACTCGTCACTGTTGGACCCATCACTGCTAGACCCGTCACTGCTAGAACCGTCACTGCTAGACTCATCACTGCTAGACTCCTCTGCAGCGTCCTCGGCTGCCAGCTGATCAATGTGATCGAGGGTCGTATCCCGAATTCTCAACATGGTGTGTTGAAACAAACGTTGAACGTTTGCAAGGCCGGTGGAGTCAGTGTTTGGAGTCAGCTCCTATTATTGATGTTAGACGATACTACTTGATGAGGGGGACCACTCACCGCATATTGGTAAAACTCATTATCGTGGTCATTCAGATTGAGTTGTCCGGTAGGGCGACGGAGCCACGTAGTGACTGTGACTGTAACTGCAGACACCCAGTTGTGGCGAAACATGGTGACTGGTCTGGGAAATGATTTGTTGGACTTGCGAATCCACTTGTGGAATGGCACTACTAACTCCACCTCGTTCAACGTATCAAACGTCCTTGATGACTCCTTTGGTGGTGAGTGGCGTACATTTTCCTTGATATCAAACAATGTGAGGGCAACAATATTCAGGGCACCGTCGACGTAATCTTGGAGTTTGTATAGGACGTCTTGTCGTGTCTCAGAGTAGGACACCTCAGTTCCCCACAGCTGTAGCCGTCCACTTTCTTTATCGTGAAACTCAACAAGTATGTCAGGCTGGCCAAGTGGTTTCGCTTGGGATCCTGACGTCCCATGCCCATTAAGAGTGGAGTTCATCTGTATCATGAATTCACCGTATTCTGGGGCGATACCCATGGACGCAAATGCGGCATCCATGGATTTGCGCAATGGCATCAGAAAATTCTCGTGAATTGGGCTAGGCAGGATTACGACGAGTTGTGAGGACGAGGGGGTGTATGATAGACTGAAAGCAAGGCGTTAGATGGCGATTATCGGATAATGATAGTACTTACTTGTACCAATCATCATCCCTGGCAATGGCTTCTGCAATATATTCATAATCATCGATTGACACATGGGAGAAGCTCTGCATGAGTCAGTACGAGTCAGCCCGGGCCTGTGCGAAATTATCGTGTGAATGTTCTCATACCTGGGAATCGTGGACTCCATGTCTTCGCCCTCTGATTTCAGTGATGATTTTCTTGCGCCAAACTGTTTAAGAAGGTTAACAAAGGATACGACGCAGTAAAAAACGCACCACCTTTATTGATTTCTTGAGCTGATGGCTCTCTTAGTGTCGAAATCTGAAGACTAGTTTCAAATTGCGCGCAGGTGTCTGTACTAGATTGAATGGCCAAGCGGTTTGCTGAGGGTGTTGAATGGTGTTTGACCAGCGGAGGGCCACTTGCTAGGGAGTATCGTTTTTGCTGTGGTGTGGAGGGCTGAGATTTCCATGCTTGACTGCAATCATAATAAGCACTTTGTGCTCTGAGTGGTAGAGTGAGGGAGGTTGGCATGATAAGCCTGATTGGCACCCTACTATGTGTTAGCTTGCTTATATATATACAAATGCGGCTTCAGAAGCTCCGAGCCGTGCTGTCAAAGGAGTTGCAGAGTTTGCCGTGTCCAGCATGCCAGCACTTGTGAGGAGACTATCATGGAGCATAGTACAGTCTGTACAAAATAGTATAAGGAAGATCAACATATAGTGTACAGTAGTCTCCTAGTAGTGGTTAATAAGCGATTTCATAAGCGTGATAATCTGAAAATTTATTAACATAGTAAGCTGAAAAAGCAATCAAAGAATCAGTGTGTTTGAGATGATGGGGAATGTCTTGTGAACCATAAACACCTATCAGGTGTGCTGCATGCATGATACTGTCCAAGTGAATGACGGACACAAGCCGCTCACCGCTGTCATCATCCAATTCAGGTTCTACCATCCACATGCCAGTGGATTTACATGGCTCATTGCCAATAGGAGCGAACCAACGAACCAACACACATGGATACAGCTGACCACGATAAGTGATAGAAAAGAAGAGGATGACTTGAGCGACATATAGGCCTTGAAATACGGGGAGAGAGGGGTCTTTTTCGGCAAATATGCAGTCATGGCAAGCAGGACCATTGTACCAAGACCTGCAGCTGTGAATATGCTGGCGCTGCATTGCATTAACTCCACAGATGTCACTTGGAGCGCAGAATGTTGCAACAGCTGAGTTGAAGACATCTACTCTCCCCTCGATAACTGGAAGAACACTGACATCTACTATATCAGCTGCTTGAATGGAAGCATTTGGGTTGCGCTGATCATATAGAAAGCGGCCCACTAGCTCAGGAAGATTCAGGAAATTGATAAATGCAGCAATTTCGGGAGGCCGACGAGGGTATTCCATTGCTGAGTACTCTTGTAAGTACTATATTGCTAGTAGAGAAATCATCGGTGCTCTTACCTCGAGTCTGGGCCAGTTCTACAGATGCTTGAACCCTAGTGAGTTCAGTATCTGGCTCAACATCCTCAAGATTGGAGTCATCTCTAAAACGAGCCTCCTCAGGATCAAACTCGTCATCAAGATCCTCGAAGTCACCTGGATCAATGTCAGCAGGTTCCAATGAGGCTGGGTTTAGGAATCCGTGGGCAGCAAGGTGAGACTTGAATGCGGCAAGTTTATTGAGTCGCTGGTTGATCAAGAGCATCTGACCTAAAGGTAGGTGACGATTCGAGCGCCTCCAGGGTTTCTTGACGGCCTTGATGTGCTTCGACTCTGTGATCGACGAGCACAAGCCATTTGGGGCACCATAAAGCTCTATAAGTGTTTGATAATGCATCAAGGCATGTTGGCGTGGAAGTGATATTCCGTCTGGCATGACACCGGAGTCAATGAAAATGTTGTGCTCTTTATGAAACTGAGCCAAAGCATCGTCCAGCGCATCTAGGTCAGCCTCGCTGAGGGTAGAACGACGTGCGAGATAGCAAAAGTCCATGAAAGCAGAAATGGCTCAGACCATTTGATCTGGAACAAGGCCAGTAATTGCAGGAAGAAATACCTAGTATGACAAAATAATAGTATATTAGTTCAACTGTAGCTATCATAGTGAATCAACACCGCTACCTTCATCAGGGCCTTTGAATCATTACCTGTCCATTGTTTGAAGTGTCGACCTTCAGGGAAGCGTCTTAAACCAGGGAACGACGGAGCAGCAGAAACTCTGATATGATAGAAGCATGTGAGTACATCACATATAGTAGCTTGATTGAGATATGTACCTTCGATCTATCTCAGCCATCGTTGCTGCAGCCTTAGATGTTCCGAATGTCTTCGCCAAATATTTTTCGACCCAGGTAACAAGGTGGTCCTTGAATGAACCTTTAATCACCTGGTGGAGCAGATCGGGTGACAACAACTCATGAATATTTGCCTGAGGAAATGAGGCTGTAAATGGCTAAAACATTCAATGAATTGGCAATGTCTTGTTGGAGGTGAGATAGTAGTACTTACCATAATATCATCGATGATCCCCCAGTTGTCCCATAACACTTTCCATGCATACGTACCCCTCAATAGTTCAGTGAATTCATGTGTTTGGAGGTGACCTGCATTCTTCTTGTCCAAGTCTTTTCTTGAGGCAGTACACCTAATCAAAACCGCAAAATCAGCATCTGAAAAAAATAAACAGTATAGAAACATTGTTGCATACCTCGGACACCAGCCTTGAACAATACAAGAAAGTAAACATTGCTCAGGGTAATCAGCGATATATGGTCCGAGCCCATAAATTGCGCGACGGTAATGTCCATCAGGACATAATGTCACCTCTGGTGTAGTCATTGCGGGCTGAAGTGATGAGAGAATTGCCTCCAGTGACCTGTGGAACAAGTGACGGCGGAAGTCGCGAAATTCTTGATCATTTTGATGTTCTCGATCAGCTGAATGAGAAGGACAATGGTTATCAAAATTGTCTGTCCAATAGTACACGAACTACTAGTTACATTTAGGGATAGCCAAAAACCCTACCAAGCTAACAGCATTAACGTGAGCGCTGTAGGGATTCATTTCTGGTTGGGCTTGTAGAGACTGTTTTTACCTTACCTTATGTTGGCACTTTTGTAGCTTACATAATCAAGTAATCTTTTCACCAGTTACCAGTATGAGTCAGAGTCCTCAGTAGTTTTTATGATATTTCCTCTCCTCTGAGCCTTAAGCCTAGTCCAGAAACCCTTTAGGGTCGAATAGCAGCTAGGTTCTGCAAGACCCAACATTGTTCAGACTCACCATCTGAATTGTTGTACCTTCAGCGCGTCGAATATTGTTATGTACATTTCCATTTGAAATGTACAGTGGATAGTATTCACTGTTGCCAGTTGCAACTGACACGGTCGTCTTGTCGCTACCCAAGATGACAGGAACAAACATTGCGCCGTGACATTCGGGGTCCTCTGACAGTTCATTCTAAAAGGTCGTTAGTATACATTATAGGATTGCTAGCTATTCAACATACACATTGGTTCCACACCCAATTTCCGGACATGAAATCACCGAGGGAGAAGTGACCTCAATTGGCAAATGGATGCCATGGTGATTTTGGCTTCTCGTGAGGGAGAGGTTGTGATCCATTGAGGTCATTGCCGTCCATATCACAAGGAGTTCCTGTATGAACAATGAATGGTCAGCCACTGGACCAGACAATAGTTCACTAACGATTACTTACCATCAATCACAGAGTGCCATACAAAGTATGCACCAAGCGGAGGTGCATTGTTGGAGTCGCTCCTGCTATCGACATCTGTGTCGGGTTGTTGACCAACATTGTTGTCAAAGTGATGATGCTCCATGGGCTGCGGTTGGTATTGAGGGATGCGAGAAGGGGGTAGTACTAAATTGGTGTGCACAGCGTTTCTGTGGTTGGCGAGGCCTGCATGAGTCAAAAATCCCTTGCGACACTGAGCATTGATAGGGTTGGCGCAGAAAAACTTGCGTGGTCGGTAGGTAGGTCGCTGAGGCATTATCTGTGTAAGATGGAGATTACCTATGCCCTATACACTGGCGAGGGCAATTAGTTTCATGTGTATCTTAGACGAATATTAGTTACATACCAAATAGATGTATGCAATGTGTTCTTGTCACAAGAAGTGACTTCGCAAATGTTGTGCTTGAGGCTCGCGTTGATCTGAGGAGCACTGGGTTACTAATTAGCCGACTTTGCAATAAAATAGACAAAAACTGATGGGGAAAATTAGGACTTGATACAGGAAATTTCCACACTCACGTGTATATAGTAGGTCAGCAAACGAACTTGCTATTTTACTATTAAATTACTGCACATAGACACGTCAGCATGGTGGACACTCGTAAAGCAAACAAGCATGCTCACCCAGGATTAGTCGACCGGCCGCCTCCCCGTTGATCGCGAGACGAGATCCTCAGGGAAAAGAGAAAGGCAGCTGACCTGAAAAAGAGTAAGGGTAAGACATCCAACAATGTCGTCGAGATGGAGGAGGCAATACGTGCCAAAGAAACTCAAGATAGAGCGGAGGCACGTCAACCGTGTGGACCCAGTGTGCTGAAAACAACCAGACTGTTGAAGACAACAAAACCGATGACTCAGAATCATACAAGGGGTAAGTGCGCACCTTACATTTGTTTACTGTTAATTGCAATCACACACCACAGACACAGCTGCGATGAATGAAGATGATGATGCAAGCCTCAAGGACACTGCAAATGGGAATTGTGCAATGAAGAGTCAAAAGGATAGTCGCGAGGAGAATGTGAGGCTCACCAAACGCACATTCAATGACTCGGAGAAAGGCAACGACTCGGAGTTTGATGACATTGAGTAAGCTATCTCTATTTGAAATTAATCAGCGCTTAAACATGAACTTCTTGCCCTTACTACCACGATGGACCTTATATGCGCACCAATCAACTACTTTAGATGTCGTCCCTCCAAAAAGACTAAAGCCTCAGCAGTGTCAACCTTCCGCTCTACCTCTCAACCAGCTACATCTGGTGTCATCCCTGGCTGGTCTTCCATTGTGGAAGCTAGCGTGCCAAATCACAACAAGAAACCTGCTTTTCCCTACGGAAAAATAGCTCAGCATTCGCAGCCAGCTCCAAACAGCCAGTCCGCAGATTCATGCACATCAGGTATGTGATTTAATGCGTCTTTCTGACACATCTAGTATATCTTCACAAACTCAGGCAGGAACACCTCAGTAAATCCCTTCTCGGGACTCGACGATCATCCTGATCTCTCCAATGTTCCTCCAGACGTCGAAATCACCAAGGCACAGAAGCCAATTATTTCTGTAGGTCGCGTCAATTTGTTTCAAACTGTTGTCTTATCTCAGATGGAGCAGAAATCATCATCTCAAAGAGCTCCAACATGTGGTGTTTCGCCTCAAGGCAGTGTAGGGGAGGCACAGAGGCAAACAAGTACTGATTACATACCAGAATGGCCCACCACCTCGTCAAGCGTGTCGAAGGAGCAAGAAGATCAAGTATGGCCTGATCCGTCTCCAAGTGGTGCAGATAGGACATCGTCACAGAGCTTATCGCAGAGCAAGACACAAGGAACCACACGACGGACAGTGCCACTGTCACTTTTTCGCTTCGCTGTACTGCTCAATTCTTCTGACGATGACGCCCCATCGTCCACTCAGTTCAAGAACAGAGTCAACAGTGACTCTAAGTCCAGGTCCGATGTCGACATGGACGCCCCAACATCTGCCCAGCCTAGCAAGAGATCCAAAGTCAACCCAGAACCCAGCTCCAATCACGATATGGATCGCAACATTGAGGGTCCCAACGATATTAATGATAAGCCCAGCGACGTTGATGATAATGCTAGCGATCAGAGTGATACTCTTTTGAAGGAGAATAGGGATGTCAGAATGGATGACGGTGAAGACTGTGACTTGAGGCGCAAGGACAGGAACAGCCGCAAAACTATGGAGCATAAAATACAACTTAAACCCAATTCTTCCAGGCAACATAGTGTCCAGTCCCTCAAGCGCTATGCCTTCAAGACACATATTCAAATTTCACAAGAGAAGCTCTCTGCAAATAGCGCCCAGTCGAAGGTAATTAGTATATTCATTTACATGCGCAAATACAAACTAACATTTTTACACTAAACTTATAGGGTATGATGGCCCTCGCCATTGCTAAGGTAAGTGATGTCCCCTTCATGCTTAATCATCTAAGTTCAAATTCACAGACATCATCCACGGCTAACACCAAGTCAAAGCAGAAGTCTTCGATGCGACATGGACTAGCAACCTGCGAGGCTGATGACGATGCCACAGACCGTGATAATGACATGGACTTTGATGGAAGTGGCAGCACCACTCATGTACAAGGAAAGGTGCGCCGCCATAAACGCCAACCGAGCCAAAAATTTTGGAATGAGGATCTTCCACCTGGGACAATTCGTCATTTTAGGACGGTTTTTATGCCAATGTGGTTCGAGCTCATTGCACGATTTGAAGAGCCTTGGGATATAGCAGATCGAGTTCCAGATGCGCAACGACTTTGGGACTGTTGTTTTACAGGTCACTCGCACACCCTCCAGAAGAAGAATGATCCGGTGTTCTTCCTAGTAAGCAGTTTGTTTTCCATGTTCTCACTACTCATGTTCCTGCAGGTCAAGCAACGCACGTACGACTGGTGCAGCATGTTCGCAACACGTGGCAAAAAGGCCGTGGTGGCCTTCATCTCATGGCAGGTCACAGGCTTTGATACACCCGTTGAAATTGAAGCATACATTGAATGGGCCATCCCCCAAACTCAGGCCTTTCATGATGATGAAGGCAGAGGAAATGCTCCACCTCCGATCTTCCCATTCATGTGGGCCAATGTTGATGAGAGCGACTCTGAGAATCCAGTAAGTGGCTAGCTCTCAACTGAGCAAATTCATTAACTGGTGTTTTAGATAGGGAAGGGGTCGTTTCAGCATAAGACAATCCTCAATACATTTGCCTTCTATCTCGAAAGTATAGCTGCGATCCCTGATGGCCTCCGGAAGACCTCGTCCCCAAAAGCTGCACTTTCCCTCGCAACTGTCGCAGTATGTTTGTTTTATGTCTTCCTCAACAGTTGTCTCACGTGTATTCACAAGGTTGAGAGAGCATGGAAGCAATGGGCTACAGGTGAATTAGTCCAGGACTCATTCGATGTGGAATCTTCCAACACAAGAGATCCTTGAATCTATCAACAAACTCAAACCTCGCACATGGACGAAAATACTCGAAAGAGCTGTGCACTTCATTGGGGCCCATAAGCCGAAGTCCATATGTGTTCAACAATGTTACACAGGTGGAGCAGGATTATCAGGAAGGGCCTTATGTTACAAGTCCG
Organism: Suillus fuscotomentosus; assembly: GCF_016647785.1. Classification (NCBI taxonomy): domain Eukaryota; kingdom Fungi; phylum Basidiomycota; class Agaricomycetes; order Boletales; family Suillaceae; genus Suillus; species Suillus fuscotomentosus. The sequence goes on from NW_024539518.1 coordinate 313,575, forward strand.
AGTCTGAGTCAGAGTAGTAGGTTAGAAATTTGTATGGTCAGGTCTAGTACTACAGCTATGAATGGACTGTTTTGTTTGGTATTCTGGTGCTTGGGCAGACTGATAAACTGTTGTTTGAGAATTGACTGCCACTGTGGAATGCTTAAATTGTTGGAATACTCGGCTACTAGACCACTAAATTGCTTGATCACTAGGCTACTATGGAACTGTGGACTTGAAATACTCAGCTACTAGACCACTAGATTACTTGATCACTAGGCTACTATAGAACTATGGACTTGAAATACTCAACTATTGGGCTACTGTTCTATTGGAATAATGGTCTACTGGTTATGCTGGATTACCTGATAGCCTGCTCAACTGAATACCTGCTACACCAATCATCCTAGTATACTGAAGAACTGATGAGTCTGGAATGTCAAAACAACTGGATGGCTGATAACCTGAGTGGTTGAACTCACTGGAACATCTGATATACTGGATGACTTTAATGACTGAAAGTCTAATGAGTCTGAATGACTGGATGACTGAATTCAGAAATGGACACTACAGATTCCAGAAGAAATCTGGATGTCTGAAGTTACTGATATGCTGAATTCAGGCTCCTCAGGTGGATAAGTGAGGTCCAGGATTTTTTGACATCCTCTGATGAAAGAGCGACTTCAATGGTCCATTGATGCTCGTGGGCTGCTCGGCCATTTGGATGGCACCAAGATGAAGCCTATAGACCCCAAGACGCTGCCTAACAGAGGAGCGTCGTGGGTACCTGCTACTCCGGATGAAGTGAAAGAAGTTAGTACATACAAAACAGAGTTTAAGGAATGGCGCACCAGCCAAGCCATAACAAAGCAGCAGATCGTGGGAACGATCCCCGATTCTCTATTCATACAAATCAAAAATCTCAACACGGCTAAAGACATCTTTACGCACCTTGCGAGTCTCTTCGAGCAGCGCTCGCACGTAGTGTCTGTGGAGCTATTGCGAAAGCTCCAAGACCAGAAGTGCGCTGAAAAAGGCAACATCAGAGAGCATTTCAACAAACTACGCACCATCAAGGAGCAGCTGTCTTCACTGGGCCACGTGCCAATGGACGAAAGCTTTGCAGCCATCATAATGAGCTCACTCCTGGCATCCTACGATCCCCACCTATCCACGTTAACGGCCTCCACCAAAGTATCAAGTGTGAAACTCACCACGGACGTGCTAATGTCAACAGTCGTTGACAAGTACGACCGAAGAGCTTCGAAGATGAAGAAAGGCGGGTCGTCAGCAGATGATGCAGCATACAACGCAAATATGAACCGAACAACTCGTAAGATAAAGGGGAATTGCCACAACTGCGGCAAGTATGGCCACATGCAGCGTGATTGTCACAGACCTGGGGGAGGAGGATCAGCCGGAGGAAAAGGCAAAGACAGGTCCGACGCCAAGGGAAAACGACCAGAAACGGCCACAAGCGTGAAAGACAAGGACAAGGACAATGAACCTGAAGGAGTGTGGTTAGTGCATGACACAAGTCCATCACAAGAGAGAACATCATTTACCTTTGCCACACTCACGGACTCGAGCAGAAAACAAGATGCTCGAATTGAATTGTTCGACTCAGGCGCCTCATGCCATATGTCGTCATACAAAGACCTATTCCAAGACTTTGTCAGCATCGCACTGAAGCCGATAACAATGGCGGATAAACACACCTTTCAAGCCACTGGGAAGGGGAACATAGAGATATCCCTACCAAACAGCCAGTCAAAAACTCGCATCTTGCTGAAAAATGTGCTCTACTCACCTCATATGGGGTTGACGCTAGTGTCCATTAGTCGCCTCGCATCCGCCGGGTATGCAGCGTTGTTCCGGGAGAACTCATGCAAAATCTTCAATGAGAAGAAGAGGATGATGGGGGAGATACCGGTAAACAAAGGCCTATACTGCATTAGAGGGCCAAAGAGACCATTTGCCGGCGCAGTTAACACAAAAGAAGCACTCACCATGCGCAAACTCCATGCAAGATTAGGACATGTAGCCCCCAGCGGTATCGTGCAAATGATCCGGGATGGTGCAATCACCGGAGTTGCGCTTGACCCGTCCGAAGCGACGATGGAGAGCTGCGAATCATGTGAGTATGCAAAAGCCACATGCAAGCCGATCAAAGAAGTGCGAGACCCACCCAGACGCGAGAACTTTGGAGACAAGGTCCATAGTGACCTCTGGGGCCCTTCACCTGTCAGGACTCCTGGTCAGAAGGAGTACTTCGTGTCGTTCACGGACGACCACACGTGCTTCACCCACCTTTACCTCCTAAAGTCGAAGGACCAGACCTTCGACGCTTACACCAAATTCGAAGTGTGGGCTAACACCCAACTTAACACGAAGGTGAAGCGTCTCCGCTCAGATCGAGGGGGAGAGTACACTAGTGAAGAGTTCATGCGTCATTTGAAGAAAAATGGCACAGAACAGAAACTCACCGTACATGACATGCCTGAACACAATGGGGTCGCTGAGCGGTTGAACAGAACCGTTGTCGAACGGGCACGCACGTTACTGCATGCGAGTGGGCTCCCAAAATATCTGTGGGGAGAAGCTATCATGCACGTTACCTGGCTGAAGAACCATACCACGACCCGCGCGCTGGAAAACAAGACGCCATATGAGACGCTATTCAAAAAGAAACCCGACCTAAGCAACGTACCTGTGTGGGGATGTCGTGTAAAAGTCCATACCACAGCTGGTTCGAAGCTGGATATGTGCGCCATAGACGGCCGGTGGATGGGCTTTGACACAGAGAGTAACAGGCACCAAGTGTACTTACCCGATGTCAGGCAAGTAGCTGTGGAAAGAAGTGTCACATTCGACATAGTAGAGGTGGACGTACCTCTAGAGGGAGGCAGTGTACCGGCAAGCCGCACGGTACGAACCAATGATGTCGGTTCAACTGCCCCACCAACGGTTAGACACACGGCACAAATCGATGATGTCAGTTCAACACTCACCGGCAACCCAGAACCCAAAACCCGAATCCAGCCCCTCCTACTGACCACTTAGGTCCACAATTTGAAGCTGCAACGATACCGTGTCGATCTGCACGAGTAAGAGTCGAGTCAGCATATATCAAGAGCCTGCGCGATGGCACAGGCACTACGGACGGAAAAAGCAGCAATCTACCTTGTGGGATGCAACCCACCCCAGAAGAATCCAACTTGGCAGCCGAACTCAGACTGGAGGGGGAGAATGGAGAGATAGATGAGGATGATGAAGAGGTCTTTGCCATGGTGGCAGGAGTCGCTGAAGTAGCGAGTAGCGACCCAACGACGATCAAGGAAGCCTGCAACAGAACAGATTGGCCCAAATGGGAAAACACAATCAACAAGGAACTCACCTCCCTAGAAGAAGCATGGACTTGGTCGATCGTCGAGAAGCCTGAAGGTGCAAATATAGTAGGGTGCAAATGGGTGTTCCGGATCAAGTGGAACGTGGACGGGGAAATCGACAAGTACAAAGCCCGGCTAGTGGCTAAAGGTTATTCCCAGGTATACAGCGTAGACTATTATGACACTTACGCACCTGTCGCACGCCTCGCATCTCTCCGTACCATCCTCACCATCGCCGCACGAAACGACTGGAATATCGACGTCTTCGACTTCCACAGTGCCTTCCTCAACGATAAGCTGGACGAGGACGAAATCATTTATATGGAGCTCCCACCTGGTTTAAACGTCAACAAGAAGTTCAAGCGCCCTGTCATGCTGTTGCGTGTTGCGCTCTACGGGTCAAAGCAAGGAGCTTTAAAGTGGTATCAGGAGTTGTGTCGGCTGATGAAGAGATGACGCGTGCAGAGTCGGACTGGGGGATATTCTTTAAGCACATAGGCATGGACATCCTCATTCTCGCGTCTCACATTGATGATTGCACTATCACCGGCAGCAACTCCTCTCTCATTGCTCAATTCAAGCAGCAGGTTGCTGCACGCTTCAAGCTCACGGACTTAGGTCCAGTCACATCCCTGCTCGGCATGAAGGTGACGCGCGACCGTGTTGCGCGCACCATCTCATTCTCGCATGAGACCTACGTCGAAGCTATACTCACCAAATACAACTTCATAGATTTGAAGCCGTGCTCCATCCCAATGGACCCCAGCCTCCCACTTTTGCACTCGCAGTCTCCTACAACCCCTACCGAGTCCGCACAGATGAAGAACGTGCCCTATCATGAAGCCGTCAGCTCGCTCATGCACCTCGCTGTCGGTACATGCCCCGACATCGCCTTCGCAGTATCCACTGTAGCCCAATTTTGGGCAAATCCTGGCATGCCCCACTGGGACGCTGTCAAAAAGATCTATCGCTACCTTATAGGTACAAAGACCCTTGCACTCACTTTCGGCGGCCGCAGACAAGGCCTGGAAGGTTTTACTGATGCTGACGGCGCGTCACAAGAACACAGACACGCTGTATCCAGCTACGCATTCTTGTTGGATGGTGGAGCGGTCTCTTGGGCGTCGAAGAAGCAAGAGTTGGTGACTCTTTCCACGACAAAGGCAGAATACGTCGCGGCGACGCATGCTGCAAAGGAGGCCATCTGGCTTCGGTGCTTCATCAGTGAAGTCTTTCACCCGCTTACCAGCCCTACCACCTTACATTGTGACAACCAATCTGCCATCGCGCTTGCTCAGTCCGGAGCGTTTCACGCTCGGACTAAGCACATTGATATACGATACCATTTCATATGTTTTTGCATGGACAAAAGTTCTATTTCAATTGCTTATTGTCCTATGGACGACATGATTGCTGATACACTTACAAAAGCTCTTCCTAGTTTAAAGGTTAAACACTTTGCCTCCGCCCTCAGACTTCGCTCGGTTTGAGGGGGAGTGTTGGATTATCAAACCTTTGTCATGGACACTCGGTACCGGTAGCTTACCTCGTACCTATATATTCTCGTTCATTCCCGTGCCTCATACTATCCTCAGTTGACTTCATATGTCGCTGAGGTTAGTACCATCTAGTATTCAGTATCTACTTAACTAACAACACATGTAGCTATCTGCTACAGGTATACCAATATGACTAGTTGACTTTGTACGTCGCTGAGCTATCTGCTACAGTTCAATACATGCTACTGCAACTGTTGGGTGTGAGTGATGAATTTGTTGCATATTGATTTCTGAACGCGGCAAGTACAGCTTACATAATCACATTGGTACATACAGAGGACTTAAATTCTTTTACATTTCAATCCACTAGACTACGAGTGTACGGCTGAGGTGAGACACTCGTTATTATACTTTATTCATTGACTAACTTTCCTAGTATACACTCATTTGTTTTAGCCTTCTGTTTGTTCCTGTGTGTTGCAACTTCAGCCAAAAGGTTATAAGCCCTGCTTCATATTCAAGCTCATGGGTAGCCTAGTAGTGACAACTTCCTACCCTCTACACAGTGTCCAACAATCCATCAATCTCACAACATCAGCAAACTACCAATTTTGGGTACAAAACTCCCACAGCCACACAGCCACCACAGAGCCCTACAGTATGCACAGTGTGACAGTGTGCAGACACCACAGACTCACAGGGCTCACAGAAACCTACAGAGATTCACATATGAGTCCCTTCAAAAATTTGGGATGCTGTGGTCATCATGCGGTGCTGATTCCTGAGCAGCATTAATATTTGAATTAGAGTTAACACTTAGTTCTATTGAAATCACAAATAACTTAATGTGCTGGACATTTTTGAAGGTTTGCAATAGGTAAAATACAATTTAAAGTGAGACAAAAAACATTGCGATTTAAATATATAGGACTCTATTACAACAGCGCATCTATGAAGGAAAGTATTTAGAATGTGTATATTAGTGTCGTATACAAGTGGGAACTAATGACATACCAGGAAGGATGCCAGAGCAAAATGAATGCTCTGAACATTGAAAACCATTCCTTACCACCTGAGCATGCACGTGTCCTACATTCATTTCCGTATCTCCGAATTGTTTCCTTGCTTTCCTAGCCCAAAGTTGTCAATAATGTGTGTGCACCTGAAGCTGAAGGACAAGCCGATCAGCTAAGTCTCTTTCAACACATTGAACTTCCAGATCTGCCCATGCCATCTCCAGCAAGTACATGGCCTCCTCAGCACTTTCAGGATAAGCTGCATTAAAGTTCTGCTGAAAGTCAGTGAACATATCTTACACCCTACATAAAGGAACCTTATTGAGTGTTTCTGGATGTTCAGAAGAAGTGGATGATGAATCGTCTGCATAACTGAAGTCTGATAGAATTGGACATATTTTTCTGCTGCATCTAGGAGTTTCACCTGGAGATGAAAAATACCTTAGAGGTGAATGAGAGTTTGAATGGATAGTGGGAGATGGTAGTTGGTCTGACAACATTGTAGTATTGTTGAAGTTGGTCTGGAAATTGCCGGATATACTTTGAATCAATACTGCATATTGGGTATGTGGTAGCCTTCCTGTGGAAAGCACTTTCTGAATGACAGAGGTGTTCTACAACATTTAAATCAGCCTATCTCACAGTGCTTCAACTGGAATGATAACTTAGTTCGCTTTTGAGGCTCACCAGTACAAACCTTGTCAGTAGAACCTCAAACCTCCATGCCAGAAGACGGAATGAATTTTGACGACACATACATGATGGAAAATCACCAGGAGCCAGAGCATGAGGATACTGTTGTAGAGGCTGATGATCAAGAAGTGGCATTTTATGTTGGTGCAGCGAAGACCTGGGGTAGAGGAACAACATTCATGAAGCAATTCAAGTTTGACAACTACGCTGAGGAGAAGGTGGGCAATCCGCATTTTCCATTCACTAGCAAACCAGACTGGGAGATGGTGGCATTCCTGCTTCGGTTGGACCTCAGCATGGCAGACATTGATGAGTTTCTCAAGCTTAAATTTGTGAGTCCATCTGTGTTGTATGAAAGAATGTCTAAACTCAGGTGAAATTAGACCAGAAACCTATCACTTTCATTTTGCTCTTCGAAAGAGCTCTGAGAACACACCAAAATACTACCATCCCCACCTCAGTGGAAGTATCAAGTAGTTCCTATGGAATTCCCAACAATGAAGACTGTGCATATTTTTTACTGGGACACAATCAAGTGCCTCCAGTTGCTTCTTAGCCACCCTATGCTGGCTGATAGTTTTGAGTTCATCCCATGGAAAATTTATGCTGAGGCTAAACATGCCATTCACATTTACTATGGTTTCATGACAGGACCAGCCTCAGCAGCAAGCAGTCATTTCGGTCGCTGAACAACAATCTCCTTGGAAGGAGCAGCGATGGGTTTATCGACCCTAGTCTCACCCACAACCTCCACCTCAGAATCACCGGCATTGGGTGTGGTAGTTTGCACGGAAGGGGGCGCTTTGGTGCAGGAGCTGCGCACACCTTCTTTTTCTCCGCAACCGCCAAATGCGGGATTAGTAAGAAAAGGCGACACAAAAGTATCAGTCACAGACTCACCAAAGGAGCACGCCTTCTGCTCTCGAATACACCCTTCGCACTGACCACCCTCTTGAAGGATGGCGCACTTGGCACCCGATGTCACACAACGATTGCACCTTTTGACTGGATGAATCACTGATGTAGCAGTCATCTGTCCACCCAAACACTAGAATAGTGGGTCAATAAATGGGGAAAACAATCTAGTAGAAAAAGAAAGAAACTCGCTGGCCACCCCATGTCAATTATATTGGTAGGAGCCGCCTTCTCACCTGACTTCTCCATCACCTTCTCGGATGGTGCGGCCTCCTTCTCTTTCCCCTTGTCCACGCACGTCAGACATGCAGTTGCAGCAGTTTCCTCTGCCTTCTCCTTCCAAGAGTTCACTACCCGCATAAGCATCTTGGCAGTAGCTTTGCCCTCAGCCAGGGTAGCTGCCGCAGTATCGTTCAAGGACACGAGCAGTCCAGCTGTGTGTGCCCGCTCGAACACGGCAGTCATATCATTCTATGAAAAAGTGTCAATGAAAAGTAAGTGAAGGAAGAACAAGAGCCACTCACCATCGTGACATTCCAGTCATGGAGCCAAGATTCCTGCTCCTCCAAGAGCTCGGGCTTGGGGGGAGGAGAGGTCTCCGCGCAGACGTGCATAGTTTTGAGCATGGTGGCCCATGCGCGCTCGATCTGCTCCTCATCGGACTCCTCAGGCTCCTTTGGAGTTACATCGTCAAGAGTGGCATCATTGACAGACATGTTGCCACCTTCTTGCGGGCACTCCTCGGGAGAGGGAGAGGGAGAAGGGGAAGTAGTAAGCATAGAAGGGTTGAAGATAATGGAGGACATGATGGTAGGAGGTGGTGAAGAGATAATTGTGAAGATGTGATGGATGAATTGAATTGAAGAAGAGAAGTGCGATGCGAGGCCAGTTCTTTTATGCCCAAAACAAACCACATTATGTCAGCACAATGACGCCTGCTATCCACCATTCGCAAAACTCCGGTGGATCATTCCACATATGCTTTTGGTGTGTTCTGCCCACGATCACATGACTTCTTCATTGAAAAATTCACAAAGTCCATATAGGGGCCCCCTATATACACTGACTGGGGACAGTCAGAAGCTAAGTCCCTATGAGATGTAGAGACTAATATCTCTGTGGGCTTGCAGGGGTCTAAATTCCCAATGTCTCTATCACTTCCCAATATAGTGCGACTCATATCTCACCCAGTGCACTCAAGCGCTTTGTCGGCCGCTCATGCACACAAGTGCTTCAGTTGCGCATCGGTGCACGCACCCTTGGTTCTGTCGCTTGTCCTCCGTCCATCCATTCCATGTCCATTCGGTTTGTCGGTGCATATTCCCATCCTATTTCCATTTATTCTGACATATCTCTGGTGCTTATGGCCATATCTTGTATGTTTTCCATTGTGGACCTTTACATTACATATTATCTCATATCCGCTTCACTTCTCAGTTCGCTTTAGTGCCTGACAGCGCTTAGTATTACTTAGTATATATACACGCACCTAAACTGTATGATGGCTATCTTTCTGCCCACACATCGTTGGACTCTAAGTCTAAAATTTCTTCTTCATATCAAATCAACTCGAAGTATCTAAGTACAATATGAGCGCTGCCGCTGTACACTACTAGAAACTCTGCCAATTAGTTTTCTGACTTATTAAAAGTCGCTGTGCTCCACTACCTGCATGCGCACACCGCTTCTGCTTAGCGCGCACTTCCATTATAAGTCGTATGTCGTCGCATATCGTCACCCACCGTCGCTCATTGGCACTTCACACTGCTTTTGCTCGTTAGTGCTTCGCTCATTGTTGCGCGCCTTACCAGGCTTGACCAAGCACCTGGTATCTTGTTACTTAAGGGTCTTATATGAAAGTTGTGTATAATGACAACACAATTATACATGGTGAAGACTTCTTGCCAGTCCTTAAGTCCACGGTCTCTGACTTTTCTACTTCATGGGAGGTAATATGGTGAGTTCTTGGGAGGATTTAGTTTGTTGTCCTCTTCTTGTGTAGTCTTATACGAAGTGTTGTGGAATGTTCTGTGTTCTGGATAATTCTGTAGGTTTGTTTCAGCCTAGTAGGTCGTGTTTCAACCTATGAAAGTCTGTTTCAACTTTGTTGTCCTTAGATATGCGTCTCACTTTCCATTGAAAGAGAGAGTCTTATGAATACACGTAAAGCTTAGAATGAGAGCTGTTCAATGGTTATATAGTCAACCCCTGTAAGGTAGTATATAACCTAGAGTAGAATAACAATAATGAAAGTTATATAGTCAACCCCTGTAAGGTAGTATACAACTTAGAGTAGATAATGATATCTTAGATTACCTCAAGGCACTTATGTTGGCCTGCACTTTAAGTCTTAGTGGTCTCACACGGTTTGAGATAAGAGTCAAGTGGGAGGATTGTATTTCATGGGTGAAAATGGGGTCCTTTTATACCTTTTGGGAACCCCCTTACTAAGCATGATTAATCAGATGGATTGGTAAGAATGTGGCTTACAATCCAGGTGATGAATCAGCTTATTACTAAGTACATTACAAATACAGTGTAATCTTACAAAGAAATTACAAACCATGACAAACCATGAGTGAACATGTTGAGTCATGTTAAATGTTGTTACAAAGCATGACCAATCATGACTAAACATGTTGAGTCAGCTTAAATAATGTTATAAACCAGAATATTTCCCAGTCACATGATGTGATGACAAATAAAATCTGGTGGCTGAAAGAAGCCAAATAAAAATAAACAGTCAGAAATAAATAGAGATACAAAACTTGGTGGCTGAAAGAAGCCAAATAACAATAAACAATGAGAAATAAACAGAAGGTCACATGCTTGATACAAATACAAGTTAAAAATAAGTCTGAAAAGTGAGAAATAAAATATAAGACAATGAATCAAAGGAAAAATGGAGAAGTGACTCAGTGACAGAGGGCTAGACAGTCTCTCATATCTTCCTTATCACTCTCTATATATATCTGACATGGTATGAATCACATACCATGCATGACACCAGTTCAGTGTTTCCCTCCATATATACACCTAGAGGAACCTTCTCAGTAGCAATCCCCTTGGGCCGACATATATCTCGCTCATTGAGGACTACTTGAGTTCATCTCATACCATCTTATAACCCCATTTCCCTTTCCTCTTCTACACCGCACTTTCCCGCGGATTGGATACCTCAGAAACACATTAGGAAGGTTCCTTGTCCATCCATAGTCCGTCCAAACCCCATTGGTATGTGAATTTCCTTACCTTAAGGCTTGTAAAATGTATTGCAGCCTTATTACATGTCCTTATCTATTTACTATATTTCCTATCCCTTCCTACTCTGAGTGGGATTTTAGATACTATAAGTTGCCTATTACTTAGGACTACTTACTACACTTCTCTCAGACTGTACACTTCCCTCGTACTATACACTTTCCTCATACTGTATACCTCACCCTATAGGTTTACCTTCAAAGTAGTCCCTTGTCGTGCGCGCTTTTTAGCCCCTATTAGGTCCCTTATACCTCTCTATACCTAGGATCCCTTACCTCGCAATATACCTTTGCCCTCATTCCCTTGAAACCTTGTTCCTTAACCTCCCTATACCTTGTCTGCACTTTCCCGTGCTTTCTGCACCTTCAGCTGTGCGTTCCCGCGCCTTGGATAACCTCAGATACATTCCTATACCTTGTGCATACCTTGTCCGCTATTTTTCCACACTTAGCGTGCTCTTGGGTTCACACATATCCATCATCCTGCTAGTAGCAAATCCCTTTAGGGTTGAATGTGTCTGTATAGACGTAGCAGCTAGGCATTAGCTAGACCCAACTTTGTCCTTGCTACTCAGCAGGACTGTTGTCACCACACCATGGAGGAGTCTCAACAGGAGGCTCAGTAGCTGCAGGCAGCAATGGATCTGTGTGAGTTATAGGCATCACAAGAGGTACAGAAGACAAAGAAGTGGAACTACGATATAGATCATGGCGAGTATCAGTTCCTTCTCTGAATGGATGGGGGCAAGGTGCCTTCTTAATGCCACCAGAGAGGACCTTAGACTCTATACGAGCTAAAGCACTGTGAAAGTGTGGGGGTGACAGTACTATAGACTGACCAGATGCTACACCCTCATTACAAGGAGAATGCAACTCATCCACAGATGGAAAGAGAGGTAGTTTTGGACTCTCATTCATCACAGCTGCAGTGGTTGAGAATTTGTATGACTGCATGCGAGACAGAAAGTTGATGATGGCCTCATTCAACAGATTGAGCAAGAAATTACCAGACAGATTCAGCAAATCATCAGGAATGTGCACTGGATAGAATGAGAATTCCTCAAAGGAGGGGTGGATCCCATCAGGATGCGAAGAGTTGAAGGAGAAAAGTTGATTGGAGACTCCCAGAGTTGCAGTGGGACAAGTGATAATGTTGGTGGGGTTCAAAATAGAAACAACAGTATCGATACTCAATAGAGACAGAGATGAGTATGGCATTGGCTTCAAGGATAAATGTTGATCAGCTGAGGCATGCAAGACTCCTGGAGTTGCAGTAGGACCAGTGGGAACAATAGTATTGATACTTGATGGAGATGGAGATGGAGATGGAGATGAAGATGAGTATGACATCATCTCCTGGGTAGGAACAGCTATGGAGAAACACTGTCAATGTTACCTAACCAGAAGAATACACTGACTTACCAAAAGCGTCCTTCGAAATGTAGTGAATGGTTTCATGATTTGTGCATGATGGTCTGAGAGTGTATTGTGAAAGTTGAAGCCAGTAGTGTCCTTGCTGTAGTGAAAACTATACAATAACATAAATCATCAAGGCAACTGAGCACAAAAAACAAAGCCTGACCTGTAAATATGAACATCCCCACCTACACAAGGGTCTGGTCCCCCAAGGTACACACTCCCATTCCAACTCATTGTATCATGGATGGTCTGTAAAAGTTGTCTGATCAATCCACTGAGCCCTTCAATGCATCTTGTAAATGTTAGCATCAAACATGTTTCAGAATTGTGTACTCACTGTAACTTTGTGGAGTCACTGGGATTGGACAGTGCCTTCATCTCAGCTTTGGCCTTCTTCACATGTAACTCACATTCAGCTTTCGCTTCCCACTGCATCTTTAACACATATTCTTCTCCCCATGCAGACATGGTCTTCATTGCTTCTGTGCAAAGTGAGGCCATGTGGGTTCATTGAGTATAGGATTTCATCTGAGACAAAATCTCATCCTTGATGGTAAGGTTGTCCTTGTACTCCATCTAAATGAAATATTTACTACAGAAGGCTCACAAGTGTGAGTGGTGAATGGGACATCTTCACCAGACTGCCAAGAGGCTCACAGACAGTCTAAGAAAGTACATTATTTACAGTAAGTGGTATTTGCATTCTCCAACCTAGAAGTGGACATTGGGATGTGAGATGCTATTAGATATGTCAGGCATGAACGATCTAAGACATAACAGAGGTCAAGCCAAGCTAAGGAAGCTGATGAGGTACATTCAAATACTATATTTACTGACATGTACTACTAATTTTGTGCAGGCCACACTAGATGCCTATGAAGCAATGGATGAAATATGGAGCAGGACTTATACCAGTAGTAGCCAGAATCATAATGGATGCCAGCCTCAAGTGATCACTGTTCTTCAAGATGTAGATGTATGAGAGTGGAGTGCCATTAGAACAGATATTTTGAAGGAAATAGCAGAGGCCCAGATTTTGTTGAAGGATACAGAAGACCTGGTATTAATAGTTAAAAATATTGCTGGTCCTTACACCACATATCTCAAAACTAAATCTTCCCATCTCCTTTCTACAGCAGTTCTCTACCTTGATGCTGAAGAGGAGATTGTTTCCCTTATGGATGAGGACGAGGGAGCTCTTAATGCTATCTTGTTTAGCAACACACTAGTTTGGCAGCATAGATAGTAACAGTATAGAAAAGTAGTGTCACATGACTAGATAAAAATTGAATGCTGCAGCACTGAATATTCAAGGCATGTATATTATTTTCATTACTACATGGTCAAAAGCTCTCTGGAACAAAAGTTGGGCAAGTATCGATGGCAGTTCAAGAAGGAGAACAACATTCAACTCACAGCCAGAACCAGGCAATGACGCAACCAAGAAACTCAATTGCATATTCCCAAGGGAAGCGCATATCATGCGCATACCTCTGTAGATGTTACCAACAGGACCCGTTACTCTGTCAAAACCATGTACTTCCAAAATGCCAACACATCTTCAGCTGTTCCCACCAGTTCTGAGACTTTTGATTTCACTTCATATTTCAGTGCCGATGAACCATACTTTGATTATCTTGCTGACACCAGCACAGATACCTCACCAGTGAAAACTAAACAGCAATGCATAGCAGCAGTATGTGCTATTTCTGTATACTATTGGCAATTTTTCATTTCATGAATATTCAGGATGATCCTCAAAAACAAGGGCTCCCAGAGTGTGACAATTTCCTTAAAGAATTCACCTGGTATGAAGGGCATGGAGATAACAGATGGAGTAAGCATTGCCATAGGGAGCAGGCATGCATCAACCAGCCATTTGTTCGGTGTGTCAATTGTGAAGGGTTACAGCTTTACTGTCAGTCTTGTGTTGTCTTGCTGCAATGTATGATGCCTTTGCATCATGTTGAAGTATGTATTCACATTGATTCGTGTTTCTTTTAAATTGACAATACTATAATATTTGGACTGGAAATTACTTCTAGCACAGCAACTTAAGAGACCTAGGGCTACACATACAACTTGGGCATCCATCTGGTGTTCATTGTTGCAATCCTTCAGCTGCATTCCAGGATGACTTCACCATCCTTGACATCACTAGTGTCCAGTGTCATGGTTGATTTCTGCAACTGCAAGACAGCACAAACACATACTACCCAACTCCTGCACTCTCGCTGGTATCCTGCAACCATAATGGATCCCCGAACTGCTGCTACTTTTTGAGTTCTCAATTACTTCCAAATGTACACTTTTGAGTTGAAAGGATCTGCATTTGAATATTATCAAGCATTGGCATGTCTAACAAATAATACTAAGAGGTATCAGACCAAGATAAGCACATTGACTATTGGATCATTTCCATGGCTAACATGAGTATAGGACTATTATGAAGCTTTCCTATGAATGAGTCAGCAATTTCAATATGTACTATCTCTCAAACGAGCTGGATGTGGCCATGACCCTGATGGTGCTCTTGGCACACAGGAAGAAGAGCTCACTGTACTGTGCCCAACCTATCCTTAACCTGGCAAAAACTTTCCTTTGGGTTGAGAGACCAACAAGTTTCAATGCAAGTAAGCTGTTTTTTTGTTTTCATTCATATATTTATGCTTAATGAATGTAGATGGCTCTATGCCTTGTTTCTCACAATGGATGCCAACTTTCGCTTATGCTGGTGCAACAAGTCCTCTGAGCAGGCGGACCCCAGCCTAAGCAAGGGCTGAGATTACTTCATAGAACACAATGGATTCAAAGATGTGCTTGACACTTATGCCAGCCAGGTGCAAGAGGTGAGGTTGATCATGTCCTAGTTTGTCATTTGTTGAGATTGTGTTTAGAAAAGTTCTTGTGCCAGCCATAACACTGTTAATCTTGCTGACACCAAGAATTCATAGAGACTGGCTGCCACAGGTGTTGGTGTCATTGTTTGCACTCATCATAACCTTACATATCCATCCTCAGTTAGAGATCTTCAAAAAGGAGAAAGGTATGTGTCTCTAACATCTTTGACAATATCTAATCACAGGAGACTTAGATATGTGAATATAAATTACCTGTTCTTCTCAACATTGCAACATTCTGATGAGGTGCTTGTTCTCAACATCTCATCTACTCTGGATGTTCCTAGAGGTGTGTAGTTCTTACCCTTTCATTAAATGTTCCAACATGCCTCACACTCAGACCAGCCCTGCCCTACCCTAACGAGGCAGTGTGATCGTTTGTTACAATTGTGTTGCACTTTGTCCTGCACTAGCACTATCTAGATCTGGCCGCATGGTTTGTTCAATACCGACACCACTCCATGCAACTCAGTTCTATGGTACTCTGGATATATTTGCGGCTAACATCATGCTACAGCATGTTCCTTCCTCTATGTCCGCGTATTTTGACCATTTTTTCCCTGCTCACTCTCTATCTAGATTACATCCTGACCAGTGACTGCTGCTACCCAAGGTCATGAGGTGAGATAGTCCCTTCAATTTATCTGCATCACTAACACTAACATTGTCTTCTCTCTCAGCGTCATTTCAGCACTGAGAACGTGCTCCATTCAAATCCAGGCCCGATTCACACCACACATTCAAGCCTTCCTGCCATTCCTATATCCTGCCCTCAAAGCACACAAAGACACCCAGTTGTGCATGGTCGCCATTGGCACCAGTTCTCACCCCTCTCATCAACCAGGCGCTTCTCTCATCACATCAACAACCCCACTCATCACCCTAAACCTTGGGCCATCTGTCCAAGTGAGCGCAATAACTCCAGTGAGTTTTTTATTTATTTTATATCTCAACTCTGCAATGGAACATCAATTTAGACCCATATATTAGGGTTCGGAATGCAAGTGTCTGCATTCCCAACCCTAAAGTGTGATTACAGATGTGGAAAAGTCTTCCTCTAGCTCATACTCAACCTATCTCGTGTCTACCTCGTCCCTCCTCATCTCTAGGCACCTCATTGTTTTTCTGCACATATCATTACCTTCCACTTGGCACCTCATTGCTCTTCTCCTACGCATGTCATTGCCCTCCCCATATATCACAGCAACTCCTCAAGCTGTCCTTCTGTGCTGACTTCTCTTGCGACATGGGTGACTTCATCCTAGGACAGGTCATGTGATCGTGTCTTTGGTTCAACATCACGCTTTGTTCTGTAACTCGTCCCACTATATTACTACTAGTTTTATATCTTCTCTTTTTACCTGGGCTGGCCAGGGCAGTCCGAAGTGCTTTGAACCCTGAGCTGATCCCAGTGTAAATGCAGACCCAGCCAGGGCGTACAGAGTTGCTTTGAACCCTGAACCGGCGAAGCAATTTAAGTGCATTTTTGTTTTTGTGATTCACAGTCTTTCCCATCAGCTCTGTCCTCATCCTGTAATGGCACCACTTTCCCATTCTCTGCGCAAACCTGTCTTCGCAAATGGCAGCCCCAAGCTATCGCCACGCTCTCCCAACCATCCTTTCTGCTTCATTGTGTATTTCAGGCCATTGCCCTATTCAATGCAGATCAATACATCGAGGCCAATCTGCTCCTCAAAGAACTCGCTGCTGGCTGTCTGAATGCCGATGCTCTCGCATATGATGTCATGCAAGTAAGTAGCATCCACATTTGGTCATCAACACCAATCTTTGCAACTCACGCATCAGGCATATCTACGTGTTCAACTTGGAATCAAGGCCTTGGATGGTGCACATCATGAAGAAGCTGCTGACCATTTTGCCACCACCCTCAATTCCTGCACCCTCTCATTGAGTTCACCCATTCATTTTATGTATGGGGACTTGGTGGTGATGTGTGAATAACTTGCAGACTGCAGATACGGTTATCATGTACATTGTCTCTTGCAGTCACGTCATTCTCTATGCTGACACATAGGTTTGCAGCTTCAATAGTGACTGGTGAATAAGCTTCTTCGAGGACAAACATGCTGGGAAAAGTGATGCAGTCATCAAAACAATCAGCACCTGTCTCGCAGGTGGAAGGAAGGAGCTGAGTACTGTGCCATTGCAGGTAATTGTCGACATGCGGGAATTCCATTCCACACTACCTTCGCTTCTTCACGCATCAGCGACGCTGACTGTCAGAGATTACATCCTCACACCAGATATGTGCGTTGAGAGGAAGAGCATACCTGATCTAGTCATGAGCTTCAATAGCGGTCGATTATAAGTCTCTCAGATTCGTGCTTCTTTATTGCTGACTAGTTGCAGGTACACGCAATGCGAGCTGATGTCAGTACACTATAAGTAGCCCATATTACTCATTGAGTTCGAGGAGAACAAATCATTCTCACTCGAGGTACATCTTACCCGACAGATCTCCAAATATCTAGTATCTCACCTCTCTTTCAGACTGTAGCGGAATCAGCAAAGTCATATGCCAAGCCCACAAGCAAATATCCTGCGAAGAAATCAACAGGTCCAACAGATTCTGATCACGCTCCTCCCTATATTCAATCAAAATCAACCTCCCGTTGATTCCTATGAGAGCATGTTGCTCCACATGCAACATTCCAAGTCATCCTCAATCATTCATGCGCGTCCCACAACAAGCAATACTAGAACAGCTGCATATGAGATTTGGTGTCCCCCACCACCTGCGTATGAAGAGGAACACAGGTGAAGCTGTTCATCTATTGGATGGTCAGAGATAGCTAATGTATCCACTCACCTTCTACCCAGACCACTGTATTTTGCCCATTCTGGAGAATACATTGATGGACCATAACCAGGTTTTTGATGTATCACTCCAGCAAACACATGAGCCCGTGAGTCCTGGTTCTCACAGCTTACAAGTTTACCCTAGTATAGATGGGTCCCAATCATCCAGCAGTGCAGGCAACCTGGATGAGAATGAGGATGTGTATAGAGATGACAATGATGACGACTTTAATGTCACTTTATGGACTCCTTATCGCTCATTCCCATCATCAGTTGCATCAAACACGTCTTCCTCTGTGGCAAGCCTTCCAAGTGCTTTGACCACTAACGATAATGAGTCATCCCTGCATACCAGCAGCTCATCGGAGTCCACTTGTTCCACTCTTGACCTTTCTGCCAAAGAACTTATTTGAACAATTTCACCGGTATATCAATGGATTAGTACATGCCGTGACGGGAGGCTCGTGAGGATGCAATGGAGGTTTGCGAGGGTCGAATAGAGGCTCCTGATGTCACTCATCTTCACTGGCCTGGACACCAAGATATACTTGAACGGTGGACAGACACCATCAAAGCAATCGAAAATCATGAAGGAGACAAACTTTAATATCATAGTGAACTTCCTGTTCTTGGTCATCATCTGTTTGGTGTTGGTGACCATCAATGGCATCCTGGATGGGCTAACAGCCACAAGCACATATATATATGAGCAAGGCATTGAACCCACTAGTTCCAATGGACTCGATGGACTCGTTATGTTTGTGTATGTCCCTGTAACATCATCTGAATGCTCACTAACACTCTTTCAGGTCATGTCTTATCGCCTTTCAGAACATCATCCCAATCTCCCTGTTCATCTCTATTGAGATCATCAAGACCATCCAAGCCTACTTCATCGCTCAAGATTTGGATATGTACTACAAGCCTTTCAACACTGCCTGTGTCCCAAAGAACTGGGGTATTTTGAGCCTAACATTCTCAAGAAGGTGTATAATATTGCAGAGACCAACGAGAGGATGAGGTACCACATAAATAGGGACTCTCTTAAGTTATGGCCCCTTGGCAATACACCTATTCCTCCTCCTCTGATTTGACGCTGTCTTCCTTGACACTATCATCCATAATGCTGTTGTCCTCAACATCGTCCTCCTCTGTCCTACTCAAGATCTCAGCAACGGTGTGTACCTCGGCTGCCTCCCTCATCACCTCAATGACCTCAACCGTTTTCTCATAGCTTGAGAGGTACTTGTAAACGGTCCTGATCACATTTGACTGAAACCCTTGCTGGACCGTGAGCGATTGGACTAAGGCGTCGAAGCCAACCTGGGCAAAGTGCGCGATGTCACCCTCATGTATGTCGCTATGAGTGGTGGATGTGCCTGAAGCTGTTGTAGTAGAATGGCTGCTGGGCTGTTGTCCTCTCACACTGTCTTCGAAGAACATGAGCTGGAGTATTGTGGCTGTAGAGGTGTGTGTCAGTGTGTAGTCCATATGCTACGCTATGATGAGTGCAAACCGGCACTGTTGTTTGATGCTGTGGAAAAAGGCGAAGATGCAGCCAGTAGCCCCTTTAAGTGTTTGAAGCTATATGTACTGACTCCTATAATTCATATCTAGAGTGTGACACCCTGCTCATACAACAATCCTAGGCTACAGGTTTTATGGAATGCTAACAGATGGGTCGTGGAACGACAAAAAAGATCACAGCATCTGTCAAGAATCCAGGGAGGAAGGTCGCTACTCCATCAACCTCCACTCTAGAAATGCAGCAGGAGGAAGCACAATAGTCCCTGCTGAAGGCAAAAGGAACACGGTCTCAATACAGTGGCCATCTGGATCATGGCCATCGGTTCCTGAGAGATGTGGTTGAGCAGAAGCGCAAGGCTCACACAGATAGCACAAGCACTTAGTCACTGGCCCCAGAATGTGACTCGGAAAAGGACATTGAGACTTACAGCCACATGTTTGATCCCATCCCGAACCAATACTCCGCACCTGCACTGAAATTGTTCCTCATTCAGAAGGGTCTGACAGAGGGGAGGGCGATAAGCACAATGTGGGGCATGTTCTCAGCATTCAAGGATCTGTGGTGGAATGTATGAGTGTTTCTTGTGTGCAGTACCTTGATTGACTCTCAGTCACTAACATCTTGATGTGCAATGTGCCACATACAGCAAGGGCGAGATATTCTGTGGGCCATATCACTGCAATGAGGTGACTGGAGTTGTGACAGGGAACCCTGCCTTATCAGCCGCAGTGCAAGATATGATGGAGATCCTCAAGAATAATGAGGGTGCTGAAGGCAGTACAAGAAACCATGCATCAGCAATGACAATCGAGGACATGCAAAAGCTCATGTCCTTGTCCTATGACCAATGTACTGACAAGCTTGTGAGCTGGATTTATCAGTGCCTTCGGACAGGGGGGGTGCTTGACATAGCAGACATGGTTCTGGCTTAGCGCCACCTGATGGTCCAAGCTTTCTCGATGACTGGATTTACTATCTGGACAAATCGCAAGGGCTGGCAGCAAAAAGGGGAGACTGATGGTGTACTCGAAGGTATCTCCAGGCACATTGCCTACCTGCATCTCAGATACACTGTGCTAACATAGTGTACTACTAGGTCACAAATACAAAGTCTATTCCCAGCCACATACCCCAGAGATCTGTATGTTCACCCATTTACGTGCCTGGGTCAAATTCCTGGAAGAGGTCCTGCTCCGATGCCCATTGCAATCTGACGAATTTGTATTCCCTTGTGTAGGCACCAATGGTGTCATCTACCCAACTGATGAGCTGTCATATGATGCCATGATGAAGATGCTCACATGGATCTGCACAGAGGCAGTGCTGGTATCTAGGTACACGAGTCACTGCTCCTGTCGAGGTGGTGCAAGGTACCGCTTTATGTTTGCACCGCTCGGTCAGCACTGGTCACTGGCAACAATAAGGTGGTGGGGGGCATGGGCAGAAGGAGAGTGTGTGAGTACATTGTATTCGGCATATTTTGCCTGGCCTCACCAGTATCATAGGTTGACACCCTGATTCGCTACCTCTTGGATGAGCTCACCCGCTATGAGAAGAACCATCATGATGCCTTGTGCCCAATTCCATGCAAGGCTGAAAGAAGCTTCAATGGGGACCACATATTTACTGCACCTGTCACTGCCACTGAAGCCTGGGAGCTGAAGATGTCCTTTGACCGTCAGCTAGATTCCCTATCCGGCAAAGTTGAGGCTGTGTTGGACAAGCTCATACTTGCCTCAGTATCGCCATCCTGCTGCTCCTCCCTGTCTCCATCACCCTCTCTGGAAGTTCCCTCGTCTCGGACACCCTCTCCTGCCAACAGCCTGAGCATCCCTCCCTTGTCTGCTACTCCAAGCTCCTAGTCAAATCAAGTCAAAGTTGCAAAACCTCCTCTGGCATCTTTGTTGCCTGCCATCCCACCAGCCCATGCTCACAATACTCATGGTTGTGCAGGCAAAGCTGCACCCATTCCAGGCATCGGCATTCCTCACCTACCATGTGGCCCAGATGCATGGCACATAGCTGTCAAGCAGTGGGAAGATCCAGCTGCCTCCATTGGCAGCAAGGCATTGAAGGACTGGCCAGAGGACTGGTACTCTGGCGCAATGTGTACCATTACCAGTGTGAAGCGCAACATGCGCAAAGTGATTGCACTTGAGTTCAACCAGTGAGTTTAAGTTTAGCTCTACTAGTAGACATCTTGCTGACAGGGAGTGCTGCTGGACAGGATGGGGAGCGATGAATTGGCATTCCTGGTAGCCTACCCTAAGGCAAGCCATGGTGCAAAGCCACTTTTCAACACGATCCAGCACAAATGCGAGGAGCACAGTGAGCTAATCGGTCAGAAGAGCAAGAACAGCCACCCAAAAGACCGTGTCGCATCAGCAACCACTCCAAGCTCAAGCACCCTCAGTTGATACCCTTTCTTTTTCTCTTATTGTTTTGTCTGTCTTTGTCAATGAAACTCCTTTCAGCTGTAGGCCACACTCGACTGCACTTGCATCTCACTGCGTGCATCCCTGGTTGGATGTGTCTATGTGATCCATTTTCCATTGCACCCTTGCATAATCATGTTCTACTCCTCTCCCAATCAAAATTTCATCACTCTCGCAATGCATCAAGTTTTCATGCATGCTTACCATCAAGCCTATGTACCCCCATCAACACATCACACTCTTGCTGGTCACTGGCACGACTTTCGACTTTCCCACACTTGAACTGGATCTGTATTTTTTCTTCCCATCCAATGAATGCTTGTATTTTTTTCACCGTTTTCACTCTGTAATACTGTATACATTCGACCTTAGGTTCATCACAGCGTCGCCAACACCCCAAACTGAACCTATTTCGTGTGACAGTCACAAGCATCTGGCAAGGACGAACCTAAAATTGTGACATCTGGTTCTCTCATATTTATTTGCAAGATATAACAAATTTTAAATAGTGCATGTTGTTGGCTGATAATCAATTGAGTAGCATAGATTCAATCAAATTCTGAGATTCCGAGTCCTCCAAGGGTGGTCTGACCACCTTGGCGAACCTATTCTAAGTTCATCACAGGTCACAGTGGTGAACGAACATGCGAACCTACCATTATGTCATGTCACACCACAACCTCCACGAACCTAAGGTCAAATGTATACAGTAACAGTCTTCGTACATTTGAACTTCGCACTACTAGTTTGAGGACATGAGAGTCGTCCGCAATTCGATTTGTTTGCCTTGTCGCCCCCATGTGACATCTCCAAGCAGCTGCACATTGTGACAGTAACAAACAACGAAAGGGAAATCCAGCGGAATCCGAACGTCATGTGACAGTAACATGGTGTAAAACACTCGACAAAAGTTTTCCTTAATTTTCCTTATTTTACACAATAAGTCAAAAAAGTAATGTTAAGGATGAAATAAGGGATTTGATGTTTTCCTGATGCTATGAAGATGGTATCTACAAAATATACAATTGAGAGCTTACCCTATACATCTGGGCAGATGAGTCACTTATCTGCAATGAAAAACTGAATGTGGCTCACTGGTATTCAAAGCAGCTGCTGAAGGGTTACTGGAGGTTCAACACACTGATGTTGAGCAAGGAACTGGAGTGGGAAGATAACCAGTACCTCCAGGCAATGCTCATGACACCACTGAAATTTTCGCAGAAGTTATAGCCAGTGACTACAAAGGGGTGACCCACGTCTACTCAATTCACTCATGAAACTGGGGTTATAATAATCATTTCCAATAATTCCTTAATGTCAACATCATACAAACTCGGGACGGAAGGGTCCTGAAGGGCCGAACCATTTTCCATCAACCTACGGCGCAACATAAGACATTCCGAGAGCCCCATGCAAACTGTTTCCGGAGACTCACCATGCGACTCCAGTAAACCCAAGGAAAAAGGTCCTAAGAATAGCACAAACAATAAGCCGCGTGCCTTATTTTAGGAGCTACAGCTCCAATTGTACTCCGTACCTTTTTGAAGTGGTAGAATAATCTGAGGGATTTGGCAGGTTCAATGCAATGATACAAGTAGGAATCACAAAGGACAAACCTTCTCCGTTTCGTCTGATCGCCCAGGTAATTGGCAAAACTCTCTTTGGGTACAAGTCCATACTTGAACTCCGCTAGCATCAATTCCCCATATCCCGTCAGAAGCTAATGTTAGAATTTGGTCAAGTGGATAATGTTGTAAGGAGGCGGACGGACCGGACAACTTGTATAGCCATCATATGTTGCACTGCTCACTTTGCCAGTGTCCATAACCGAAAATAAGTTTTCCGTCAAGACAGGAGCCTGAGATGTAATGGCGGCAACCGTTTTGCTCGTGGGTAGGGAAGAACAGTCACCCAAGGCAAATATGTTTCCAAACTCGGGCTTGACATGTCTGAGAGTTGCCTGATCGACTTCTACCCAACCCGCTGGATCAGCAATGGGCGATCCTTTGATGAAGTCTAGCGGTCCCATCGGCGGCGTGACATGCATTAGGGTGAAATCGCGATCCACGGTCGAACCGTCATCCTTCTTGAAAGTTGCTTTCCTGTTCGCCACATCAATAGAAACTAAGTTATGTTGGAATGCTGCTTCGATACCCCGCTCGATGCGCAAGGCGTTTAGGGCATCCGAATACTTCTTGACGCTAAACATGGATGGCATGCCAGTCATGAAGTCTATCTTAATGTTATTTCCTCGGCCAGACTTTTGGTATCTGTCCCAGGCCATCCACATGATTTTTTGCGGAGCTAGAAGACGATAAGCAGCCGCCATACATAGAGAAATTTGACTTACCTCCTGCACATTTAATGATACCTGCAGGTTGGGTAAATATGGCATTTCCGGACCTGAGAGCATCTACGTCGTGCCAAACTTTGTCACAGGTATCATAGGAATATATCGATGAGACTCCAGACGAAGGATCAGCGAGGGCCTGAGGCAACCCAGCGATGCCGTCCCAGTTTGTTTTCAAACCTGCTGCCACTACAAGTGAATCGTATGAAATTGTCCGACCAGACGTTGTCGTGACTGATGAGGATTCCGGATAGAATGACTTGACATTCTCTGCAATATGCGTGATATGCGGCGGGAACAGGGACGCGAGCGGTCGTCTGAAATCTGTTTTAGAGCCAAGACCAGCACCGGCCAAAGTCCTGGAGGATACGTCAGGATTCGTATACAGGAACGAGGGATAAAAACTGTCACCAGCCGGGCTTGAAAGGAAGAGCCATCAAAAAGTAGCTCACACGAGTAGGTTACAGTCTGATTCTGAGTGCTTACTTGATAGTAGTGATAGTCTGCTGCGTCAAGGACCACTACATCCCCTGCATTCAAAGGCTTTCCAGCAGCCTTGAAGCGGTTATATATCTGGTTGGCAACCGTCAACCCACCAGAACCTGAAAATGCATCAATGTTAATTCAAAGGACTCCAACGACTGATGCACCTGCTCCGACAACAAGCACTCGGAATTTTTCCTTGGTGCTCGTACTGGCATACCTAGCTAGAGCGACAGTTTGTCGAGCACGCGGGCCTATTACACGCCGACACGCTGGCAACATGTTTGACGTGATGATAGTGAAACAACAAGGCGCAAGAGATGAATACTCTGAACTGATAAAGAATTTTAATATAGATCTTGCGCCTGCCGTTGGTGCCTGGTGTACGGCGAAAAAAACAATTACATAATTGATATGCCTGAATTCTGAAAAGGTTGCCCAAGGTTGCTCGAGTTTTCCTCCCCGAGTACCTACATAGATTAGGGCCGTAATCGTTGGCGACAATAGCTCGGGGTGTTTCAATATTAATGAAGGAATTGATTTTGAAAGACTCGGAGAGTATAAACACCAAATTCAAATTCAAATTTGATGCCAGACATGCTTACTAATATTTAACATTATGTAAGTGCTTCTTGTCTTCGCACTCAACACAACGACACTCCTTATTCTTATTTGCCTCTCATCCAGCTGGACTGGACACTGTACATTAATATTCTTTTAATCTTTTTATTTTCTCCTTCCGTACATCGCAAGCTAGGTGACTCGCACGCTGGTCGTCCATGCAATCGAATCGTCCTTCTCTACAGGCTGGAAAGCTCGGCTTGCCAAGTTCCCCCGCATGCACTCGTCTCAGGAGAGATGCGCCTTTTGTGGAAGGTCACTCGCGAAACCAGAGCCAGCCCATTGTGTCCAATGCTACTCGCTCGTTGCGCTCTCATGGACCCTCAGTATCGGCTCCCGCCCAGGTATCCACTCGTCGTGCTGTAGGAGCCGCTCTTGGTTCTCGCTCCAACATGCGTGCAGGCGGCCGCGAGTCGAGCACCTCGGCTGGTTCCGAATCATCTGCTTCATCCTTCTCATTCCGGGACAGAATGAACAGTCAGTTGTCTTCGTCCACTAGCTTAGAAGATTATCTTGAACCGCCAACAAAATCTACTGGACCTGATAAATCACTCAAGACCGATACGGACCAACGTGAAGGTTTGTAATATATAGTTTTATATCTTATCGTTTTGTTTATATTGCGATCTCAGACCCCGAGCATGATAGATATTTTTCAATATTGGAAAATGGTGATAGCATATGGAATCGCGTTGCTGCGGCTGCAAGTGTCTTGACAGTTAATGTCAATAAAGCATGGTATTCAAGAATTGGCGCTTCAGAGGAAGGTGGGTGCACATCAATCATTACTTTTCCCTGTCTTCCTAATTTCTCTATTGTAGAAACGGCACCTGGGCGTGACTCGCATTTGATCCGCGTAATGAAAGCCTATCACCTTGCAAAGGCCCGTCATCCTTCAGATCTTCCAGACTGGCTCTTTGACGAGCGCGAACGGAAGCCATCTCTCGGTTCTCGGTTCACACAGTCGCAAAGAGGCGCATCATCTGATGCTCAACCTATGCGCCCTGTGACGCCCCGTTATGTCTACGATAACGCAGCTCTTCGTGCAATACCAACAACCCATTCACACACCACATCCCACGTCCTTACTTCCCCAGAAAAGACAGGCTCATCAAAGGCTGCGGATCGCCTGAAAGCATTCAGAGATGCAAAGCGAGCTGATTTGGGAGTGCGGCACGGTTCCTCCAAATCAGAGAGCTTGTCCTACTCTCTATCACGATTTCATACCAACGTGGATGCATATCATAATGACAATCACCGGGGCGCATTGCCTTCTCCTACCAGACGACCTCTACTGTCGGCGCAGCCGTCTCAACCAGGCGCATTCTGATTCAGTTGGCATGCCAGTCGTTCTCAATCTGGAAGCCAAACACGTATGGATAAACATTTTTCTATACTTCGTGTACCTTCGGTGTCATACATGTATGCACGGGTGTTGTAGCGAACCTACTCAGTTGACTCGATGATTGCTTACATTTTGTCGAATACACGAATTTATTGGAACACCTAGATCTTATCTTATCGATTTTGTTATTGGTAAGTTCGTTCCAAATCAAATACCTATAAAACTGACGAACGACAGCACTAGTGCGCTGTTCTTGTCATTGGAAATTCACAGGTTTGACAAAATCATGAGACCGCGATGAAAACTCCATAAGTCATGACCCACACCGTTTTGTTGCTCGTGCCGCAGCGTGCGGTTTCCAGAGAGACCAGCTGACACCAAGACAACTCGTTTTCAGGTGACGGAAACAAGATCTGCTGAACAATGTTTAATTACTTTCATTGCACTCAGGACATCAGAATAAGTTTCACCAGCTAGACGTTCAAGAAAGCAGCTTATGGTGCATACAAACTGTGCTGTGGATCGGCCAGAAAACTCATCGTCTATGTTTGCACGTCAGATCCGCCAAGTGACTCCAGTTGCAGGGCGGAAATAACCAGTTCCACCCCGTTGACAACGGACGATCTTCGATCGAAAATTGCCCACTCCGACTTCGAGTTGCTATGGTGAGTCCTGACACAAGGGCACGACAGTCCTACTTAAACCTTGGCCCCTGAGTGTCAGGTCCTCTCTTTACCTTTTCGACCTCTTCATCGACCCTCTTTCTCCTTTCTGTTGTCTTAGTCGAGTTGACTTTCGGCTCGCACACTTCGAGGTTCGTCCGTGACTTTTTTCGTAGCTTGAGCTAACCCTTACTTATGGTGCAGATCACTCTTTGATAGAGCAGGACTTCACTACTCCTAGAAGGAGCACTGCGTGCGCTCAGGTCGCCAGTAGTCTTTGAACAAGTATTTTTTCTGATTCGAAAATGGTTTTTATTGCACCTTTCCTGAGCGCCGCAGCGATATGCACCACCCTGGTGATGGCTGCTCCTCAACTTGATAACCTCCCTCGGCATGAATCACCTGCGTATGTGTTTTTCCCCTCTGCTTGAGATTTTTCTCACTCAAATGACAGTCCTGCCTCAATGGCCATACCCGCCATGGGCGCCATGGTCACCCCTCGCTCCGAAGGAGGTTCGTATGGTGATTCGTCGGGAGGCTCATATTCATCAGGAAGCTCGTATGGCGATTCATCGGGAGGCTCGCAAGGTGGTGTGTCACAGCAAAACGGGAATTACGGCGGTGGTGATGGCTGGGGCAATCAGGGTTACATGAACACGAGCACGACGATGGCCGCAACGTCTACCATGGAAGGTTATGGTGGTATGGGTGGCATGCAAACGTCCGTGACAATGTCCACAAGTTATACCGATAGTGGCTACAGCAGTACGGCCAGCATGAGCGAGTCCAGTACCACGTGCAGCTCAGCGACGACTTCGACTCCCGACGCCACGTCGACTGCCATGAACACCTACTCCACACCCGCATACGGCTCAGGCAGTTATGGAGGTGGCAGCGGTGGTTCAGGTTATCAAAGTTGCATGCAGAGTAAGTTTGCGCGAACTTTTGCCAGCGACAACATGCTAATACCTCTATTTAGTGTGTGCTGCATCTTACGGCGCTCCTACGATGGCATCCTCTACATGGTCCGCTCCCCCCACCACGACTACCGCAGCGGGTAGTCCTGGTTGCACGCACACCGTTATTGTTGCTCCTACCCAGGGCGTTTTGCGTTATGTGCCTTTTGCCGTCAATGCATCTGTTGGTGACACGATCGCATTTGTCTGGAATGCCAACACACACACTGTTACGAAATCATCCGAACTGGCGGTAAGTCTCTTCATGAATATCGATTTTGAATGAATATCTTAGATGCTTTTTAGATTTGTAATAAAACTTCGGACATGCCATTTTCTTCTGGGGTGCAGAATAAGAGCTTCGTTTGTACGTGTCTGGAGCCAGAAATTTGATGGAAAAACTGACCAGCGTCTTAGTCACCCAAACGGTCAACGACACCAATACAACATTCTTCTACTGTGGGGTTCCCGGACACTGTCAGAAAGGAATGTTCGGTATCTTGTATGGTTCTTTCTTATTTGACGTGACTTGTTATCTGACTCGTGGTCTCAGAAACCCTCCCAATGCTCTAATGGGTAGCACCTCATCAATCTCCAGTGTGATGCCTGTCATGGCTTCAAACGTGAGTATTGACTATTATTATTATTTGATTCCCTAATCCCATTCGCTACCAGAGCTCGAACATGACTGCGATGGTTCAATACACCCAGATGGCGACGGCGAACAATACCATGGCTGGCAATTGGGGTGGAAACATCGACATGAGTGGCATGCCTCCATCGTCATACCAATACGCGCTCGAAAATGTGATGTAAGTTTCTGATTTTTCTCTCGTGCCGCCTCGCATGACCCTTACGCATCTTCCACAAGGTATACGCGAACCTTTTTGGCCGCCAACCCCGAAGTTTTGTCAGAAGGCGGCGTTGTCGACCTGTCTAGCGCGGGAACTACACCGCTCATAGTTCCAAATGACATTACCGCTGCCGCCGCCAATTCCTCTACATCTCCTGGATCCCCCACTTCCGGATCACCAACTGCAGGGGCTACTGGCAGCAGCAGCCCCTCAGCAGCCTCGACAGGTGGTGCTAAGAGCCTCGGTTCATCAAGCATTCTCGTCAGCGTTGTTGTTGTCGCCTCCCTTGCGTTCGCCCTATGAACGTCTCATAGTGATTGGACTTGAAGTTAGCCATCTTTCTATTTTCTTTTACTTGTTCTTATGTGGCAGATTGTTCGTCCTCTTACGTTGCGCTCCGCGCGAACTAGAGTGATGCTGTTCACTATGAGCTTTTTCCACCAGCCAGGCGCTGCGTTTTGTTTCGAATCATACTTAAATCTGCTATCTTTGCATTAGCTTGCGTAGAGACACAGAAGTGAAGTAGTTGTAGAGAAGCTAGAATCCAAATGGAATCGAACAATATCGTTTGAATACCATGAGAAATCGAAGTCTAGCTAAAAGCCGAATATATCGTCGATCTCGTCTCGTTTCTCCCTGACCTTCTTCGATCGTCCTTGGTCGGCAGGAGTAGATAATGTCTTTCGTTTTATCGCAATCTTGTCTTTTCGAGAGGATGATGTGGCAATGGCGACTTTTTCTACAACTAACAGTCCCGACTGATTAGATGCAATGTTGCAGACACGTTGTGAGGGAGATGGTAACATACCGACTGCAGCTTGCAAGTTTATGCTCCCAGCTTTTTCCATAACGGACCTAGCATCGACTGGTGTGGATGATAGTCGGTCAAGTGTCTCCTCTCTAGAAACAGCGGAACCAAAATTTTCCGGGGGAACATCTGGATTAACGGTATGAGCTTGCTGGTCATTCTGACGGGACAAGAGATATTCCGATGTCTTGGAAGTGCTTGATTCAGCTACGAAACTCGGCTTGTGGGTCGGCTAGGAAATCACAGTGAGAATCAAATAGCAATTGGTAGAAATAGACCGATTTACATCGATAACACTCAGTACGCGATCACAAGCAGTCTCGCAGTCTCGGACACAATCACCCATTTCAACCGACAAAGTTGCCATCCTTGAAGCAAGTCCGGCAAATAGTATGATTAGGTGAATGAATGCACCAGACTGCATTGCAAGGGAAAAATGGCTTTACCAAGCATTGAAAAATTAGATATTCACAGATTGCCAGGGACTTACTAATAAGCTTCTTGAAGTCGCTCAGACGTCTGTGAATAACCATCATTAGGGCTACGTACAGTAGCACCTGCTCACTCACTTTAAGTATCAAGCAAGAATAGGCCTTAAACCTTTCAGTCATGAAAGATACATACGACCGACTTGGGACGTGATTCCAAGACCCTCTCATCAATTTTTCGCTGCAAGTGCTCGATCACTTTATCTCATTCGCAAGCTGAATAAAATATCACACCTCTGAACAACAGTCGCACCATAGAACGATGCTCTAAGAAGATGCACATCCTCGACCATATTTACTTCTAGCAGCCGCCAACCATAACGTCTGATCTCCGAGATACGTTTGAAGAACAAGGCCGCTCGATGCTGATTTTTACTTCTATAGTAAAGCCTTTCAAGCACCTTCATTTCATCTTGGTAGCTGGCGAGAGCGGGTTGCAACCGACGTGAACATGCTTTCAGATCTTTGAGAATGCCGTCAACAGTAGAATGCGATGAATTCTCGAGGGAGGCCCTTTCTGAGAAAGAGGTGGTTGTTGGAGCACAACTGCGCGCGCGTCGTGTATTCATTTCGAGCCTAGGATAGCTTGGCAGAATTTTCTGAAGTCAGGTCCATCTGCAGTCGCCGGAGGCAAAATGTGAGTGACAGTATTACGTACTATACGTAGCGTTGACCAACTTGGTAGTAAATAACTACCACTTCGGGTTCTTTATTCTTTAATCCATTGAGTAGCAATTACAACCAAATTACAACAGCTGCTCAGAGGACCAATTTGCGATGTCCACGCAGCAGGGTCAAGATGCCAAATTCTTCCAGCGCGGGAAGATCGAGGTACGGCACTCTCAGACGGGTCGCCGACTGGAACTCAGTGACGAACTTAATCATGTAGGAGTTTCGCGCTGAGCTGCAAGCAGCGGAGGCAAAGGATAAAAAGTTCCAGAAACGAAAGACCGTTCTGAAGAAGATTGTGGCAAACATCACGATGGGCAATGACAGTGAGTAATCAAGAATCACGGTATCACTCGCTCATATAAATGCGGCATGTACCCCAGTGTCACCTCTATTTCACGATGTAATTCAATGCATAGGAACCCCGTTGTTAGAGATTAAGAAGAGTGAGTGGACGTATCCGTATGGTTAATATCATACTGATGCCACTACAGTGGTATACCTTTTCCTTGTCAGCTATGGGCGCTCGAAACCAGATCAGATACACCTAGTAATTCCTAGTTTCCTACAGGTATTGAGTTCACATCTATCGCGTTGGTCTCGTTGTTCTAATGTGCTATAGGACTGTAACGATCGTAACCCTCTCATACGAGCACTCGCAATCCGAACAATGTCCTATATTCCCATACCTGTGGTCACAGAAGCACTCACTGATCAACTACGACATTGTCTCAAAGATCGTGACCCATATGTTCGCAAGACTGCTGCGATATGTGTAGCGAAGGTCTATACTGCTGACCCTCGCAAAGCCGAACGTAAAGGCTTCGTCGAACTTTTAAGAGACATGTTAATTGATGAGAATGCAACTGTGGTTTCAAATGCTGTGGCGGCATTGTCGGAAATTGGAGATCGTCAAGACGGCGTCATATTCAAGCTCAACTTGACCATTGCAAACAAACTCCTCAGCGCATTAGGCGAGAGCTCTGAGTGCGTGTCTAGCCACTACTACTCTACCGAGACTGATGATTTACTTTCAAGATGGGGTCAAATCTATATCCTTGATTCTTTGTTGCGTTATGTTCCAGAACAGCACGCAGACGCCGAAATGATGGCTGAACGTGTAATAGTTCAATTGCAGCATGCCAATTCTGCCGTGGTGCTGACGACCATCAAAGTTCTGCTGTATTTGATGAATTACATGGGTGATCGCCGATTGATAGACTATATCTGCAGAAAGATGGGCCCTCCACTTGGTGAGTGCGATTCTGAGTTTCCTGGACTGCAGGAATTGACAGAGCACTTGAAGTTACATTGCTTTCTTCTGGTCCTGAGGTCCAATACGTTGCCCTTCGAAATATCTTGTTGATCATTCAGCGCCGACCTACCGTTCTCAAGAACGATGTCAAGGCCTTCTTCTGCAAATACAACGATCCAATATATGTCAAGCTTGCCAAGCTTGAGATAATGTACCGCCTCGCTCGGGAAGAAAATGCCCGAGAAGTTCTAGCTGAGCTGGAAGAGTGTGTTAACATGTTACCTTGCGTCAACGTGCACTAAGCAGCTGCGTCAGATATGCTTCAGAGGTGGACGTTGATTTCGTCCGGAAGGCCGTCCGGTCGATAGGTCGTCTCGCCATCAAAGTAGAACCTGCTGCAGACAAGTGCATAGAATCATTACTCAAGCTCATCGAGACAAAAGTGACTTATGTCGTCCAAGAGGCAGTAATCGTCACCAAGGATATTTTCCGAAGGTACCCTGGGAAATACGAGGGCATCATTCCAAAAATTTGTGAGAACCTTGACGCACTAGATGAACCCGAGGCAAAAGCTGCCATGGTATGGATATTGGGGCAATTCGCAGACAAAATAGACAACGCCGAAGAACTCTTGGATGACCTCGTGTACAGCTTCCTGGATGAACCGGCTGAGGTGCGTCTGGCTTCCTGTTTCACTCCCAAACTTCCTGAGATACCTCTGCCAGGTCCAACTCGCACATCTCACAGCCGTTGTAAAGCTTTTCATTTACAAGTCGCAATCTGAGGTTACGAAGGCGCTTGTTCACAAAGTATTAAAATGGGCAACGGAAGATATTGATAACCCTGACTTGCGAGATCGTGGTTTCATGTATTGGCGTATGCTCGCGATGAATCCGGCAGTGGCTGCAGAGATTGTGCTTGCAGAAAAGCCTGCGATCACTACTGATTCAGATCGCATGGATCGTGGGGCTCTTGACCAACTCTTACTGCATACCGGCACACTGGGAAGCATATATCACAAGAATCCAGAGGTGACAGCGTCTGACATTTTTATTCATCACTTCCGACTCATGTGTGCGATCACAGACATTCATTCGAAACGCTGCGGGTAGAGCACTGATTGACAGCCCTGCGTTGAACGCAAACTCTAGGGCAGTGCTAGTTTCCCTAGCACGACCACAACTTCCACCGATGGCCATTAGCGTGTCAGGTCCTGGTCCTGTCGAACCTACGCGACCATCACAACCTAGTGAAGCAACAAACAGTGTACCTCTACCGACTATTATGGAATCTTCACGGAGTGATGAACGAGATTTACTAGATGTTGAAGGTGATGATGGCGCGGGTGGCGACAGCGGAGAGGGGTACCCAGAAGGTGATGATGATGGCCCAGTCACCAAAGCCGCAGATCCATATGCTTCTTTGGGTGGTGCATTTGGTGGTTATGTGACGGATGTGCCACAACCTGTGGCAGGCGGGAGTCGTGGTGGTGATCTGGACGACTTACTACTCTAACAGCTTTGGATTTTGTTTAATCGTTTATGAATCTGTATTGACACATGGATAAGGATCGATCGAGTACTCAGTACCCCTTCGAAACATGAATGGAGTATC
Source organism: Suillus fuscotomentosus (assembly GCF_016647785.1). Taxonomy (NCBI): domain Eukaryota; kingdom Fungi; phylum Basidiomycota; class Agaricomycetes; order Boletales; family Suillaceae; genus Suillus; species Suillus fuscotomentosus. Next base: position 347,533 of record NW_024539518.1, read on the forward strand.
GCGTATGTGAATCAAGAGAACGCGGACTGAATCCTGCCAGCCACTTGTAAAATGGTAGTCTTGGGCCGTAAAGAGTTATAGTGCTGAGGAAAGGATGATCAGTATGTCACATCTCTGATGAAGTATGGAAGCATACCTCCCCTAGCCCATACATTCTTCTATGGAAGCTGATACGAACTACCTTAGAAAACGACCGAGGTGACGGACCCGGGTTGTGTTCAACGATCCGGGGGACACCGCCCTGCACGACATGTATGGGAACATTATATACTCGACTGAGTGCCAGAATCTCTGGTTCTCCACCCCAAGTACCGGTGTCTTTGATCGACATGCAGTACTGCTCAAATTGCTGTGGTGTCATGAGGCCTGCGCTTGTTGCTCCAACACCATCTTCGCCAAATGCGGATGGCAGGAAAGGTAGGAAGTCATCTGGGTGACTGTACATAAAGTTCGATGCAGCAGCGCGGACGGTGACGTAGTGAGCTTGATTAGGAGGAAGTATATTAAGGAGGGCTAGCTGGTCCGCTACGGCAGAGAAAAGACAATGACCATCTGGTGGTATCTGTTGACGAGCTTTTGGTGGGGTTCATTGATACTGACGAACGTCTTGCCTCACCTCGTGTGTCTGTACCCCAAGCTTGTCGCATGTCTCCTTTATTGATGCTTCTTCTTCCTTTGCCTCTCTTTCTAGTCTTGCGTCTGCCACCGGATCAATTGGTGCGTGATTCTGAGCTAAGGCTGCTACCTTTCTCGCCTGCTGAATGTTAATGTGTGATTAACGAAGGGTCCGGAACAGATATTCACCTGTCGTGCTTCATGTCGGCTCTTACTATCCTGCTTCTTCTTGGACGATCGAGCATTGTCTTGAACTGTATTCTCTTCATGTTCTTGAATCTCCAATAACACGGTAGCTGATTCTTGCTGTACAGTCTGGTTCCGGGAGTCGAGTTCCGCAAGCAGGTCATCTACGAGTTGATCATTGTCCTCGGTTTGGGCCTGATCTGGCGTGCTGCTACGTGATGAAGAGACGAACTTCTTGATTTTGTTCTTTCTTGAACCTGCCATAGTTTCTTGCGGTACTGCCAGTAGAAGAGTGAGCTTGCTGGTCACCGAAATCGATTACTCCAAGCAAGACCAAAGCGGGATTTGTGATCTAATCTTATCTACTGTTGACACTACAGACAGAAACTGCAAAAAATTACTGTATCAGATTTTGAATACCCTCCTAGGCCTACAGTGTAACTGTACAGTAAATAGTTGCCACTCGCCTTCCTAACATATCTTCTCATATCCTGAGTGCACGGGAATTGTGATTAAACTCAAAGGTAAACGTGTATGAGGCGTGCAACAAGTATGGAAAAGAAAAGGGTCACCGAATGCGTACGAGAGTCAAGTCTTCCCACGCTCGCCTTCTCTCACTTCATCTCCCGTCCGAGTTGTCCAGTGAGTCGTCAAATCGACACGTTCATCGTTTCGAGTGCCCACAGTTACACCCGCCTTTCGCTTCTTGTTGACGCTGCAATGCAAGACCACTGGACGTGCAGTGCTAGCACGTAGGACATATCGGGCAGAGCCGGCGAGGCTGGGAATCAGAATCGCGATCATGATATACCCTCGATGCGTCGACTATATCGATGATGTCGAGGATAGGATAGCTGTTCACGCACGATGATCAACCGTGGGTCTCTTCATCAGGTTTGAAAAAAGAAGTCAAGGCAACTATTTGAAAGAAGGTCGGGCAACTTACCGTTGGGCTTATTATACCGGCGTGAGGCAAGAGAAGCGAACCTGCTTTCTACAACTATACTTAGGTCCACAAAGAATCTACGCTCACATTAACGTTGGTGGAGTCGTCCGATTAGAGAATAAACACACGTTGCTATATCAATGAAGCGTATCATGAGATGAGGCCCAGGCTAGGCTCAAAAAATAAGCATAGCCATTACAGTTGACGTTGAATCAGAATTCGATAGATCAACAGATACGCTGTACTGTGAATGCTGTGATCATCTCAATATTAAAGTGCTGTATGACTTGCAGGTGCACTGCCACAATTGATCCAACTTATGGCGAGTTGTCCTTACTAACCGATTTCCCTCGGTTCACTCTATCTGATCAGCTTTCTATCCAAGCAGGCGATTTTTGCTGCAGCCAGAAACTTTAAAGCCCTTCATTTGTATTAAGCACGCGACATACCACACCACCTCTGCCATCCTTCAGACATATGGACACTCCTCCGATGTCCCTGACTTGCGCTCAGTGCGCTCGAAAGTTGGGTGATCTCGTGGCACAACTCCCTGTCAATGACATCGAAGAAACATGGAAAGAAGTAGAGTTGACCGCACAACAATTAGCAAATGGCCTTCGTGTTCGAGATGGTCCTGGTGAGAGTGACATGTTTACATCGCAGCTCAGGGGAAATTTATGCGTTACCGACAGATGATAATCACACGATGTTGGGAAAAACTTTGTTACCTCAGAATCTCACTACTTTACTCAGCAGCGCGTTGAACGGTACGCTTATCCCGGATGCTAGTCGTACAGCACCTGTCTTCGAGATTCTTCGTGTTGGCGCGAACCTTTGCGTGGAGCATGGTGATTTTCGTTTCTCAACTGCTTCTCGTAATAGTGTACTAAAAACGTGTTTAGACCAGAACCGGGGGCACCTCCTCGAGGCAGGTTTCCCCCAGGCCGTTGTATCTTTGCTCGAAGGCTACACAGACACTATTCCTGAGGAACCTCAGGTGGATCCGTTTCCTATGTCTATTGCACATCTACAGGTTGTGAAGACTGCTGTCGGAGTCTTGTTGAATGCTACATTGACATATGGCATGTTGCACTCTTAAATTAATCACGGACAAATATTGACCTGTTCTCTAGAACCAGTGAGAAATCGTCTCATATCGCTGGAGGTTGCGAAGACGATTTTCCGGCTATCTACAGCCCTCTATCCTCCTGCTGCATGGATGAGAACTATCTCTAACCTTCATCTTCCTGACACATCTCCAACTGACATCACCTTTGACCGTATCGCCGAATCTTGGACCATAAGAGCCGGACTATCGAGTTGGGCAGGAAGGTTGATATCAGAACTTCAAGATGATGGTACAGTTGTTTCCTGATGTCATGTTTTGGTCATTCTCAGGATTATTTTGCTCTAGTACACCCTCTGTTCTCCCAAGAAGTGTTGCCATATCTCGTCCAATCACTTATCGCCTTCACCCCACCACTCCTGGCTGCGCCCCCTCCCCCTCACTTCGCTCAACCTTCTCAACTACGGACGACTCTCATCAATACAGATTTTGACCTTCTCTCAGAGTCATGCTCTCACCTCGAGTCATCAGCGCTTGACGTGGCGGACATGCGTCTTTCGCTGGCACGCGGCTTTACATTTCCCTCGGAGCATCATGACGTTCCCTGTTTTTCCGCGATGCTCGATTTTGTTGAGAAGGGAAAATATCCTCCATTGTGGTATGTCCAGTCCGAGAATGGTCTAGAGGGTGGGGACATCAGTAAGAAAGAGAAGGCTTTCGATGATTGCAAGGCTGCGGTAATCAAGGCTGTTGTAGAAGTCTCTGGAGACGATAGGAATCTCGATTTACTGTGGGACGACTCAGACGATGCGCAGCCAGGAGGAGAGTTTGTGTCACGAATGGTCGACTGGATCAGAGCTTTTGTCAGTGGCGAGACTTCTGGCAATGGGAGAGATGACCTTGTAATTTGTGCCACTTTATCTCTGGGTAACATAACACGTGGAGGTAAGTAACAGATAGTAATGTGGGTGACTAGCTGACATTGGTTTAGAATCTCACTCAACAATTCTACTCTCTCAGCCACACGACATCGCCCGACTCCTCTCGTCGGACGCTCTGCTCGCTCCGTCTACTGACATCAAACTGAAGCATGGTGTCATTGGCCTATTAAAGCACTTGGCACAGTCCTCATCTCAGATGCCATTCAATCGTGCAGCTCTCAGCGCCGCTGGTGTCATCCAGCTCATAATCAGGAGCGGCGTTTGGGATGACAGGAGCGATTTCATGCTTGAAATAGTCCAGGTGAATGCCATCGGTGCTATAAAGCATTTGTGCAACAACAGTGGTAAGCATTCATTTTTGACTTGCTTCTACGGCGATTCGAAACGATTGCCTCCTTGTAGTGGATAATTCTTGCAACTTTATACTGGAACCAGTGGACAGTCAAGACCCTCCTTCGACAGGTCTGTCCCAGTTGCTTGCCCTTGTCAAGCGCTCCGACACAGTCGCGATCAAGAGCGAAGGTACACGGATCATCGTGAATCTGATCAGATCGCTCTGGACGAACGAACGTAGAGATGAACTAATCAGCGAGGAGGAGCTACGAGTCAGACAACAGAAGCGAATGAAAGCCATGGATGCCTTGCTCACTCCAGCGTGCGCAGAAGCGCTGGCTGCCCTTATCGGAAGAAGCGCCAAGCATCTCATCCTTATTAATGAGGGCGTAGTAGCATCAAGTCTATTGAGCATGCACCGCGACGGAGGTGAGCGAGGCGAATTCCTAATGTTGACTAAAAACTGACTAATGTTGTTACATAGGTGCATTAGTTCTGAACGCTTTGACCACTCCACTGCCAGTAGAAGTGACGCCATCCTCGACGGGGTCCGCCCCAGTATCCACAACTGCCTCTACCAGCAGTGAAACGATGGACTCCCCGATCATCTTTTCTCCAACGGGCGCATCCAGTAAGATACCATCTGTTCGACATGCCCTTGATCAGCTCGTTGTCTCTTTAAAGAGCGAGTCCACTCCTGCCGAGGTTCGAACAAACATATGTGCGTTCTTTGGCCAGATCAGTAAACGTGGAACCGGAGACGGATTCCAAAGGCTGAAAGATGCCACAAGACCGATTCTCGAAGAGTTGGTGAGCGTTCACGGACAGAGTATGCTTGGGAGTGCCGCGAGGAAGGTGTTGGACGTGTGGATATCGGAGTGAACCGTGCATGGAATATGAATGGAATGACAGATGTTGTCAATGTATTTTTGTGTGTTTTCTAGACAGTATGAGACATATATGAGTTGCGTTGTCTGAAAAATATTTGCACGGTCGTTGGACAAGTATTGTAGACTAGCAGATTCAGATGCAGAGCCCTTGAACAACCTTAGTACAAGCTGATAGAGATGAAATCGTCACTATCAGGAAAGTCAGGGTGAGGGAAATGGGACGGCTGGCTTCCCTGTGTCGGTTTTGAACACGAAACGGGTACCTGTCGCTTCCTGGATGATGCCGTGGGTGTTTTTGCATCCTGTCCAGGTCTGCTTAAATTTTCATTTCCGTAGTGTTTGTTATAATTAGTCACATTATCGCATGGTTAAGACGCATCAGGGGAGAGGTAAATTGGGCAGATGAGATGTCCTGTGAGGCCAGGAATTAATTAATGTGTCGGGGAGAGGCCGAAAACCAGACCAGTAGGGTACGGCTGAAATACGATGGAATACGAGGCATGGCATGTAATGGTTGGAATACGCGTGCGGAAGTGTTCAAATATACAGAGTCCTAGGAGCGAAGGGAAAGGCATGTGGGATTGATGTATTTCAATATGCATACGTGAGATTGTTTACTTTGGGCCTTGTAGAGGAGTCAGGGATAGGATGACGATTGATTTGTCACTTGCACCGCTACGATATATGATAAGACCCAACTAAACGTTCTTGGTTCGGCGTCTGGATCTGTTTCTGGATCGTCCAGGTGATGGAAGAACGGTTTGTTTGACTGATCAATCGTAAAGCTCTTGAATTGTCATTCAGAAGAAAAAGACATACCAGCGCCTGTCGAGTGGGGTGATGCTATATTTATCACCACGTACTGGCCAAGCGTATTGCCATTGAATACTACACTTTCGCGACCGTAGTCAACTGGACCTAGCGGTCTCGCTAACGAACATTGCGAGGATGTTGACTCCGCCGGTTGGGCGGCGACATGTTCTAGTTTGGTTACGGCTTATTCAGAAGATTAATGGATGGCAAGTCGGATATATGAAGAGCCCACTGGAACCATAACTGTTGCTCGAATTTATGTTGATCGTTACGCCTTCGGCGATGTAGTTATTTTGTATGACGATGGCATGGTTGTTTGGGTCTAGGGGTTGACCCGGTGAGGGTTTGTCATCAGCCATAATGGAAGTCTGACGGGGGACAAGACTCAGTTGAAGTATGCAGGGGGTGGATGCTGTTGCAATTAATTGGGGTGCAGATAATATCGGTACATGCAGTTTTATCTGCTCAGATAATCACGACTGCTGCATGGTCAAAACAAACCTCAGAATGCACAGAAAGAATTACGTGAGTGTGCAAAATTCAGCCAACACATGTATATCGACCGCTGCAGTCGAGTTGTTAATGTCACAGTTATCCAAGGGATTAAAAAGACACGTAAACTGTATGCGACATCACCGCATCAAGGCTTACAGTACACTCCGGAGATTGGCAGAGAATACGTGCATTCAAAAAGTCGTGACGACCATGGGCACGCGTATCAGCTCCAGTTTCCTCGTGCTTGTCATGAAGGTGGCTTATTGCGGGTCTTGGATCCTGCCAGAAAGTTGTGTCGAAGTCCCCTAGCGATATGACGCTAGGGATGCGAGTCACCAAAATATAGTCGTCCACACCCAAGTGCCCCACGACAGCTAGCACTCTCATGATGGGGAGTATATGTGAATTCCAAAGGTACGTTTTTACGGTCACTGTGACAAGAGTAGTCTCCTCCAGGTTGCGATCACCGGATGATGTCGTATGTACCTCGAGGTTCTCGTGCGTTAACACGGCCAAGGTGTCCCCCATGAGGTTCTCGTGAGTCAAGAAGGCGACATCTTCCCCACGAGGTTCTCGTGAGTCAAGAAGGCGACGTGTTCCCCACGAGGTTCTCGTGAGTCAAGAAGGCGACGTGTTCCCCACGAGGTTCTCGTGAGTCAAGAAGGCGACGTGTTCCCCAGGAGGTTCGCGTGAGTCAGAAAGGTGACGTGTTCCCCATGAGGTTCGCGTAAGTCAGAAAGGCGAGGGTTGCATGCATGATGCATATCACGAGGAGAGTCCGGCACCTACCGGCGCGCGGTTGCAGATATCACGGGTATTGGTTTGGCAGCACCACGGGAGGTAAAAAGGAAAGAAGATAGGGACAGTAGTAGAAGCTCAAGCAGCAACTTCATATGTGAGGAGGACTGTAGAGAGAACCACCACGAAAAGAACAGATACGATCCATGACATTGCAAAATATGTCAATCGCTATGGCACAGTGTGTTGAAGTGCAAGAGGCTTTGGTTAGGAATCATGGTCGCATAATCCTAGAGCGTTGAAGCGGAATGGGGAGTCTCATTGAGGGATACTGTCCGAATACTTTATAGTTATACAACATGCGCTCGTGGTTCTTGATCGATTTCATTTCGCGCCGGTGTTTGCGTTTTGCCGTGCCCGACTACACCGGTGTCTGTATTTCCCGCTCTCCCCGGCGGTCCTCTGATCGGACATTGCAGGGGCGTGTCAGTCTGTCAGAACATGCGTGAGAGGTATTACACAAAGTGCCTAGTATGCTTACAGCTGCAGCATCCACTGTGACTTGGACGCACTCGATTCATCATGCAAGAGTTATTATTGTGAGATACTACGCAACTCACGCCAATAAAAGGTTATCGTTAACATATCGTCAATATTGATGCAATAAAACAGAATGATTCTACATAGAGTACACCACATGTCATGACCGTGACAATGCCTTTTGTGCCTCCTCACTTGCCTTCCGAGCACCTGCAAGCGCCGCCCGAGTGCCATGGCCCATCATTCCTGCGGCGTGAGGTCGCTTCCCCTGCTTGGCATTGTTCGCAGCTGCTACAACGCGCAAGAGGTTGCCGGCGCCTGAATGTTTCGTTGTCCGAAAAGTTCCAGGAGCTATCGCTCGTTCACGTTCAATGCGCTTAAGGAAAGGACTAGGTAAATTTTCTTCGTCAGAAAGGTCATATTCTGGGGGTACGGGAGGTATTGTCTTTGTGGTCGTGCAAGCATTTGTAGACTCTGTGCGCGAGGTTGTTGACTTTGAGGGTCGTGATGATGATGCGAATCCTGTAGGATCGGAGGCAGATGCCGGTAGAGTCGCAGTTCTCCGGAGAGGTGCGCGTCGAACAGATCCTCGAATGGACGGCTTGCGTAGACGTGTGGGGGGGACAACATTCGGGTCTCTTGATGACGAGGCTGAGGCAGTCATCTCGGGACTTGTTCGTTCTCGTTTCGACGGGGAAGGCGGCAAGTCGGTATAACCCTCCCCGTCTTCTGCTTCGGAGCTCTCAGCCCCCTCGTCGAAATCAAATATCTTGGCAAACTCGATGTTCACTTTTGGTGATTTGACGAAAAGATTGACGAGCTGAGCTGGAGTAGGTGTTGCCAACGGTTCGCCAGTGTCTGTCAGGATGACACCTTTCATCGCTGAAAAGGGCACCACAGGTTTGACGGGACGATTGATCGGCGTTTCGAGCGTCATGGTCGTGTTCATGAAAGAAACATCCTGCGACCGCCGTTGGGCAGACCGCAAGCGGCAGTCTTGAGTCATTTGCGTGAGAGGTGCAAGCAGGTTTTTCACTTCTTCCAGGGGCGTCTTGTCTTTGGGTCCTAAAATTGACACAATCAGCAACTGGAAAGTGTGGAAAAAACATAGTCTGAACCTTTAGCTTCGTTCGCAGCCTTCTCTTCCGCTGCTTTCAGCCTTACTTCTAGATCTTGTCTTGCTTCGTCCAGCTTGCCCTGCTCTGCCTCGAGCTCTTCTTCCCTCCCTCGAACCCAATTTACCCTGTCCTCTAGTTCCTTCATCATCCCTGCCCTTATCTCCTGCTCTCTTGTTGTCCACCACGCAAATAGCTCCTGATCACGCTGGCGGACATGTTGTTCAAGCTCTTCCTCGCGTAGCGCCATCACTTCCTCCATACGTTTTCGCACATCACGCAGCCGTTGTTCTGAGAGGGCCTCTGCCTGTCCCAAGAGCTCGCGGAGTCGGACGATTTCATGATCTTTTTCAGATACAATGGATGTTAGCCGTGCTTCCCGTTCTGCGAGGGCTGTCTCGCGGGCAGCGACTTCCCGCTCTTTCGTAACAACCGCTACTTTGTGTGATTTCACTGTAGTGAGCCTGTAAAAGCCATTTAGAGTGATCCGTAAGTCCTGCAACAAAAACTCACATCTTTTCAGTCTCTGAAACCTTGAAAACGAGCTCCAAGCGCTCGTGTTGGAGGAGCTGAGCTGCCGAAGGCCTCATCGCGGGCTGCAAAGAGATGTTGAATAAGCAATAGAACAGACAAGGACCGTAGTGTGCACCCCCGTATGATATGATTACTTACGTTAAGGTTCAACATTGCTTTGATAACACTTGACAGCGCCTGGCTGTACCCTTTCGGCAAGGGTGGTATTCGGCCGTTCCTACACGAGCGGGAGTTCAAATTTTTCTGCCATGCGAGAGTGAGGCAATCTACAACTGACCGTATAAATATGCTCAACTCAGCGTGAGTCTTGGCTTCATGGAATGGCGGCTTCAGGGCGCAAAGCTCGTATATGAGACAGCCCAAAGACCAGATATCAGACTTGGAATCGTAGGCTCGTTCTTGCATCAGCTCAGGAGACATATAATATGGTGTCTGGTCTCCTGAATTAAGTCATGCAAGAGTCCCAGTCAAATAGCTTACCCCGACGTATGTGTTCGCAAAGTTTGCTTGGGACAGCGCTTTTGACAAACCAAAGTCACCAAGCTTCACGGTATTTGATTGGTCCAGAAAGACTGCAGATGAAAGGGTGGTGTAAAGTAAGAAATGATCTTAAAATGACATACCATTGTCTGGCTTGAGGTCTCGGTGTAAAATCTGCGGCCGCTTGGCATCACCTTCAGACGTGCCACTACCTATTCGTCCATGGCTGCCAGGGTGATGGCAATAATGAAGTGCAAGCAGAATTTGCATGAAGTAGTTCCATATCGTGTCCTCTGGTACGGGTCGGTTGTGCTTTTGCGCCTGCTTTATGACAGTGGATAAATCCCCTCCGCCACAATACTCCATAAGGATGTACAGGATACCTGCATCTCGGTCAACGTGACGGTCGTGATATCGTACAATATGCTCGTGGTGCAGATCTTTCAAGATATTACTGAACAGCGATGAGTTGGTGCAGCGGAAATGAACTTGAACACTGACACTTCAGCAACAATTTGTTTTCTATCGCGGTCGCTCATTCTCTCAAAGTTGAGCTCCTTTCTTGCAAGAATCTACCACAAAATATCAATTCTGACCTAGCGAAGTAGGGGTAACGCCTGCAGACTTACCTGGCCATCCGACTTCCTTCTGACTTTACGAATAATTCCGAATGAACCATTGCCGATAATATCCAGAGGCTCGTACAGTTCTAGAAAGCTGCTCATGATGTTGCACAATGTGTGCGGTAAGGGGAGTGGTATGATGAAACAACAACTTTACAAGACTCAGTCAAAATACAAATTTGCCAAAAGGCGCGAGTGGGACTGCCACAACCTTTAGAGCTAGTTCGGCAACTCGATATTTTCGATATTTTTCAATATTTGCTTTGGCATGTTTGCGAAAATGTTCACCGGCATCGTTCCGAGATGTCGGAGCTCGAACCTTGCTTCTCTCCTACTGTACATATTATCAATGGATGTATACCCTCATCTAACCCTAGAGCGGCGTAAGAGGCTTTTTGCTGGTGCGGTCGCGATCACTGCGATCTGTGCACAGTACACTACTCTTCTCATGGCCCAACCTGAAGTCAATGCTCCCCCTAAGTCCAAGGCGATTCGGAGCTTGAATTTGAGCTTATCAACAAGATCAGTGATAATGAGGGTAGGGTATATACCTTGATGGATCCCCAACCACTGGGGTTCGCGATGGAGCGCCAACGCCTAGCAGCGCTCATGACGAATCCTCGGCCAGAGGTCCGGGAACGACTCCTCAAATGCATGGTACTCGTAATCAGCATCGTTGTTGCTTCTACGCACGGCATCCTACAATCAATATATCCCAAAGATCCCGAGCCCTATCACACTTCAGCGCTAACTGGGCAAGACTGGGTGATCGAGTTGCTCACTGGTCACCCAGAGCGCATCAGGTGTGAGCTTGGCATGCGCGCCAATGCATTTGTGGAGCTTATCTCCGAGCTTCGCACCATGGGCCATTCAGACTCCAAGTTTGTGTCCCTCGAGGAACAACTTGCGATTTTTCTTTACACCTCTGTGACTGGCCTATCAATCAGGCATGTTGCGGAGAGATTTCAACGCTCGAACGAAACGATTTCACGGTGAGTTTATTTTATTTTATTTCAAGTGACAGTATCTAATAGTATGTAGTTATTTCCGCAAGATGCTTATCATCTTCACGTCGGACCCGTTCTATTCAAGATACGTGCGCTTTCCAGATGGTTCGGTCCCCCGCAAAATTCGGAAGAACCCCAAATGGTGGCCCTTTTTCAAGGACGCTATTGGGGCGATCGACGGCAGTCACATCCACGTCACGCCTAAGGCCATCGAACGTCCGGTGTATCGTAATCGCAAGGGCTTCGTGTCGCAGAACTGCCTTTTCGCATGCGATTTCGAGCTCAACTTCACATACGCACTTACAGGCTGGGAAGGGTCGGCCACTGATGCTCGCGTCTACGAGGACGCCTGCTCTTACGACTTTCGCACTCCCGCTGGCAAATATTTTCTTGCCGACGCAGGATATCCTCTACGTCCTGGGTTGCTGGTACCCTACCGAAGCGTGCGTTATCATCTTGCCGAATGGGGTCGCGCCAATATACGGTAAGTTCATTCTCGATTGATTTTCAATGTGCTAAGTACTAAGTTTACAGGCCTTCTAACAAGGAGGAATTATTTAATCTACGTCACGCGTCAGCACGAAACGTCATTGAGCGCATCTTTGGCGTTCTCAAGCAACGTTTTCGCATACTGCTCTTACCACCGGCCTACGCTATGGAGATTCAAGCGCAGATTCCAGCCGCGCTTTGCGCCCTACACAACTACATTCGTCTTCGTGACCCTAGCGAGGGTCATCCTCCTGCTGATGACGAAGATGAAGATGTTGAGGATGGTGGTGGTCTTGGCGCTGACGTGGCCGCGGAGGATGACGCAGCAGCTATTGAGGAGGATAACGAGGAGGAATTTCGTCAAGGAGCTGCGATGCGTGATCGCATTGCAGCAGCGATGTGGACGCAGTATCAGCGCGTCATACAGGAACGGGGTTTAGACGCACTTGATATCATGGACGATGACGAGGATGCTGCTGCTGATGCCGCTGATGATACTGATAGTGATGTGTAGGCTTACTTTGTACTTACTACTGTGCTCCATACTGAACAATGAACAATGAAGTGAGAACGCGCTTGTTATTGACACACAAGAGTTATTCTATTCAGTTCACAGGTGGTAGGTAGTACAACATATAGCAACACAACACAAGAAGTAGCGAGCGAACACACACAGCATGATGAGATTTAAAACATTGAAAACGAATATTGTCCTGCTGGCAGGCGGCTCAGCCCGTCATTTCAGCATCAACACGCGGCGCTGGACCGGCATCACCTGCATCAACTGCCTCGCCGATCAGCTTCCCCACGAATGCACGCCTCCTACTCTTCTCCTGAAGATTCACGTAGAACTTGAGGTAATGTTCATTGCCCTTTGAACCAATGAACATGATGAGAGCAGCCTGCTGGTCCGGCGGTATGTCAGAGTCCTCGCCTTCCAGGATTTTGACGGCTCGCATGACCAGGTCCTCACTACCTTGTGCACCATCAGGCCCTCCTCTGACAAACCATTCAAAGACGTCGGTGAGCCGGTTGATGGTGCCTTGCATCCCCACCACAGCAGCTGCCGGCGTGATCTTTGCAGCCTTGGCGGCACTGCTGATCTTGGTGACACGGCTGTTCTGGGACACCACCGGAGTCCGTGGTTTCTTGGATGGGGGGGCTGACACCAGCGTGGTGGAAGGAGGTCGCATGGACGATGACAAGTGCGTGGAGCCAATTGACTCCATGTCCCCCATCACATCCGAATATGGGCGCTTGCTGGCGTTAGAGCCAGCAGCGGTAGACGCAGCGGTAGACGCAGCGGTAGACGCAGCGGTAGTAGAGATGGCGGTGGAACGTGCAGGAGTGGAGCTAGTGATGGACGTAGAGGTGGCGGCAGTGCTTAATGGGCCTGCAGAAGCGGGAACAGCAGCAGCGCTTGGAGCAGCAGGAACAGCAGCAGCGCTTGGAGCAGCAGGAACAGCAGCAGTGCTTGATGGGCCAGCAGCATCCGCAAGATCGTTATCAGCATTGGTGGTGGAGGGAGCAGCGCCACCTGGACGGAAGACGTGCCGCCCTCTAGCGCCGCCCAATGGGATGATGGTCTGCATTTTTTCATAATGCTCCCATCCCCTGTTGCGGAAAGGACGCATGAGGTTATTTGCCTGACAAAAGTCAGCGCTCAAATCAATATGACGAAGAGGGGACATACCTTGACATACGATGTCCATACAGCCGCAGCCGCAGTTCCTTCAATCCCAGCTCCAGTCTCATTGTCCCAGTGGACCCCTGTCTGGTTGCGGTACTTCTCGATAGCATGAAATATGTTTTTAAGCTAGATGAGACTCGTCAGCTTAGATCAGATGAGATCAAATAGGGCTTACTGATGTCCACTTGTTTCGAGTTGATTTCGCTGTCTTCAGTGGACCTGCGCGAGTGGATTGAAGCGCCTCATGATTGTTGATGAACTCTGCAGCAGAGCCAAGAACCTGCTGCTTGAAGTTGCCTGCCCCTTCAGCCTCTGAGCGATGATCATAGAGATAGTCTACAAGGGTAACAGTCTCGACATCATTCCACTGCGCTGGTGGGGCCTTGGAGTGAGGGGGAGCATTGACTTCAGGTTGGGCCATGAGAAGAGTAGTGTACTGTGCACAGATCGCAGTGATCGCGACCGCACCAGCAAAAAGCCTCTTACGCCGCTCTAGGGTTAGATGAGGGTATACATCCATTGATAATATGTACAGTAGGAGAGAAGCAAGGTTCGAGCTCCGACATCTCGGAACGATGCCGGTGAACATTTTCGCAAACATGCCAAAGCAAATATTGAAAAATATCGAAAATATCGAGTTGCCGAACTAGCTCTTAAGTTTGAACATGTCACGCGTATGGGTTATATTCGTCATGTGACCGTGATTTTTGTCGTGTTTTGGCACGACCATCGACTTGATAGACTCTATTGACAACATCCACAATTTACATCTGATGTACATCGTACATGCGCCAAATGTGGAGCTCTAGAGGCTGGGGGTACCATGCGCTCTCACTGGTAGGAACAAGCTTACTAGTAGATTGTAAGTCATATTTCTCAGCAAATGCAGCGCTGGACAATTCTCAGAAAGTTCTAGGTTGACCCGTGCTTAACTTGCTGTACATTAAAAGTTTGTTTCACATTAATCCATCTCTCAACGTCTGTTGACATCTTATCCAGTTGCGTGTGATCCATATCTAAACTGCATCATGCAATCGACTACCAGTCATGAGTTATCTAGCCCTCCACCTTTGGTTCCTTTCTCCTCGTATCATGACTAGTGATGGTCTTTCCGCTATGATGCACACGTCTCCGTAGAGGTTTCCCATCATCACCTCTCGACCACCCGCAACATAATGCGAGTGAAAACTCCATGCAGAAGGCCTTGTGCTAACCAACATGATATCTGTTGCGTCTTTGCCTCCCATCACATCTCCGTCTGACTTGGCCCTTCTTCTATCCGGTTCACCACGCGCCCCTACGAAACGAACAATTTCAGGATTCCCCAATGTTTCCGACAAGCAGTGGACCTCGTCGTGGCTGGAAAGATCAACTATATGATCCGCCAAGAAACTGAAATCCGTCCATCCAACATTTCGATACAGAATACGGACTGACCACAGGATGGAAAGGGAGTTTAAAACGCATGCGATCATTGCATCTCTGCCCTTCAGGTGGCTGCCGATATCGACCACAGACCTAGACGTAGACATGTACTGATTGTGAAGGCCAAATGCCAGGTATCCGCCTTCAGGCAAAACACTTGGATCTAAAAGCAATTCGGTGATGCCTGTTGTCAGCGAGTTTACGTCGTAAACACCCTTTCTCTCAAGGGTGGTGAGGGGAATGTCATTATCGGTTGGAAAGTGTAGGCGATATGTAAGTATCACACGATGCCCTGACTTGATTTTTCTAACTGCAAACTGCACGTCGTCGTAGAACGCAATAAATGCCACAGATGTCTGTGTCGTCCTTGCGAACAGTTCTGCGAAATCAATGGTCCACTCGTGATGACCCTGGCGAAGGAGTAACGCTCCACCTTCGATGTCCGTTGGGAATACAACTAAAACAGTTGCAAATCCTTTAGGGATCGCCTTGTTTGTGCATGGGTTGGTGGACTCTATCCGATGGACAACTGCAGATGAAAGGCCTGTAATAGTGAATTATGAGGTATTTCAGTTTTTTGAAAATCCTTTGCCACGAACCAAAAACATCGCAGAACTCATCGTGGCTGAGAGAAAACATTCGTTCCTCCTCATGGCTCTTGATGAGCTGGTACTCGTGGAGATAGACATCTAATAGATTAGGGTGACTGGTTGAGCCCTCTTGAGTTGTGGGGAAGACTGGCGAAAATGTTTCATGACACTCTGCATCTGGTAATGTATGCTATTTTCAGTGTTTATTACAATAAAATATAATAACTAACCATAAGTCTTCAGGTGCTGGACAAGGAGTTGTAATGGTCGCTTGCTATTACCGCCTTCAAGTAATTCACTTCGAATGGCCTCAGTGAGACGGCAATGCTCCGCGTCAAATGTGGTGGCAATCTCGATTGCGTTGAGCTGTGCTGGAGTAAAGCGAGAGTTATTTGCTGTCGGAGACTGAGCACGACAGTAGCACGTTAAATGGCGGAGCTCTTCAGATGTTGTTGACAGTAAGTTCATTTTTCTGTTGGAAAAAAATAACTTCAACTTTTCATCTTATGTAGCGCGCGGATGTGCGAGTCATACCCCGCGTGATCATCAGCGCCCGTACTGTAAAACAGGGTGCATTTATCTGGTGTGGAAAGAAGCGTTCCGCAACAATACGATGGTCTGGGCTTCATGGAAGCTCGAACGTTGTCCAACTTCCCCATGGTGATTTCTCCATTCAAAGACCCAAAATATTTAACATATTATGATACGAATAGAAGACACGGTGAGTCAATATTTCGACGTAATTTTCTTGCAATAAGAAGCGCGCTACATGACCTGACTCATTCCTTGATCAAACCTTCGTCAACGTAAGGTCCCAAAGGGGCCCACGCACTTTAAGCTTCAGAGTCATTTAGTGAGTCAGTGATTGGTCGAAAGTCCCAATTTGACAGTGACGAGAAAGCTGCTTTCTGAGCGCGCCTAAATTTCATATTCGAAGCTCGTACTAATACAGGACCTTCGCAGGGACCTCCGCAACTAGGCAAATATCGCCATACAGGTTTCCCATCATTGCCTCGTTCCCGTACGCAAGGTATTGAGAATGCACGTTTGTGACGGAAGGCATCTCTGTCATTTGGATGATGTCAACAACATCTTCCGAATATTTGGAGTAATCGCCAGCCCGCTTCTCGTCGTCATTCCCAAATTCATCAACAAACCGAACGAATTCAGCTCCTAGACCCATCTTTTCACCAGCGCCCCAGTGACTCCACACGAGGTCTTTCTGGGATAGATCCGATATGAACTTATGAAGCACGAACGTCTGTTCCGAATGAGACACGCTGTCTCGATATAGAACGCGAAGAGACCATGACAGATGAAGCTTATTCAGGACGCGCGTGATAATCGCATCCGAACCCTTCAAGCATGACCTAAGAGTGTCCACTCTCATCTCTGACGATACCGGGTACTGATGGCGAAGTCCGAACCCGAGATAACCACCGTTAGGCAACACCTTGGGATCATTCACGAATTCGGCCAGGGCAGTTTCCAAGGACGGTTCAAAAGGGCCGGGTGCCCAGATCATAGTAGCTGATGGACTGTCCCCGCTAGACGCAACGTAGAGTTTGTAACTCAACGTCAGGCGATGACCGGATGTGATTGGGTCAATCTCATGTTGGACCTCATTGAAGTACGCTGCATAACCAACGAGAGGGATCTGTGCTTCTGACAGCATTGTTGCAAAGTCGACACGGCACTCATTTTCGTTGTTGCGTAGACTGCATATCCCTCCGGTATGCGGAGTCGGGAACACAATGTCAAGGAAACCGAATATCTTGTCGCTGTTCGTAGCACTCTTGTGTGGTCCGATACAATTGCTCGCACCTAAACATAACGAAAATTAGTTTCAATATGTACGATATACGAACATTCGCTAACCATAGATACTCAATTCATATAATTCGGATCTAATGTCCCGCCCAACGACCATGCCCTCCAGTAATGACTGGCCCACAGCATCAACCAATCCAGTGTTTTCCAAGCTAAATTGAGTGGCGAATGCGGTGGCGTCTAACCTGCCGGCCCTGAGTTTCTCAGAAACTTCTCCGTCGTCGTGACTATATGCTGCAGGCTGACAAGCTTCGTGCAGAGACTCAAGCTGGTACTGCGTAGGGAACAGCAGATTGATTTTTCTAAATAGTTTTTAGCTCGTAGCCACTGGCGAATAATGAATGGCATACCGTACATCGCTTGTCGCCGTACTATAAAAGAGCGTAGATTGCTCGACAGCAACTTCGCACGTTCCACTGCAATATGGAGGACGGACATTTAGCGTTGCGCGGATGCGAGCCAGACCATCAGACATACTATGAATCGCAACGGACAGATAGCTCGGAGTCTCTATTAAATATTTTATCTCATCCTCATCGTACCAGAATCGAATTCAGGTCTGTATGGAGAAGATATCATTATCAACGGAGAAAGCTGCAGTTCGGAGTGTCTAATGGTACTACATCAAGATCACGTACTTGTATATTCCCTGACTCACACACCTATACATGAGTCAGTCCCTATTCTCTTAACACGTTTTCTTAAAGTTTGCTTTTCTAATACATAATTGCCTTGACGCAATATCAGCACGTGAAGATGCGGAGTTTGAGATCGAGATCTAGCAGACGGGTTGCTTTCTGATCGTGAAGTGAGTCAATTCCTGTAATCTAGACAGCCAACGAAGCGATCCAGAACGTCCAATAGACGCTTGCGTCGGTCTTTCGTATCAAAGACACTAGCATGATCCAAGTCAGGATCGAAGAGCATTTCTAGTGTATCCGTAGCCCAGTATTCCGAAGGCGTTGGTTCCTCTGTCAAATATTTTCTGACTTGTTCCGAGTTCACGATCTGATCCTTTCCGCTCAGCCATACAGCGACGGGTCTTCCCACAAGATCTTCTTTCCACAGTACATTTTCTGACCAAAAGAAGTGCCGGGACAAGGTCCGCGAGATATCCGGGTCCCTAGATGCGAAATACCAAAGCTGTAACTCGTTAGCAGAACGAGGTTGTCGGTAGAGGAAATTGAAGGCGACATCGGGAAGATGGAGAAGAAATGGTATCGGATCAACGAAAAGTATCGCTGCAACGCGAGGGGAAAAGTGGGAGTGGAGCATCTGCGTAGTGATGACTGTCCCATAAGAGTGCGACAAGACAACAACACGATCGAGTCCGAGATCATCCAGAATCTGGGATATAGCGGTACAAGTGGCCGAGCTTGAGAGTGGAGAGGAGGTGATGTGCATGCTGATGGAAAGGAATTCAATTGCCAAAATTCCAATATCTGGATGTACAGCAATGAACTCCTCGAAGAAAGGCGTGTATGGGTATAAACCAATCTGCAGAAACATTAGAATCATCCACATGAACACCTCAAGAACTCACTCCAATGCCGTGTATAAAAAGGACGGGCAGTTTCGTTCTTGATCGGTGAGGACGATACCAGTATGGCAACTTGACTACCGGCGATCTTCGCGAGATGAGACAACATGGGCGCATTGGAAACGACGTCATGCAGTTGCCATCATCATAGTGTTGGAATCCCTGGCGCCAAAGTCTGAACGATGAAAATAGATCCACCAGACCCACAACCTGAATAATCGTAGGTCTTTGAGGTTCATCACGCTCGGATGATTACTTACCAAATACCAGATCAATGGCCGGTGCAACATCGACACACTGTCGAGCGTGGGTCGCATGCATCGAGCCCCAGTGTTATATCCAGTGGCCAATTTTCTATCAAGAATAACTTCTATCATCGAGAGATATTCCTCTATTTCTTCCTCCCATTCCACTAAACAGGTGTCCCTTGTTGCAGAGAACAAAGCCCAGAGGAGCCAGTCCACAACGTTTTCCCTCTTAAACTCCGCTGAAAAAAACCATCCAGAGATATAATCTGAGGTTGCCATATAGCTCGAACACCGCTGAAATAGCATCCGCCGATATTCGCGAGTGTGAATGGTAGGGTGTACTGCAGGCTAGAGGAGTTTCTTAAGACGTCATGCTTGCCGGGGATACAGATAAATCCATGCCTTCTGTAACAACCACCGTCTAGGCAGGTAGACCAATGTATAAAAAAATATCTCCAATAAAGCGTACCTTCCCAATGACGTCTGCCATCTGGTATCTGGTTGAGCAACGACGAGATATGCAACGTACAGAAAGCTAATCGGTGCCACCAGCCGAAGAAGCCCTATGCTGGTGACTATAAAGACATATTCAGGCAGACTTTTGCCAATCATTTGCGTTGGCTAACAAAAAATCTTGGAGATTTGAAAGGGACGGGTTGAAGTTATCGAGTTACACTCTAATATTATAGAGTCCTCAGTGGGTGAGTCTAGGGGAGGCCACCTCATTTAAGTAATACTTCCATTGACTATTAATTTCTCACGGTTACACCCATCAGCGGGCGTCGCCGAAAAGTTTCCCTTGCTTTCCACCATCATCCAACGGCGACGTCGACGAAATGGCAAAGAAAAAGAATAAACAGGTGGGTATGCAGCTTCTTTCTATATATGCTGATTAAAGACTCTTTTAGATCATCCGCCCATGGTGCTGGTACTGTGAAAGGGAGTTTGAAGATGAGAAAGGTACTTTTTCTAATACGTCTGGAAGATGGAATCTCATATACACGGACATTCAGTTCTTATGCAACACCAAAAGGCCAAACATTTCAAATGCAACATGTGTCCTCGCCGATTAAACACTGCCGGCGGTCTGGCCGTGCATATTCAACAAGTTCATAAACTAGAACCAGAGAAGTGCCTCAAAATCCATCCATATCTAGTTCGTTTGTTGACTTTGTTTTGTTCAGCCTTCCACGGATTGAGAACGCTATGCCAGGACGTGATGGGTATGAAGTGGAGATTTTCGGAATGGAGGGCATTCCTGCACCTGATGTTGCAGACTATAAGCGCCGCAAGGAAATCGAACTTGGCTTAGCTGCAGGTTCTATATCTCAGCCTCAGCCTAAGAGACCTAAGATTGAAAAGAGGCCTTTATCGGAGGACGAACTCAAGGCTCAGTTAGAGGCCCATAAGGCCTTGATGGGCGGTAGCAGCGATAATCCTCCTGCTCTTCCTGCAGCTGACAATAGTGCCAGCGGGGTATACGGTGCTCCTCCACAAGCATATGCTGCCCCTCCTACTCCAGTTCCGGGCCTTCCACCGCCAGGGATGCCTCCTGGTATGGGACCAGGTGCGCCTCCTCCATTCTTCCCGGGAGGGCCACCCCCTGCCGGGGCTTTACCGCCTTTTCCGCCTTTTCCTGGAATGCCCGGTTTCCTTCCAGGGTAAATCGAGTTTTTCTCTGCATTAAATTGTGTGTTGATCTGTTATATAGACATCCACCACCTGGCTTCCCTATGCCTCCTGGTCTCATGCCTCCACCGGGTATGCTTCCCCCAGGTGCGCCACCTTTTCCTCCCGGAAGTGTTCGGCCACCATTCCCTCCACCACCTTCTTTTGTTCCCGCTGGTTCAGCATCACCGTTCCCACCAGTTACACCAGGGATTGGATCTGGTGCTCCGCCGCCATCGGCTGCTGCTATGGGACCACCCGCTGCAACCGCAGCGCCACCTCCTTTGACCTTGCCAAATTCGGCCCTCGAACAGAAGTATGCGCCTTTCAAGAAACCGACAGAACTCAAATATGCAAACCCGAACTTTTCCCCTGTGAGTTGATGTAAAATTTCTCCCACATCCTACAACTAATGAGGCGTATCGTAGGAAGAGAAGCGGGCTCACACTAAAAAGTACTATGTTGCTCGAGACTCGACGAATATGCTGCTATCTGGCATTGACTCTTCTGCACTTTCAGCTGAAGAGACGAGAGGGAAGAAAAGGGCACGAGCAGAGGACTTCCTCTAGTGGTCAGGACTATACTTTGCGTTATGCTTGATCCAATGACATCGAGGCAGACGGTTGTTACAGCGCAGGCAACCCAAGGAAGAGGGCTATTTGATGGAGACTCACCAGTCCGTCCCATCCATCTACTTCTTTCCGCTCATAGATTTTTGGCACTCATCACCTCCTTATACTCATGTCACATTGCACAGCGCGATGTTTTGCTGCGATTTCTTCCATCAAGCCATGCGGTGCGGACTTCTTCCTTGCCTTGAGTTTCTATATCGCCAGAACGTATTTTACTGTGTATTACGGTCGGTCTTTTCTCTTCTGTTATAATATTCTTGTTGTGCAAACGGTATGTCTATCGAAGGTTGGTTTTATAGCGTGAATGGTATTCCGTACAAACATAATCACTTGACCCCACAAGGTGTCGCTGACGCTAGCACGAACCTATACCATGAGGCATAAAACGTTGACAGTCTGATTCAAGTTGAGACATTGTTCTCGAGTATGCTGTTGGTTACTGTGCTATACACTGCAGCTATGCACCTGCTGACTGGGCGAATCATAGGTTGCGCAAAGACTGGCCTGGCGCCTCAAGTTTGTCCGCACGTCTACATAACGTAAGAACCGTACGTCCTCAAATGGTTGGATATTATATTACTCACCCGCTCCATGTCATTTTGACCGAGTAGGAACAGGCAAGTACCTGGAGATATAGATAACATACCAAAAGCTACATCGTTGTAAATCACACATCTGCTACAGTAGATCTCCAATATTACTGTGCTCTAAAAGATCCAAGACCGACCGCGCCAATTTCGCCGCCTCCTTGTCGTCATCAACGTGTATGCGATGGTGGCCCCCAGGGCTCATGCTTATGACACCCCCAGTCCAGTCACACATGTGCCGCAGCGTCGAGGTAATCCCTGCTTCGTTGAGTTCGTGCTTCCGACGAACGTTGGACTGGACGAGGGAAAATATGCAGGAGATCAGGGGACAACGTGTGTCGGACTTGGCATCGGTCATGCAGTCGTGCATGGCGTGGATGATGCGTGCGTGCGCGAAGATGAAGTCCTGTTGTTCTCGCGAGCCATTTGCTATGTTCGCCAAAAAGCATGCAGTCTGTTCATCCGCTGTTAGTGAAGATTGCCAAGCGGAATAAAGTTGAGAATTACATGATGGGTCACATCTTCGTTGGAGGATTCTAGGCCAGAAGTAATACAATTGGCGAGAGTTTCCTTATCGATAGATTCAAATACGTAGTCCACCCCTTCTTCGTCTTCTGCAAGGTTGCGCAAAATACTCATGGCTTGTTCTTGAATTTCAGTATTGGAATCGTTACACAGCCTGTGGAACAGACGTTAAGACGGTCTATCAGCAGCACAGAAGTTGAAACGAACATGACGAGCCGGGGCCAGCATAGATGTGTCATTACCGTCTGTCTTGTGCTGGGATCGCTTTTCCGGAGGGCATTCCTCATTGCCCACAAAGCACCAACTCTCATATTTATGTCGTCAGAAGCAAGTAGTTGCATCAGTCGCGGAAGGAGCCCTTGGTCCAATAGTTTCTGAGGAAAGAATCGCTCGGAAACAGGTCTCTGGAAGAAATGTCGGACGCACCGGCCTTAGCGGTGAGAAATCATTCACCAAGTTGCAAATAGTATTCAAAGCTGCATATGTCACCCTTGGATCCTCGTCTTCTTTCTTAAATATCGCAAAGAGCTCCATTCCAATTTTGCTGTCCACGATATTTGTGCGGATGATAGAAACTGCACGACTAAGTGCGCGTAGGCACGTGCATGCTGCGTGGCGGATACCAATGTTCTTGTGTGACAAGGAGACTTGTATCGTGGGGACGATGTGGAGATCATCTGCAACTTCCCGGCGAATGTTATTATCAAAGAGCGAGATTGCTGCAATCACAGTCAACGTCGCCTGTAATATGAAAATAGGTAAGCACATCCTGATGAAAAGATGGTACTCACTTCTCTGAGGGCAAGGATGCTCTCAGGCTCGTCTTCTTCCCATTCCGACGTCCTTTCGAGTGGAGTGATGTGCTTCGCCAATAAAACTACCTTTTCCAATGTTCCGCGTTCATAGACCTCTCGGCACAAATCTCTATCGTCTTTCACCAGATGATCTGATGCGAAATCAGATGACTGCTTGAGACAAGGGTGATGTTTTCATACAGAGAGTGTAGCATGTTTTAATCTTGTTCTGTGTAGTTTCAGACGACGAAGAGAGCACCCGGTTGATAACATGGATAACATTCAGAGCAGCAGAATAATCTATCGATCCTGGATGGTGGCTTGCATTGGCTCGAAGAATGTGAGCAGCACTGAGGGTGGTCAACATTGGATGAAGGGTCTGATCAAACTGAACACATACCACAGAGATGCAGTAAGCTGCACATCAGTCGATCTACTTTTCGTCAAATTTAAAACGATGTTCAAGGGGGGGTCAACTCATGCCAGAACATCACATTTGGTCCTAATCAAATATTGACAATCGTGCTTACCTATGTCAGGCCAGGCTCTCGCGAGTGTGCTCGCAACCACAGTATTTTCCATTGCCAAGGATGATATTGCGCTAAGCGCGGCTTCTTGTAACTTTGAGGTTTCAGATTCACTTGCTTCTGATAAATAATGGAATAACCTTTATGTCCTTCTTTTGAAGGAAATTGACCAGAAGCCGGACTACCCATCCACCCTGTCTGGCTGGCGAAGTGGAATTTACCATTTCCTTTTTTTCCCAACCGCGTCTGCCCTTAATCTCTTTGGAGCGTTCAGCAGGAGGCAGCCATTCTATGACGGCGTTCCGATGAGCATCTGAGCGGACAGTTGTACTGATCAGCTGTGCAATAGCAATGTTTGTTTGAGATGAAGGATCAGCCAGGAGTGGGAGAAATATATTGAGGCAATCAAACTTGGATCCTATCAACATGAGCACACCTTGACTAAAGGAATTCAAGTTACCTCGAAAAGATAGCTCAGTGCGACCTTAGCTTCACTCCGCAAATCGGGGCTCCATGTTCGAAGACCAAGTTGAGATGGACCAACGACTTCAGCAATGGCCGTGGACAACACTCGTAAACCCCGCGCTAATGCAGATTTTAGTTGCACAGGATCGTGGGGTTTCATGTTTGACAGCGCAAAGAGGAACGCATGAAGAGCATTCGCGTGGATCAAGCTAACTAGAGCGACTTCTGAACCTGGAATGAACTGTTGGTCTTTAAACAAGAGACTATCATATGGACACATGCCATAGGAGATAGACGCAATCACATGGGCGGATTCGATACGAATGTCATCATGAGACCCTTGAGTATCAACATAAGACGTTGAAGGGTGCTTAATGCAGTTGACAAGCCTAGCCAGATGACCATGAGCTCTGTATCATGTATAAGGTGGTGTCACGTACAGATGAATGAGCGCTGTATCCTGAGCAAGGGCTAGTTTGGCGGCGGGATTGCCGATGACTGAATTTTTCAATGTCTTGAGGGTGCTGGTGGTGATGGTTCGCACTGTCATCCGTTTAGACTGCGTCGATGCAGTATGAGCAGTTAGTGGTGATATTGAATCAAAGCCTACTGTTTAACTCAGGATGCTAATACCGTTGAGGCACTGCGGCCAGCCTTGAGTAATCTGCCACACGAGCCCGGCTTCCGACTGTCAGATGCCGTTCTGGCTTCGCCGGACCTGCCGATGCGGTGCCGCACTTCATTGACATCGTTGTCACCTCCTTGGTCTCAAACCACACCATTCACTTTCTATGGCGTCCACCCTGTCAGCTGAGGATTTATTGCGCTCAGCGACGCAAGGATTTGATCACCTCTTTGCAAATGATATCGATGCAGCCCAGAAGGTGTTTGAATCTGAGGAGGCTCCCTTCCACTTATTAGGACTTGGCGTTGTTGCATTTTTGCAGGCAGCCCTTGGTATGGAGGTTGGTTGATTACTTAGTATATCATCTCTAGACATGACTGATTTTTGCAGACGGGTCTAATGGACGAAGCTACTCGCTGCCTTACAGCTTCGGAAGCAGGCGCCAAGAAACAAGCACGGGCGGCAAAATCATTACCCTCGATCCATCGATTCGACGCTGGAATGGAGTGGGAAGTCATGCATGCCGATGCTGTCGTTCTGCTTGGCCTGACTCATGCACTGAGGTATGTTTGACCATATTGATGCATGCTCGCTTTTCATATTCGGTTACAGCGAGTCATACCGGGGCTACCTGCAGTGTGTGTGAGTCCTATTTCATATGTGTGTCCTGCTTGCAGCCAATGCTTTTACAGATATGAACTTAACAGGCGAGTTTTGGAATCGAGATGTGCTATGTATGACTAATGTCAGAATAGTGCCCATTCCAAATTCAACAAGTGCGTTGTCATAAGTCATCCATACACCGTACACGTTCATTGACTGTCATTAGACTCTTCAAGACTGTTTACCCGAATGGTCTCCAGTCCTACGCAACTCCCGCAACAACCCCTCTACCATCGCGTAGAGGCTCTGATAGAAGTTTGCGTTCTTCAGCAATACAATCTAAGCCAACTACCGCGTCGAAGTCAGGCTTTTTTAGCAGGTGGTTCACTCCGCCGGCTTCAGTCGCCGCCCCAGGGACAATCACAAATCCGCCAAGCGGGCCCGTCGAGGAACTCGTATTGTCCGGAACTGCGTTCGGTACCTTTTCTCACATCTCTGTGTTATCGTATTAAATTCAAGGTTGTCAGGATATGGGTTGTTTAACCTAGTGCTTTCTCTCCTACCTGCAAAGATTAGGTATGTTGCTAACTGTCCGAGTAACATCCCCTTGACGCCGCTTCAGGAATGTTGTCGGCTTTTTTGGCTTCAATCACGATCGCATGCTAGCTCTACAGGCTCTTGCCGTTTCTGCCGCAAGGAATGATATTCATTCCGTGTTTGCTGGGTACGTCCCCTCGGTAGCTATCGATGCCTATTGTATTGATCAAATTAAAGGTTGGTTCTTATGACCTACCACGGGGTTGTTCTTCTTCTTTCTGGGTATCAGGCCGACGAGGCGCACATTATCAAACAGTATAAGGCAATAGTTTCAAGGTCAGTATTTTTCTCCTTCAGTTCATTCAATTAAGGCATCGCAAATCAGAGTAGATGGCCGATACCCTGATGGTTCCTTGTGGATTCTGAATAAGGTATGTTTTATTCAACGTAAATGCTCTCTCATTCTTATTCCATGTCAGGCAAAGATACAGCGCATGACATATGACACCGAAGGCGCGATTGAGACCTTGAGGGATGGCTTGAAGCCTGAGAGGAAAAAATCGTTCTCTCAGGCTGATACATTGGTATGCATCATGATTGTGACGGCGATTTTCCTGTCTTTAACCTCTGTTTCTACTGTCTCCAGCTCACATTTGAGTTGGCCTGGACGCTCCTTTCGCACCGTCGCTATGAAGAAACGGCAAAGCAATTTCTGGACATTACTAAACTCAATAGCTGGTTCCCTATATTTTTCTTCTTCGCATGCCTTCGAACTAACCTATTAGTCACGCAGGAGTCACGCAACATACTACTTCATTGCAGCTGGTGCGCCAATAGTTACATTATTCTAAACATACTATTTACCATTGCCTTACTAGGCTGCTATTTCTCATTGAAAGATTACAATAGAGCTCAGAAGCTTTTGGACAAAATTCCCGACCAACTCGACAAACGGAAGCTTTCAGGTAGAGATATGCCAACAGAAACCTTCATTAAGAAAAAGCGTTCGTCATCCTCTGAACTGATCCTCTGACGTTCAATGAACTTCACATTGAAATAGTGGCTTTCTACAAGAGAAAGCAAGCTCGCCTTGGAGGAGATGAGAATCGATTTGTGGAGGCTATAAGGATCAGTCCCGCAGAAGGTTCGTTTCACGTCGTGTTTCTTTCATGTTTTTTTACTATTTCATTTGCAACAGAAATTGCGATTTGTGCGTATTCAAAAGATGACTACAGCGAGAAACCTTGACTTGATCTTACATAGTCTGGAATACCCACGCACGTATTGAGAGCTCCATCGCCATAGCGCATATCCAGGAGTGGTCCTCGCTGACCCCAGCTATCACTGATATCGAGAGCAAGTATCTGGCGACATCAGTTGCAAAGACTGAAAACGATGACCTCGATACTGTTGACGAACTTGCAATACGCTCACTCCTTCTCGGCATCGTTCATCGTACTCTCGCAGAGTATACGGCTGCGCGCGCATTCCTCCTCGATGCGCTAAAGAGGGCCCCTGGTGTCGAAATCAGCTCATGGGTTGGGGGTGTCTCCGCCTTCGAGCTCGCCGTGGTCGATTTGAAGGAGGCAGAAGTGAAGGGAACAAACATGGAGCCGGAGGAAGCCATGACGATGTGGGAAGGCGTGCTCGCGGGCGCCAGCAAGAAACTAGACGAAGCATACGCAATGTCCACAAAGCAGACGGACCTGTCGTCGAGGCTTGATAGCCGAATTGTCATGCTCAGGGATGAGATTTTCGACAAACGTGGATTGCTCGGGCTTCCTGCGTGAGACAAAACAGCGTTGTACGATACGCATACACTATCGATGTTTTATGATACGCATTTCGGACTCTGCACTTAGTTGATATGCATCGTGTTATCTAAATTCCCTTGAATGGCCCCCGACTCTGGCGTCGTGATCGTTTCACAGACCTCCATCCCAATGTCCATAGCATAGAAACTAAAGCAAATGGAGGGAAAAGCCAACTGAGCCTCCACGACCACCCAGCTATCCGTTCTAGCTTCAAAAGACACAAACGAACTTGCTGTTCCAGATCCTGCACGGTGCCAGAATTATCAAGGACGATATCGGCATACTCTACTTTCTGCGCTATAGGAAGCTGCGAATTAAGGCGTGCTGAAGCATCTTCGCGAGACGAATTGTCGCGCGTCGTGAGCCTCTGCAGCTGAATGTCTGCTGAACTACGATGGGTCGTAGCTGTGGATGAGACGCAAAGGTATCAGAGAGAAACGTACCAATACACCACGACCACTTTCCCCATCCATTTCCAAAGCCCTCCTTCTATCAGAAGAGGGACGTCCACAACACATAGTTTCTCTCCTCTCAACCAGCACAAAAACACATTCCAGAGAATGGCGCGCGAAACAGCAGGATGGATGATGGAATTCAATTTCTTCCGCTTCACCTCGTTATTGAAGATAATAGCACCGAGTTTCTTTCTGTCGAGGGTGCCATCTGGAAACAGCACTTCAGAGCCAAAGCTTGCGACGATTTGTGTGAGCCCCTTTGTTCCCGGTTGCACTACCTCCCGTGCGAGGACGTCCGCGTCGATGACGGGTATCTGCCGGGACTTGAAGAGGGTGGACACAGTTGATTTGCCCGTTGCGATACCCCCGGTGAGACCGACAACTGAAATTCGTTCAGAACTCAGCGGGGACATTCGTATGGAGACAGAATACCCAACATTGTAAACCCTGGGTAGCAAGGTGCTTAGGTGACCGTTGAATCTAAGCTTGAAGTGGCTCGTGCATCGGTCGCCACGTGACGTGTGCTACAAGCAGGTGGCGGCCGAATATAAAATTTAAATTCATTCATTGACATTCATGCGTAAATGGTTAGAATGAAATATTCATTCTTTCTGCCATCTTACGACTCGAGCTCTCGCTTGATGTTGACTGGATCGTACGACAAATCTAATACAATAATTCTTTTGGCATTAAAACAATTGACCGAATCACCGCCTACATGTCATGATTTCAATACAGCTATCACCAGATCTTGAAGATATCAGCACCTGATTTATATCTCGAATACACACTGCTTCCCGAAACATTCTTGAGAATGTACATTACCGCACAATTCCAGATGACAGATCATCATATCACAGCAAGCAAGCAGAGCTTTGCGTCAAACAATCGGCGCTTCCAGCTGTAGGCTCCAAACTTTGAAATTTGAGGACATCGTGGGTCGAAGCTCGTCTGACCGGCCATCGCAGTGGTCCAGTGGTTCTACTTCGCAATATTGAAGTGGCAGCTGCACGCTCCAAGGCTCCATCGGAATTCTAGAAGGCCACGAGTACAGCTCGAACTTAGCCATTGTTATAAGTCATTAACAAATATGAAATCATGGCGCGACTCTGCCACGGCACGATACAACCGAAAGGACAGTAGAAGGCCACACTTTCCTGAACAACTCAATCTTCCGTTAGCGATCAAACGGCGATCAATCAGAACGAGCTTGGGAATATCTAAGACCTGGCTTGGCGCCGAGTTCAAGATATCATCGGTCTCTAAAGAAGTGTGAAGAAGTGTGGATGAGCCACACGCACACAGAACATGGCTCTTACGGAAATTATCAGTCGAAGCGAGGTTCCACACGTGTCTCCACCCCATAAATTTTGAGCATGAAGCTACAAAAAAATGTCTATCTCTCGATGCCAACAGGGGTAGCTCGGACCGCTCGCACAATCAAATAGAGCAGGTATTAGAATAAAACAATGAGCCTATACCATGGAAGATCGGCAGACTCCAAGATCTCCTCGGATACCGTTGAGAATTATCTGTCTTCATGCCATGATCAGTGATTCCAACACTGCATAACATTGCTTACCCGCAGCCCACTTAGTACTAAGCTCTCGAAAGTATCTGCCAGTGAGATTCGGGCACGACCTCGCAAATGGTGTGATTACTGTTCTGGAGTGACCGATTCGTTCACAGGATCAGCATTAGATGGCTACAGTTTCAGTTCCACGATGTGTCTCTACCGGTGTCCCACTTCTAGTGATCACCGTCATTTCTTGGCACGATGTGAATAAAATACTAAAAAGTGACCCATGGTGAGGATGAAACAAACATATATAGTCTGTGATAGACGAGGTGTGTGAGCTTGTGAGAACTCTGAACCATGCTAAGCGAGGTACGGATATGCGTGGGTAAATTGTCCCCTGTAAGAGCAAGACATTATTCAGCTGTCCGACCTGGTGAGGACATTC
Source organism: Suillus fuscotomentosus (assembly GCF_016647785.1). Classification (NCBI taxonomy): domain Eukaryota; kingdom Fungi; phylum Basidiomycota; class Agaricomycetes; order Boletales; family Suillaceae; genus Suillus; species Suillus fuscotomentosus. The sequence continues at coordinate 377,863 of NW_024539518.1, forward strand.
TCCCCGCAATGGTGAAGACCACCAATAAAATGAAATTGTTTCTAAGCTGAGCGCTGTCGCTGATCGAGCTCCTTTACCAAGCAAGCGAGCGACGGGTATATAAATTCGTCTCACACGTCGTCTCTTCTATTCGAGATTCAGAATCCACCGTTTGCCCACCATTGTTAATCTCACCAGCTTATTCTTCCTGTCTCTTATCCCGGTTCTTAAGCTCGAGTCACCCGAAATGGCCTTGAACATGATATCTAGGAGTGTTGTGAAGAAGGTGCTGGCTGTTGAGACACCTGAGGTGTGTCTATTTCAACGATTGTTAATCTCCGAAGCGGCTTATATCCAATTGTTAGGGTGCTGGAGCACTCGTACGACGATCCATCGGAAGCGCGAGCTTGCGCAATTTGACGCCTTTCTTGTTGCTGGATCACTTCCATGTGTCCGAGGGTGCCGTAAGTTGATTTCCTGTCCTGTGTGGGCGCAATACAGATCATACAATTATTTATACAGGGATTTCCCGACCACCCCCATCGTGGTCAGGCAACCGTAACGTATATGCTCGAAGGGTAAGTAATTGCTACTTCTGGCATGTGCTGCGGGCGTGATGTGATGTTTTGTAAAGATCAAGTCGCCATGAGGATTCCGCAGGACATTCTGGTATGCCTGTTTCTCTCGATTTATCTTGATATGTGTTGACATATACAACTTCACAGGGACCATCAAGACCGGCGGTGTCCAATGGATGAGTGCCGTTAGTGAACAGCACTTTTTTTGTATGCGCCGTCAATCTCAACTGGCCCGTCATGCAGGGAAAGGGGATCATTCACGCGGAGATGCCCGTGCATGGAAAGAACGTGCCCGAGCCCCGAGGGATGCAGCTTTGGGTAGACCTACCAAAGGACGTTAGTCCCATGCCTATGTTGCTGTGTGATAACACAACTGACGAACGTGCTACAGGTCAAGATGACGGTAAGTCTAGTAGGGCGTTGAGGGTCTGGTCTTTATCATCGCGTTTGAAATAGGAGCCGACCTATCAAGAAATGGACCCTGAGGAGTATGTCGATTATTTACGAGCTTTGAAAACTCTTTCTTTTTCTCTGACGCTTGGTTTGCCAGCATTCCAGTAGCGTACCCTGAAGGCAAAGACGGCAATATCAGTATTAAAGTCATTAGTGGGAAGAGCCATGGCGTTGAGTCACCTGTGCGACCACTTGGCGGGTGCTGGTACTTCCACATGTTGATGAAGAACGGCGCAACCATGTTCCAAGACATTCGTATGTATTCTTTGATGTTATGCTTGGAGTTCGTTGACACTGTCGACAGCTGCCGGTTGGACAGCATTCATCTACAGTATGTTGGTCGAATGTGTTGGCTCTGTCAAGGACTGACGTTTCTCCTTAGTTTTGAAGGGTGCAGTGAGCGTCGGTGAAAGCGGTCCTGTTAATGATGCTTTCCACACACTCGTTCTTTCTAATGCGGACGGTGAGACTGGTGTGCGACTAACAGCTGCAACCGACGACACTTCGTTTGTCTTGGTAAGTACACTGTCTTTATAGAGGATCGTTCCTGAGTTTGTTTCGGTAAAAGGTCGCTGGGGAGCCTCTCGATCAGACTGTTTTCCAATACGGTCCTTTTGTCATGACGAATCAGGAGGAAATACAGAGGACATTGATGGACTGTGAGTGGTTCGCTGGAATATTTGATAAGGTGCTCAACAAATGTCCATACTGATATCCAGACCGAACGGGTCGTAACGGATTCGAGAAAGCGCACACGTGGAAGAGTAAGATTGGGAATATGTGAGAACTCTTGTACGCATAGTAATTTGTTCTACAAAGGGTAAGCTCCTTTACCATGACGTTTCATGATTTCACGTTGACACACGTTGGCCGTTTTTTTCAACAGTTTATTGCGAATGAACATTAATACTCGGTCCGAATGCACTGGCACTGTAGAGATACTTATTTTCATATTGATCTTCTTTCGAAATACAATATTAATCGATTCGATATCATGTCATACGATCGATAACGAGAGCTCGTATTGGCTCGATTACTGTAAGCTTTTCTCCTCGAAGTTTTAAAACAGTAGTGGACCCAATCGACAAAGGTGCATCAAGCCGTAATACACGTGTCTCATGCTAAATGAAACTGGTGGGGCCAGTATAAGCCGAGGTCCCCAGACCAAACTTGCTCATCAGATCTTATTCTATGATAGGGATCAAGTTGTAGGTCATTAGTTGATACGTGCTCCAATATAAGGTTTAGGTTTGGCCCAACAAGCGATTTAATCCAAATTTAGGGGCAACCCTGAACTGGTCACCGACTCATGGTGGGAATTGATACATACTACTACGTTAAGTCAGGCTGTAGTAGGCTGTGGTAGGATACCTTCAAGAGTATCCTGATGGCAACGGTGCCCGTCTGAATAAAGGATTCCGCTTCCGCGTGCTTCCTCCGACACCGACGGCGCAGGATCCACATAGTATTCTGATCCCTCGAGAATCGCCTTTTTGATATCAATCAACACGAGTTCCTCGAAAGGTGTCTGTGCTGATTAAAGACCAGGAGAACAGCATGTCCATCGTCCAATGCCGCTCCATGCCTTATAAGGTCAGTCACAGGTGCATATATACTGGGATATCGGAGGCTGCCAGTGACCTAGAAGCTCGAGCACAGCGCACGTAGAGAATTCTGCTACTATACAAGGCTAGTCACTCGGCGTTTGAAGGGGGCGCTCAGCTACTATTCTGATTCACCTTGGCGTGCGCGTAGATTCACACTCAAGTGAACGCGCTAAACACATAGAGTTCACCGAAGAAACTTGCAAGTCGGATGTAGTCGAGACTGCCGAGTGCACTATTGCAGTTTGTAGGACGCCATCCAAGATCTTCAATCCGGATAAATGACTGGCCGTGGTGGACTTCTGGTTCTGAATTCTGGAAGAGATCTTCCATGTTTCCCACCGGGGTCGTTGGGCCGTTATATATCAGACCTCAAATTTCGATAGCATAACTAACCCACCTTTCCTATGATTTTCTTGCTTGAGCTCATCCATCCATTAAACCTGGGTCTGCTGGTCACGAGTTTCAGTTTGATACCCCCTTCAAGTTTCAGTAATATTGATTATCGTGTGGCACAGAGTTCCAGTTACTGGCGGATTTTGATCCGCAAGTGATTGGAACTCGAATGGACTCGCAGCCTACAAGGTAGTCGAGCAAAGCCGCAACGCTTTTCCTTGGGAGCAAACTCCTGCACCGGCCACACGAGCTTCCTGTTGTAAAACCGATTGGTTTCAAAGACAAGGAGGGCCCTCGATTGATGCACTGTCGCTAGCACTAATTGACGTCCTTGGAATCTCTGCCAGATTTTACGGGTATCAAGTTGTCAGACGAAGAAACAATACTAATGACAAACCGTAAGATCTTGACACCAATGAGTCAGGTTCCTTAGAGTTAATGGCAAATTAGTCATTTTTTCTTCTGACCAAGAGCCCTTATATTTAGAATGTAATTGAACGAGCGAAGGCGTCCGAAGCATTACACTTTGGCTGCCTTGGGCCGTTCAATCCTTTCCAACTGGATTGGGAACACGTGGCTTCTGTACGCGTGATGGTATTCTTGTCAATATTTGCAATATTTGATGAAAAGATCTATACACACCGCTCCACAGGCTTTATGGGGTTCGCACTCTCAATAAGTACATGCCTGTATCGGATATCGAGAGTCACCTCTAACAGCGGTAAATTAACTCGACTTTCCGTACCATGAACAAACATGTGCAAACTGTAGAAGGTTGGCAAGGTAAAATAGGGTAATAGGGAAAGGGCCCGGTGATAAATCATAGCCTGGTTCAATCCTGTGGATTGCGCGCTTGTTCCTGGTGACAAAATTGGACAGCGGTGACCACATAAGTGACACGCACCATAGTAATCGAGTAACATGTATTGGAATCTAGGTGGTCCAGATTTTGGCAATTAACGAAAGATATTTGATCCACAGAAGCTATCACAAATCATAACCATCTTCCACATCCCGTCATCCTCGGCGCCAATCGCACACTAGCACTTGCTGACTATACGTTCAGTAACACACGTTCGACCATGACTGGTGTCATGGCATTCGAATGTGATGGCATCAGCGTGTCATGTCCGATGGCCGATTGGCCCTCGCTCAGTGAGGGAATAGCTGCAGCTGCGTGCGCAATGATGCAATTACAGCCCAGTGTGAGCTGTCCAGATGTGCAAGGGACGTAGGTCGATTGACTTCTGTTTTCCGTGACAGCCTAGAAGCGGAGTATAGGAAGTTGCGAATAGTGCTATGGCTATGCTGCGGACCCCAGGGTCATGAGTATGTACTGATCTCATCTACGGTCCAGGATATGTGCAAAAGCCGACAGAGCCAGGTAAGATCTTGACGTGTGGCATGAGTACGTACGAGGGTGGGTTACGGTACGGCAAAGCCGTACTGGCAGGTGCCTGAACATCGATGTTTGTGAAAAACCGAATAGTCCTTAACCGTAAGTACATGGATGATGTGCCATCGATATCTGTTTCGGGCGCCGCGAGGTGCGGTTCCTTGATCAGCAGCTGCGGGGGCCTGCACAATGTTGGAACTTCTGTGAGACCGAGCCTACGGAGAAAACGCCAAGTAACAGCTGGTCATCGAGCCAAGGGTTCTGATAGGCATTCGAAGTTGATATAGAGAAGTGGAGAACGCCTCGAAGACTCGCCAAGTCAAACCTAGAACCGCCAAGTGTGGGTCAATGATGTGGCACGGTAGCTGGCCAATGGTTGACTTTGTGATGACGATGATGATCCGTGGCTCGTCTAGGCAAGCCTCCACAGCCGGGTGTATCGGAGGCCCTTCATAGTACTTTTTTAGAATAGCTTGTGCAGAAATACTACGTGACAGAGTTTGGCATCGGAGGGTGGAGAAGGTGGAGATCATGAATTTAGCCGCGGTCTGAGTCATTATGACCCTGGGCGCGTACTTTTCAAACGTGCGAAGGGCATCTCAAAACGGAAACCAATGATTTTCATAAAAAGCTGTTCTCCCGGAAAACGCCAGGACCACTACACAATACCAGTTGCACTAACAGTACCGCTTTCGCCTAGCCACATCCACAACCGCTTACTAGATATTAATAACCACTAACAGCCAACTGTTATATAAACCAGAGCCTCTGTGCCTTTCCCTCGCAACTTGTTCATATCACTCCTTGTACGCAACTTGTACTACCCCGTTTCACAACTCAGCTTTCATGGATCGCTTCTTTGCCCCAAACACTTCAGAGGCATTGGCCCACACCCATTTAACGTACGTTCGGTTCCTTTTTCAATTCTAGCATGATCTGATCTCTGTGGCATGCCAGCGAAAATTGGTTCACCTGGGACCAAGACCATCCTTCATTCAACGAGACCCTCGTTGCAGGATGTGCATCCTATCAAGCATTTACGCGCTACCTCTCAGGTTCTGACCTATTCATCGTACCTCGGTCCCCTCGTGAGCTCGAAGGTGTTTTGTAAGCACCCCTTTATTCTCCGAACTTTACCCTCTCTTATTCGCTTGCTTGTCAGGCGGCGTTACGCGTATGATAGCATACACAATGCCATAGCGGTCTCACGGCAAACTCTTCAAAGAGGTGGATACAGCCGAGTTAGTGGAGCGCTATCTGTAATTGATTCCTAAGCTGACCCATTTGGCTTAGATGTGCTCCCTCGCAGAAAAGTCAATACGCGACGTTCTAAATACGAATGACAATGCAACTGTCTTACTCGATTTGCATACGCCTCAACCCGAGACTTTCACAGGATCGGATGTGACGCTGCCTAATACAAACACCCGCATCAGGACTTAATGCCAGTTTCATCGCATCAGCTCGCTTTGTTCAACCTTTTATCCTCGGCTCCCCACTGATATTTTTTTCCACTGTGGCTTGCTGGGATCTTTGTTTTCGTTATCCTCCCGATCTGGTTATATATACTCGCATCTGTAGCATTCCCCGCAACGACCTACCTTTACTATGCAGTCTGTATGTACTACTACAATTTAATCACTTCTTGACTCGATCCATTATTTCCAACTTCGGTGGGTTTGCTATTCAAGGAATCCAACCGCGTATGGTGCGCTATGATTATAATCCTGCCTCGTTTGGTATACTGACAGGTACAAAAAATGCATCCATATCCCGCAGCGTGTTACATTCCCCGCACTTCATGATTACTCACACAACCGACTATTTTTTGGCCGCCGATCAACGACGTAAGCGTCCGCTGACCTTGTGTGAAAGCAATAGTCAAATCAATGCCTCGGAGCGACGGGCAGTGAGGTGTAAATTTATACAGTGCGCAGCCTGGGGCTAGTCCACATTGCCAAATGGATCTTTTCGAGACTGGCAGTACCTGTAAGCTTGCCATCGCCATCAACAGCTACGTGTAAGGGGGCCACGACTCTAACGGCATGATTGATAATGTCTGAGCTGTACGGCACTCCACCCGTATTGGAAGCTGAAATTTGTTTCACTTCACCACCGATCAACCCACGGCCGTGCAACGTTTGAACGGGAATTAATAACAGGTTAGCGCTTCTTCTACAAAAGAAAGTACACACCCCGTAGATAGGGCGGGGCGGCACATAGATACTCAAACCAGATGGCACACGTTTATCAACTAACACATATATCCGCATGAGTCTGTGAAAATAGTTATCTCCCCATCAACTGTACGCGCTTGAACCTAGTTAGGCCTGTTCGAACGGGCACATGAGATGACAGCGGACATGACGTCTGAATGAGAAGAAGCGCTGTGACGCTGTCAGTATCGCAAGATAACGTTGGTGAGTTGTGACAGACTTCCCCGTAGGCTGGATCTTCATCAAACCTGTCCGACCCATGGCAGATGCCACATGTTCAGGGAATTATCCAGCTCGAGCAGTCGTTATCTGAGAGGCACCCTGAAATTGCATTGCCGTTGAGCAGATTTACATAAATGTGAGCGAACACTATTGTGCATCACGAAACGCAGCATGGTGAGTTTGGTTGTTACCGACACCGGTCACTTGAAACACACACGAATAGTGCTGTGCTCACAGCACATCTGCCGCGCCATCTCGATATCTTACCTTCTCGCGCCTTTCGCTCAATATAAATCTATCCTCTTCCTGCCGGACTCCCGTTTGCCGATGGATCGACCTTGGACGTAACACGGATCCGGTGACGTAGTTGATATCCAAGCCGGAAAGAAAAAAACACGGTACTAGGAGGTACTAGTACGACCTATAAGTATCTCGAAGACTGAAGGGCCGTGAGAACGTGAATGCGAAGCGATGAATGGTCCGGGCGTAAAGGGTAGAAAGTATGGAACCCCTGCAAAAAACTGCGTTCTTACGTTAGCGTGACCGAATACGTCAGGCTACTTTGAATTTAAACCAGAAGTTCAGAATGAACTCAGGGACCCCAGCGGTCCCTTATCCGGCAGACTTATCGCGCGAGACGCCTTAAGCCTTGAAGATTTGAAGCTTGAGCGTCTGCATAAAGTATACAGCATCTACACCTGTTCACACGATAGTTTCCCAAGGGGAACGACTGCTTGTTATATGTGGCTGTAAGCGATTGTCATCCAGGCCAGGTTCACTGATGGTGGTGGCCCCAAATGCAGGGAGGAGGTTGAACCCACATGCGAACATCGGTGCCAGTATGGATCGACATGAAGTCATTGACTCGCTCGTAGCGCTTGCAGTGCCCGCGTTCAGGAATGTTAAGCAAGTGCATAACGATACTTACAACGAGCAGAGACACCCTTTTGGTTCAGTTTAGTGAGTATATGCGGCGCCGCCTTTCCTTCTATCGCGAGACCGTAGTGTCCCGGACGCGATATAGATATCACTGATGGTAAAAAAAGAGAACCGTCGCATCGATGACATGATCGAGCCCTTTGATTCCGGCCAGGGTTGCGCCTGAACGAAATGAGAAGGCTGGTTCTATGGATCAGGAGATCCGCAATGACCCGTCAACATCGAAGGGTGATGCTGCCCCTGCATGCGAGTTATTGACGACCAATAGTTGCTAGAAATTGGATAGATTGAAAGTACCATATCAGTGGTTGTCTCCTAATAGGCTCACCTACAGTGCCGGTGCCTCGCACGATAAGACCAATCACAGATATGCATCCGATATAGAACATGAAGATACGAACAATGTGGACTTGATAGCTCTAGGAGTCATTTTCCTCAGGTTCTGTGCCTCTCAAGCCGCAACCTGCAACCAAATCGCTGCCGATGTGTGCAAGCACCGTAGTGGTTAACGTGTTCCAGAATCCAAGGGAGACTGCGAATTGATCATTGTGCACCTGGTGGACGATGTAGTTGCCCTTGGGTCCGTTTGGTTGCCGTCAGCATCGGAATCCAATGCGATCGTGTTGGGTGTTTCCTTCGAGATCGATAATAATGCCAGGAAGAACCAGGCCCATGAGGAATACGATCTTCAAACCGCCCGTCCAAAACTCCAATTCTGCAAAAAATTGTATACCAAGCAAGTTCACAATAACAACTGGAGATGTCAATAGGCGGCTCGAAGAGATGTTGGCTCAACTCGCCGAGAATGATATACAAGGCTACAAGTTCACTAGAGTGAAATTTAGGCCAACGTGTTGGATAGCGTTCGTACCTGTCCAGACCTCGATAGGCGCAATATTGCATCACAATACCAGTTGCATTGACCAAACCTGTGCCGATAGCTGCGTCTCGGTCAGTATGGCAGCGTGCTCTCGTGTGGGGTCTTGTGGATCCTCCACATGAAAAAACTTCTCGTCCATGCGTTCAGTAGCGGACCAACTCAGGCGGCTGCCGGTCATGATAGTCTTGAGAGCGGGAATCACAATCACTGCAAAGATATTGAAAAAATGAATCACGCAAATATATTGCATCTCCTCGGAATCTCCTCGCGTACAAATTGCCACATTCCTGTTGTAGGGGGTATGATGACTAAAATAGCCAGGTATACATGTGGTCCCTGGTCAGTCAGGTGCGCTAGTTGGTGGCAAGACTCGCAAGACAAATATACACACATAGATCACAATTTATGCTTGATTTCTTTCCTAGCAATCTTGCCAAAGCGCTCAGCAGGTATTCCGCTACTAAATCTCTCCGCTTGGGCATAACTCTCTCGCAGATTCACGGCGTGGAAGTTGTTCTTATCGTTCAAACCAGCTTTGATGAGGGTTTTAATGGCAAAGATAGAGGCAGGAACTAAACCATCGAGTTCCTTCTTGAGATGTTGATGAACTGCAGAGTGGAATTCTTCTGTTGATTTCGATGGAAATATTTTGCTAAATCATCATCAGGATGGGGTGGGAAAGGTCGGGTGTGGGAACACGCACTTGACGAATCCACATTCAAGCATTTCTGATGCGCTAATCTTCTTATTAAGAAGGAGAACCTCGTTTGCCTTGGCGATACCCACTTGACAATATTATGAGAAAAAGTCATACGACAATGAATTCGCTTACTGCGGCTGACAAATGAAACACTAGCTCCTCCTTCCACCGCAATGCCTTGAAGAGTACATGTCTTCAGCGTGTATAAAAGAAAACAATCAAACGCGCGAACCTAGGAATGGGAAGCCAACATTCAACCAGGCTTCTGGTACGGCATATATGAAATCAAAGTTGCCAAGGAAAGCTATGGGAACCTATTTGAGATGACACGTATAGCATTTATGGTGAACGTACCAGCTGCTATGCCTAACCTCGATGTCGTCACTTGAGCTGCTTGCTAGACATTTAGAAAGGAAGTTGCATACCCATCACCGGCCCATTCAGTGCTGCAACAAGAATTTTGCTGTGACTATAGATCTTTCATGATAGGAATAATCGGTCGCCAACACTATGAAAAAGTAAGGATTGTGACATACGGCATGTGTGCAGTCTGTGTTCGCGGCCACTACCCCATTGATGAGGCAATCCCTCATCGAGCGTTGAGTAGTCGGAGTGTTCGGCTCGCTGCTTGTCGTGCGCTTCACGTCCGTGCCACTTTCCGAAACAAGCACTGTAAGTAACGAAATGCTTGCTCTGTGGGTGAACTGCAGACTTACGCACAGAACCACTTTCCATTTGCTGTACAAAGATGCAAAGATCAAAACTACTGCCACAAATTTGGAAACTTGCTTGCCTTTCCATACAGTTGCTACTACATCTTCTCTTTCATCGATGGCCCGTAGAGAGTTGGCAAATTCGTTATAGTCTGCGAGTCGATGGTAGCTCAGCCAACGTAGTTTGCTCAAGCACACCACAAACCTTCTGGTGTCAGCGCATTCAGACGGTGAGGTTCATTCAAGGTTATCGTCGCGATACCCTGAGAAACGTTCACTGAGATTTTACTTGCAGGCATGATTAAGATGGTGTTTAAGAAGACGAGGATTATCACAAGGAGATGAAGAGACCTCAGCGCTCAGCTATTGCCTTGTGCATGAAGCGGATAACCGGTTATAACCGGCTTCGGTGCGCAAGGCGGTGGTCGAGCGGTCTAACCATAGGTGTGGGGTAATTACTAATTAGGCCCCCGACACCGGAACGTCCCGCGGTCACGCGGCAATCTTCGTGCATTGTCGCTGTCGACGACAACACACCTCACGATGATCTCTAACTAACTCGAACTGTTGCGTGTCCTTCGCCACCCACACATTTAACTCCCAGGTTGGCTGCATATTCTTTATTTCCAATACCTTCCAATATCTTTCTTGATCTTTCTCAACTCGTCCCCGCAAACGGTTTGAATGACCATCATCACATCTCCTAATTCCCGCAAGAAATAGCCCGCGTCAGCATACAGAAAATTTCGAGCGAGCAAATTAACTTGGTCTTTGTAGAAGGTACTTATATCTTACAAAGTACTTCTCTGATGCGATTGGTCAATTCTGCCGCTCCGCTGCTTTCACTGACGACAGACCACACGAGCTAGCACCAATCAGCCACTTCCTAAGACCTGCTGCTATCCTTGTCTCCACACGTTAGTGCATGTCTGTGCATGTTGCAGTTGTGCGAACTGGCATCTTTCTCTCAGCTTAAAGCACTTGACATCGACCTCACCTGTCAACGAGCTATGAACGCGAACACTTTTCCATTCATATTGCGGTATGCTTTACTATCCTTCTTGTCTTTGCTGACTTCTCTCACAGATACTGATCTTCATCACCCATTTGCACAGTGCGACTCTGAGCGCTCAACGCCAAGACACACCGACAAGCTACACCCACAATTCATACCGTTCATCGCCTCATTCACCCTCAGCAAACACTGTCACTAATTGCACCCTCTAGCACTAATCCTAAATGCACCAACATCTTTCCTATACCGGATCACATCGAATTGTACTCTCCAGCACTCCCACAACTTCCCAGCCATCCAACACTCATTAGGCTGGTTTAATTCCGCTACTTACTAGGTCTTGAGACATGTTTCATTACTTTAGTTCCCACCAACCAACTATTTTTGCCAGTTTTTGCTGTTCTCTCGTGATTCCAATTCTTTCTCCTCTCCAAATTAATACCATTCAATTTACCTCACTAAGGCAGCAAAGCCTCCTCTGGCGACTCGCAGACATCTATGGTTGTGGGCAGACAATCATTTCACGAAGATTGTGATGCTTTGCATTAATTTGCTTTAGATATCATTCTCATTTGTTCACTGATTCACTGATGGCACATAATGAGTTCGCTCGACTAGAAGACATCTGTGATGGGGAAGAACTCGGATGCACGGAGAATTTGCCTTGGACTGGGATCCAATACGGAAGTAGAGCATTCGACTTTGCGAAACCACCGCATGTTGGCGAGGGACTAGTAGTGCCGGCAACAGTGGTAGATGAGAGAATGGTTATGGAGTTACAATGCAACTTGAAGGACTTGGACTCGCCATCTACTGGTCTCATAGATTAAGTACTTGGAACATCGAAGTTTTCCTTGTGATATTCTTGCCACACTGCATCTGCCTACCCCCGGACCGGCCCCGGATGTCACTAGTTCACTCCTCACAATCATATGCGACGACACTACAGATCCCTTTTCGGTTCGGAAACGACCGCCAAAAAAAACTCGGTGAGTCGATTTACATAGGGTTTCGATGTGCTAAGGCCACGAGACTTTGGGCCCGAGGTTTAAAGCTTCCTACCCCATTTAGCTCCCCCAATCGTAAAATACCCTACCAGTGGGTCATGGTCACTGAATGCAGCTGGCCGGTCATCGGACGCAGTTGCAGTCGTGTCACATGTCTTGTACTCCCACTAGGTATATAGGCTCAGTAGTGTAATTACTAACAGAACTGGACTAAGGTCGGCGCGGTTGGGGTAATAGTGATAGACATTGTTGGAGTCCGACAGATCCAATATAGGGACCAGACATAGGTCCGAGCGCCAGGCGAAAGAGAGAGAGTGAAGCTATGATGTCAGCTCGTGTCCTGAATATTATGTCTGTCATTCAAAATTTCAAATCATAGTTGAAGTTTTCACTCACCATAAAAGCGCCAATGCGCATCTCTAAAGACTGAGATCGTACTGTTTGTTCTAGCTCCCACATCCCCGCTCGCTACACTTCAGAGTAGCCATCCCCACTATTCTAGCGTGCCTCTTGCTCTAGTTAATAGACTCTTATCCTAGGAGACGGATGACTGCAGCAGGTGCTAAGAACACGATCTGCATCTGGCTTGGGCTTCGCTAAGCCACTGGTCACTATTCCGAGTTACATTTGGATTACGAAGTCGTGACAAATCTCACGTGAGGTGACAGGGTGTGACGCTGTGCAGAACAGTCGATACCGAACTACGAGCGGAGTGTTCAGCCTTATCATTGACAAATATTACAGCCATACCTATCTTCCTTCCACGTCTGACTCTGACTACGGTGACAGCAGACTAACTACCCATAAGTACCCGACGATCGTTGCTATGCACAACAGTTCAGGAAACAATATCGCGTCAATTTTCCATCATTATTCTTATCATCGATCATCTGAGACAATCAGCATCGAAAACTGCTATCTCAATCGCTACTGAATTCGCCCATTAGGGCTAGCCGCCGAGGGTTGCGTAAAGGGAATCGAACCACAACTTTGTGGATGCACTCACTGAGTGTATAACTAAGCTTACAACGGCCCTGGACCCTTCGTCGAAATGCTGTTTACAAGGAAAGCCGCAGCCGTCTGGCTCTCTCTTGCCTTTAAGCGGGTTCTCACTGCACAGATACCTCTGTCAAGTCATACGCCTTCATCCTTTTACCCGGAAGTCGAAAGTGATCTTGGACAATGGAACCTTGATGAAGGACCTGGGGTGAACGCGACAGGACATCTGGTGTTTGAAACGGCCAATTCCTTGCTTCAACATTGGGCAAATACCCGTCATCGTATTGGTATGTTTGCAACTCCAATATGATGGGTCGCGATTCATCATTTGCTTGCAGGTCATACAATAGTCCCAGGGACTATTCCCGTAGGCACTGTCCTCTACCATGGAGCTCTCACCAGTCCCCATTTACCGACAGCCTTGGATTGGGTGGCTGTGGAACCAGAACACTCCACATTTTTCTGCAGAGGGACAAATGAAACAGGGTGTTGGCTCCTCACCCTTACAGTCACTCGGCCGATGAAAGTGCTCTATTTTGACGGAAACAGCGCTGCGAAACTCCCTGAGGGCACTATGGATACCCAAGATCTCGTGGCATGGTCGGAAATGAAGCCCGAGCGGGTGTGGAATGAAGGGCGGCGCATAAAGGATCTGTGTAAATGGGGTGAGAAGTATGGCGTGAACGGCTTTGTGAGGTTCGTTGGATTTTGAGATGCGTGCGCCTGAATGCCTGATGCTGATTTGTGAGTCATAGGATGGAAATGAATTTGTGCGAATCCATACGTGCTCCTTGGTGATTTGTTATTGACGACGGTCATAGTGAAATCATGATCTGCAACTTCACCTCTCACATGGAGGTCGTCTCGCTCTTGAAACTTGAGAGCACTCGCATCAGTGCCCACCCGTTGGATCCGCCAGAGGATCCCAATACTAGTGAGTGACTGTCCATGTTTTGACGTAGGTCTGATTTATTCTTGGACATCAGCGCGTCACGTTCTTGAATTAATGCATTCTGCTTCATGGCGCGAAAATTACCCAGGAGAAACCCGGATTATGCTTGATTTTTCTGGGCTTGTGTCTTTCTACGACACCGCTCTTGTTCCCTCCTTGGTGCCGCGTCGTGTGGGTTTGGACCGGTGGGATCACCGAGTGGCAGGAATATCACCGAAGGATATAGAACGTGTCCAAGACAGGCTCACTCAAGCGCTAACACGACCACCCTCGACAACCAGCGGCATTGACTGGAGAACAGCCTTGCGCGTGGTGGTCGATCGATATGCCAGCCGGCTGGAGTTCATACAGCACCTTTTGAACCTGACGTTGGACGATGGGTCGATCTTTGACCACGCACAACAAATTCAGAGACAGCTGCGCAACGTGCTTTTGCCCTACACTGTGCTTGCAGCTCTGCCTCCCAGTACCTCCGTCGCCGCCAACGCGACAAATTCGTGGGCTGCGCCAGTTTTTCGGGAATGTGCTGTATCGCACACGGCCTCCATAGCGTCTCGTGGAACAACACTGACGCCCTCCGAACATTTACTCCTGCAGGCGGTGCAGGAAACTACGCATGAAATATGTCGCGTCGTCACGAAGATGTGGGCTTCCGGAATGAATTTAGGAGTCGACGCCTTTTATCCTCCGGAACGACGCCCTGAAGTTGATCACATAGATACTCTCATGGGCGAATGGAAGGAGGATGTAGCGCAGTTAATCTCCTGGTTGGACTGGAGCGTGTGGGTGAAGTGCCGACCGGCCTGTGGTTTCGAGGTAACACAATCAAGTTACTTGTTTGCGAAACGACTGACCTCGTGGTATAGGAGATGTGCTATTTGCCTACTTGGCCGTTTGGGTTTGTCCGGACTCCCGGCGCACCACCTCAAGCCCAATGGGATAGTGGTTCATTATGGCCAGACCCAAACAAAGGGGAATGGAAGAGACCACAGCCCAAGTGCATCAGACGGCGGGAGCCATATAGTTTGTAGGATACATGATTCACATTACTGCTGACATATACACGTCTTTTGTACAAAATTATTGGACTAGAATTTAAGCGCGCCGCGCCCACGTCCTCTACTATATGATCGGAATGCCTACATTAACAACAGTCCGACGCATTGGAATTGTAAGTGCTCTCATCGGTGTCACTCTCCTGGCTATCATATCTGCCACGGTCGACCATCAAAGCCTTCAGGTCTCTTGCAACTTGAAGCCTGGACAAGTCTGCTAGTGGTTGTCCGGAAAGCGCCGGGATGTCTTGATAAAGACTTTCGCACATTCAAAGCTGCTGCCATCCCCCCGCCATTCTATAAGGGCTAGACAAACGTTAGGCCTCAGTCGTGGATAACGGACTGGATTACTATATACCTAGACAAACGTTAGGCTATAGTAATCGAGTTAGTGTCTAGGTAGTATGCGAAGGAATAAGAGACATACCCTCAGTCGTGGATAACGGACTGAGGGAAGAGGAACGAATGAAATGAAACTATATAGTGGTTTGAATTCCTAACCAATACTCCGCTGATCCGCGTCGCGTTGTCACGTGCGTGCCTTGCGCGCCAACACTCCTCCTCAACGCGATGCGTGCTCCTCCTCGACTTGTTCACCGTAGTCCCAGGTAAGCTCGTAGGTGACCATGATCTTTCTTGGCCAGTGCCTTGGTGAATACGTCTGCCACGTTTTCGTGAGTTCGGACATAGTGTACTTTGATTTGTCGGCGACTGACGCGCTCCCTGATCGAATGATATGCGATATCGATATGCTTGACTTTGGCGTGGTACGAAGCGTCTTCTGTGAGTACTATGGCGCCGTTATTATCGCACATAAGCGGCGAGGCCGAAGCTTGGGGAAATCCGAGCTCGTGAAGTAACATGCGAATCCACGCGACTTCCTTGCCAGCTTCAGAGGCAGCGATATATTCCGCCTCGCACGTGGAGAGTGAGATGGTTTTCTGTTGTCTTGCGCTCCAGGTGATGGCGCCATTGCTGAGTGAACAACAGTATCCACTAACAGAACGACGTGTATCCACGCAGCTCGCGAGATCGCTGTCGGTGTAAGCCAGCAGGCGAGCCACATGGTCGCCACCGAGCACGAGGCAAAGTGATCGGGTCCCTTTCAGGTAGCGTATAGTGATGGAAAAGTCCGGTTTGGTCCGGGTCTCCAGGAAATTAGGAGAACTGTGGACTGGACCATCGGTTCGGTTCTCCTAGTAAGCAGAACCGTGGACCGGACCATCGGTTCGGTCCGAAAATGGTCCGGTTCTGGTTCAGTGAGGGTTCGAACCGAGAACCGGACCATCCAAACTAATAAAAAATTCGTCAAGAAAAATTATATTGAAACACGCCCAACAACACCTCGCATTCACGTTCAAGATTCAAAGACTGTTCACTTACTTCTATTGATCAAGGCAGGTTTAGTTTTGCTCAAATACTATCTCTTTCATTCCGAATTTCAGGCCATCGCACTCTTCAATGCAAATCAATGAGTGGACGGAGTGCAGCGCCTTTGGGAACTTGCCATCACTTGCCCTAACGTCGATAACGCTGCATATGGCATCGTAGAAGTGAGCATCTTACATTCAACAAAATCCAGGTTCTTGCGTCGATTGACAGTATTTTTTCTTAATTCGTACTTTAGGCTTATCTTCTTGTCTGACTGGGTACCAATGCCTTGGATGGTGGGCATCACAACAAAGCTGCTGACCATTTCGCCGAAGCTGTTAATGCCATTGGCTTTTTGTCTGAATCAGCCATTCATTCTATGTACGAGGACTTCGTTATGGTACGTTGATGTGATGCAACCGAATGTGCAGAAATGGTGTGAGGCACTTCTTTGCGCAGGTAGACTTATCGAAGCTGTTAGATCATTTCGATATATGATGGATGAGAGCAATGAAACTACAAAGGCCGCTTGCCTTGATTGGTCCATTGGCAAGTTTTTTCAAAGGTGAGTTGATAGTCTCATTGTATTACATTCTCACAACTGAACAGACTTGCAATGCCAGGCCAACAAATCTGCACTCCATGTATGTAACACCTTCATTCAAAGATCTTGTTGGGCTCAACATACATACACTAGGCTAATGCTACATGACCTCTGGTCCAACGACGTCCACCTGCTCGTCAGATACCCCATGTTTGTTTCGGTTCGAACAGGTTCGAACCTGTTCAGAACCGGTTCTGCAATTCTGCAAGTCCCTGAACCGCGGACCGGACCAACAGTTTGGTCCTCCCTATTGCCCGAACCTTGAACTGGACTTCGGTCAGGTTCGAAACGGTTCAGGTTCGAACCGCGGTTCAGAACCGGACCTGGCCATCACTAGTAGCATACGACGTGTTTTGCAGCGTCCCAGTGCACGGGCCCATATGAGTCCAGGAATTTGCAAAGCTGTTGCACAGCATAGGCAGTATCCGGGCGGGTACTGATGGTGAGATACATCAAGGAACCAACGAGTGATCTATATGGAGTCCTCGACATCAGGTCCCGTTCGGCGTCGTTGCGAGGAGAATGGTCCCGGCAGGATAATTGCAAACCGGGCTCCATTGGAATCGAGCAAGGTACGGCGTCGTCCATGCCGAATTGGTGAATGATCTGGTCAATTAGAGCCGTTTGTGAGAGTGAGATAGTGCGAGCTGGACGGTTGTGGGAAATCGCGATGCCAAGACAGAAGTGTGCGTCGCCAAGTTCGGCCACCTACCATTTGCTGCGTAGTTCGGCCTTGAACTCGGAAAGAGCGCCTTTAGAACTGCTAACGGTGAAGAAGTCGTCAACATGTACAGCGATGAGGAGGGTACCAGTGGGAGAACGACGGAAGTAGATACAGTGTTTGCTCTTAAGGCGGGTAAAACCCCATGAGAGCATCGCCTCATTTAGGGTCTTGTTCCAAACGAGGCCACCTTGTTTCATACCGTAGAGTCCTTTCTGCAACTCCCAGACGTGGTCTTCAAACCTGGGTAGGACAAAGCCTTCTGGCTGCTCCATGTAGCACACCTTGTTGGAGTCTAAGAGTCCGTAGAGGAACGCGGTTTTGATGTCCAGTTGCTCAATTTCCCAGTCGAGGGCTGCACCGAGATGTGCGAGAATGCGAAATGATTTGAGACGGGCGTTAGGGGTGGACATTTTTGTATAATCTTGTCCCCAGACAGCAGAGTAACCCCGGCATACGTACCGGGCTTTGAAGCGAGCGGGAGCACCATTTTGGTCACGTTTTAGCTTAAAGACAGGACGGCCTTTCATAAGTTTCTGGCCGGTGGGTATAGCAGATCGTGGGACTAGCTTGTAGACGCCTAAGTCCCGTAAAGAGTCAAACTCCTCCTTGAGTGCAGCTGTCCATTCTCGTGCATGGGGGGATTTCATAGCATCAGCATATGATACCAGATCATTGGCGACCTCATGGTCGAAGCCATCAGGAACTGCCGCGAAAACCTCGGTAAGGTAAGCAAGTTCGGACTCCAGAGCTTCTAAGTCAGTATTAGTGACCTCGGTGTGAAACACCTGACCCGAAAGTTGATCGAGAGTGTGCAGACGTTCGGCGGCCGCGATGGAAGCTTGTGCTGCACGTTGAGCTGCCGGAATGTAAGGCAAGCCCTCAATGGAGCATCTCTTCTCAGAAGGCACAGAGGTGCGGGTTGAACGGCATGGAGGGATAGCAGTGGGGGGGTTGTGGTGGGTGTTGTCATCGGCTGCAGTGACATCAAGGACAGAGGTACAGCGAGAAATTGGGGGTGCAGGTGTGGGAGGGCCAGACTCAGGAAGGGGAGGCTGTAAAGGCGTGCTATGATCATTAAAAGACTCGATAAATGAAATGTGATAAGAAACGAAGACTTTATTTGACGCGCGATGGAAGCATCTATAAGCTTTAGAGTCTTGGGAATAGCCGATTAGGATACATTCGGAAGAGCGATTGAACACCTTGGGGTTGTGACAATTCTGAATAAGAACGAAAGCATGACATCCTATTTTGCATAAGTGAGAAAGGTCAGGTTTCTTGCCGAACCAGGCTTCATAAGGAGTGTGGCCAGATTGGGAGGTGACCGGCGTACAATTAGATAGGTAGTTCGCGGTCAGAACAAACTCGTCCCAGCGATTAGTGGACACATTGCAAGAGGTACGCATAGCGCGTGCCTTACCCATCAAGGTGCAATGCAAGTGTTCGACGCGACCGTTGTGAGCTGACGTGTACGGAGCGGTAAACTGGTGTTGAGTGCCATGGGAAAGAAGCCACTCACGCATGCCGGTGGACTTCAGTTCACCATTGTCAGAGCGGAAGATGCCGACCTTAAGGCTTGTCTCAACTTCTCATGCACATTCCCACGCTTGTAGAGCGGGGAAAGCATCACTCTTTGAGGCAAGGGGAATAGACCAGGAGTAGGACGAGAAATCGTCAATAATGTCCATTATGTACCTATGTCCCGTGACGGATACAGTGTCCAGATGCTCCATTAAGTCAACGTGCACGATCCCAAGCTTGCGATCTGACCGACTCCCCTCCCTAACCTTTGGAACACTTGCCTTAGTCTGTTTGCCGAGGATACAAGCATCACAAACAGGTGGAAGGAAGGATAAATCAATGGGAATACCGGTAGCAAAACCAGAGCGGGCAAGGTTGTAGACGGTGCGGTAGTTCGTGTGGCCAAGGCGCCAGTGCCAAGTCTCTAAAGTGGGAGTGCGAGTAGCAAGGAATGCGTGGTCGGCCAATAACTGCCCCCCGGATAGTGCGTAGAGGCGGCGAGAGGTCAAGGTACCTGTGAGCATCCGCGTGCCACTGTGAGCCTGTACCCAGCAAGAGGAAGCGTCGAAGGACGCGATGCACCTGTGAGCTGTGCACATAGCCAAGACTGATAAGAGTCGGATGGTCGCGCTAGGGATAAATAAGACATTGTCCAGGGTTAGATGAATCCCTTTCACGATGATCAGACAGATCGTGCCGACCCCTAACACTTGGATTGAAGAATTCCCGATACCACTGACGGTGTGAGGAGGGATTGGACGTAGCGTGTAGAAGTCTGACTCAACGTTACTGATATGGACAGATGCGCCACTGTCAAGGAAGAATGGATGATGGACAGGTCAACTGGGGTACGTGTGCGCTGGTTCGGTGCCTTGTAGGTAAGACCAGCGAAATCCATGTCTTGAGAATTGGTGCACCAGTCGACACTAGCTTGTAGGTTGATAGTGGCGAGGAGCGCTTCATGTACGTCCTCAGGTAATTCCTCGATAAATGCGGCACTTGGGGAATCATATGCAAGTCCAGCAAACTCCTGAGTAGGAGTGGTGGTGCCTGATGTAGACGGCGCAGGGGAAGTCGTACTGGCAACAAAGATGGCCTCACGCATTTCAGCATCTAGGAGGTAAGCATGACCATTGGTGTCGTATTGTAGTCCACCGGGTTTGCTGGTGGAAGCACCTTTTGTCGGGCGTGAGGTAGCTCCAGGAGTTTTACCTGGATTATTGCTGGCACGTGCGGCGCGGCGGCATGCCACAACCTCATCTTTCTTGCCCTCCATGGCACCTCCCTTCCCATAGCAGTCTTTTGCTGAGTGCCACCAACCTCCGCATGTAGAACAGCAGTTGGTGTGAGTCAACTGGCCGTAGTCGGCACATCCAGTCTGGTTGGTCGATCGGCCGTGGTAAGGTTTTCCCTTATTGTTGGCGACCATGGCAATGTCCCCGGAACCCTTGCCCTTATCGTTGTTGGCGAGCTGTTGCTCGAGCTCGAGATGAGAGCGAATGTGTGTAGGACCATATGGGGAGGATGGTGAGCTGGTGGCGATGGCATCGGCAATGTGGTTGCAGACATGGGGGAGTTCCTCCCCCATGGCATTCAGCATCAGGATAGTAAGAAAATCCTCCTCTTTGGGGATGCCAATGGCGTATATGCGCCTAGCAAGATCGGTGAGTTGGGTACTAGTGAGCGCAAAACGCTCGGAACAGTGGTAATGCAAGGCGAAAGCTTGCTGGATGTCACGAGTTCCAAATACAAATCATTATTCATTCCTTAATTCTAAGTCCTTTAAGCGCCCAGTCACAGCGCCTGTTCCTAAGAATGTATTTACTGTTGAAGAAGTTCCTATTATTGCGTCTATTGTAGAATTACCAGAGTCACGTGATCTATCGGACAATGCCGAAGATACTGACGTTATGCCTCGCGACACTCTTGGAATGTTCCAGAGTCTTACTGCGGCTGCGGCACATGTTATGACATCATAGTTATATATAGAATCATACGATACCTTTAATTATTCTGATTGGTTAGTTAGTTCATACTCAGTTTTGATCTCAGTTTCAATATGTGTATATAGGTAGCTCGTCGTAGTCAGTAGTTCTTTAGTTCAAACCTCTTGTATCTCCAAGTGAGCAATACCAAGACGTACCTGCTGCCTACTTCCTCTGCATGATTATTCTTTGTTTGAGTCCTAGTCTCTGCCCAGCGTTAATTCGTTATTGGGTTGTGACATTAGGTTTGAACTATAGGAGACTCCGACTCTCGCGTTACACTCTCGCATCTCTCTTTCTTTCGCTTGGTCGTGTTGATAGCCATCACACCATCAACCGAAACAAAGCTGTTATACTTTTGCCCGGCTTAACCGCCATGATCCTTTGTTTCATCCCTTTGCTCATTTGAGCGCATTTTCCTACCTATCATCTTTCTTAGTTAGTAGTCCTATACCAGGCCCTGTCTTACCGCAGCCGCCAGTATACGGAGGTGTTCACGACATTAGGCGTGTCACTGCAACTTTGAGTGCTGGCCCAAAACCCTGCCTGCTCAACGTTACTATAGTTTCATTTTACATATTCCTTTCTTCATACGCACGTAGGAATTCGTTTCGAGTCAATAGCGGAACTGTCTAGACGACAAACCGTGCTTTCGACCTACGAGGATTTAGAGACATACCCTAGTGAGACTCGCACTTGTAAGCTTCGGCTGGAAGAGTGATAACTTGTCCTAGGCTTGTACCCTCAGAACGGAGATTGCATTGTCCCTAGTTTTTCCCACTCGATCGAGTATAGTTACGTATTCTTTTTAGTTAGTATTAAGGAAGCATCGGTTGGGTTGATAAAAGAACCCTTCGATCCTGAAGTACGTGGTAGATCCGATCAGATATTGGGGACCGCTTCAGTTTTCCATTACATAACTTTCTTCTTTTCATCATCATTCACTTCCGGAAGAGCCCTTACGAGCAGCTCTTCAACAGACATCAGTGAATCGGGTTCCAGAACACAACTGGCACTATGTCTGAATTACCAAACTCTCCTACACAATCTGCACCGACGGTGATATTACCATCTAGTCCACAAGAAATTGTTGACTACATTCACATGTCACTTGCAAACCAAGCGGAAAGCTTCAGGGTCAGAATCACAGAACTAGAAGCCAAGAATGCGGCTCTAGAAGAAGCAAACAGACTCCTGGGCGCACGCCTAGAAATGCAAGAAGACGAGACTGTAAAGATACAATCTCAACAACCATCCTTCGGCTCTGCAGGAGCTAGCTTACTTTCATCAAACTCTTCCCCTTCCATCAAATACTCCAAACCCCAAGACTTCACTGGAGAAAAGGACTCCATAGAACTCATGGTCTGGATATCCCAAGTAGCGCTATACACGGCGCAATGGCCCAACATCCAAGAAGGCCAAAGGATCAGAGTAATGCTCTCCTTCATGAAAGGCACTGCAGCCAAATGGGTGCAACCTTACATCACCAAACTTGGAAGGACCGGAGACGAAAAGTTGACCGTGGAGAAATTCCTGGAAGACTTAGAAGCCATGTGGGGGCAAGAAGATCGTGAAGGAAAAGCGATCAGAGAACTAGAATCCCTTAGACAAGGATCTTCCTCAGTTCCAGAGTACGCAGCCGCTTTCAGACAAAAGGCTGCACACACCTCCTTTTCCGACTACGACCAGAGACAGAAGTTTAGACTGGGACTTCAAGACCGTGTCAAAATACAGCTCGCTCATGTCCGTTACGAGGACAAAAACACCATGAAGAAACTGGTGGAACATGCGATCCAAATCGGACGCAACTTCGAAGAGCTAGATGCGGACAAAAAGAAGACAACCTGGTGGACCCCTAAACAAGGCCCCAGAACCCCAGAATACAAACCTGGCCCTAGTAGGGAAAGCGACGCTATGGACGTCGACGCCAACAAGCAGCAAGGTGCTCCAAAACCTCAAGGAAGGACTGGATCCTTCAAATGCTACCGCTGTGGAGGCGAAGGCCATATGGCTAGAAACTGCAAAGACGCAGTCGCACCAAAAGTGCAGGTGAAGGCTACTACAGTGCCAAAAGAAGAAGACCCTATCCCGAGTTGGTTCAAAGCTTGGGTCAGCTCCAAGGAAGGCAAGGGTTTTTAGAGGGGTCGAAGTCAAAGTCTGCGAACTTAGACCCGAACAATCGTTTCTCCATCCTATCTACGTTCTCGGATGTATCAGAAGTATATATTAAATCTAAATCTGAACATTTTTACATTCCGATCACGTTGAAGGGAAAGAACCGACAAGCAGATGTGAAAGCACTGGTAGATTGCGGTGCATCGACATTATTTATTAGCGAAAAGTTTGTGAAAAAGAATGAAGTCCGGTGCCATAAATTATTAAGGCCCATTCCGGTTAAAAATATTGATGGCTCATTAAATGCCGCTGGATCGATGACTCATTATGCTGAATTAGGTCTAAAGATCGGTGACCATGTTGAGGATCAAGCAGCCTTCATGGTTACGGACTTAGGAAGCGATGACGTTATTATTGGCATAGATTGGCTAAGATATCACAACCCGGAAATAGATTGGAACGCTGGACGTTTTGCACTTTCTCGTTGCCCGGTTAAATGTATTACTAAAAAAGAATAAAGACAAAAAAATAAAGAAAAAAGAAAAGAACAAAAAAAGATAGAAGAAGTGCCAGATCTGATTCCCACAGAAGAGGATGATGAAGAAGACATGGCAATGAAAAGGGCGACAGTTGAGGAAATAGAAGACGAAGAGTATCCTGGAGAATGGATCAAGTATAAAGCCTCGGTTGCCACGGAGCAGAAGGTTGCAGAAGAAGCAATGAAGGTGAAGAAATCGGTCGAAGAGATGGTTCCCGATTGGCTTCACGAGTACCTGGGAGTTTTCTCAGAAGAAGAATCTAAGCGCTTCCCTGAAAGAAAGAAATGGGATCATGCGATAGATCTTAAAGATGATGGCGATCTTCCGCCGAATGCGAAACCCTATCCCTTGTCACCCAAGGAGATGGACACTTTGAAAGATTGGTTAAAAGCCGAAACTGCACTGGGACGTATAAGAAATTCACAATCTCCAGTGGCAGCACCTTTCTTCTTTGTGGCCAAGAAAGATGGCAAATTAAGACTGGTAATGGACTATAGAAAGCTCAACGAGAAGACGGTTAAAAATGCATACCCGCTACCGAGATCTCAAGATTTGATTGATGCTTTAACCGGTGCCACGATGTACTCCAAAATGGATGTAAGATGGGGGTACAATAATATTCGCATGAAAGAAGGAGATGAGTGGAAGGCGGCCTTCAAAACGCCGTTTGGTCACCATGAACCAACCGTGATGTACTTCGGTTTAACAAACTCCCCTGCCACGTTTCAAACCATGATGAATGAGATATTCAGAGATTTAATTGATGGAAAGACCGTAGTTGTCTATATCGATGATATCCTCGTGTTCACAAATGGCAATAGGGAGCAACACCGAAAAGTTGTACGAGAGGTACTAAAACGACTAAAAGAGAATGATCTGTATCTGAAGCCTGAAAAGTGTAGCTTCGAACAGACAGAAGTCGAGTTCCTCGGGTTGATAGTGGAGAAGGGTGGTGTTCGAATGGACCCTGTGAAAGTAGAAGGAGTAATGAAATGGCCTGTACCCAAATGCGTCAAAGATATCCAAGCATTTATGGGCTTCGCCAACTTCTACAGAAGATTTATCTTCGGGTTCTCAGACATCGCTAGACCAATGAATGATTTACTATGGAAAGATGTCAAATGGGATTGGACGGAGAAACAGCAAGATGCTTTTGATGAACTGAAGTCAAGGTTTACATCAGCTCCGATCTTAGTAATGCCTGACGTTGAGAAAAAAATGAAAATAGAAACCGATGCCTCTGATTATGCAACTGGAGCGGTTCTATCTCAACTAATGGAAGACGACCTATGGCACCCTGTGGCGTATTACTCTAAGTCAATGAACGATGCAGAAAGAAATTATGACATCCATGACAAAGAGTTACTCGCAATCATTCGAGCGTTGGAGGAGTGGAGGCACTATGTGCAGGGAAAACCTCACCATGTGGAGATCTGGACGGATCATAAGAATCTCGAGTACTTTATGACGAGCCAAAAGTTGACAAGAAGGCAAGCCAGATGGAGTCTGTTCCTGGCAGAGTATGAATTTACGCTCCAACATAAGCCTGGTGTAGTCAACGATAAGGCCGATAAGCTTTCTCGGAGAGAAGACCACAGAGGGGGGGTAGAAAACAACAATTCTGATCGTATTTTGTTAAAACCAGAGTTTTTTACTGTAAAAGCTGCTAAAAGAGGTCAAGTTCTAGTGCAAGGAGAAAAACAATTGCTGAGAAAGATAAGGCAATGCACAGAACGAGAGCCCGAAGTTGCTAAAGCGCTACAAACGTTAAAAGCAGCACCGGTACAATTACGTAGAGGAGTTGAAGAGTGGAATGTGGAGGATGGATTGGTGTTATTCCGAGGACTGGTTTACGTTCCAAACGATAAAGAGATCCGCCGAGAGATATTGGAGTTGTTTCACGACTCTCCACCAGCTGGACACCCTGGACGTGCCAAAACCTTAGAATTGATTTCCAGAAATTATTGGTGGCCTTCAATGACGAAGTATGTCCACGATTACGTAGATGGCTGTGATAGATGCAGAGCAACGAAGATTCACCCAACGCAACCACATGGTCTGCTTAAACCAAATGAAATACCAGCGGGACCTTGGCAATCAATCACTTGTGATTTGATAGTAGATTTGCCTAAAAGCGAAGGGTTCGATTCTATTTTTGTTGTCGTTGATCGATATACGAAACAAACGCACATCATGCCTACGAAGAAGGAAGTTGACGCTCGAGGAATCGCGAAACTTTTCCTAGATAATGTATGGAAACACCATGGAACTCCGAAACAGGTGATATCGGACAGAGGGACACAATTCGTTTCCAAATTTATGGGACAAGTGTCGAAACGCCTAGGCATAAAATGGAACATGTCGATGGCTTATCATCCTCAGACAGACGGACAAACAGAGAGAGTCAACCAAGAAGTAGAGCAATATCTGAGAATGTTCACGTCTTACCGCCAAAATGATTGGGTAGACTGGCTTCCGATAGCAGAATTCGCTCACAATAACTCTGTCACTGTAACGGGTCATAGTCCATTCAAAGTACTCTACGGATACGATCCAGAGTTTACTTTTTCACCAATTTCCAACTCTAAAGTACCTGCAGCTGATGAACGAGTGGATGTAATGAAGGAGGCGAAGGAAGACGCAGAAAGTATGCTGCGAATGGCAAATGAACGGATGAAAAGATTCTACGATAAAGGAGTAAAAGACGCACCACAATTTAAGAAAGGAGATCTGGTCTGGCTCAATGCCAAAAATATCCATCAGAAAAGACCAAATAAGAAACTCTCTGATCGACAACTTGGTCCGTTTGAAGTGCTAGAGAAGACGGGTGATGTAAATTACCGCCTGAACCTTCCAGCAAAATATCAGATTCATCCGGTATTCCACATAGAATTACTCACTCCGCATTCCCCCTCGACCTTAGTCCAAAGACTTCCACATCATCGTCCGCCGCCAGAGATCTTATCAGAAGGCGATTCCGAATGGATAGTACGAAAAGTCCTAGACTCGAGACTGCACAGATCAAAACTCCAATACCTAGTAGAGTGGGAAGGATATCCGATAGAAGAAGCGACATGGGAACCTGAGGAAAACCTTGAGAATGCACGGTTGAAAGTTCAAGAATTTCACCGGCAAAATCCGAAGGCATTGAATCCCCGCAAAATTAATAAATCGGTGTTCGAAACCCAAGAGTTTTTGGAATGGTGCAAGAAGTTCATTCGTCCTAGTTTCATTCGCGATGACGCTCATCCTAGAGAGGGGGTAATGTCACGAGTTCCAAATACAAATCATTATTCATTCCTTAATTCTAAGTCCTTTAAGCGCCCAGTCACAGCGCCTGTTCCTAAGAATGTATTTACTGTTGAAGAAGTTCCTATTATTGCGTCTATTGTAGAATTACCAGAGTCACGTGATCTATCGGACAATGCCGAAGATACTGACGTTATGCCTCGCGACACTCTTGGAATGTTCCAGAGTCTTACTGCGGCTGCGGCACATGTTATGACATCATAGTTATATATAGAATCATACGATACCTTTAATTATTCTGATTGGTTAGTTAGTTCATACTCAGTTTTGAATCTCAGTTTCAATATGTGTATATAGGTAGCTCGTCGTAGTCAGTAGTTCTTTAGTTCAAACCTCTTGTATCTCCAAGTGAGCAATACCAAGACGTACCTGCTGCCTACTTCCTCTGCATGATTATTCTTTGTTTGAGTCCTAGTCTCTGCCCAGCGTTAATTCGTTATTGAGTTGTGACACTGGATGAGCAGTATTTGCGCGATAGGCCCCACTTGTTCGTGACGGGATTTGAGAGCCTCCCACGCGGTGTGCGCCTTGGTGAAAGGGAGTAAGAAGTCTTGGTCCTCCGTGGAGGAGCGGGTGCTCAATGCTGCAACAATACAGAGGTTGTTGAGGTCCCAGGTGCTAGCGCCGACAGGGTCCACAATCTCATCTGGGCGCATCACGACACCAAGGAGGTAACCTCCCCCATGTTTGAGGAGCAGGTAGTTGCGTATTTTGGCAGGACCAAGTCCCCCAATTGTTCTGACCTCGGTCGAGGAGCTTGATTTTCTCGAGATCCATGTGGCTCAATGTAATGGCCGTTATCTTAGAGGCCTCAGTCGTGGATAGAGGGGTGGACACAGCCGGTTTGGGATTACTGGTATGGGCAGTAGGGGTATTGGTACTAGGGGTGTTGGTACTGTGCAAACGCAGATGTTGTTTTACCATGCTTGATGATGGTAAGAGGAAAAGGGGTGAAGGAGGAAACTTGAATGGTCCTCGCTATTTAAGATGCACGTCTATCAGCGAGGTACTTCTCGCTTGAAAAGGGAATATAACAATGTTCTAGTGACATCAACTGATGGACAATCGTTTGATGACGTCAATTCGTAGTGCTGCACGCTGGTGGCGTGAATGTCACAATAAGTCTCCTTTTGGGGCGACGATGTCTAAGGGGTCTCCGCTCGCTCGTTTTTACGAGTGAACAGGGCTCATAACCTATAAGGGCTAGACAAATGTTAGGCCTCAGTCGTGGATAACAGACTGGATTACTATATACCTAGACAAACATTAGGCTATAGTAATCGAGTTAGTGTCTAGGTAGTATGCGAAGGAATAAGAGACATACCCTCAGTCGTGGATAATGGACTGAGGGAAGAGGAACGAATGAAATAAAACTATATAGTGGTTTGAATTCCTAACCAATACCCCGCTGATCCGTGTCGCGTTGTCACGTGCGTGCCTTGCGCGCCAACATTCTAGCATTCCTCTTGCCCTACCTGACAGACTCTTATCCTAGGAGATGGGTGACTACAGCAGGTGCTAAGAACGTGGTCTGCGTCTGGCTTGGACTTCGCTAAGCCAGTCGCTATTCCGAGTTCCATTGATTACGTAGAAGACCTCACGTGAGGTGACAGAGTGTGACGCTGTGCAGTTGATCGGAGTGTTCAGCCTCTGCCTTATCATTGACATCAATTATCATCCTTCTACATCTGACTACCGTGACGGCAGACTAAGAGCCCATTCAGCAACCGATGTTTGAACTGAAAAATTTGGGAAATCAAATGTTACCAGTCAGCACACACTACCGAAATTCAAGCTCAGTCTGAATAGTGAGTGAGTGGCCGATCATGTTGATAATGTTGATAACATTTACGACAATAATCTGAATAGCTATGGATGTAGATGAGCCTGCTCATAACCGCTTTAACATACGACCACTCACAGTCCCACTCGTTCAACCAATAGTGCAACAAAATCATCCCCCCTGGCCTCACCGTGCTGTGCTTCGGCATCGTATCATTCGCTATGTCGCGCTCATCCTCAGTCTCCTGCTGGCCGCAGTGCATGTCTTCATGCAGGACACTGATGAACCTGAGCCCTATCACACCTCAGCCCTCACAGGGCAAGAGTGGGTGATAGAACTCATCCTTGGCCATCCCGATCGCATTCGTTGTGAGCTCGGGGTCAATGTTGAGGTCTTCGAGAAATTGATAGAGGACCTTCACGCCCTTGGTCACCGTGATTCACATTACTGTCTCACTTGAAGAACAGCTATCAATATTTCTCTATACGTGTGTGACAGGAATTAACTGTCAGACATGTCGCAGAACGATTCCAGCGTTCAAACGCTACCATCTCTAAGTTCGTACTTTGATCTAGATCTCACACTCACGCTGGTACTGACACTCTCATAGGCATTTTCGCAAGATGCTAGACATCTTTGCATCCCACCCTTTCTACACCGAATATGTCCACCTCCCCGCTCCTGATGCACCAGTCTCGAGTGCCATTCGTGACAACCCAAAACAGTTGGCCGTACTTTCGCGATGCTATCGGCGCAATCGACGGGAGTCATATTCACGTGTTTCCTCCCTCAGCCAGTCGCCACCTATACTACAACCGCAAAGGTTTCATATCGCAGAACTGCCTCTTCAGCTTGCAACTTCGATCTTCAGTTCACCTTTGCGCTAACCGGATGGGAGGGGTCAGCAACAGATGCTCGGCTTTGGGATGTAGCGCGCCATGATGGCTTGGACGTTCTGCCTGGAAAGTACCTTCTTGCAGACCTTGGTTTCCCCTCGTCCCGACAACTTTTAGTTCCGTACCGTGGTGTATGGTACCATCTAGCAGAGTGGGGTCGTGCTAGCGTCAGGTAAGTACTTTTCTCTGCAGTGTATCTCAACTAACAATACTCATTTTAGACCGGTTAACAAGGAAGAACTGTTCAACCTTTGTCACATGTCTGCTCGCAACATTATTGAACGTATTTTCGGCATCATGAAGCGGCGCTTTCGCATTCTGTTAGTATCGCCAGAGTACAAGATAGCCATCCAGGCTCGCATTCCCGCGGCACTGTGCGCTCTGCACAATTATATACGTATTCACAACCCAGACGAAGAGCCGCTCCCTCACAGGGCTGTATTTAACGACAACCCTACCCATCAGGGCCAACCTGCTCAAGGTGGTCCTGATGTTACTGATCCAATGGTTGAGGATGATGTTGTGGGACGACTTTCAAAGATGAGACCTTCCATGAGGCAGCAAAGAAACTTGTGGGACTTCAGAAGCAAGGCCCAGACAAGGACATGGTACAGTGTAAGAGGAAATGGCAAGCAGTATGTCTTTGTATCCTACTCCCTAGCCGCATCACTAACTTATCATTAATAACCCTTACAGTTGAAACAAATCTACAATGCCATCGAGAGATATCGCAACAACCGATCCGGATGTCATTGGGACAATGTTAACGGCGCCAATATTCAGGGGGAAGCAGCGGAACTCCAGTGGAACCAATTTATTACCGCTAATAATTCCAACAAGGTATGTTTGTATTTATTACTTGTCTACTACTCACTCCCTATTCACAGGTGATGAAACCTTTCAAAAACAACGGATGGAGACACTGGCAAAAGATGTCGGAGATTCTCCCAAATGGGAGTGGCGCTCAGGGGGCATCTGCCTACAATCCAGCTTCCTTGGCTGCGGAAGCATCAGTGGCTCTTCCTATCAATGCTGAAGCCGGTGGATCCTCCTTATCCATGCAAGCACCGGAGGCTCCCAATGCTGAGGCCAGCGGATCTAGACTCACTACTGCGCCACAAGCTGGATGGGACCAGATCAAGTCAGCCCTCCCATCCATCACTCCTGGAGTCGCTGGAAGTTCCATGAACATTCCCCCTCCCCCCTCTTCTATTGCGCCCTCCAGTACGGGCAAACGCTCACATTCCGACATGATTTTGTCCCCCAGCACCACCCAAACTACGTCACTGGTAGATTCATCCCACGCCTCCAATGTCGACAAAAAGCCAAAGTTGTCGACACAAGGTAAAAGTCAAGCCGGCCGCAGTCACAAAGGCTCTAAGGCTGCCAAAGACGCTGCCAGCACTGCCGTCTTCATGAACCTGCAAGGTTCCATCAACAGCCTGACGGACAGCCTTCGCACATCGGCATCCAACACCGACCAAAATGAAACTCGGGTGTTGGATGAAAGGCTACAGGCTGTGCTCGCCATGCAGGAGGAGGAGCTGATTACAGAAGATGAGTCCGTCACGCTCATGAACGTGTTCGCAAGGAGCCCAGCAGTATGCGCCATCTACTTGGCTGCCAAGCCTGAAAGACGGGTCCCCTACTTGCGATCTGTTCTTGACCAGGCTGCCAGGGGGGAATTTGGTGTGTTTTAAACATTGTCATCGTCGTCATGTTTTATTTTTTGTCTCACTCATTGCCGTATGCATTGCTGTATCCTTTCATTTGTTTGCACCACATTAGATGAACCGCACATTATCATTTGTAGCTCTATGTACACTACAATGTAACATATTTCTAAGCATCACTTTCATTGTCATCCTCGCTCCCATAATATTGGTCGATGTCCTCAATGTCCTCTGGATCCTCGTCAATGTCTAATGAGTGAGCGATGTCTACTAAATTGCGCTCATGTAAGATATTCTGGTAGTCCTCCCACATCTCTGTGGCCATGCGATCACGAAAGACATTCGCACATATAGACCAGGAATGCATCGACCTCCTCCTCACACCACTGAGCTTTAGGTTTACTTTCACCCTTCTGAGTCATCATGTAGAGTTGGAACTGAGTGCAGAGGATGATGGCAGCTACAGTTGAGACGATCCATCTGCAAACCAGAATGATCTGTACAGAGCTGTACAGAGCTGTACAGCGCACAAGCTCTACAGCTTGGTCCCTACTAGCCAGTTTGTCACAGTAGCTCCTTACTTTGTGGATCTCTGTACAGATACTCACAGACCACCCAGTAAATAACAACTACCTGTGAAATTGCACATTTTTTCACTGTCTATGTATGTACAGACACTCACAGAGCACTCAGAGAGCAATCATTGTGCACACATTCATTTATGTACAGTTCACCCAAGGTGTTTAGGAACGATGGCAATATATTCAATCACGTGGTACGGAAACATCAGTATACTAGTAGTAGCAAAATACGAAACAAAAAACGGCTCCCAAACTATGGTAGTACTGTAACTCGGACACAGGAATGCGAAGACTTAGTCGAGGACGATTTGTAGATGGGTGTGTTTGGTCTCCTCAGTGCCATCAAGTTTTAGACATGCGGCCCTGGGTGAAAATAATCAGCATCCGAAATTTCAATAAAAAAAGGTTGTTCTTGCCATCCTGTTTCAGCCCATTCCTGAAGTTGTGATACTAACCTGGGACCGTGATATGGATGTTGAAGAATTTGATCGATCATTCTGACCATCTGGCGGTATATCGGGCCGTATTCCTTGGCGGAGAACTTGGGATAAGATTTGCCGTGACCGTTTTTGACGAGACCGTCGAGGACACAATTGTACTATAAAAATGTCAATACATGATGTCAAGGCAGAAAGTAAGAAAGTACCGCAGCGGAAACCAAAGCCAAACATGAGATGGGCAATTGCTTGCGAAAGATATCTGGCCTCTTCCGGGCAATTCGATACGGCCCTGTGTAAAAGAATCCAATAACTGCGTCACGAAGGCCAGGATGAGCGAAATTCCTTGTTTTGCCCTAGTGATTTTAATGTATGTCGTCGGAGTCAGTGCACAATCACTCACCAATGCATCCAATCCAAACCGTAAAAACTCGGATTCCGAAAGTAATTGCGAAGCAGCATTCTGGACCCACGTTGCACGTTCTTGAGCGGGGACTGATGCGGGGGGAACAAGTGAGTATGCAAGAGGTGCTAAGCCTATGGCAGTTTTCTTGAGTTCTGATCGCCAGGTCGAAAGATCGTCATATAACTTCAATAAAGACCTATTGTATCAGTGAGACTGTAAATTAAGAGAGCGAAACACGTACCAATCGAGCCATGTTACACTTTTGCTCCGGCCAAACCCCTGGATTGCAACATGAAACAAATTAGCGCAAGAAGAAGCAAACACGCACCAGCTTCGAATTGTTTTCCTTCCTTGTCCCAAATGACTAAAGTTGCGATGAGAACTTCAGTTACTGACCCTGGAAGATCACCAACAAAACTCGGGAACGGATCGTCAAGTGCGTGTTCCACACGACATTCTCCCTTGGTGTGCTCAAGGAAGCTTTTCCAGCGCGGCCCATACCAAGCTAATAGAGTAGGTTTGGGCCCGTCTTCTGACCGTTTCATCTTTCTGTTTCTCCGGGGAGCCTGTTGGTCATCAGCGTGCTCGGCTACTTGATGAAGCAGCTCAAGAGTTTCAGGGTCGGGAAGGCGGGGCTGGCCATTTTTCTTGTGGTGGGACTCCAATACGTCGCTAGGCTTCGAGGTATGCAAACGATCACTGTGAGCCTCGTTCAGAATAAAAACCATTTGCTCACCTCAGAACATTGTGTCTGTTGTTGCCGTTGCACTCCTACCAAAGGATCCAGAGAGCCCTTAAGAGCAAAAAGAATAAGTGCAATGCCAGTAAATCCATGTCAGCATACCTGGGAGTCACTGTTCTGGTGGACGGTCGAGGATTGAGAGTTTGCTACAGTGTTTTTATTGAGGCTCGTCTGAGCAGCCGCATCATCCTCATCGCGGGAGTACTGAAAATCGAATTCAGGTGAGAGATGACGAATGACTCGAGGCTGCGAAAGTAGCGATTCGTTTGAGAAGCCTGTAAGATTGAAAGAGGGAACAACATCAGGTGGATCTCAGTACGATAAAGGAAATTACCTGGATGGCCATTGTGACGTTGGTACCCATTCTCATTGGTGTGCTCATCCTCGTCTGACTCATCCTCGTCCTCTTCCCTCTCCCCATCCTCGTCCTCATCCCCATCCTCGTCCTCATCCTCGTCTCCATCCTCGTCCTCGTCCTCGTCCTCGTCCTCGTCTTCGTCATCGCTGTCGTTGGTGCTGCTGACTTTGGGTCCACTGTTCAATAGCTGGGATTCTCGCAGTATAGGTTGACGCCTGACATTGTTGTCCTCCTCGAAAAGGGCCGGATCCAAGTTTTGTTCCACGAAGGTGGTGAGTGGCGGTATGATATTGCGTGGGTTTGGATCACGAGCTACTTTCGTAGCACGCTTCTTGACAGCCTTCGAGCCAACAGCGACATGTGGATTGTTAGCCTCGTGAAGACTACGGCCAGCACTAGGAGGAGCAACGAAACCAAACCTTCCGCCAGGTTGGTGCATTGAAAGACCAGGACCTGTGTTATCAATGCTCGCAGGACCATTGGTAACCGTGAGTGAACTATAAGGCGGAGGAACCGCCTGAATGCAAACATCAGCATTAGTAAAAATGAATACTTACATGCCTGACCTTTGAACAACCCTTCCGTCCTTTACGAGCTGGTTCCGGAGCCTGAGGGTTCACTGGGATATTAGGACTGAGGGACGTGGAGCCCTTGGGAGGACGACTTCGAGACTGAGACTCAAGGACTGCACCAATCTTTTCTAGCTGGCTGTTCCTACCTCCGGTCCCTGCATTGGGGCGGCCAGAACGTCGTGGAGCACCATCTTCAACTTCAGCAAGGCCAAGGGAAACAAGTGGTACGCTGAGTGTTTCGGTGAGGTCCGTAGCCTGACGAGATTTTTTGGGTACACCTGCCCTGCCAGTTGAAGCATCTGAGCCTTTGCGCTTCGACCTCTTCTTCTTGGGGCTGTTAATAGCACGAGGAGGCATGATTGCAACTACACAGAGGATAGAGAAAGAGGTGAAGCCTGAGTCTAGCGATTCATCAAGTCGCAAACTCACCAGTCTTTTATATAATAATATCATGTCTCGGCGCCGGGTGGACCAACAGAACGGCCTTGATGCGAGTAATGGACAGTATTACATTTCAAAAATGCGTGCAACATCACACTGAAGCGCGTACCATGTAATAATCAATGCTGCATGTTTTGAGTGACTCATCTTGATGAGAATAAATGTGTGAAGTCAAGTTGCCAAGAAACATAATTTATAAGTCATACAAGTCACAACAACCAAAAACGCAGTACATCGGGTCAACGTGAGAATGAGAGTACAACAAAGTAGTAATGAAAAACGATGTTTACGTTGAATAATCAGCCTGTATGTATGCTAACCGTCTGACTCGTTGTCAGTCTCCGAAATACCATCAGCCTTCTGACGCTTGGGTAATTCCATGGGGAACGATTGCGAAGCGGCACGCTTCTCGACACGGTCTGCGAGAATAGCAGCAGATTTTCTGAGCGTCTCGACAGTGGAAATGAGCTCCTCGTCATCCGGAAGGCGGTCAAGATGAGTGTTCAATAATGTAAGGATGGTGTTGAAGGAAACAGGGTTCTCCATGTTGTCCTTCAAAGCCGTACGCCACTCCTTGGCGAGAGGGATTAAGTCTTTGAAGTAAGGATGGATCTCGTCTACAAGACGGTGTTCCTCCTTCTTAGTTGCGAAAAAATTGCCCTTGAAGGCCGCGCAGGATTCGAGGTCCATGTTGTTCCAGCGATCAGGTATTGAGTTTCCTATCATATCCTGGCGTACCTGGCCATGGGGGCCACAGAATTTGATGCAAATCCAGATGAAGACGAAGAAAAGTGATTCGAGGTCGTCTGAAAAGCATTGAATGACATGCGATACAGGCAACGCCAAAGCGTTTGAAGACGTTTTCGGGATATATTTCGGTTTCTTTCCGCCCAGCGCTGCCTGTTGTGCATCTGAGAGTTGGGCAAGAAGCCCGCGAGACATGAACGGGATTGTTCCCTGTAGATTGGACGAACAGATCAGTACTAGACGTACTGTAATTAACTGAACGCACTTACCGTACCACCGATGGCATACTTCAGATCTGGGTTGATGCGCACTGCGAACTCCCAGTCGATTAGAAACCCTTTACTACCACCTCCTAACAGATCTACAATCATTGCGTTATTTAAGCTGCAGTCGCGGTGTAGAACCTTGCGTTCCTCCACCGCCGTGCGTTGAACTGAAATTAGATATGTCAGTTCAAAGATTGCCAATCAAAAAAAACACTTTACTGATGACAATGTCCCTCAGCGCTTTCACAAACTCTTTAAGAGTTCGGAACATATGCAGGGGGCGAGCGCAGGGCGTCAAGACAAGTCGAACGTGTGAGCGACTGGTCCCTGCAATACTTAGGCGCTGCGGTTGTTTTCGATATTTGCTGGTCACATTGGGTTCTCCATTCGACCTTTCAACCACCCACCAATCCACCAACTCGGGAACGCCAGGGACGCCAGACATGCGCTTCAACATTTCGATCTCATTCAAGATCACCTGATCCTCCTTACCCTGAACCCAATGGTCTTTGATGATGAATTCCTTATCATCCAAAGAGACCAAGTAGCAGACAGTTCCGCGACTAACAAGGCCGCGACTCGCAAACAGGATCCTTGTGATTGTGTAGATCGTGTCCCTGACACGAATTTTGCCACACGGTTCAGGTGACTGAGCTGAATACGGGAATTGTGAAGGATGGGGTGTAGCAGAATAGATACTGTCAGGCTCCTCAGGCGCTTGGGATGCGAGGTTGAGAAGGGGGGCGCTGGAGATGGCAGTGGCTTGTACCAGGTGGGGATCCTCCAGATTCTTCATAGAAACGTGCATACCATCGTCAGCATGCGGCTCTGACTCGGACTCGGACTCGGACTCTGGCTCTGGCTCTGGCTCTAGCTCTGGCTCTGGCTCTGGCTCGGACTCGGGCTCTGAGTCGGGATATATCGTCTCGATGACAGCGCTTGGTGCACCCTCAACATCACCGGGTGGTGGATAAGGGAGCTCAGACGTGGCTGCAGCCATGACGTGATCTGCAGGTTGCCGTTTGGCAGGGAGGTTCTTGATCGGACGATAGTTATTGGCATGGCGTTGGGGAGGAGAAATGTGTCTTGTGAAGGAGACTGTCAAGTCATAGCCTATGCACTCGAGGCTGCCGAAACGAAGGGCAGCAATAATGTGAGCAACAATGCTTGGTTTTCGGTAGATATTGAAGGCAGGGGACACAACACCACCGGCATGATCGTAGAAAAGGACTCTGAGCTCCCGGTACTCGTTGGTGAGTGATAGTACAAGCGCAAAGCGCCTCCAAGGCTGCTCGCTCAGCATGAGATATGCATGACTATCAGCAGCTTTCACGAGTCGCAACGCAGGTTGATATGAACTGTGCGTCAGCTCAGCCGATACCCTGATATTCCCCCAATTTGCTGTGATCTCGTCTGACAAGAGGAGATCGGGTTTCCGCTTCACCTCACTACCAGGTAATGCTTTATGTGCGTGGGCCGCAGTCCACGTGCGCATCGCAGTGGGGTTGGCTAGTAGTTTGGGCTCTGCCTTCGCTAAGCAGATAGCCAAAGCGTTGAAGAATGATGAGAAAATTTCTTCGTGAGTTGCTTTTGCGGTTTCGCCGGTCCCTGCATTGCCCTCCGAATCTAAGCTTTCAGGTGGTTGAGAGTGAGTTGTTGATTCAGATTCGTTTGTGGGAGCAAGAGTTGGAAGGTCCCAGTTCCATAGCTGCGCATCAGTATCGTACAATGGCACCAGGTCATCTGGTGAATTTTTGCTGAATTTTGCTTTGGTACGTTCGTTGTGATAAAGGATGTTTTTGAGTGGGATCTGGAGCGTAGATAGATCCGGTAGAGGTATGCTGAAAGGCTGAAAGATATGAGAGAGCATGTGTCCTAGCGATTGCGAATTAGAGGGTTCATCTTCCTGCGTAACTAGACGATTTAGTTCCTCGGCTGTGTACTTGTTCATTGTAAGGGCATCGCCTGAAACAGCGGCAGGGAGCGAGACCAATGACGACAACTTTATTCCGTAGCCGCCCGTCCTGAAAAAGAACTGAGGTGGCATTTGTTCGGTATACTCTAAGCTATAATATGACAACGGTGGGAGCAACAAGATGCCCTTATCGCACGGCGTCACTACATCCATCAATGCTCGTTGAACTAAGAATATATCAGAAAGAAGCTCGTTGACAACCAATAGCACAAAAGTTAAAAATACAGGCAGGAAGCTACATAGAGAGCGGAAAGAATGTGTTCTTGTCCCAAAATTTATTTACCCAAAACTCTGACGCGTGCTCCATGCTGTTCTGTGAGGTAAAACGGCTGTCTGCACTGGCTCCAAAGCGAGGAATGAGATTAACAGGAGCCTTGATCTGCGTCAGTGGTATAATATCGCCCACTAATGTACCGTTAGAACGTTTCGCCCTTCTGATCGAGTGCAACTGTGTGGCAGGATCACGAGCGCTTGTTGTACCATCAAACCGGTACATATAGACAAGGAAACAGTCCTCCCATGACCAATCCGTGTTGATTCTTCCAACTGGACGCATGATAAGTCTAATTTGACCAATTGTGTGACCTGAAAGATAACAGTGAGAATGTATTCAGCATGATAGAAGGTTGTAACATACCACGAAGACCATGAGCAGGCCAAAGGCACCCTGACTCGTTGTTCACAATAGCTGAGTCGTACCTACCAGAGTTCCAGACATCAGAAGGCGGCACACAATTCAGGGTCTGCGCGGGCCGTATGATGCTACTGTCGTGAAACTCTGTGTCCTGTAGGCGAAGTTTGAACCAGATTTGAATTTTATCAAATGGCAGGGAAGCAGTAGGTCCAGCCCTCCTGGCTCCCCCAATTGTGTGGACATAATTCTGTCCGTGGGTAGCTTCGCGACGAAGAAAATCAGCAATGGCCAGCCGTAAGTCAGGAAGGCCGAATTTGATAGCAGCATCGTTGATGGAGATGGATCTGATGGATGGGGAATATGTGAGATGATAGGCCGTGCGTCCGATGACGAATGTGCGCAATGGCAGAGGGACAGTCCCAACCTCCTTATGCTGGAGGATCTTCGCAATCGCAAAGTAATTGGTGATTGATTGGGCGCGAATGTCCAGGACATTTTATAGTGGCCGTAAATTCCGTGGGGAGGTCATCATCATCATCCGCATCAAAGTCAACATCATCACCAATATTGTCATCCTGTAGCCTCGAGCTTGCCATACCATCCACGAGACTCATTGCAAGGTCAAAGCGACGGCACTTATCAACCCGGTCGAGATGTCGACAAATTTGAGGATCATAGTTGTTGTTGTTGCTTGATTGCGCGGGGTCTTTAATCTCTGTAATGTGTGCATGCTCTGTTGTGTCTGCAGTCCATTGCATGGCGACACCAGTGTTGCGGATGCTGGGAACTATACTCTGCATGAGCTCCAATTTTGGAATGTACCAGTTATCGATAACTTTGTTCTTGTTGCCTCGACGAAATCCTCCAGCTGTGATAGCGTGTTTATTGGCGTGAAATTCATCGAGGGCTCCAGAAATGCGCTTGATGTCGTCTTCATCAATACGTGGTGACTGGATGAGATACCGAAATTCCATCAATGCTCGGACAGCAGTGATCACAGCACTAGGTGCTGCGTCCGCACTGACTGCAACGATCGAACGCTGAATGTCACGTTGAGTTCAACCTGTAACCTGTTTTAGCTTGGAGATACCACCGTAAAAATGACGAAAGCCAGTGACGGGCTGCAACACAGAAAACCGGAAATCAATTTCCATATCCCCGACCGCACAAATCATCCACTTGACGTCGTGATCGTAGAATTCTCGGTGAATGAGATGCAGAAATTCTGGAGTGAGGAAATGAGACGGTTCACCAAGGGTCCAGTCCTGCCAGAAAGGTTTAGAGACACCGTTCAGGTGAAATTTCTGCGCTTCGCGAAAGAAGGCTTCAATATCGTTGGGATCTGCCCTTGTTTGAACGACAGCCAGCTGTGCAAGTGTGGTTGATTTCGTGCGAGGTTCGTGACGGAAAGGGTCTCCGAACTGCTTGAACATGGCCATGGTGACCGGAGATGTTTTCCCACCGACAGTAGCTAGCATCATAGCCTCTGGAGTGTCGACAATATAGCTTGCCAGGGGGGTAAAACAATAGCGGCTATGTCCAACAGGGTCTGATAACATGACTCCTTCACGTGCAGCCTGCTTGAGTGGACGCAGGACGATATCTAAACATTCATGAATTAAGCGATCCTCGAGTACACCTCGCATGCGTTTATTCTTATGTATAAATTTAGGTATGGGGAGCAAGGCGGTGAGTACAAAGGAGTTGGACGATGTCTTGAGTCATGTGGACATGTTGATATTCGCAAGGCTGACGAGAAGCGGGTGTGCAACTCTGTCACCCGTCATCGTGGATATATTCGTTTTGTCGGATGATAGAATGGTTCCAAGGAGTGTTGCGCCTTTGGGTAGGGCAGACTGTTGAGAAACCATTAAGTTCAGCGACTGGTGCAAAACATGAATATATACCTGCATATTCCATGCGTCATCGCCTGTCATCCATTCTGAATATACACGACACAAGCGTTGTGCAGTAGTATAGACCCTGCGAGGCATGAAGTCTAACCGATCGTGAAAAAAGGGATGATTCAGAATGGCTGAAATACAGTCCAAGGGATCACGCCAGTACAAAATGACGGGTGATTTGGTGGGATGACTCGTAGAGAGCACTTGGGACATCCAGCGTGGACCACTGGGCAACATTTCTGCTCTGCCTCGCAGTTCCTTGGCCGAGGAAAAAGATATTGGAAGACCCTTAATCTTGACAAAAGACTTATCATCGGAATTGTAATGAAAATGAAACAATTTGCTTACTATGTCGAGTGATAAAAAACTGTCTATCTTCCCCATGCTCAATCCTGAGCGCAGTAACCACGATGCAATCTCCCAATCCTTCCGGCCACTGAATGGGTAATAGGGATTCTTGGCACGGTACACACTATTCTCATCAGAATTGAATAAGTCGAGGAAGGTGTACCCCATGCCATACGTCCGAGAAGATTCGGGATATTGGTCGACGAAATCTGAGGCACCATTCGGAAGTAATCCCTCCTCAGAGGCCTGGCCACCACTCTCACCGCTACCTTCAAATGACTCGTCTCTATCTCCGAATGTGAACTCAACCTCAGCCTGAGGCCCACCACCGGGAATATTCGGTCCGTCCAAGTCATCTGTATTCATAGAATCGTCAGATAGGTCCCGCAGACGTATTAAATCCTGTAGCCAGGTGCTACATCCTGAGCGAGGCTGGCTCATGTGACGAGCAACAGCAACCTGATCTCTGAAACTGGCTTTACCGCATGAAGGACACTGGAAATTGGACATGATGGTCCTCGCAAAGTCCGACACTCGTGAGTCGTGAGAAGCCCAATTCATAATCAACAACTTACTCTTTGTTTCTCTGAAATGTCAGCCCCACCAATCAGTCTTAATCTCAGCAATGATATCCCATCATCATCTTCGCGCCTGATGCCTTGTACGCGCACACACTCTGTTCAGCAATGTCCAAGTTGTCACTCGTGTCGTCACGATTCCAGCGGTATTTCTGACCTGTACGATATAGCCGATGGTATCAGGTCAATGGTAAGTCAATCATATTGTATCGCATTCGCTCTAAGTAACATGGTACTTACAGTCAATCAACGACACCGATGAACTTGAAGCCAACCTCGTCATGGACCTAGCGAGGGCGAGGCGGGATGTATTTAGGGCGGAGAAGGTGCTAGCGGATTGTGTAGTGCGAGAACGCGAAATCATGGCGAATCTTTCTAAGCACCAGTCCGACGTTTCGAAGAAAAAGCTCGACAAAGCAGATATAGGATTAGGGTATATGCGAATTACTTTTCAAAAATACGGTCTTTCTCACCGTTCACTTGCGCCATGCAGTTTGCAAGGTAAGTCATATCTGTTCACATTCGCCACTGCAAACTTCATGTCTTATCACAGAACAATCCAACCGTCGTGTATCAGTAATTTTAGACTGATGACTCGAGCTATTCTTATTCTTTTGTGTTCAAGTTCGGCGCGCGCATTAGTAGTACTAGTATGTACAGTACTACTACTATATATTGGTATTTCGTTGAATATAATGTTTGTATCGTAATTGGGGACAATGTGCAAATTCAAGCTAGCAATTAAAAGGAAGTTCCGAGCCTGCTACTACTAAGTACTAAGTACTAAGTACTAGTACTACTAGTAGACTTCAACACTTTAAAAAGATTGAGGCCGTTGAGCTGGAAACCATTGAATTTATTTTGAACAGTCTGACCCGGTTGTGAGCTCTGTGACCACTTTGGCGTCTGGGGCTGTACGTTCTGTGAGCTCTGTCGCCACTTTGGGTGGCTGTGGGAAACTGTCGAAAATTACCATATCTGTGAAGAAATTTCTAGTTTGCAGATGTCTGCCTTCGCTGATAAGAACTGATTCGTCGTTGGCTTGTGCTGGCATGATTAGAGTAGAGTTCATTGAAACTCCGTCACAAACGGCTTCCGCGCCGTTCCAACGCAATCCGTACATAAACATAAATTTTGTTCAAACAACGGTTGCTGAACAGGCTCTTAGTAAGTACCCCACCTCGCTGTGCACAACAATTCAGGAAAAAATATTGCGTCAATTTTCTATCAAATATTATCACTATCATTGATCATCTGATGGCTGGAAGACAATCATGAACTATAGAAAAATGAACATGGAAAACTGCTATCTCAACCGCTATCGAATTCGCTCATTAGGACTAGCCGCGGAAAGGGTTGCGTAAAGGCAATCAAACCATAACTTCATGGATGCACTCAATGATATAACTAAGCTTACAACGGCCCTTGACCCTTCGTCGAAATGCTGTTTACAAGGAAAGCGGCAGCTGTCTGGCTTTTTCTTACTTTTGAACGGGTTCTGACTGCACAGATACCTCTGTCGAGTCATACGCCTTCATCCTTTTACCCGTGGGTCGAAAATGATCTTGGACAATGGGTCCTTGACGAAGGACCTGCGGTGAACGCGACAGGTCATCTGGTATTTGAAACAGCCAGTTCCCTGCTTCAACACTGGGCAAATACCCGTCATC
Source organism: Suillus fuscotomentosus (assembly GCF_016647785.1). Classification (NCBI taxonomy): domain Eukaryota; kingdom Fungi; phylum Basidiomycota; class Agaricomycetes; order Boletales; family Suillaceae; genus Suillus; species Suillus fuscotomentosus. The sequence continues at coordinate 421,146 of NW_024539518.1, forward strand.
GTATTGGTATGTCTGAAAATACTGAACTTTGATCAGATGGGTCGCGACTCATCATTTGCGCCCTGCAGGTCATACGATAGTCCCAGGGACTGTCCCCGTGGGCACTGTCCTCTACCATGGAGCTCTCACCAGTCCTCATTTACCGACCGCCCTGGATTGGGTGGCTGTAGAGCCAGACCACTCCACATTTTTCTGCAAAGGGCCAATCGAAACAGGGTGCTGGCACCTCACCCTTACAGTTACTCGGCCGATGAAAGTGCTCTATTTTGACGGAAACAGCGCTGCGAAACTCCCTGAGGGCACTATGGATACCCAAGATCTCGTGGCATGGTCGGAAATGAAGCCCGAGCGGGTGTGGAGTGAAGAGCGGCGCATAAAGGATCTGTGTAAATGGGGTGAGAAGTATGGTGTGAACGGCTTTGTGAGGTTCGTTGGATGTTGAGACGCGTGCGCGTGAATGCCTGATGCTGATTTGTGAGTCATAGGATGGAAATGAATTTGTGCGAATCCATACATAGCTCCTTGGTGATTTGTTATTGACGACGGTCATAGTGAAATCATGATCTGCAACTTCACCTCTCACATGGAGATCGTCTCGTTTTTAAATCTCGCGAGCATTCGCACTGGGACCAGCACCGACCCGCCGCCAGTGACTGGTGAGCGACTGTTCATGTTTTGACGTGGGTCTGACTTATTCTTGGACATCAGCGCGTCACGTTTTTGAATTAATGCATTCTGCTTCATGGCGCGAAAATTACCCAGGAGAAACCCGGATTATGCTTGATTTTTCTGGGCTCGTCTCTTTTTACGACACCGCTCTTGTTCCCTCCTTAGTGCCGCGCCGTGTAGGCTTGGACCGGTGGGATCACCGAGTGGCAGGAATATCATCGGAGGATATGGAACGTGTCCAAGACAGGCTAGCCCAAGCGCTGGCACTACCACCAGCGACCACCAGCGGCATTGACTGGAAAACAGTCTTGCGTGTGGTGATCGATCGATATGCCAGCCGGCTGGAGTTCATACAGCACCTTTTGAACCTGACGTTGGACGATGGGTCGATCTTTGACCACGCACAACAAATTCAGAGACAGCTGCGCACCGTGCTTTTACCCTACACTGTGTTTGCAGCTCTACCTCCCAATACCTCTGTCACCGCCAACGCGACAAGTTTGTGGGCTGCGCCAGTCTTTCGGGAATGTGCTGTATCGCACACGGCCTCCATAGCGTCTCGTGGAACAACACTAACGCCCTCCGAACATTTACTCCTGCAGGCGGTGCGGGACACTACGCATGAAATATGTCGCGTCGTCACGAAGATGTGGGCTTCCGGAATGAATTTAGGAGTCGACGCCTTTTATCCTCCGGAACAGCGCCCTGAAGTTGATCGCATACATACTCTCACGGGCGAATGGAAGGAGGATGTGACGCATTTAATCTCCTGGTTGGACTGGAGCGTGTGGGTGAAGTGCCGACCGGCCTGTGGTTTCGAGGTAACACAATCAAGTTACTTGTTTGCGAAACGACTGACCTCGTGGTATAGGAGATGTGCTATTTGCCTACTTGGCCGTTTGGGTTTGTCCGGACTCCCGGCGCACCACCTCAAGCCCAATGGGATAGTGGTTCATTATGGCCAGATCCAAACAAAGGGGAATGGAAGAGACCACAGCCCAAGTGCATCAGACGGCGGGAGCCATATGGTTTGTAGGATACATGATTCACATTACTGCTGACATATACACGTCTTTTGTACAAAATTATTGGACTGGAATTTAAGCGCGCTGCGCCCACGTGGGGCCTGTATATGATCGGATTCCCTGCCTTACAGTAACAACAGTTAGTCCTCTTGGCAAATGGTAGAATGGCAGAAGTCGGCAAAATGTATTGTGAGCGTTTTTAGCTCTTTTCAACTAGCATCTGCAATAAGGCTCCGTGAAAAACTACCCTGCAAAACGACTGGAATGAACGCTTAACTTACGCGCGTTACGGATGCTTACCAACGCTTAATTATCTTCCTGCTACATCTGACTACCATAACGGCAGACTAAGTACCCCACGTCGCTGTGCACAACAATTCAGGAAACAATATTGCGTCGATTTTCTATCATTATTCCTATTATCAATCATCTGATGGCTGGAAGACAATCATGAATTATAGAAAAATGAACATTGCAAACTGCTATCTCAACCGCTATCGAATTCGCCCATTAGGACTAGCTGCGGAAAGAGTTGCGTAAAAGGAAATCAAACCATAACTTCATGGATGCACTCACTGAGTATCAACTAACCTTGAAACGGCCCTTGACCCTTCGTCGACATGCTGTTTACAAGGAAAGTTGCAGCCGTCTGGCTTTTTCTTGTCTTTGAACGGACTCTGACTGCACAGATACCTCTGTCGAATCATACATCTGCATCCTTTTACCCGGGGGCCGAAAATGATCTTGGACAATGGGACCTTGATGAAGGACCTGCGGTGAACGCGACAGGACAGCTCTTGTTCGGAACGGCCAATTCCCTGCTTGAAAACTGGGCAAATACCCGTCATCGTATTGGTATGTTTAAAACTCCAACCAGATGGTCGCGACTCATCATTTGCGCCCTGCAGGTCATACGATAGTCCCAGGGACTGTTCCCGTGGGCACTCTCCTCTACCACGGAGCTATCACCGGTCCCCATTTACCGACCGCCTTGGACTGGGTGGCTGTGGAACCAGAACACTCCACAATTTTCTGCAGAGGGACAGTTGAAACAGGGTGCTGGCACCTTACCCTTACAGTCACTCAGCCGATGAAAGTGCTCTATTTTGACGGAAGCAGCGCTGCAAAAATCCCTGAGGGCACTATGGATACCCAAGATCTCGTGGCATGGTCGGCAATGAAGCCCGAGTGGGTGTGGAATGAAGAGCGGCGCATAAAGGACCTGTGTAAATGGGGTGAGAAGTATGGCGTGGACGGCTTTGTGAGGTTCGTTGGATGTTGAGATGCGCGCGCGCGAATGCCTGATGCTGATTAGTGAGTCCTAGGATGGAAATAAATTTGTGCGAACCCAGACGTAGTTCCTTGGTGATTTGTTATTGACGACGGTCATAGTGAAATCATGATCTGCAACTTCACCTCTCACATAGAGATTGTTTCATTCTTAAATCTCGAGAGCGTTCGCGTCAGCTCCCACCCGCTGGATATGCCAGAGGACCCCGATACTAGTGAGCGACTGTGTCCATGTTTTGACGTAGGTCTGATTTATTCTCGGACATCAGTTCGTCACGCTTTTGAAGCGGTGCATTCTGCTTCATGGCGCGAAAATTACCCAGGAGAAACCCGGATTATGCTTGATTTTTCTGGGCTTGTGTCTTTCTACGACACCGCTCTTGTTCCCTCCTTGGTGCCGCGTCGTGTAGGCTTGGACCGGTGGGATCACCGAGTGGCAGGAATATCACCGGAGGATATAGAACGTGTCCAAGACAGGCTAGCCCAAGCGCTAACACGACCACCCTCGACAACCAGCGGCATTGACTGGAAGACGGTCTTGCGTGTGGTGGTCGATCGATATGCCAGCCGGCTGGAGTTCATACAGCACCTTTTGAACCTGACGTTGGACGATGGGTCGATCTTTGACCATGCACAACAAATTCAGAGACAGTTGCGTAACGTGCTTTTGCCCTACACTGTGCTTGCAGCTCTGCCTCCCAATACCTCCGTCACCGCCAACGCGACAAATTCGTGGGCTGCGCCAGTTTTTCGGGAATGTGCTACATCGCACGCGGCATCCATAGCGTATCGTGGAACATCATTGACGCCCTCCGAACGTTTACTCCTGCAGGCGGTGCGGGACACTACGCATGAAATATGTCGCGTCGTCACGAAGATGTGGGCTTCCGGAATGAATTTAGGAGTCGACGCCTTTTATCCTCCGGAACAGCGCCCTGAAGTTGATCACATGCATACTCTCATGGGCGAATGGAAGGAAGATGTGACGCATTTGATCTCCTGGTTGGACTGGAGCGTGTGGGTGAAGTGTCGACCGGCCTGTGGTTTCGAGGTAACACAATCAAGTTACTTGTTTGCGAAATGACTGACCTCGTCGTGTAGGAGATGTGCTATTTGCCTACTTGGCCGTTTGGGTTTTTCCCGACTCCCGGCGCACCACTTCAAGCCCAATGGGATAGTGGTTCATTATGGCCAGACCCAAACAAAGGGGAATGGAAGAGACCACAGCCCAAGTGCATCAGACGGCGGGAGCCATATGGTTTTTAGGATACATGATTCACATTACTGCTGACATATACACGTCTTTTGTACAAAATTATTGGACTGGAATTTAAGCGCGCCGCGCGCGTGATGTATGTACTTTCACGAACGTTATCGTTCGAACGTTTTGATGTGTTGGCCCTTTTAAATTGTGATTGTCAAACGCAAGTCACTCTCTCGTCTCTTACATCGGCTACAATGAGTACAGACCAACAAATGCATCTGGCGGTAGCTCGTCGCATCTGAACAAACCAGCACGTCAGCTCGTGCCCGTCTTTTGATGTTGTAGTCCTGACATCCTGCAACCATCTTGCTTGATGGCATGGTCAATGACCCCTTAGACCACGATCTCATTCGATGGTCTGACACCCCGGGTGCACACATAATGTCATACAGAATGATGACTCGGACTGGCAAGCCACGAAGGGTTCCTCTGGCGTAGCGTTTCACTCGCGTATTTGAATCGCCTAGGCGCGGTCGGTCAATAGGCAACTTAACTTAACTTGCAAATTGGAGAGATCTTACAAAAATTATTTATGAAGGAACTTGGTCTGCCTACGGGAGACTGATAAAAGTAGTCTGAAGGTAGAGATCAGGGAAACATTCTGGCCAAGATCTCTGACAGTCGAAGTTCTGAGTTCTCCACACAGCATGAAAGACACTCACGAGTCCTTGTGTGTTGATGTCTGAGCTTCTTGTCACCGTAGACATGATCAAGGTGTGGAAAGGTATACTAGACCCAGTCAATCTATGATTGATGAGGGCAGATGCATATAGGATAAACGTCGCTGCAGACGTTGAATAGCTCAAAAGTCAAATGTTTATGTAAAAGTTCGATGTTGAATTATGATATTGAATAAAGTGGGCCGTACTGGAGCTCTGAGAGCAACCGCTGTATGGCAACGACCCCCACTGCTAATAATAAATATATTACACCACCCTTTCTAAATTACCTAATTATCGACTCGTGTGTCTTCGCCCCAACCTCCGACGACAAGTCTGCAAGTTTGAAGCTCGAAGCCTTGAAGTGCTTTCAAAGGTCCTCTCGCTCTCCCATAATTCTCAAGTGCATCCGAGAAATCGCGCAGAATGCCTACTGCAGTCAATGGTATAGCTACCAAATCCAATGCCAACGGAAAGGCCATTAAATCCAAAAACCAGCTTCGGCGAGCAAAGGCGAAAGAAAAGAAAGTCCTTGCCACTCAAACGACACCTGTGCGTTTCAGATCTCAGTCTGAATTCGAAACAGTTCATTTATGGAATTAAATTATGGCTGCAGGAGCTTAATGGGAACTCTGAAACGGTGAAGCAAGAGGAGGATGGGTCATTTGGCAATGTCGAGTACGTGATTGAGCAGCTGGATGTCAAAGATCCAGCTCTTGTGGCCTTCTCCGACATTTTTGCACGTTTCCAGGCTCCTCAGGACTATGCAGAGGTGCGTCACGTAACGTCCACCCACTCCCTCCCTTAGTTCACGCAATATCTAGGCAAAGGATTCGGAACCCACAAAAGGGGAGGTTATCTACTCAGACGATGATATGGAATCAGACGCCGGTTCAGACGCAGAGGAGAAGAAACCTCTTTCGAAAAAGAAACAACGCAAGATGGCCCGTTTGACGATTGCAGAGCTCAAGCAACTGGTGGCAAAACCCGAGGCAGTCGAATGGACAGATCCTTCAGCCGCTGACCCAAGATTACTGCTTCATCTCAAGAGTTACCGTAATACCGCTCCTGTTCCTGCGCACTGGAGTGCAAAACGAGATTATCTGCAAGGAAAACGCGGTATCGAGAAGCCGCCTTTCCAGCTCCCTTCGTATATAGCAGATACGGGTATCGCAACAATGAGAGACGCAGTTAAAGAGAAGGAGGCTAACATGTCATTAAAGGCCAAAACTCGTGAGCGGGTGCAGCCGAAGATGGGCAAGGTCGACATCGACTATCAAAAGCTGCACGATGCCTTCTTCAAGTTTGCAACAAAGCCAGTGGTTACTGGCTTTGGTGAGATGTAAAATGTTAATCTTTTTCATTCCACTTTCGCTTATTCATTTACTTGTCAGGTACTACGAGGGGAAGGAGTTTGAAACGTCGTTGAAAGAGAAACGACCAGGAGATTTGTCGCCAGAGCTTGTTGAAGCGCTATCGATTCCGCCACTCGCACCTCCACCTTGGCTAATTAGCATGCAAAGATTTGGACCTCCTCCGAGCTACCCGACTTTACGGATTCCTGGTCTCAATTCGCCCATACCTGAGGGGTGAGTGTGGCTCATTTCGATGAGCTCGAAGTCATTGATCACATCTTAAGCGCTCAATGGGGTTTCCATCCCGGTGGATGGGGTAAGCCACCGTTGGATGAGTATAATCGTCCTTTGTACGGCGATGTGTTTGGTGTGTTGCCGAAAGTCACTGATACGAACGTGCGTGAGGGAGTTTTCAATTTGCCTTTCTCTTACACTATTCTTCACAGATTGGTGAGCCAATTGACAAGAATACATGGGGAGAGCTAGAGCCGGAGGAAGGCAAGTTTATTTATATCATTCTTATTGTCGCAAATGCTGAGAAAATTTGCAGAGGAGGAGGAAGAGGAAGAAGAAGAAACGGAAGAGGAGGACGAGGAAGAAACTACTGAAGGAGCAGCAGTCGACGGCCTTCAGACACCTTCCGGCCTGGAAACGCCATCCGGCATGGCCAGCGTTGTCTCCACTGTCGCTGGGGGACTTGAAACACCCGACTTCTTGGAGCTGCGGAAGACCTCTTCTAGGCATCCATCATCAGACGCCTCAGAAAGCGGACCACGGTCACTGTATCAGGTTGTACCGGAGAAACAGACCTCCGTGCGCGGGCTCATGGGTAGTGAGCGTGGGTATGACGTCAGTCAAGTCACCAATCCGCAAAACCTTCCCGTGCTTGGGGAGGAGCGGGGAACGAAAGTACGTCAAAATAGTCTTTCAGATATTCCAATAAAGATATTGATCACTGTTGCAGCGTAAGGCGAATGGTGTCGACATTTCTATTGACGCAGGCGAGATGGAAGGCATGACGGAGGATGAGCTACGGCGAAAGTACGAGCAACATTCACGAGGTTCGGCGGGAGTAGCGGGATCAAAAGAAGACTTCTCAGATATGGTGGCGAAGGAAATGGCAAAGAAGAAACAAAAGATGGATCGCGAGCGGGATTCCAAGAAGGGCAAGGAATTCAAGTTTTGATCTGGCCTCCAGCGTCCGCACTATTCCTTGTACATTTGTTGTTTTCCTGCAGGCTTGTAGTATCCGTTTATCATTATATCTCTTTGTCTCATCTTTATGAAGTTACTGATTTAAGTTATGAATGGTGCCTAGGCATTGATATTTGATGGAAATGATGATCCGACGCCATAGGTTTAGTAATGTCAAGGTTGTGTGAAGAGTAGGCTGTGCATTTCGGCGCCTAGGTAGTTGTCAGCTCTGATAAATCTGCTTGCAGTTAAACAGTGATTCAAGCTAGGCACGCGGCGCCTCCCCTTCCACTCGTTTCTCTCTCTTGTGTCGAATATCATATTCTTCGAGGAATGTCGCAAGTGAAGATGTTAGTCCTCCGATTCCTACTAGTGCCGCCACTCAACAACTACTTTCAGTGCGCTTCAGCCACCCCCAAACGTTGATTTTGTCGTCGGTCAGTGCAAAAATTGTCATGCTTGACCCTTTTTTACGACACAATACTCCTAGGCTATCCTGGGATACCACCGGCTGCGAAAGATCGTCCTCAAGCAGCAGTCAAAGGTGTACGTGCTGGCTCTACATAACAAATGAATTGGCTTTTTATATCTGTCAGGCCGTCGAGGTGCGCGTGGGGCCTCAGGGCGTCAAAGCAAAATGGGTCCGTGTCGAGCTCAAGAAGATCGAAACACTCCCTGGCGGTGGCCAGACGAACTCTTACTTTGACTTTGTTGGCTCGAGTCCGATAAATTTATGGCAGTCGGGCGAAGAATACGACTTATTGCAGTCAGTGAGTGATGTATCCATCCCTGTGTAAATATGTCGGGCGCTGAGAACTAGCGATAGCAAGACCTCCCATTCCATATTCGTATACCTGAGTCCATTCCGCCAAGCATTGCCCTTGAAAGAGGCGGTGAGTGGCTGCGCAAACACAATGTTTGTTATCTGATGGTGTCTCTTTGCATAGCTGGTATCCGCTATGAGTTAGTCGCGACTGTTTGTACTCTTGGGAAGAAGTGGGTCTTCCAAATCAGATCTTGAGTCGCGTGGGTTGACTTGTTATCTGCAGAGGTTTCTTCCGCCGCCGTAAAACTGTTGTGACATCACAAGCCACTACTATCATTATTGACAAGCACGAACTCCACTCAACGTGGCCTGTATACGCACAAGCAGAATCACGCAGCGTCAACCAAGAGGGTGTACATCTCACAGTAGAACGTCAACGAACATGCTTTGGACCAGGCGACCGCGTGTCTGTCATGGCTATCCTCAAATCCGACTCAGTGCATCCAGTTATTGTCCGTGGATTCGAGTTTTCTCTCAAGGAAACAACCATATTTCGTGCTAGTACTCAGTCTGGCCAGACTGGCAAGCGCAATGGTCCCCAAGTCAAAACTGGGCTGGTTGGCGAGCAAAAGGTGCCCCTCAATGTCACGTTGTTTGGTGGCACGCAGCACAAGGCGGAACTTGGGTGTTTGATCCCAAACACACATACTACTACCACGCTCAACGCTGCAAGGCACATTGACATAACATATACAATCTTAGTCAAGGCGTGGTTTGGTTCGATGCAGGCAGTTTTCATAGAGCTTCCTGTTATTGTCTCGAATTGGCCAAGGTAAGGACTTCAGTTAATATTCTATAATATATACCTAACTGAAATACAGGAGCGTGTCCGAGGAAGCCGTTAGGTACGCAATCCTCGCTGTTACGACTGATCTATACTAAAAACATGTCAGGCGTATCGGTGTCGCCCCCAGCCTTTGTACGACCCCATCAAGCACTGCATCCACGGCCCTGGCTCGCCCCCTCACCGCCAACTCACAGATTTCTGATTACAACTCCTCCGCTCAAGGGCATGGGCGCACACCCTTGACACCTCCGGTCTCATCCATCAAGTACAATACTACCCCCAACGCACACAATGGTGATATCCAGTACGACGATCTTGAAGTGGATGAGATCGGCGCTCTTCAGAGTCACCAGTCGCGTGTGCCAGGCACAATAGACCACCCAGGCTACAGCTCATCAGCGCAAATTCCCATGGGTAGCATTCAGGAGGACAGCGCTCTCGTCGTGCGCCATGTCGGTGGCTCGGGCCGTAGACGACGTGGTTCGGCTGCTGCAGGGACGCAAAACCGCCTTACAATCACTAATATCAGCGATCGTGATGCAGAAGTACGGGAGGCTGTGGAACAAGCACAGTTAGCTGCCAGACAACAACAGTCGACGACGCCGTCGATAAGGGGTCAACGTTCGTGGCTCTCCGCCGAGGAAGAAAAGAGGAAGCTGTATGAGAGTGCAAGGGCTAAGGTTGAGCAGGTCCAAGGTAGTGCTGTCATGGCCCCACAATCCAGTGAAACAGTGAGTAGATACTGGTCAACATTCAATCTTCTCCGCTAATCTTCGTTGTAGTCTTCACAACAGAAAGGTTCTCCTTCGTTCCGTGCTGCCTGGCCAACTGCAGAAGAGGAGAAAATTCGTCTGTTCGACAAAGCCCAAGCCACTGCCAAACGCACTCAAGCACTTGGTGCTTCGAGCCACAGCCGAGAGAGTTCGGAAGCTAATGGCTCGCCTGGACTCTCGAAACCTTCTGGTAGCTTCAGTGCTCTGTCAGCAGGTGCCGCCCTCTACCAGCACGCGGTATCCTCCATGAATAAGAACCCCAATACAAGCCCCAATACCAGCGCGAATGTTAGCCCCGCGCCCTCACCACCTCCTTCGACTTCCCCAAAAATTGTTCCACACTACCCGTCCGCTGAGGAAGAGAAGGCTGCCTTAAAGCGGTACCAAGAGGCCAAGCTCGCTGTCGATCGGAGCCAGAACACCCAGTATGCGACTCGCGAAGGAATCTCATCATCCTCGGCAGCACCCGTTGCTTACGATACCCTCTACCCCTCATCCAGTATTTCTCGGAGCATGTCCTACGGCGCACAGCCAAGTGGGTCTGATATGCCTCCGCCGTTTGACGGGCCGAATGGTCAGCCACAGTATCTGAATGAAAAGGAGAAGTTGAGGAGGCACCACGAGGCACAGGATGCGGCCGCCATGGCTGCACAAAGTTTTGCTGACATGTCGCCCTCATACACCGCTTCCCCATTGTACTCACCACCCGCCCAATCTTCTGCAACTAGCGCCCTGTCAGAGAAGGAACTCCTTCGGCGAAAGTTTGAGGAACAAGATGCTGTAGCACTCGCCCAGCAGCAGCCTCAGCCTCAGCCTCCTCCTCCACGGGCCGTCAATGGCTCAAGCCTCCCGCCTCCCCCTGTTGCACCTGGTGTCAGTGGCTTCAGACCACTCACAGCAGCCGAAGAAAAGGCACAGCTACGTGCCAAATACGCCGCCGAGGAACAGCAGGCTAATGGCAATGTATCCGCATCTGCGTCAGGTTTCATCCCTCACCACCGTTCGCCATCGAGTACCGCTCTCTCGCCACCGCCTCCTCCACCGCTCATGCCACGTCCGCCCGCTGAGTATATCCAGGAGACTCAGGAGGAGGATGCTCGCGTGCGGTATTACGACAACATAAGCATGGGAACTGATAATTCACCCATGCGGGTTGGGTCCCCGTCGGCGAAACCTGGGATACAGCTCGACATCCGCCCGTTCACACCATTCAGTGTTGGGCTGTATGACCCAAGCAGTCCTGCAGCACAGCGACCCCCACCACCACCTCGCTTGCCACCGCAGAATTGAGTTCTGCATTATGAATAACCATCTCATCGATTTATCTCTTGCATTTTTACTACAAGCTGTTAATGGATTTTCCTCATTCTTACGGATTGTACCACTGACAAGTCGGTCAGTGTATTTCTGTCTATCGTTACATTTTTCGAAGTATTACAGCACTACATATAACGGTAACGTTATAATAACACGGAGTGGTAGCAGTATCATTATAGCTCTACAGTGTTTCGACATTCCTTACGCACATCATGTCACCCATCCTGCTATTCATTCACCTTTTCCTTTTAGTCCTACTTCCTGCTGACGGTGTCGATTCTGTTGGACCCGAGAGTGAATCAACATCCGGTATGTCTGATTTGCGTTTGCGGCCTCGCGTGGCGTTCGCACTTTGGGTTGTTTGCATCAAAGACGTGGCCATGTCCACGCCGCCATCTTGAGAAGCAACCCCGTCAAGAAATGCATGCATCTCTTCACTTGGCACTTTCTTGTCTACGCCTGCTCCACGCGCCGTTGATGAATCCAGCTTGTCTGCCAACCTCAAGCTCTCTATATCTGGATCTTCCTCACTCTGGCCCGTATGCCCAGCCGCATCATGCGCCAGATCCATCCCGTTAAGATATGAGCCAATGTCGAAAGAATCCTGCCCCGAACCGACCCCATAGGGATCATCGAGATGCGGCTGTGCGCCGTCAGTAGCGTCAAAAGTCGACGGGTCAAAGCCAAGGCTCTGAATAAGGGAATGAATGTTTGTCTCTAGCGAGTCAACATCTGTGTTGATCTCGTGTGCGGTAGAGTAGGTCTTCTGCAGGTGATCATCGTGTGCTTCGAAAGCCGCTAGCTCAGCACCACCATTTTGCGAGAGGGCGTATGGACTAGAGTAGTCGGTCTGGAACATGGGGGGGTCGTACGGCATTAGTTGTGCTGGATTGGCGTTTGTGTGCTGCTGGGGCAACTGGGCTTGCGGCTGCGGCTGGGGTTGTGGCTGGGCAGGGAAAGGCTGCTGCATAATGGATTGTGGTATTATTCCTTGCGTGTGCCCATCTCCTGGAAACGAGAACCCACCCCCGCCAAGAGCAGCTATCAATTTCTGCATCTGCACAGGAGATGAGAGCACCTGTGATAGTGCTGCATGGATGAGGGCATCATTCTGTGGGGAAGGCGGAGGGGATGTCGTAGTTAGGGAGGTGAAAGCAGGTGCAGAGACTGAGTGATGAATCGGGGCAGGGCGAGGGAGGGCGGCATTTGGTGAGGCGGGTGGGGCGGTATTTATAGTTGATGGGTTTAGATTGATGCTATTGGCTGTAGTCGTGGTGCTGATTGGGGCGGTGTTGGGGCATGGCGTGGTATTTGCATCTGCTGAGGGAGTTGGGGCATCAGGAAGAGAGGGTTCGATGGATGCAAATCGGGGTGAAGTATTGCACGAAGGACCATATTCAGATGGGATAGCAGAAGGCGTGTCCAGAGATGCGAAAAAATCTGCAAAATCATGTAAACAGGGCGTCAATGCCGAGACATACATGCAAATGGAGGACATACCCATCTCAGAAGACTTTGCACTATCTATGCTGGTCCTCGGTTGGTCCTCCATGATCTCAGCAATGTCGACACCCTTCTTTGCACCACTCCCTCCGCCATTGCGTCCATCGCCAATCATCAACCGCTGTGGTTTCCTCGCGACGATCTCACTCCCCTCACCACCACTGACAACCCCACCTCCACCTATATCATCCTTTCGTATTGGATTGTCTGCATGACCGAACACTCCAGCAAGGAATTTGAGGATACGATTAATGGTGTCCTGGTGTTTCTTATGCCTCTCACGAGCAGCGATGGCTTCCTGCCAAAGATGTTGGTTGGAAGACTTGAGGTCGTTAAGGTCAGCAGAGATGGCGGCTTGGTGTCTTTTGATGGCTTGAATACCATTCACGATTGAGTTCATGTCCATTAATTGGCCAGGGGTCAAGGCGCCGGCAGACGCAGCTGCGCCCAGGTCTTTATTGGGAACTTCAGCGACGGCGGAGGTGACGTCAGAGGTGGATGCGGCCTGCTTCTTACGCTGGATAAGGCAGAGCATATCCGGTTGGCCACGGAGAAAATGGGGGTGCTCGAAGTTCCAGAATTCGGTATCAGATTCCGAGCGGAGTACACCTTGTTGGAGATGAGGAATTTTGTGAAAGCCGTACATGTTGAGTTGGCGGACAAATGAGGAGAAGTTCTTGTGTTTGAACCAGCGCCCTAGGACTTCGCTTGCGAAGCGCTCTTGGTCAAGGACTATGTGTGTCAAATTCGTTGAATATTGAATAGGGAAAGACTGGCGCTGGGACGTACCAAAGAAGGAGTCACCGGTGTCAGACCATCGAATGAGATCATGGTCTGAGGGGTCATTAACCATCCTATAAAGCAAGATGGTTGTAAGATATCAGGACTACAGGCATCTGTGAGATTAGATTTGACGAAGTACGCACTCATATAGTTTCTGGAGAAACGCGGGCACAAGCTGACGTGCTGGTCTGTTCAGATGCGACGAGCTAGCTCTTGGAGCTACCGCCAGATGCATTTGTTGGTCTGTACTCATATTGTAGTCGATGCAAGAGACGAGTGTGACTTTGCTTTTGACAATCACAAAGAGCCAACACGTCAAAACAGTCGAACCATAACCTTCTTCAAAGTACATACGTCACGCGCGCTTATAAACTCCCCTGCGATAATTTTACAAAACTATATACAAAAAGCGTGTATATGTCAGCAATAATGCATGCATCCTAAAAACTATATGGCTCCCGTCGTCTTATGCACTTGGGCTGTGGTCTCTTCCATTCCCCTTTGTTTGGGTCTGGCCATAAGGAACCACTGTCCCATTGAGGTTGAAGTGATGCGCCGGGAGTCGGGAAAAACCCAAACGGCCAAGTAGGCAAATAGCACATCTCCTACACGACGAGGTCAGTCATTTCGCAAACAAGTAACTTGATTGTGTTACCTCGAAATCACAGGCCGGTCGGCACTTCACCCACACGCTCCAGTCCAACCAGGAGATTAAATGCGTCACATCCTCCTTCCATTCGCCTATGAGAGTATGTATGTGATCAACTTCAGGGCGTTGTTCCGGAGGATAAAAGGCGTCGACTCCGAAATTCATTCCGGAAGCCCATATCTTCGTGACGACGCGGCATATTTCATGCGTAGTTTCCCGCACCGCCTGCAAAAGTAAGCGTTCAGAGGGCGTCAGTGATGTTCCACGATACGCTATGGATGCCGCATGCGATGTAGCACATTCCCGAAAAACTGGCGCAGCCCACGAATTTGTCCTGTTGGCGGTGACGGAGGTATTGGGAGGCAGAGCTGCAAACACAGTGTAGGGCAAAAGCACGGTACGCAACTGTCTCTGAATTTGTTGTGCGTGGTCAAAGATCGACCCATCGTTCAACGACAGGTTCAAAAGGTGCTGTATGAACTCCAGGCGGCTGGCATATCGATCGACCACCACGCGCAAGACCGTTTTCCAGTCAATGCCGCTAGTGGTCGCGGGTGGTCGTGCTAACGCTTGAGCTAGCCTGTCTTGGACGCGCTCTATATCCTCCGGTGATATTCCTGCCACTCGGTGATCCCACCGGTCCAAGCCCGCACGGCGCGGCACTAAGGAGGGAACAAGAGCGGTGTCGTAGAAAGAGACGAGTTCAGAAAAATCAAGCATAATCCGGGTTTCTCCTGGATAATTTTCGCGCCATGACGCAGAATGCACTAATTCAAAAACGTGATGCACTGATGTCCGAAAATAAATGAGACCTACGTCAAAACATGGACAAGGTCACTCACTAGTATCGGGGTCCTCTGGCAGATATCCTCGCTCGATGGCGGTACGAATGCTCTCGAGATTTAAGAATGAAATAACTTCCATGTGAGAGGTGAAGTTGCAGATCATGATTTCACTATGACCGTCATCAATAACAAATCACCAAGGAACTACGTCTGGGTTCGCACAAATTCATTTCCATCCTATGAGTCACAAATCAGCATCAGGCACTCGCGCGCACGCGTCTCAACATCCAACGAACCTCACAAAGCCGTTCACGCCATATTTCTGACCCCATTTACACAAGTCCTTTATGCGCCGCTCTTCACTCCGCACCCACTCGGGTTTCATTTCCGACCATGCCAGTAGATCTTGGGTGTCCAAAGTGCCCTCAAGGATTTTCGCAGCGCTGTTTCCGTCAAAATAGAGCACTTTCATTGGCCGAGTGACTGCAAGGGTGAGGTGCCAGCACCCTGTTTCGATTGGCCCTTGACAGAAAAGCATGGAGTGGTCTGGCTCTACAGACACCCAATCCAAGGCGGTCGGTAAATGGGGACCGGTGATAGCTCCATGGTAGAGGAGAGTGCCCACAGGAATAGTTCCTGGGACTATTGTATGACCTGCAGGACGTGAATGATGAGTCGCAAGCCATCTGATTGGAGTTTCAAACATACCAATACGATGACGGGTATTTGCCCAATGTTGAAGCAAGGAATTGGCCGTTTCAAACACTAGATGTCCTGTCGCGTTCACCCCAGGTCCTTCATCAAGGTTCCATTGTCCAAGATCACTTTCGATTCCCGGGTAAAAGGATGAAGGCGTATGACTTGACAGAGGTGTCTGTGCAGTGAGAACCCGTTTGAAGGCAAGAGAAAGCCAGACAGCTGCGGCTTTCCCTGTAAACAGCATTCTGACGGAGCGCCAAAGGCCTTTGCAAGCTTGGTTATATATTCAGTGGGCGTATCTATAAAGTTATAGTTTGATTCCGTTTATGGAACCCTTTCCGCAGCAGTACTGATGGGAGCGAACTCGATAGCGGTTGAGATAGCAGTTTTCGATGTTCATTCTTCTATAATTCATGGTTGTCTTCCAGTCATCAGATGATCGACGATAGGGAAGATGGACGCAATATTATTTCCTGAATTTCGCCCAGTTGTGCCTGCGCAGCGACAATCACGGGGTACTTAGGCTGCCATCACGGTAGTCAGAAGGAACGATCAGTTCATTCTAGGCTGAGGTACCCACGATCCGGTCGCGTTTGACTTTCAACTTGTGGAGGCTCGACTTGGTCTCGATGTCATGATTGTAGGGTCAAACTATTCTGTGACACATTCTGACATAATTACTTCAAATTTCGTATGCTATGAGCTAGATAGGGATATGTCACAGTCACACTGAGTGTGACATGATCACAGCCCAATTTACAATAGGAAGTCACACATATTGCCAGTTTCACGGTTTTTTTGATGAAAAATGGAACTTATATACTGTATACCCATGTCATTGCCTATACCCTGGCTGGTTTGTAGCATAATGGTTTTCTTGTGTTTCTTCCTCGAATAACTGGCTCAGTGAAGTACATACGTCTGCGCTTAAACACCCCTGCGATAATTTTACAAAAACTACATACAAAAACGTGTATATGTCAGCAATAGTGCATGCATCCTAAAAACTATATGGCTCCAGTCGTCTGATGCACTTGGGCTGTAGTCTCTTCCATTCCCCTTTGTTTGGGTCTGGCCATAAGGAACCACTGTCCCATTGGGCTGCACGGGTTGTTGGGAACCCAAAGGGCCAAGTAGGCAAGTAGCACATCTCCTACACGACGAGGTCAGTCATTTCGTAAAAAAATAACTCGATTTTGTTACCTCGAAACCACAGGCCGGTCGGCACTTCACCCACACGCTCCAGTCCAACCAGGAGATTAACTGCGTCACATCCTCCTTCCATTCGCCTATGAGAGTATGTATGTGATCAACTCTAGGGCGTTGTTCTGGAGGATAAAAGGCGTCGACTCCAAAATTCATTCCGGAAGCCCACATCTTCGTAACCACGCGACATATCTCATGCGTAGTTTCCCGCACCGCCTGCAGGAGCAAACGTTCGGAGGGCGTCAATGTTGTTCCACGATACGCTATGGATGCCGCCTGCGATATAGCACACTCCCGAAAAATTGGCGCAGCCCACGAATTTGTCGCGTTGGCGGTGACGGAGGTATTGGGAGGCAGAGCTGCAAACACAGTGTAGGGCAAAAGCACGGTACGCAACTGTCTCTGAATTTGTTGTGCGTGGTCAAAGATCGACTCATCGTTCAACGACAGGTTCAGAAGGTGCTGTATGAACTCCAGGCGGCTGGCATATCGATCGACCACCACGCGCAAGACTGTTTTCCAGTCAATGCCGCTGGTTATCGAGGGTGGTCGTGCTAGCGCTTGAGCTAGCCTGTCTTGGACACGTTCTATATCTTCCGGTGATATTCCTCCTACTCGATGGTCTCCCCGGTCTAAACCTACACGGCGCGGCACTAAGGAGGGAACAAGAGCGGTGTCGTAGAAAGAGACGAGTTCAGAAAAATCAAGCATAATCCGGGTTTCTCCTGGGTAATTTTCGCGCCATGAAGCACAATGCACCGATTCAAAAGCGTGACGCACTGAGTCCGAGAATAAATCGGACCTACATCAATATATGGACATGATCACTCACCAGCATCGGGGCCCACTGGCAGACCCGTATCCCCTTCGATGTAGAAGCGAGTGGTCTCGATATTTACGAACGAGACGACCTCCATGTGAGAGGTGAAGTTGCAGATCATGATTTCACTATGACCGTCGTCAATAATAAGTCACCAAGGAACTACGTATGGATTCGCACAAATTCATTTCCATCCTATGAGTCACAAATCAGCATCAGGCATTTGCGCGCACGCATCTCAACATCCAACGAACCTCACAAAGCCGTTCACGCCATGCTTCTGACCCCATTTACACAGATCCCTTATGCGCTGCCCTTCATTCCACACCCACTCGGGTTTCATTTTCGACCATGCCACGAGATCTTGAGTGTCCAAAGTGCCCTCAGGGATTTTCGCAGCGCTGTTTCCATCAAAATAGAGCACTTTCATTGGCCGAGTGACTGCAAGGGTGAGGTGCCAGCACCCTGTTTCAATTTTCCCTCTGCAGAAAAGCATGGAATGGTCTGGCTCTACAGACACCCAATTCAGGACGGTCGGTATATGGGGACCGAAGAGAGCTCCATGGTAGAGGAGAGTGCCCACGGGAATAGTCCCTGGGATTATTGTATGACCTGCAGGACATACATGATGAGTCGCAACCCATCTGGTTGGAGTTCAATATTTTCAAACATACCAATACGATGACGGGTATTTGCCCAATGTTGAAGCAAGGAATTGGCCGTTTCAAACACTAGATGTCCTGTCGCGTTCACCCCAGGTCCTTCATCAAGGTCCCATTGTCCAGGATCACTTTCGATCCCCGGGTAAAATGATGAAGGCGCGTGACTCGACAGAGGTGTCTGCGCAGTGAGAACCCGTTCAAAGGCAAGAGAAAGCCAGACGGCTGCGGCTTTCCTTGTAAACAGCATTCCGACGAAGCGCCAAGGGCCTTCGTAACTTAGCTTGGTTATATACTCAGTCAGCGCGCATCGGCGCATCAGAGGACCGGTGAGCCGCAGATATTGTTATATATGCCGATATATGATCATATATAGAAAAGGTTTTCGTTATAAAGTCATATAAAGCCATGTATAACGTCGGAAAACCACCGCGATCAACGTAAAGCACCCCGGAGAGACTCACGAGTTCTCCGATGGCCTATAGGCAATGACACGGGTATACGGCATATAAGTTTCATTTTTCATTAAACATCCCCTGAAACTGGCATGTGGCTGGCTTTTATTTGTACCTATTTGGTCTGTAAAACCGATCTTTACTTCAGCTTCGACGTTCAACGTGAGTAGAAGGGCAGTTTCAATATTCATCTATAGTTCAGGGCGATAATTGTGTTACAGCCATCCACACGTAGTATTTATACACAAACCAACCAACGTAGGAATGCAGATATGTAGAATTGGAGAATGAAAAAAAAGAAATAGCAATATTTCCTGCACTGGCCCTCTGAATCCACCACCGAGGTGCTTGCCCAAAGGGAGAAAAAGTAAGTAAGGAGCGTGACTTTGAAAGAAGCGCGACGAGGGGTATCATCGGAAAGGAATGAGTTGTAATTGTCTGGCAAATAACCTGGCGCATGGTGTGGCAGAAGAATAGATAGACAACAGAAAGGAATAATTTCATTCAGAATGCGACAAAGCAGGTCGTGAGCGGGGTCGTAAGTGTGCTTTTAATTGAAGGCGCCCATGCTGGACGGCGGTGTTTGCTGGTATACTTGGTACATATATGCCTGGTAGAGGTGCTGGGGGACATTCTGAGTATTGAAGCCTGGCTGACCCATGTTAAGGATGCCACCAGGTGCAAGATTGGGAGATTGATTGCCGTATGGGATGGCAGAAATGGGAGTGGGAGTCATGGAAGGAGGAATCGAGGGAAGTCCGCCATTACGACGAATAGTAGAGGTACGAGGGCTGCTCATGTCCGGAGAGCGAAGGGCAAAAGGATTGAAAGGATCCGAGGAAGGCGAAAACGCAGAAGGTGGCTGAGAAATACGGCCGCGTGGTGCGGGAGCTTGACCATATGCAGGATCAATGTGCAGTTGCGGGGGCCCAGACTGGGGGTTCTGCCCACCCATCTGCAACGCAGCCATCATCGAAGCCAAACCCTGATCATTCGAAGGGTAGCCTGACGGAAGGCCAGGCACTCCATAGTGATTCGGGTTTTGACCCTTCTTGCCAGGCGGACCATTAGTGGTGTACGTGGGCTGGTAGTTTGGGATGGGAAGACCAACTTCTTCAATCAGCCGGCGATACGCCTGGGTAGCGATAACCTTGAGCTCGATTAATACCCGCTTAGTGGCCTCGATATAAGTTGGCTTGTCAATAGGGTCAATGAATGGGCTAGTTAGGATCTTGTGCACAACAGCGACACCATTCACTTGATCACCCAACACGTCAGTGAGAACATGGTCCCCGGGAGACGAGAATAGCGCCTGGACGATTTGACGAGATGCTTCGAACTCGATCTTCTGGTTGACAATCCTAAGAACAGTTAAAGATGCCAATTTGTGCGTGCACAGGTGCGATAGATGAGGTGTGAAACGAGGCGCGAGAAGGTTGTACCGTGAAGGGAAAGAAGACGTGTCAAGCAACCATGTCAGCAGCAGCGCGCCGTTAGGGTTCGTCGCCAGAGGAATAGAGTTCAAGATCACGGCAGTAGCAATACGACGTTGCTGGCTCAACGTGATATGCGGGCTCTCAAGACATGCTCTCATGCTGCGTGCACCGAAACGACCTTGTGCGATCTCCCACATACGATCGACCATAGCGTCGAAGATGAAATCATTAGCAGGAGCCCCGAAGCGTAGACAACACCTAATAATTGCTCAGTTATCAATGATACCGACAAAGAAACATCGTTGCACGTACTGAACCACATAATTACCAAACTGATCAAGCAACAACGGTGGAGCATAAGCCCTCAAATTTTGTACGATGAGCCCGACCTCCTCGGGAGTCTGGACACACTCGATGATCTTCTGTGCAGCCCAAGTACCGTTCTTGTGAATGCCGATCATCGCCAGATGAGGCGTGATTCTCTCAAGCATCGCGAACCGTGGCACAGAAGAGCACTTTTCAAACAGCTTTTGTACGACCTGCAGCACACCCAGGTAAGCCACAGCAACCGAACTCGGCGTGGGGATACCCACCGTGTTGCCCAGCCAGTCCGAGGCCAAGTCGACAATCTCGCCATCCAAAAAGTCACCAGCAACTTGATCAGTTTCCTCCACGGTCATTGTCCCAGAATCCAGCCTTTTCCGGAGTTCACGCAATTTTGAAGCATCCCAGCGCCTGTTGTTAGGTCTCTCAGAAACGAGTGGAATCGTTGTGTAATACATCGTCGGGGGGCGGAACTCTGCGAACCCCGTGTCAGAAGCCCTCTGACATCAGTGGCCGAAAAACACGTACCAGACAACGACTGAATATCAAAATCAGCATCAGGGCTACCGGCCGTCAACTCTTTCATGATCATCTGCTGCTCCGTGACCGACGGCAACCAGCCAGCAGGCTTCGACAAACCATCAGAAACATACGCGATATTATGCATGCCAGAGCCAATCATGCTAAGCAAGAGATTCGAGCGATAGTTCTCCACCTGACCACCAAGCACTTGCTGATCTGCTGGAATAGTGGACGCGCCCTTCACGCTGCGAAGAGCATGGATAGTGGCTCCGACGCTCAAATCACCAATACCCTGCACTGCAACGCTGGGACTGTCATCTTGCGTTCCGTTTCCTTCTTGACCATTCTTGACAGGGACCTTGGCAAAGCCGATACGAATTGCACCAACGTCGCTGCCAAGGACATCACGACCATTCAAGGCCTTCCTGGCACGCACAGCGTCATCCAGACGTTCAAAGTTAACTACCCAGATGATTAATATCAAAACACTTCACGAGACTTAACACTCACTGAATCCACAATTTTTATGCGTCAATACCCTCGCGGATTCGATAGGTCCATAAGGACTGAAAACGCTCAAGATCGTCGCAGGTGTCGTAGTGCTCGGAATAGACCCAATCCACAACGCACGAGTAGGCGTAGATTGCAGCTGCGCGTCCAATCCACCAAGGCCAGGGCTGCTGGTCTTGCTCAAGCCACTAGGAGACGTAGCACCAGAGTTTGTAACAGTCGTGCCCTTGGCAGGGGCAACAGGAGCACTGTCCGCCTTCCCAAAGCCAATGCGTACGGTCTGCCCGTTCGGCATACCGATGTTCCCACCTAGACGGTTGAGCACATCGTCTTTGGCTCGAATAGCATCCGCTTGATCAACAAAATTAACAAAACCGCACTCCTGGAACCAATCAAAACATCAGTATCTCCTCGTCCAAACAATCTCAATCACGTACCTTTTCCGGCAAAAGCCTTAAACTCTCAATAGCACCATACGGCGCAAACACATGAATAAGCTGCTCGCTCGTGACAGCGCTATCCAAATTCCCAATCCACAACGACCGCGTAGGGGTCTGGATCTGCGAGTTATTATTCGCCTCGGTCTTGGGGGACACGGCCCTTCCCTGCGAATTGGGTGCAGCGAGATACGACGACGCACGACTCAACTCGCCATTAGGGAAATGCACTGTCGGTGAAGACGTCCCACGCGCACTCGACATCTTCGCATCGCTCTTCAAAATACCAGCCGGATTAGACAGATTTGCAAGACTCCCACTCGCAGCCGCAAGATCGTTGAGATAGGGGGATTGAGCTTCACTAGTCGTGGCACGGCGCTGAAGGGTACGAATGGGATCATCAAGCGTTCCTACAGAAATTGCTCTGGGTCGGGATGAGAGAGCGCTCGCAGGCGTTAGATGGTCGCCCTGCTTGAACCCCTTCGCCACGTATGACGAGTGAAAGAGACTAGCGTCTGACATGGAGCCATCGTAAAGACCCAACCGTTGACGTTCGTACGGTTGAGTATCATGCCCATCAAAGTACTCCTCTTCCTCCTCCGCATTAGGGGTGGCGAGGAGAGACGAAGCGCCGGACGAGCGCGTACGATACGGGTTTGAAACCGTACTGGCCCTCAAGCGTGGTGGATTAGCGAGGTTCCCGGCGATAGCGGCCTGCGCTTGAGTCCGTAGCTCAGATATAGTAGCAGCAGGTGGTGGTCGGAGACTATCATCCAAGCCAAGGTAATCCAAGGTATGAACATCAAAATCATCGACCGAATCTGCGGACGTAACGGAGCGTAACTCATCCAGAACAGGAAAGTTGGATCCCGATCCATTGGCGGAGGATAACCATGACGATGAGAAGATAGACGGGCCGAATGCGTTGGAGAGACCGGCGGAAGGCAGCGTTAATGAACCTGACCTCAAGCGACTGTTGCGCTCGGAGCCGACAGATGTGGGAGCTGCCTGTGGAGCCGCTACAGTTGTGGTATGCCGAATGCTAGGACGCGGGGGTACGAGAATGCTAGGAGGCGTATTAGCGGCCTGCCTCTGTTGCAACTGTTCGGCAAACGATTCCGTCGAAGGAGCAGCACTGCTCAGAGTATTAGATGCAGCAGCGAAGCGCTGTGCAGCGAGATGGACATCAGAAGGCAGCGTTCCGGCTCGCGCTCTCCTAAAACCTGGTGGATAATTAGAAGGAGATGTGGTAGAATCATCACTGGGGGAAGCGACGGTGAAGTCGTTCGGGGGAGAACCGCTCGGAGGAAGAGCGCGCAGCGCAGGTGGCCTATATCTAGCACCGTTCAGCCGTTCTTCCGCCTGGATCTCCCGTGCCCTGTTCACAAGCGTGGTAAACGAAGCAGATCGGCTAAAAAAGCTAGGAAAAATGAGACGTACCTCTTTGCATAAGCAGCAGAAGGAGCTGGAGGAGGGGTCTTTCCCGAGGAGACTCGTGAATAGGAGCCATTGTTGTCAGAGGCAGATAAAGACATTATAGGGCTTATTTTGGTGGAATTAGGATTAGCGTTGGGTGGATGGGATGATTAACGGACGACTGGTCCGTTGTTTTTGTCGTGCAAATGATAAGACTTGATGCCCAAGCTGGACCTATGATTGAGATGCGAGCCTAGACGAGCAGGGTCGTTTCGTTCGTTTTCGCGGTGGCAGTCGCGAAGCGGGTCGAGACGTGAATTAGCCTGTCACAAAAAAAAGAACGGAATAGAAAAAGCCAAAAAAAAAAGAGTTAAAGCAAGGATATTGGATTGGACAGTCAGTCCAGAGAGGATGTACTTTAGAAAGCCTGGCGACTGGGACCAGAGAAATATGCAAGTACTAAGTAAGATGATGCTACAAATTCAGTGGTTGGGAGAAACCTTGAAAGAAATCCCACTCTAGCTTTTCACACTCCGCTATTCTTCCCATCATGAACTTACGAATAATTTCATTGTGTTACGCCCAAGATTCTTGTTCGTCCACCGCATCAGAAAAGAAACTAGTAAATAATATCCGAGTACTGCCTCAAGCGCAGTTTACTATCTGGAACACGTTGATTGGTGATTGATCATCATGATTTGTTTAAACGCTTCCTGATTACTGTATGTGTACCACAAGCGAGTAAACTATGAGTGGGGGCTGTGAGCTATAACATACAAACGAAAGCCGTCGCAAGACAAAAAATGGAGGACGAATGTGTATGATGCAATCGACCCCATGCTCGCAAAAAAGTAAAAGGGCGAGCGAAAGGGTTGACTGGTGAACCTAGAATACTTGGCGCATCTTTGCGCAAAGAGGTATATGAGAGAGACGGGTCGATAACTGATACAGCTCTAACGAACGAAGCTAGCAAAAAAGCAACAAAAAATCAGTCCAGAACGAAGACCTGCAAGCAAGCAGTCAAGCAAAAGAGGGGGGCTTGAGACCTGATGGACCTTGCAGTGATGAAAATGAGTCGAGCAAATGCATGTCAAAGCAGTTCGACTGTCGGTCGAGTGATGCAGTGATGACCGAGAGTTGATGGAGTAGCAAACATGATGGTGGAGTTTCGGACCCCGATCGAACCTCACGCATGTCTCGGCCCCCTCATCCGGGGCCGCACACCCCGCGTGCGAGCAACAGCATCCGCAACCCGTTTCGACCGCCTCAACGAACGGCCATCTTTCAAACTCCTCGGCCCCTCTTCCACGATCTCCACGTCCACGTCAGCATCAGCGTCAGCGTCCGTGTCTTTATCGCATTGGTGGCCTGCGTTGTCATCACGCTCCCCGTCCGCGTCTTCATCACGTTCACCGGCGTCTTCATCCCGAGCATCCATAAACACATCACCCTTTGCATAACCCTCGCCCTCCTCCCAATCAGGATACATGCACAACACCCGAAACATCTCCGCCTCCGTAGGACTCAGCGGTGGCTCTCCGCTTCCAATCCCATGACCATTTCCGAGATCGGCACTTCCCGGTCCAAAATCAGTGCGTCCAACTTTGAGACCGGTGCTTCCACTTCCAATGCTGGTGTGTCCGCCCCCCAAACTAGCTCGTGGACTCCCAAAGTCAACACTACTCCCGAGGACGCTCCCCCTCCCAAAATCAATCTCACTCCCGAGACATGCACTCCCACTTCCAGAACTAGTACTTGGTCCTAACCCCGACGCAAGCACTGCCAGCGCAATATCAAATGCAGGAAGCACAGGTTCTGCTTCGACTTCTGCTTCTGGCTCGGCGTCTTCAGTAAGACTCCATACCTCGTGGGCATTAGGTATAGGCCTGGGAAGTACGGGGCTGGTGGATGCGGGCAATGACGACGGCAATAGCGGCGAAGCTGAATGTGAATGTGACTCCAAAGATGATGAATGTGGATGCGATTGCGAAGAAGACGGCAGGGGATACGGTTCGGCCCGTGACGAAGGCGCAGAGGGCAAAGTTGATTGAGGTGGAGATAACACAGACGACGCCCGTGCCGACACCAACGACGAAGAAGACGACGATCCCTGACCCACAACCCTCCCGCCCTCAAAACACACCCCAAACTGCCCCAACATCCTCCCAGGTTTACTCGTCCTCCAGAAATCCCTCAAGGCGCTCGGGAACCGCATCACAAGCTCGTCGCTTAGGAATACCTCTACGCTTGTTCTTAGCGTCTCGTCTTGAGAGTAAGGCTGTCCTGTGCGTTGAGTACCCGCCTGAATACTGGTCCTCAAAAATTCCCTCGCACAATCCAACGACACCCACACCCCTGCCACGGCCAAATTCGGATGCTCAAACTGCACAGCGCTCGGCGGAAGAACTGGGACCGCAGTAGCACAAGGTGATGGCGATGGTGAAAACGCAGCAAGCAAGGGTGTAAGGTTTACGAAATCAGTGTCTAGCCTCCTCAAAAGCGTGCGCGTCGTGCGGGGTGCGTAAAGAGGCAGCGTAGTTTGATACACCGGTATTCCTGGAACTCAATTAATGCCCGATACAGACCACAGACAGAGAAGAATCGAGACGAAATGAAATGCGACTTACCTTCGACCTGTGTAGCGCTAACAGGTGGATCGCACGGTACGCACGTGTGGACTACTACTACTTGATCTTTGCGTTCAGGGAGAGGCTCGGGATCAGTCATTTGGCAGTCTTCACCTGGTGATAATGAAGTGTTAGGTGCAGGTGATACGAATCGTGTCCGCCGAGTTCCCTTTTCCCATTCTAGCTCGAGCTCGGTAATGTGGACACTATCAGGACCAAGCAGTTCTGCATCTTGCCAGTCCAGCACGCTGTTCTTGCGTTCCAGGGACGGTTTCCTTGAATGTGTGGGCCGAAGAGGGGAAATATTGACCCTTGGAGACCCAGGTAGTGCCGATGAATGATGGAACATAAACCCCGTGCTCGAACCCGGGGATGTTGGAGAAGGAGTGAGTGGCGACATAGGAGAGAGTGGAAACCCACTCCATGGCACACTCGTAGGCGACAACGACAGCCCATTCGGCGCCTCTGGAGCATCTTCCTTCTTGACTTCAATCTCCCCACACGCACCCGCCCAGCCACTATCAAACTCCCATTCCCACATCTCAAGTTCCTCAACCTTGACCTCTGGAGCGACTGCATGGCGACTTTCGTTTTCCCGCGCCACCGAAGCGAACCCAGACTCTGGGGATGAATATGACCGCGCACGATTGAGATCTAGGTCCTCCCAAGCATCTAGCATGTCTCTCACGTTGTGACTTGTGCCAAGACCATTATCTTCTCCTTCGTCTTCTACTTTCACGCTCACACCTCGAGATTCCTCTTCATCGCTTGAGAAATCGAAGTCGATATCCTCCTCGTGATCAGAATCTGGCGGAGGTGATGCGCTTCCTCTGGATTGGTCGATGGGTGGCGGGGGAAAGATGTATTGAAGGGAGGGAGGGGATATGGGGGTGTAACATGGGACTGCGATTGATCTGCGAGGATAGGGTGGGAGGCAAAATGGTTCTGGACTGATATCGGGCTCTGCTGGGGACATGTCGATGTCATCGTCAGAGGAAGTATCATGGGAGAGATCAATGATGTCTGTGGGATCTGTGGTAGTGGGAGAGGGACGGAGACGTAAGGTGAGTTTGACTTTTGGAGGTCTTTCAGGTTCGTCTTCTTCTTCGTCAGAAGAACTGGAGGCACTCTCTGCATAACCGCTATCTACAGGACTGGAGCTGGGCGGTGGACTGGCGCTCTCTGAGAGTCTGTCAGTGGCACGACAGCGTCTTGAAATGAGTCTTTTGCGTTTCTCTCCGCACTTTTCCATTGAACTGTGAGATTGCTTTCGAGGCTTTGTATTGGAATTGGAAGCGGGATAATTTGAAAGGAGAATACCAGCACGAGAAAAAGGGCAGGAGACGCCACTAGCTTTTGAAAGATACCATACGATTGTGCCACGACGAAAGTTTGTACGGCGACCAGTAGGAATGTTCTGATTGGGACACGTGGTGTCGAGTGGTTGCCTTTGTAGGGGTGCGCCTCCTACGCGGGAATGCAGTGCAGGAACGAGATCGTCGTCAGCGGGTGTGCCAGAGAGGGTATGTCGAAGAAGAAGAGGGTGATCTTGTTGAGCCTCGCATCTCGAGAGATGATTTCGGATGTAAGTAGTTATTGCTTGCGACGCAGCAGAAACACTAGGGTGTTGTGAGCAGGGTGAAGAGAGGAAAGAAAGGAGAACATACTTCTGACACACGAGGCCGAAGTTTAGAGTCATTTCCGCAAGGTCCTTGATCGTCATAGCACGATTGTCCTAGAGATACACGCGTGAAGGTATGAATGGGAACGAGGAAAGGGACTCACCACGCTGAGGAAGCAACGACCGATAGCATGAAATACCTTGCTGGTGGCGTCTTCTGGGTGTAGCATGACATTTGGTAGTGGAAATATTGGAAATTGAGATTGGTTTTGAGTTGATTCTGTTTGTGTTGGATGTGGTACTGGTTTTATACGCCTTGGTTGTGGTGATTGACGAAGACGAGCGCTCGGTTTAAGGATTGAATTGTTCCTTATTCTTGTACCGTAATTGTGTGAATGTGAAGTATCAGACATTATAAAACATTAGTTGTTGAGTTCGTTAAGTCGACCAGCGAAGGAAAGGCCTTAGTGAGTGAATGGATGGGTGATGGTGGTAAGAGGAAGAGAAGCGTTACACACCAAAAAAACCAGATTACTGCGTATCCCCCCGATCAAAATAACGTAACCCCTTTTTTATCATATAAAATAAACTTTAATTTTACACAATGCCGTCATGGACAAAACTAATTTAATATTTGATTTTTTTTTCTCCCTTTGTCAGCATGCCTATTGTGTCTCACCAGAGCGCTTCTCTCAAACTCCGGATAGTTCGCTTCTTGGCACCCCCCTTATCAGTCTCACGTCCCCAGTATCTTGCCGCTCGTCCATTTGTATATCAGTTTGCGCCGTAACCACGCCAACTTTCGTAATAGTGAACCTCCCGAATGACTCTTTCCAAAGATCGGTACCCTCCACGTAAGGTGAATTCTTTCCCATCATGCGTTTGGTGAACCGTGAATGCGTTGATCGATGCCTTGATGTGTAGCGCGTGTAAGGAAATGTCTGCTATTCTCACGACCCCAGCACTTTAGCTTGCTGCGCTGTCTTTTCGGTGATATCCTGAATGATATGGACTCGGATGGGATCGCCAAGCCGTACTACACCCGTGCGCCACTCTGAAGGCGACTTTGTTCAATTGACACCGTTTTCAATGCCAGGTCATGATTGGGAACGGAACAAAGGCTGTCTGTATGATAGTCTAGACCAGATCTGCTAGTCCCTCTACTGTGCAGCTCTCAAAGATCCCCAAAGTAGATATCGATACGCATACGAGCTAGTCTCCCAATGGAAGCAAGTCGTTGATGATGATAGAAGGAACAACTGACTTCCGTGATCTGCCTACGGAAGACTAATATAAAAACAAACCTAAAATTTATCAAATCAATTCTTAGTACATAGAGCGGAACAACCCAGGATCCCTCCCTTTTGACGCAGTTGTATTGTCGCTGTAACCAAAAGTCATGGTCTTGTACCACAGCTAGAACCCCATTGTAAAGTCTAAACGCCACCAGCAGTTACGCCACTGATGGCCCTGCTTCAGAGGTCCGCGAGCCCGAGACTCAACGCTATGAATCAAGAAAGAACACCTTCCCTAATTGATCGGGCGCAACAGGCTCGAGGTGACTTTCAGCACGTGTCGTGTTTGCTCGTGTCATGACTGGGACAAAGGCTGCGGACTAGTTATACTGATGCCCTGTAGGCTGGATACTATATATAAGACATGAGAACCATGTGCTGCGGCACTTGCAAAATGTGGTTCTCATGAAAGGACATTACAAGCAAAGATCCAAATGAAAGCGCAAAGCTAAAAAAAAAAAAAAACTCCAGATGCAGTCATTCTCACAGGATGTTTACGCCACAACCCTTTCAAAACAACGGCGAAGACGCTCGCAGAAGAACGTAACAAGTTGTGAGAATCCACCAAAACCTACACACATGCTATCTTCTCGAACAACAAGCGAAACTACTGTTACTGAGAAATTAGGACATCACCAAGATACGTTCGTTGTTATGAATCCGCTCCCATGCTTCGTCCCCCAGATTACACGACGGAACTCAAAAATATGACATGTTCGGGTCGTAATCCATTTCGTCCTGAGCAGGTGAACCTTGCCTTAGCTAACCGCAAATGGAACAATGACCAAAGACAAACCTTGAATTTGCATGTGTCGGAACTAGTTTGATGCGAAGGTTGGGTTATAATTGGTCTCAAGGCAGGTGTGGATGAGTCACTTGAAAAACAGGACCGTCATCAGTCAGGTTGAAGTTGGACGCTTTTTGTCCTTCCACCGTATCGAAGACCTAGCCTCAAGCCACATAGAACGCTCATACCCTGCACCACTGTGCGGGAATACATTGTTGTTGGATCTACATTATTGTCCTCGGGAAGAGGTGAGTTACTCACGTCCACTTCGATATTGGGCCACTTTAAATACTGGGCATGGCCAAAGCACAACGACAACTACCTGGTGGTCGACCGGTATTGGAAGAATATGTGGCGGAACGGTCAGAGTCGTAGATGCTCTGGCGATAATTGGGCTTTGAGACATTTTTTCCAAATTCGAGTGAAGACTCCGCACGGACCTGCCATATTTTTCGATTGTCAGCGGTTGTTGACAGCGTGGTAGGTTTGGTGGTGCAAAGTGATGGCTACTCTCTTTCGACTTGACAGGTACGAGTATAGAATTCTTTGTGTGCAGGCTTCATGAGCTTACTTGTCCTGAATTCCGACCAACGCTGTGCGAAGAATATTTTTTCGTAAGAATCATACGGCACAGTCGTTGAATTGGACGCACCACTGGAGTTTGCATGATCAATACTGCAGACCATGCAGGTTATGAGCCTCGTATTATGCGAATACAGAACGAGTATACTGGTGTGCACTTGGGGATTTCAAGTTTGTCCAGTGATCAGCGATGGTATACGTGTCGACGTGTCGATTAGCTCGCTGGCCGCCTCGACGAGCCGGAGGCGGATGAACACATCAGTCTAATGACTGTCCTTCTACCGGTTTATCCATATACTGATATTGCCTATACCATGGAGAAAGAAGATCATTAGAAGGAGCTTCGACGGCTGTTTGAAATGAAGGAATCCCATAGTCACGTGAAGTCGCGACACGCTCACCGGCGAGGACGGCGCCATCATCTCTTATATACATGATCCCATCACCCCGAACATAAAAAAGATCTGCGTGGCCATAAAATAAAGGTTACATGCTCGCACGGCTGATGAGCACATATAAGGAATGAAAGCCATGCTGCAGCTGTGTGAATGAGGCGGCGCCACAGCCCCAGGTAAGCAATATGTCTCCGCTCAAAGGATAGTTATGTAAATGTTTGGTAGATGTCCCTATTCTTAGACGGCGAAAATGCGCATCTGGTTACTGCGCATGCCTGATAATCATGCGCTGGCATTGCAGAGTACTCCAGCAGTCACTGCGATAGCTATCTAGTCGAAGTAGTAGTCCAGGATGTTTTGGAGGTATGTTGTATGCTTTGTCTTACCGTCACTAGCAGCACAGGTCCCGTTGGGCTTATCGCCTGATGGCAAGCCGTCACTGGAACTCGGAACTTCTACAATAACTCAACCATATAACTCTCTTGACTCGGATGATAGCCTCGACCTTTCATCTTGGCGGCTTGACGAGCCACCTCCTGCTAACGAAACAGGGCACTTTGTTTTCGAAACTGTAAATTCGCTGCTCCAGCATTGGCCGAACACACGCTATCGAAATGGTCAGTCCTTATCTTAACATTGGCACTGACGAATGTCTGACACATTGTTATTGCCGCGATCTACTAGGCCATACAATGGTTCCCGGTGTAATTCCCAAAGGCACCTTGTTGTATCATGGAGCTGTCAATAACACAATCCCTACGGTTCCCGAATGGACAGCCACAGATCCAGAACACTCCATCCTCTTCTGCAATGGCTCTCCCGATACAGGATGTTGGCACTTGACACTTGCAGCAACTCGTCCCCTCAAAATCCTCTACTTTGATGGGACTAGCGCAGCTAATACCCTAATTGGCCCTCTTGATACTCAGGATATCATTGCATGGGGAGAATTGAGACCTGACTGGCGGTTTAAGGAGGACCAGCGCCTCGTGGACTTGTGTAAATGGGGAGCAGAGTACGCTGTCGATGGTTATGTTCGGTAAGCCAATTTATCTAGCATCATCTCATCACGTATCGACCTCTTTTACAGAATGGAAATGGACTTGTATGTTCTTAAATTTCGCTTTGTGCTCCCCAACTGATCGATTTGCTTAAGTGAAGTCATGCTCTGTGACTTTACAGCTGGCCTGGAAGTCGTCTCCTGGTCTCACCTTGCTAGCATCGCCGAACCGGTATCTGCAGTCCCAAGAATACCTAATTTTATCAGCAAGTCTCTGTGGTTTTTGCCTTCCTTGTGTCTTCCTAATGTATATTTCTAGTGCTACGCATGTTCGAAGTGATGCACGCAGGGTCGTGGCACAATCGATACCCCGGGGATACACGAATAACCCTTGATCTGACTGGAATCGTCTCACTGTACGACACCACCCTCGCACCGTCACTCGTTAGCTCACGCGACGGCCAGGAACGATGCGACCACGACATGAAAGCTATATCTTCTGCGGATATCAAGGCGGTCAGGCGTAGCGTCTCTCGCATATTAGAGCGAGATCAGGGTGACACTAGTGGCATCGACTGGAAAACCCTTTTCAGAGTTATAATGGAACGTTACTCGGAGCGATTCGAGTTGATCGACTACCTTCTCAACTCAGAAAATGACTCAATCGTGGACCCAGCACTGCAGGTACATGTTCAGTTGCGCGTGATGCTCACACCATACATTTTCCACTCTACTGTGCCCCCCAGCGCATCGCATGACTCATCTAATTCCTGGGCAACACCAGTGTTCAAAGCATGCGGGACCGCGCACACATCGTCAATCCTATCATACATCTCGAGCCTGAACCCCTCAGAACGCCTTTTGTTGCATGCAGTACAAATGACTTCGCGTGAAATATGTCGCGTTGTTACAAAGATGTGGGTGTCCGGCGTCCTCGCAGGACTTGATGTATATCTCCCCCGTGACTCCACTCCGGACGCTGAGCAAATGGCTCGCCTGATGAGTTCGTGGAGGCAAGAATTAAATGTTTTGATGACATGGCTAGATTGGAGCGTGTGGGTTAAGTGTCACCCAGCTTGTGCGCCCGAGGTAAATGTCTTGATATTATGTGTTGCTTATATACATCTTACGCCTTCCTTAGGAAATGTGTTACCTTCCTTCCTGGCCCATCAATACGCCAAGGGGTCGGCGGCCACACCATCCTCCCTATCATGGACAATCTGAGAGCAGTGATATTATCAATATAGACAGCTTACCTCTCAGGGACAGGCTACTCATGCAACTGGCGAGTCCGCAGGATGATGACTGGAAGAAGCCAAAGCCAAAGTGCATCAGACGAATTGCGCCATATAGTTTCTAGATTTTTATTTGAAACTAGTATTTACTAATGTCGCCCTCCCGGTGATGACCGGAGACTTCTTGGATACGCACAGCTACTATTCACGTCCTTTCTTGCTAGTTTCCTCGCGCGGCCATTACTGCCGCACTCTCATCTAGACAGCATGTGGCCATACTGTCATGTGTATATTACCCGATTGTGTATACCATCTCTCATGTGCCGCACAGCGTTGCGTCCTGTCCTGAGCCGTCCGATGCACGTATCAAATCATCAACTTCCTTGATGGTGGAGTAACACATCGACTGTCTCGCTCAGCATCAATCATTTTTTCTGCAGAAACGCGTGGATCTTTGTTTACAATCGAGACCGATCCATCAAAGAATATAGTAAGGAAGAGATGGAAACCTCAATTCCTGCGGGTGCTATGGAAGGTGATTATCCGGTAGTGAAGGCACGACGAAAGCATATGGAGGCAGGCAGAAAGCGGTGGTTTATACCACATCTTTGCCACCGCTGGTGCTACCTGAGTCAAACCATGCCTGGGGGTGTTGTTCTTCAGACGACAGAAGCACTACGCAAAGATACTTTGCTCCTGCAAGGTCATACACGGCAAATATTCCGGATGCCCATGCTACTTTCCGAGCATGAAATGAGGATACGGCTCGACAGGAAACTCATCTCCTACGAGTCATTTGTTCAAGCGCAAGTTGATTTTAGAATCGGCGCGATTATTCCCCCCTCGGAAGTGCGGACCGTAGGCGAGCCCTCCTGACATCCAAAGTTCATCTGCTGGCTCTATCTGTTTTTCCAGTGAGCCAATTGCAGCATACATAAATTTGCGTGGAACACGTCAAGTAATCCTTGAGTTTGTATAAGAGACTCCTGACCTCTTCTGACATTTCCCAACACAAGTTGTCCGCTACCATGTCGCTCACAGTGAGTCGTAAACACATCATATTAATATGAACATCACAGCTGAGACATTCGAGGTTGAATCGGTTACTACCCAAGAAGAAGCATGCCGCCTCCGCTCGTTCGACAGTAATGTCGCCTGGGAGATCGGGCACATCATCCGCGCCAATGTCCAAAAAAAGTTTACCCGCCCCGTCGTCATCTATATCGCGCACGCGAACTCATCCCAGCTCCTCTTCTTCGCCACCTCAGGACCTGGTACACTTCCCGACAATATGCACTGGGTGAAGCGCAAGGAGGCAGTGGTGCTCCGTTGGGGATGCTCAACGATGCGCATGAGATTATCGCTGCAGACCAAAACAAAGACACTCCAAGAAGTATATGAAATGAGCGATCCAAGTATATATGCGGTGCACGGCGGAGGTTTTCCGGTGAAGGTAGAGGGCGTAGAGGGGGTCGTGGGAGTGATAGTGGTTAGTGGTCTCACGCAGGAAGACGACCATAGTGTCATTGTGGAGGGTATCCAAGAATACCTTGCGAAGAATCCTTGAGAAATCGGCCGGTAAGTCGTACACCATCGGTGACCGTGTCCCATCGACAAGGTGGTTGTTCAGAATGAAAGAGATATGTCGAGGATGTGGAACTATGATAACTATGATTTAGTTCTGACCTGAATGCAAAAGTATAGGTCGGATGCGTTCGGCGTTCTGGGGTGTGCGCAAGCTGAATAGTGATCTGATTCGTCCCCAAAGTGCATGGCGATCTCGCGTCCCGCTCAACGATGCACTACGATTGGAGCGAACGCTCAATGCCTTTATAGATAATTTGTGTCTTTTTCGAGGTCCAGTATCCTGCATGTCGAAGATGTCAGTTCGGTAAGGCTTCAAAATCACCATGTAAACAAACTGACGTTCGCCACAGAAGTTCCTGAATATACTGTGTCGGCGGGCGACGATTGATCTATTCCAAGCAGTTCCCCACTGTTAACATCGCCCTTCTGTGTGTGATCCGTAAGAGTCGCTTCTAAGACAGAAGTTTGTTCCGCGTCATCCAGCTCTCTAGGGCTCAGAGGAAGATGATCTCCTTGCGGCACATCGGAAATAGGAGACACTAATACTTCATCGTGATCGGCGTGTGGGGAGTTGGGGGAGGCAAGGCTATCATCTTCACAACTGTGAAGTGAGACTACAAAAGATGACCAATCTGAAAAAGAATAGCAGCCAAAACCGAGGCTGGGACGTCGAAGCACCTTGAGCATATTTAACATACATGTTCGTTAAGAAGACAGAAGATCAGACCTCGCTGAATGCTCCGAGCTCTGTATTGGAGAGATTTGGTGCTGCGATGAGCTCACCGACGTCCTCGATAAATGACTCTTCGAGATGAACCGAAGATGATGGATCAGTGATGGGATCTGGGTTGACCAGCTGAAGTTTCAATGACACGCTAGCCTGGTATATGGAAGGTTCTCCATTCCTCCCTCGTACGTGCACATGTCTCAAATTTTGTGAGACGACTAGAAAACTGTGAGTGAATGTTTATGATGACTTATGAGGGCCGCAGGACCTTTTGTTTCTGTTGATGTAGGTAACTGCACGTGGTCACGAGATGATGCAATCGGCACGTCCTTGGAGAGCCAACTCAGCATGCTGCACGATAACAAAGTATGTTTTGCTATCAAGTCAATGCATATAGACCAATCCTCCCTCACTAAGCTATTGAAGAGGGGATTGTTGAACTATGATCACCCACACGATAGGTAATGTCGCTTACAATTCAAATGACTCATTCCAGGCGTACTTTCCGGGGGTGGAGACTTGAGTTCGCTTGCGAACAGTGTCAACGCCGACCTGCACGTAGCATTTATAAGGCCCAGGTGGAAATTCAGGATTGTCTGGTTCTATGGAAACGCTGATATCTATGCGGCACGGTGAGCATCCTGCGGAATGTATCATTGCGATTTACTTGCCAGAAACCTGGATGTGGTAGTAGAGTTTCCGCCTTCCACCACACGATCGCATTGGGAGAGAATCCATCTATAGAATGCGGCAGCAACTGGTTATACACTAGGGTAGAACAGTTGTTGAGGGACGAGGAGTCACATCTTGGTCAGACGGTATGTAGTATGTCCCGTGAGCACGCACAGCAATGGTTTGATGCCTTCCCAGGGTCGTTCGTAGAACAAGTACTGCCAATGTTTGGAAAAAAGTTACACATAAATTTTGGCAACGTTCGGAAAGTGATCCTGATTAAAATCCATCTTCAACAGAATCAGTAAGTCGATTCATTGGCAGAACGGGTAGTAGGATAACGTTGTGTGCCTCACAGCAACTGCCCTAATGAGATCCGCACAAATACATGTCAACACAACGCGCGTCCGTACAGTGCACGCGGTCATGATTCATGAAGGTCTTTAGCCTTAGCACTTTAGATCATGGTGGCATCAACAAGTGAGCAGGTGAGTCGTAATGTTGAGCACGTTGAATATTGTGATACTCATTCAATTTGCAGTTAACAGCACTTGCTGGAACAACAGTTGGTGAGCAATCACTCGTTCGAAAACCCCCCGCATATACTTAACACCTCCAGTTGTTCACCCATTGGTCCTACTCTCTGTTACTGATCACCATGCGCGCACGGTTTCGCGTACCTCATCAAAGCGTGTTGTCGGCGTTCTTTTGGGCCAGGACAACGGTAAGACCGTTAACGTTGCCAATTCATTTGGAATCCCGTTCGAGGAGGATGAAAGAGATAGCAAGACGTGGTTCCTAGACCATAACTATATTGAGGGGATGTACGATATGTTCAAGAAAGTCAACGGTGCGTTCCTCTTTACCTGAGCAACCATCATAGATGCTATGTGAAATTGCAGCAAAGGAGCGGATGATCGGGTGGTACCACACGGGGCCAAAACTACGAGCTTCGGACCAGGAAATTAATGATCTTTTTAAACGGTACATTGCGAAACCAGTTATGGTTATCGTTGATGTACGACCGCAGGCCGTCGGAATCCCGACGGATGCATACTTTGCAGTAGAAGAAATCAAAGACGTATGCTCTTCCTCCTTTGCTATCTATGCTTGTACTGATTTTATGGCTCCAGGACGGCACAGAAACACGGAAAACATTCCTTCACGTCCCTTCTGCAATTGAGGCTGAGGAAGCTGAGGAGATCGGTGTTGAACATCTCCTACGCGATATCAAAGACTCAACCACCACCACCCTCTCAACACGCGTTTCTGAACAACTCGCATCACTTCAAGGTCTTCAATCCCGACTACGAGATGTGCACAAGTATCTGCTAGATGTTGCAGCTGGTACGATGCCAGTCAATCACCAAATTATTTACCACCTGCAAGACGCACTCAACCTACTTCCTGACTTGAGCAATCCGGTGACAACACAGAGCTTCGCATCGAGCACAAATGATCAACTACTCGTGGTGTATCTGAGTAGTCTTCTACGTGCTGTCATCGCGTTACATGCTCTGGTGGACAACAAGGCCACGATAGGGCGAGCAGAGCAAGAAGAAGGCATAGATGAGAAAGACAAGGACAAAAAGACAGTCAACGGCGACTCTAAAAAGTCGGAGGATGCCAAGAAGGATGCAGAAAAGGGAAAGGACTCGAGTAAGAAGGACGCAGACAAGGGACTATAATTCAGTCACCAAATGTTCTATCATTACTATCACCGGCACGACTCCATATTGCTGTGCAGAAGCAGCTTGCATTACATTTAGTTTTCCCTAGATGGTTAAACATGTGATGAGCACGTGCCCGATGAAGTGCCGTTTGTGATTATGGAAGCGCTTTTCTTTTTTCATTCGCTACCTTGAGGCATTTTTTGCGTCCTCCTCCTCTTTGCTCCGTAACCTTTCGAAGAAAAGTACGTCGGATCTTGTCTTGGATGTATACCTTGTCCAAAATGCTTGTCGCGTCGAGACCATCAATGGCTGCGTCAATCGTGCACGGACCCCTAACATTGATTTTTCCCTGACAGATTCTTTATACGACATGTCTGGCGCTCGTGGATGTTTCAACTGTGGAGGCTGTGCGTGGTGTTTCCGTGTTGTCTGTTCCCTGGCTTTTCAACATTCCCTCGTCGATATGGCGAAGGAAAGGCCCTATAGGCTATAGCCATTGCTTTTCCTTCGTTCTTATTTACATTGTCGATTTTCTCGGTGCTGACGTGGATCGCTATGTTCTTTTGCTCATATCTACCGATGACACATGTTATCATCGACGACTCGCACAAAATCGCAATATATTGCATTGCTCGTCCTAATTATCTGCCTCGCTTGGTTCCGTACCTCCGATCTTCATGAAGGCAGTCGGTCATCAAGCTGCTAACTGCCCCAAGGCAGGGACTCCTACTTGGTAATTATTGATCTTGTTTATGCTGTGCTTCGTCTCATATTCACTCACCTTGTTTAGCTACAACTGTATGTTATTCCATTGCCGAATCCATTTTTGCAGTGTTCACGATTTCCTCAGGTGGCTTGGAGGGTCATGTTTCTCGTGATTGCACGATGGAGGTCAAGGCTAAGTCTTGCTACAAATGTGGTCAAGAGGGTCACATTGTATGTTTTCTGAGGATGTTGGTCAATCTTTTTACTCATTGGACTCAGTCTCGCGATTGCCCTGACGCTGGTGCAGGCGGTGGCAGCTATGGTGGGGGATTCTCCAGCCAGGAGTGCTACCGCTGCGGCAAACCCGGCCACATTGCGCGCGCATGTCCTGAGGCCGCAGGAGGCAACTCTAGCTATGGAGGCGGAGGCGGAGGCAATTATTCTGCTTTTGGTGGCGGAGGCTCGAAGACTTGGTTTGTCTCTATTATGTCCATCTTGCATTGTACTAATTCGCCATACGCAGCTATACCTGCGGTGGTGTAGGTCATCTGTCGCGCGACTGCGTTCAGGGCTCTAAGTGCTATAACTGCTCGGGTGTGGTACGTTGCTCTGCATGTAAATGGTTCTTTGGTTCACATCCGCCGATTTAGGGCCACATCAGCCGTGACTGCCCTCAACCTCAGAGGCGCGCCTGCTACACGTGTGGTTCAGAAGGGTGAGCATGTCCAGATGTCCTCATGTTCCTCTTGTTAATCCACATCTTAGCCACATCTCTCGTGATTGTCCCGGTACGGCCGCTGAGGGTGCTTGAGTGATGTGATATCCATGTATTCCTAGCTGCTTAATGTCGATCTCTTTCTGGTTTGCTGTTGAAGTGTTTGGATCAGTTACTACGTGCTCCGTACGCGTATATGTTTGCAGAATACTGGCAGTTATTTGAAACACACCATTAATATCATTGTACCAGTTCATGCATGTTAGTACTTCGCAGGTTTGCAGGGTGTCCACTAACCCGGTTCACGCCGATTGTGTGCTGCAGGCCAGCCGAGCTTATTTTTTCCACGATCTGTTATTCGCTAATTTCCACTTACTCAACTTCTCTCCTCCGTCTACCGACACTCGCTTTCATTGTCCTCCATGCAAGCCATTCGCCTGGCGCGCCCTAGAGTCTCCTTACGCCGTCTGGCGACCATCGCTCAGGTGCCCACGTCCGGACCCTCGTCTGTGACCGCGTCTGTCATTCCTCTCTCTAACGTTGAGGCACAATGGGAAAATATATCTAAGAGCGAGCAGGCAGTTGTCCACAGGCAGCTCGAGGAGTTGCAGAAGAAGGACTGGAAGACGCTCTCTTTGGACGAGAAAAAAGCTGGTGTGTGTTGTTGTCCTTCCGTTCTTCGGCTGCTCCCGCTGACGGGTCTTCTGATGTCCTTTTTGGCCTATTATCTTATACTAAATCGCGCATTATCGTGACGTTGGGGTCGATGAAACGCTATTTTTTCTGGCGTAATGTACATCAATAGCATACTATGTTGCCTTTGGCCCGCATGGTCCCCGAGCTCCTGTCAGCCCACCTGGTCAGGGCTTCAAGGTTTTCCTTGGCACCATGGGCCTTGTAGGTGTCGCTGGATTACTCACCTTGGCTATCCGTTCACAGTGTAGGTTTTTTCTCGTTTTTTCTGTATGCTTGATCTCTGATACATGTACCCCTGGACCTTAGCTCCACCTCCACCGAAAACGATTACACGCGAATGGGAGGAAGCAAGCAATCAACGTGCACTCGAGCAAAAATCGAACCCTATCACTGGTCTGTCTCTTCGTCTGGATGTGTTTTCGTCGTGCTAATATCCTGCTCGTCGCACAGGCATATCATCGGAAGGGTACTCTGGAAAGGGCTACGTGGTGTCGAAATAAATGCACTTTGGGTTTACTTTTCTGTTGCTTATGCGCGCACTATGGACATTGTCCTGTGTCTGCTGTGAAGAGAAAAGACTTGCATTATACCGTAGAGTCTACCTTCCTTTTCTTTACTTCTGCATCTGTTGGAATCCATTTTGGTGTGCGATCAATGCGGCAATGCTATTTAAGTTTTGCAGACATCAAGAAAGGCATCGTTCGCGGCGCTTAGCATGGTAACCTTGAGTTTAAAGATCAATACGTAGAAAATAACCAAAGCTAATAAACGACAAGTGCGGCAAAGCTAGGCTGGGCAAACAGGTAGACAGACAAGCCACATTAGTTTCCGTTGTTCAGTCTTGTTCCGCGCTCGGAGCATATCATTCTACGCCACCCGACATTCAGCACCATAGCCACTCAATGACATTACCATGCACTACGAAACAACGGTTGAAAGGCAGTGAGAGGCATGTCGAATGCAAGCCACAAAAAATGCAAGCGGACCAACAGGTAGCGAGCAACCGACAAAGCTCTTCAAGGCACCTAGCCAACAGGTCTAATGCACCCATGGCACCAGCCTCCGCTTGGCAATTGTAGCATTATTAGCCGTGCAGTGCACGGTCAGATCCTCTCGATGTCATGATGCTCAAAGGCAATCAAAGCATGAATTTTATAGTCTTTCCGTGGGTGGGCGAGGCACAGGGGTACCACTGCCGACTCCGACTGAGACCTTGCTCGAACTGTAAGCCTCAATGGGTGCTTCCCCGACGGGTAGTTCCGACCTGAGGTGTCACCTCAGTATGACCATAGCACTAGCCAAACAATGCACGCACCGTAGCAGGAGTTTGCGCCTGCAAACGTATCCAATCACTACCAATGTTGATTCATGTGGGCACTGCTGAACCTTCTTTATTGAGTGTTATATTACACTGGGGCTGTAAAATTTCATCCTTGGAACGTATGATGTGATGGCGACTAGTAACGAGATATTTCAAGTGTGACACTTGTTGCATTTAGGGATATATTGCTGGACCGATGAGCGAAGCTGAAACAATTCTTAGACACAACGGCGAAATGCCATCTCGCACCCAAAAATCGGTGCCCGCAAACTGATGGACTGCAGCGGCAGTGGGCTCCAGATGGATCCGATGATACACCAGTGACATGGACAAACAAGCATTGCTTAGCGGGTTCTGAATCTGTGTCGGAGATAATGAATTTTCACACTCGCCGTCTTGTGAAATCGTTTCAAATTGAAGTCCGCATGATAAGACAGACCTGCGCACTCTAGTTGTCGTTATGCATTCCATAATCACCTCTGGCGGCCCATTGTATGAGGTAGGGACGTAAAATGTCGGAGTAAGCCATGTGGTGGTAAAACCCCCCGCCCCCAACGATGGAGTGGTTTGCGAGCTAAGGAATACAGACAGCACAAGGGACCCGCGCAACACGCATCAACGTTTATTGGAAAAAAAACCTCTTCTCGGGATAGGTAAACCGGTCACTGATCGGGCACCACGGGGGGAGACCTCCTGCAAATCTATTTCGGATATATGATCACAATGGGAATTAAGGCATTCCGTCGCTAGTCAAGCAAAATGCCGACGTTCAACTAGACCGCAGCGCTTTCTCTATTTCTTGCCCTCCTCGGAGTTCAGGAGTACCTGTGTGGAACAATACATCA
The DNA here is from genome assembly GCF_016647785.1 of Suillus fuscotomentosus. Taxonomy (NCBI): domain Eukaryota; kingdom Fungi; phylum Basidiomycota; class Agaricomycetes; order Boletales; family Suillaceae; genus Suillus; species Suillus fuscotomentosus. Next base: position 462,992 of record NW_024539518.1, read on the forward strand.
TCAGAGATGCGCCGGTCAAGATTGAACACGTATGAAGAGCGCACCTGCGGTCCACCAACACCATTTTCCCATTGTTGGTATTTTAGAGCGGTCGTACCTCTCTTCTCAGCCACGACACGCTCAGACTCTTTCAACGACTGTCGAACAGCCCGTGCGGTGATTTGGGCATATTTGTTGTACCTTCAGAGACGTGTCAATGCATGAAGATAGACAGAGTCCGCTGAATACGAACGTGAAAAAGTTTCGCCAAGTTGCACTGCTCATTGTGGAGGACGTTGAAGTTGAAGAATACTGTTCACGAAATTCTGGTGCAGTCAACGCTGAGACCTTCCGGAAATGTCCGTTCATCCATGGATTGCCTAATGTGGTCATTCACTTGGAACTATGGGGGGCCGTTGCTCATACGTCCACTCTCACCCTTTGCTTGGTTCCCTAATTGTTGTACCTGTTTTTCTAGACTATCCAAAGAACACGAAACATAGAGCCCTAATGACAGGAATTACTTGGCACTATGTCCTGAAATTTATCATTACAGGTGTGTCATGCTTGCATTCCGGTAAAGGGTTGATTGCTCAATGACTGCATTCACAAGGCGATGCTGGGGTTGGCAAGTCATCTTTACTCGTTCGCTTGACAGACCAGCGTTTTCTGGCAAACCCCGACCCAACTGTGCGTGGCTTTTCACATGCCTGATAGGTTGAATTTGACGCACACACCCGTTACCCCTAGCTAGGAGTAGAATTTGGCTCCAAGCTAATTGAGATACCCGAGGAAGGGAAGATTGTCAAGCTTCAATGTCCGTCTCCTTTCCCGGTTTCCCCTGACACGTATTTCATGTAGTGGGTTATTATGTAGGTTGGGATACTGCTGGAACCGAGTCCTTCAGGTCGATTACACGGTCATACTACCGTGGTGCCGCGGGCTGCTTATTAGTCTATGACGTGACATCCCGCAAAAGTGCGTCCAAGATGACCGATTCATCCCCGGTCGTCTACTAATCATCTTACACAGGTTTTACTAACACGCAGTCATGGCTTGCAGACGTACGAGAGCATGCTGACCCTCATTTAACTTGCATACTGGTCGGAAATAAAATTGATCTATGCGATGAGGAAGGAGAAGACGCATCCAGTCGACGAAGAGAAGTTTCGACAGATGAAGCGAACGAATGGGCGAGAAAGGAGGGGTTGCTATTCTTGGAAGCAAGCGCAAAATCAGGGAGCAACGTTGATACGGCATTTGAGACAGCATCGCGCGATATTCTCCATAAGATCAAGCATGGCGTTTTTGATGATGATCGAGTGAGTGTTATTTCAAGTCGACAACCAATTGACACCTTCCATCTCTGACATCATGTTGGTCTATTAGTCTCCAGGAGTGAAGCTGTCAAAGCCAACAAATGGAAGCGTTGCCCTGAATCGAGCCTCAAATAAACAGGGATGCTGTTCGTGATGTGACATATATTATATGCAACATTATACATAAAGTTGCTGTACTCTATTCTACTGTGGTTATGGGACTATAGTTATTACTCTGTATTGCCGAAGATGCGCACAATTATGGAACTCGTACTGTATCTGAAATGTTCAATGAAATCCCGCGCCAGGGTGTCCTGGGCATACAGATGATACAGAACTTTTGCGTATGTGTAAATGCAAGGGAGTGATGCAAGCTTTGTCAAGCAATCTTCTAACACGCCTCTGATGGCCATCGGAAGCATGTGTCCATATTTCCTGCCCTCTGCAACTATCATGATCAACGCCGTAACGTGTCTGCATACTCCTGCAGCTGCTGTACAAATCCAAAATTGGGATTGGCAGATCTTCGTCTCGTTTTGACGTATTGATAGCTTGTGCTGGAGTCCAGCCGTACTCCGATATGAGAAATGCAGCAAACCACGCTTGTGCTGCGGCTCACTCCCTCCATGCAGTGCACAAGAATCCGTGCATTGGGATCGTGCAGTGCGCTGCGGATGAAGGCAGTTGCGGAAGGAAGGTGGGCGGCGAGCTCAGAGAATGGAAGATCCTCGAGGGGGTATTGAGCACGATGTATGGGTAGATCATGTGGTATTGCGACGTATCCACGCATTGCGGAGAGGATGTGGGTTATACCCAGCGTGGCGAGGGCGGCAGGGTTCTCTGCGAAAGAGAGGTCCGAGACATATAGCCTTGGTAATATTTCTGATGCACCAGGAGTTCGGAGCTGGTAAGGGATTTGGGACATGGGTGATGGTGACCAGTTGGATATGTTAGAAGGGTGACTGCCGTTAAGTGATGACAGTGTGAGCCTCCCCAGGTGCTAGAGTATATATAAGCATAATGGGAAGTAAACGGTGGGACGCAACCAGCAAGTGTGGATGTACTCAAATGTAGGAAGGACTGTTTAAAACACGACTCACCATGACAACTTTGACAAGCGCAGCAGAGAGTGTACGAGTTTAGAATTTGTTAAATTGAAGGAAGAAAGTGGTTCGGGTAAGAGGAGTAGTATAGGTGCGAGAATAGTACCACGGGGCAGAGACCCTTACTAGATTAGCCGACCGAGATCGATGGCCTCTTTATGAACGAAGTAGGTAAGAAATTAGCAGACAAACAGCCTTGCGTAACAGTGTTAGAGATTTGCCCGATCCTGAGCCGACGGCGTCCTCAACGGACGTCGGGAAGGCACGGCTCTTGGGCGGGGTTGGCCAGACTCAGGCTTAGTGATTTCGATAAGGGGAAGCAGAGCTTTTTGGTTGGACTAAAGTAGGACAAAGTCTGTACACTGTGAGAGAACTCACGAACAGCCTTGCGCGACCTCGATCATCAAATGGAATTTTTATCCACACTGGCAGATTCAGGGACGACTAAACAAGCGGTCGAGGCTATGCATGACACCACAGTACTGCTCCGAACCAATGGATCTTGTCCCCGGCTATTGTCCCTCAGAAAGCCGTATCTGGGGCCAAAGTGCAGTGCAACGTGTAGAAAGATTTCCACAAACAGGTGAGATATGTATGCAGCTAACACACAATGCGAAAAAAGGAGAAGTAGGGAAAAAATTGAAACATAAGCTTGGCAGACCCAAAACATTTTACATGGCATACTGTCAAAAAAATTTCGCGATCATAGAATGGACGTAACAATTTCGGAGCAGCATCGTAACAGCCTGGCCTATAAAACAGAAGGCAATCTAAATGAGGTCGCTGGAAAAACACTTGTCAGAGCCCAGACCCAATCAATCCCGTACTAAGAAACTCACGCGACATTAAGAGGCATCTCGTCAATTTGAGTGTTGTAGAATTCTGCCCGTAGTCTTAGCATTAATCATGCAGTAGCAAAATGTACTCACGTTCAATATCTCTCAGCATTCTGACATCTTCTGTGGTCACAAAGTTGATGGCAACACCTTTACGGCCAAAACGTCCGCCACGACCAATGCGGTGAATGTAGTTCTCTCTGTTTGTCGGCAGGTCATAGTTGATAACTAGAGAGACCTGCTGCACGTCGATCCCACGGGCCAAGAGATCCGTCGTGATCAGGACACGAGATGAACCTGACCGGAACTCCTTCATCAAAACTTCACGCTGCTTCTGCTCCATGTCCCCGTGCTGGGCAAAAGATGCGATCAGATGGGACCTAACTGAGATACTACCGCAATTACTGACCATAGCAGATACTGTGAACTCACGCGAGTGCATCTTCTCCGTCAACCAATCAACCTTCCGCCTTGTGTTGCAGAAGATGACGGCTTGCGTGATCGTTACAGTCTCGTAAAGATCGCAAAGAGTGTCCAACTTCCATTCCTCCTTCTCCACAGCGATGTAAAATTGCTTGATACCCTCAAGCGTCAGTTCATCCCTTTTGACAAGAATTCGAACAGGGTCACGCATGAACTTCTTCGTCACTTCCAAAACGTCGGCGGGCATGGTGGCGGAAAGGAGTACTACTTGAGTCTCCTGCGGTAGAAGCTGGAACAGCTCGTAGATTTGGTCCTTGAACCCACGGGACAACATCTCATCAGCCTCGTCGAGACAGAAAATCTTGATGGTGTCAGTGCGGAGAGCTCTCCGGTTGATCATGTCATATACACGTCCGGGAGTGCCGACAACGACTTGCACACCCTCCTGGAGCTTGGCCATGTCCTCACGAACGTTCGTACCACCGACACATGCATGACATTCGATGTTCATGTAGTCACCGAGTGCAATAACGACTTTCTGGATCTGTTGAGCCAGCTCACGGGTGGGCGCCAAAATAAGGGCTTGGCATCCTTTGATGGACATATCCAACTGCTGAAGGATGGAGATGGAGAATGTGGCGGTCTTGCCGGTTCCAGATTGTGCTTGAGCAATGACGTCGTGACCCTTTACAACGGGGACGATAGCACGCTGCTGAATCGCGGAGGGCCTCTCAAAACTACGAAATATTGATGATATAACAATAATCAAAGGCTGAATGCACCTACCCGTAAGCGTAGACACCACGGAGAAGCTCAGCCTTCAAATCCATGTTGTCGAAGCTGTTTGGCACCGCATCAGGATTGGATTCTGCAAGATCGGAGCATCCATTTGACGCACTTATCTACGACCTGGTCCCAGTTGGACTCGATCTCATTCTCTGCAACATCCTGGAGCGCTTCTTCTCTAAATCCACACGAGCGATATATTAGTAAACGCACGAAGTTGCATCGGTAGTAGGACGGATTGCTTACGCTGACATGAGTATAGTCTATTTTTTTGTATCCAAGGCTCGACTACTGTAGTCGATTATGCTTGGAATGTAGTGGGTTGTGTCCGGTGAGCGTAATCGATTGACTTCTGCGAACTGATCAAATTTTCCGCATCTTCCTTGGGTCGGTGGCTGAAGCGGCCAAAGCCGACCTTTTTGAAACTCCGATCTTTATGTACTTCCACATGGCAAGTGTCGGTTGGTGAGAGGAAACGTCCGATGAAGGCCTACGTCTTTTCACAACTTGACAAGTATCGCTTGGATTGTATTTGACATGAAGGCTATGTACGTCTGTAATGCCTTACCAAGACAAACGCGACATTGTGAACGAGCATCGCTTTCACGTCAACGTTGAGTATCTCCTTATGGACCACATTGATCTGACAAATCGAATAGCATATATCTCATGACCTCCGGGTAAAACATCACAAGCCTGCGTGACTAGCTTACAGTACAAGAAATAGCTGATGAGTCCAATATGTGTCACATAACGTTCGTTATACTCTTTGGATCGACCAACCCTCCCATCCTTCCCTTTTCCCAATGCATGGTCCTTCCTGCAACTTGAAAGCAACGTCATCCAATTTAGCCATGATTTTTGCGGTGATGACAGCTGCAGCTGGTGGCGCCCAGCTTGCCGCTACGCACTTCAGCTTTCCGTGCCCAAAGGCATACAGCTGGTCCCTTTTAGGAGCGGCATGGCTCGCGTGAAACCGCATAGGATTGAAGGATTCTGGATCATTTCCGAAGAGAGGTGATTTGTGTGCCTCTTCGATATCTGCCACATCTATGGATGGGACGAACGGTCGCTTCCACCATGGGACGACCACGGCACGAGTGATGTGACGAGTCGGGGGGTGGAGTCGGAGAACCTCACATATGATTGCCTCTGCACTAGGCTGCGCTCTTGTCCCTTCGTCTGCGAAGGCGCGGAACTGATCGTCAGTGGGGTTCTCGTCGTATGAGATAAATGCATCGCGTAGCAGACTATCGCGGTTAGAATATACCACCGCAATTGCTGCTACGCGCCACATTGTTTCATATGCGGGGATGATGAGATTGAGAGGATTGGTTCGGTCTGGAACCCATCTGATGATGTGATGGTTGATGCGATCGAGCACTTCTGTAGTGAGAGTAGTGCTCGATTTGGATTGTGCCCAACGGTCGTTGATGGCTTTTGTCACAAATGCCACGTCCACGGGGTCAAGATCTTCAATATCTGTGCCCAGCAGACCTGCCAATACGACACTGAGTGTGACAGACTGCACGAAGGTGGCGTAGTCCAGGCTCTCTGCGTCAAGGAACCTGTTCACGCAGGTTTCGGCGACGTCAACGAGCCTTGACCATCCATCTTTCGCGCTGACGGCGCCTATTAGGACTTTCGCTTCGCGAGTGAAGTTGTCATGGACGCCGGGATCATCACTGACAAAGGTGCTCGATATACCGAGCGCCTTCACCAAACGCTGGTTTGGTATGGATCTTGCGCGTAATAACGCCGGAGTAGGGATATCAGGAGGACTCAGTAATGTCCTGACGGCGCGGACACTGCTGTGTATCCTTGTCTTTGGGGTTGTGAGAGCTTTGGCGACGATTGCCGCGACTGCGACGGCAGCGGAGAAAATCAACACGATACTAGTATGAGACATTGCGGGTGTCAACTGAATGAACTTCCATTCACCTGTTGCCTCAGTATTTATCCAGGCGGTTCGTACCATCTATTCTCCGATCGCTAGCTGTCGAACCATGTAACCTTCTGACTAGAGTTCAACACGTTCATGACTCACTCGAACTCTAATATCATGCGGTTTTTCGCGATGCTTTAATAGCCGCAGCTCGAGAACATTCGAGCTCGCGCCTACGGACTGTCAGGGAACGTTTACTTTGTTTGCCCTTCCCATCATCAAAACTCTCACGAAATGGTGTTTTTGTAGGCGCACCGCATGCAACAGTGACATCTATTATACTTTTCTGTTACGTTCCGCAGCACGCAATCATGACTATCAATTCATATCACTCAAAGTCCTCCTTATTATGTTCCCGCTGATCCCTAATCCATTAACACGAGGTTTCCTGTGTCGTGCAAAGAAGCAGTCTACCCCGTTTCATAGATATCTGTACCCCCTTTCAGTGCTAGATTTAGTTTCCCGTGCAGATATGAGCCCACAGTACGTAGACAATCTGCCTGTAACAGGACGTTCAAGCGGGCGTCATGATTTAATTCCCCCATAGTCACCACGAGTGTTTACGTATACCCTCCCTCCACGTCAAGAAATTATGATACCTCCACAACTCAGTCTTACTTCCAACTCGGACTTGATCAGTCAAGTTCGATGTACTCTGGAGTCGCTGACGAGTCGCGGCCGCCAAAAATAGAACAAGACCGTCACATAAGTCCGCCTTTGATTATTCGCTGCGGAGTGGAATATGCCGTTACATATACCCCTATTAGAGGCGTTACTAGGATGATGGGATCAGGAAGTACCCCCTGCCGTGATTCAGTGGGCTTGAAGAGATCCCCAAGTCTTTTGATATGTTATGCCTCTGCACATATCCATTGGTTATTCTTAAATATGATCTGGGATTCTACCAGTGACGGAGAGACGGCGATGTGCTAATAAACGTGCCTACTTGCGGTGATATATTGTATCTGTTCAGCGGAAAATGCCTACCCTCAAACTGTTTTGAAATAGTACAAGGGTACTTATATCGTAGATCTGCAGGACGGCGTCTGATTGTGATCACGATCTTATGTACCTAACTCGATACAGACATGCCGTTAACAAACGCTGCGGATCACCTTGGAGTGAGTCAGCTCAGTCCGCCGCGGATTCCTCACTCTCCTCCTCTAACCCGAAAATGGCCCACAACACTCCAGCCTGTCCAAATGGCCTCTCCATGCCCAACAAGGTACTCGCTGCTTCATATCTATTCTCCGGTTTCCTCACTTCCTCGCAGAGTTGTGCGTAGGCTTTTGTCACGCGAGCCAGAGACACGCGGTGGATGGTAGAATGCAGGGATGGAGATGTTAACGCTGATAGACGTGGTGAATGCACAACTTCGGGACTGGAGAGCCAAAGAGAGAATCTCGCAAGGGTAGGTTGCAGCTTCTGCGCAGAAAGCACATGAGACAGCGGATCCTGTAATCGGGTCTAGACATGCACGAGTTGTGAATAAGATAGTGAACTTACGGAAGGCGACTTGGACTTGATAATGGTGACAGTGTCATATAACGAGGCATCTCTTAGAATGTTCTCGTACTGTATAACAGCTGAGTAAATTGGACATAATATGAAGAAACAAACCTACATGCTCGTCCTCCAAAAACTTCACCCTTTCATCGATTTTTTCTTGGATGGTGTGACGTTTCTCTGAAGTGAACTCGAACGCCTCCAGCACATTCTACTTCGATTAGCTAGCTGTGATAGGAGTCTAACAGGAGTGTGAACCTACCTGGAGATAACACCAACAATTAAGCACGAACACCGCCCGATCCCACTGCGGGCGATACCTCGCCTTCTCCTCTGCCGCAGCGGCACACATTTCCATAGCAGGATCGAGCATCACATCTAGGATGCGGTTAAAAGTTTGTCCGGGCTCTGCAGTGGTGTCATCAAGAAGAGAGGAATCATAAACCTGCATGATTTCACGGAGCAGCTGGGCATGCTCTAGAATTGGGAGAGGTGGCGTCAAAGATGGGTCGTCTGAGTCCTGATAATTGCTTGAAAAACATGAAACAACTCATTGTAAATAACTTACCAAGGGAATTCTAAGGAGTGCACGACCATGGGCTTCGATAGCGTCAAAGAAGACCTTGTAACTCACATCTGTGATTCTACCAAGAAGAATAAGTATGTACCACGTGGGCAGGGCAAGAGGAAGCAACTCACTCGCTCAGAGTCGTCGACAGAAGAGCATCCTCCCCGATAGTGCGCCGCATCGTAAGCATGTAGTATTGCAGTAGATTTGCAACTTTGTACGAGACGATACTACTTTCTTGCGAACGTACAGTCTGCTGCACGCGCACCTAGGAACACGCATGAAATCCAGTTTGTTGTATGACAAATGGCAGACAGACCTTGAGCGGCACGCACAACTTCGTTACTGCAGAGTTAAGCAATTCCTTAACCCATCCCTCTTCTTCACTCCCTCTGAATGTCCGTACAGCACCAACCATTCTCCTTGCTCTGCCATCGTCATTTTGCCCTCCAAGACCAAACAGGCTTTCCAGAAATTCACATTCTGCGGCAATAGCCTGGTGAACCCAAGCAAGCATATCACCAACATATCTGATAGGATCATGTGCATGCAATTCAATGGGACGCGGAAGACCTGACGGGCCACCTCGAGTCAATGCATCCAGAAATGCACTCAGCAGACCTGTTTGGCGGGTCTGCGTCAGGAAAGTAAGAGCTTCACTGTGGACAGATATTGAAGAGATTAAAAATCTACCAATAGCGGGTACATACGAGAGTAACTCTGGACGCTGAGAGAGGCGAGAGATGGCTTGCTGCATAGTCGAGTCAACTTCCAGCTGGGCGTCGCGCCCCATCTGGCGGAATTGAAAGGAACACCAGCGATATATCTTCTCGTAGCCTTGTTCAAGGTAGGAAGAAGTGGAGGCCATGATGTCCAGTCTGCAAGAGTGCTATTTACATAATATCACCGGGGGTTACAAGATGTTACTTACCCAGCTTTTGTCGGTCCGTCTTCGCCTGACATGAGTACTCTGCAGTCATTGCGGATACGCTCTGTCTTGTTCATTGCCTCAAAAAAGCGGGGGCCAATGGGAACATCTCGTGAGGTTATAGCTTCGGCCTCTTCATCATTTAGCGTGAAGCGGTTTAGGAAGAGCATGACAATAGATTTGCGCGCCTCAACCTCCTCCCTGTATTATCTGTTAGTAGAAATACCTTCCAAGGCACAAATATAATACCTTTCACTCCTCAAGCTCTCCGCGCGATCAAGTAGAGACTGGCTTGCTTCGTTTGATAGCCTCAGCTGGGTCTCCGCTTCGTCACAAGCAACGCGCATGGCAGCAACGTGATTCTGCAGGTCATCAAGTTTCTACAGCTTGATTAGACGATTCTCAATGATGCGTCCGACCATCACACACTTGATCCACTTCGCTAAATGCTTGAAGAAATTGCTGGCTTCCTTGTGCAAGTTTGTTTTCCAGATCTCGGCGAAGATTCTTGCGTGCCCTCGACGCCGTCTCGTTCAAGCATGCACTGTCGTCCTGGACGGCTAGCCCAACGTCTACATCTTCATCACTCCAATTATCGTCTGAATCTGTACCGTTTGTCTGCGCTTTGGAGTCTGATACTGACACTGTAGATTGGGTCCCATACAGTTCTGACAGCGTCTGGAGCGCTTCTGTTGTTGCTTCATCGGTAAAGTTTGTACCCAAGATTTTGCGCAGGCGGATTGTTATTGGATTCCGAGTCTGCGACGCAGAAACTGGGGTGCCTGCATTTCGAGACGGAACAGACAAGGAACTAGGTGGAGGTACAGGCGAGCGTGCTTGAACGGACATGCAGTTTCAGTTCGGCAAAGTCACCACACATACGCAAAGACCTCAGAATTCATTTGCAAGGACCAAACCCACGAAACTTTCTTGCACTTGTATATCGAAATCAAAGCATTCATGGTGCAAATATAGCGCATTTGTTGGTGAAGCACCATCAATGAATATACCTAACGTAGAACGTAGCAAGTGATAAAGTCTAATGTATTACTAACAAGAAACCCGCCAATCAGTAGTGGTGCACCTCCTCACGCTCACGACCACGCATGGATGATGGTTCCGTGCCCTTGTAGTAGATGTCTGTCCAGAGGTCCTTGGTTAGTGGCTCAGGGGACTGTTTAGCTTCCTCGACAGCCTGGTCAACCTCGGCCTTGGCGTCCTTGTCAAGTTGCTATGCGAACAAGATCATGAACATAATTCAATGAGAAGCGAATGTCAACGAACCTTGAGCTCCTGCTCAGTGGCAAGACCCCACTCCTCGATGTAGCGCTGGAGACCGCGGATAGGATCCTGGGTGCTACGCATACGCTGAACCTCCTCACGGGTACGGTAAGTGGTACCAGGGTCGGACATCGAGTGACCGCCGTAGCGGTAAGTGACAAACTCCATAAGAAGTGGGCCATTGCCTTCCGTTACCCACTTGCGAGCGTATTGCACAGCGTGTCTGGAAGCGATGATGTCCATGCCGTTGACCTGAAGACATTCGAAGATGAGTAATATTTAAATCTTGCAAGGACGAGAGGAAATGTGTTTACCTGGAGACCGGGAATCTTGTCACCACGAGTAAAGTATTCAGTGTTGGATGAACTACGCTCGGCAGAGGTACCCATTCCGTACTTGTTGTTCTCGCAAACAAAGACAGCAGGGAGATCCCAAAGTTTAGCCTATGTGCAAATATATTGATTAGACGATGTTTATTCATGTCTTGAAACACTCATACCATGTTGAATGCCTCAAACACTTGTCCTTGGTTACTTGCACCATCACCGTAGAGAGCAAATGTTGCAGTGTTCTTGCCCAGGTACTTTTGTGCGAACGCGATACCAGCTCCTACGGGAACTTGGGCACCGACGATACCATTACCACCAAAGAACGAGGGAGTGAAGATGTGCATAGAGCCACCCTTGCCGTGAGACATGCCGGCCTGGCGCCCAAGCAACTCTGCAATAACACCCTTGATGGTGCCACCACGCATAACAGCGAAGGGGTGACACCGGTATGCAGTAATGACACGGTCTTCAGGCTTAATACCATACTCAAGACCAACAGAGACGGCTTCCTGGGAACATGGTCAATACTATGTTATTCAGCTGAGAATACCAAATACCTGGCCAATAGCTAAATGGCAGAAACCGCGGATAAGCTTGGCCTTATAAAGGGCATCAGCAGCCATTTCCATCCGGCGCATCGTTTGCATGTCCTTGTACATTTTCAGGAGCTCATCCTTTTTCACCTCAACCTCAAAAGATGGAGTCTCGCATCGATACGCGCGGAAAGACTCCTCATGGAGTTTTACGGTAAACGGTTTTGAGTGGTCCTCGATGGTGTCTTGCAGTTGAGTGGTGTCTGCGGACGTCTGAATGGCTCGCGCAAAGGCAGGCTGTGAAAGAAAGACACACGAAGTCAGTTTTCTCACAAAATAAGGAGACTGGCTGGACTGACAATACGACGAGTAGCAGGACGGAACCGTGCAAGAGAAGCCATTGTTGAGGACGACGACGACGACGACGAGAACTAGGGAATGGAAAAGAGCTGGAAGAGAGGCGGACGTGTATGAACCGACGATAGAGACGCGAACTTTGACCTCCCAAAACTGAATACGTAAGTCGGGCTCGAGCGGAAGGAAATAATTATGCCTTGCACAGCCACAATCCACACCATTGTCAAGGAATAATTCCTAATCGGCCGCCTGCAGAGTAATAAATATTGACTAGTACTTAGCATGGTGTGATCCTAGTCACATACGATGACTCCATACTTTATTGTTGTACATATCCTGAAGTTTTGGTGTGTAGGCACTCAACAGTGATCGATGATCCCTGACTTTGTCTAGCGGTAATCTTATCACGTCGATTGCTGGTGAGAGCTGTCGCGCGTGCCATGTGAGTGGCGCCCGCCTAGGGAAACATTGGTCCACTTTGGTGGTGCGAGGTCCATAGCAAGCCTCTGCCCCAAAGTCATTTGAACGCAGTAGCACTGGCCAGTATCATTAATAGCCACTGGGCTTCGATACTTCACGAATGAAACTAGCGAAATTGAGATGTTCTATTGGACATAATAGCAAACGCATCAAGCCTCTCACTGGGCAGGCACTGTCGATATACAGAGTCCGCCTGAGAACCTATGCATTATATATATTCCAAGTCTATTGATCGGAAGTTAACCGAGTCCTAAGAATCGAACAAACTTGGACTTACTTTACGCCACAGGAGGCCCCAGTGGTCGTTGATTGGTCCATCAATGCCCCATGCCATTCCCCTGAACCACCAGAAATTTCCGACGATCAAGAATGCGCAAATACCGAAAGCGACACGCTTTGTGCTGTCTTTCCAGCGTGCTGAGAAAATGAAATGGTCAAGAAGGTGTGCGAACATGAGAACGGAAAAGTAAAGAGTGGGAAGCTAATCGATTGGTTAATAGGTGTCTTCCAGCTTCAACACAGACACGTACATAGTGATGAACATATGTGACACGGCCCATGATAAAGAACGGGACTTTAAAACGAGTTATGAGTTCCTAGATTGAACAGAGATGTTCAAGGCTCACCGTAATGCAGGAACCATCCATAACCGGCGATCTTTCCGACATACAAGAAATGATTCCATTGTTCTGAAACGATACATTAGCGCATGCTTATGAGACAGATGATAAGTGAGCTTACGAAGAGTCATATCAATGTACTTGCGTTGGTGGCGGAATAAGTAGATGCCAAGGACAATAACAAAGACTATCAGGCTGACTGTACCGCCCCACCAGATTACAGGCGTGCCAAGAAGGTAGTACTTTGTTTGATTATCGCCCCAGCCACACATCCTGAGGCCTAGCCGCATCCAAGGCCAGTCAGTGGGAGCTGACGCAAGGATATCCTCCTTGTCTGGATCGGGGATAAGTGCATTGTTGGAAGTCATCATGGCCACATTGAGATGCCAGAAATCACGGAGGAATGGGGACTTGTAAAATTTCGCATCACCAAGAGGCACTGAAATACCAACATCAGAGTTACATCAGGAAATGGCACTGTAGCTCACAGCGGTCGTTCCAGTGACTCTCCACGTTCCAGTATGTGTGCATGTCATCTGGGTTGTCCTCCTTGGTGCAGCTGACCTCAAGCTGTTTAAAGCCCCATTGAGGTAAGACTGCATTCGCAGCGTACAGATAGCATCCTAGAGCCTGGTGTTTGAACCTCAATCTCGTTGTGAGTGAATGGATTTTCGTCACGTGCTCTCTGGGGCCCTGCTTGATATCATCGACGACCTCGACGACCCAGTAGTCGTGGAAAATCCCCAACGGTCGAGTTACCATAGCCAGAGACTTCGTTGTTAAGCTTCGTCACGGGTGCTGCTACTGTGTGCGAGTGCAAGTGTCGTGTTGTCGGTACATGCTGCAAGCGAATAACATCACCATCCTGGAGGAACTGTAACTCGCCGTTTGGATTGTATTCAGGCGCTTCCCAAGTGGGAAGGATAGTCCAATGGTTGTTATCATCTTTGTAGTGATAGCAAGTAACCTGCTGCTGGCCTGAACCAACGGGATAGGTTTGAACGTGGGAGTGCAGGAGACCTCCGCCCCAGCCCATGCCTTTCAAAGTAACTCTTGAGCCAAACGCAATTTCTGGGTATCTCGTCAATGGTACAATTCCAATATACGCAAGGAATCGAACAAACCCCGTGGGTTCTTGCCAAAATCATTGCCGACCTAAGTGGGCTTGGAATAACGAACTCATCGTAGAGTCGCCAGGACCCGAATGGTTTAGGATCATGAAATGCAGCTTGAAGGATAACATATACACCAGGATCGGGAGGATAATTAGGCAGAGCACGCGAGCTGCCCAGTGTCGAATTTGATCTCGCTGTTGAAGGTATCAGTTTATAGGAACAGCGTCACGAAAAGTGGTCAGGCTGACATTGGTCATGCGAAGATCGCCAAATTTCTCCCAAAGATCTTCGATGGTGTACAAGCCAACCACAGCAGTCACGAATAATCCAATCCATTTCACACTAGGATAAGTTAACGAAAAAGCAATTGGGAAGCTGAAGAAGGGGGCAGACCTGGTCACACAGCCGATGGAAATACCTGTAAATGCAAGCCACATCCACCAATCGAAAGAGAATGACCTGTTGCAAGCTTCAGCATTGAGCCGCATGTAATGGTGGGTCTAACACATACTGATATTGTTGGTTGTGAAATTTGGTGAGCAAAAAAACTGTTGTGAAAGTGAAAAACAGGAGCATGGAATCCAGTAGAATGAACCGCGATATAGCCAACCAGGCAACATCTGCAGCCAGAACATGAAGCAAACGACGTTTATTTTCGGACCTGACACTCACCGCACAAAACCATGAGCGCAACCAGATGACAAGACCATGAGCTCATTCCCAATTCGACTGCAGTATACCACCCTAACGGAACCAAAGCCACCCCGAACGTCGCCATCATAACCCGCATGGCCACGTATGGGACACTTTCATCGTACACCACTCCGCTTTTGAATTCGAAGTTTCCGTTGTAACCCGATAGTAAACCTGCAAGGCCGACGAGCATCTTGCCGAGCGGAGGGTGGACATCGAAGTAAAACTCGCGTTTGAGGTAATGGGACCCGAATTTGCCAAAATGCGCTTCATCCCAAACAACAGTGTTGGCATGGCCTATTTTGTGGAAGCGGGTCCAACATGAGAGCAGAGTGTAGATGACAGGTGGGAGATGCTCTAGGTTCTGAGATATGAATTCACTCTGGGCGAACGCTCAGAGTCAGGATGGGCAGCAGGCCTCGACAGCGAGAGGTACGTACTATCGAAGTTGGAGGCGGAGGAGGAGGCCTGTGGACACGCCCGCTGCTGACACGGCTCCTGGCAGGACTTGGTTTTGAGTATACATCCTTTCCGTCGTCGTCGTAGTGCATTTCACTTTCATGCTCATCACCGCTCATAAACCCACCGCTGCTTCCGGGTCCTCTAGCCACCCTCCGCCTTGTGGATGTATCCTCGTTCATGTGATGCAATGGCAATGATTCCTCGTGTTTGTAGCTGTGAACGGTTTTAAAGTAAGATGGATGCGTGACAGGATATGGAATTTCTTCAAATTCAGAAGATGTGCGTGGAGGCGTTCCGGGCGGTGTACCAAAGTCTATTTGGACTTGAGAGGGTCTCATTTGCCCTCTTCTTGCGTTAGTGTTTTTCGACCGAACAAGCCCTATGGAGCTTTGGGAAGTTGATGAGTCTCGCGGGAGTGATGAGCTGGCCCTTGTCGCAACCTTACATGATACCAACCAGTATTGGATCGAAGCACTGCCTATTGACGTGACACGTTTCAAATATTCACAAAGGCTTGTACGTCCACATCGTTCAGATACAGAGGTTTCCAATAATTAAGTAAAAGCACAAATTTGTGTCGAGGATATGAGCACAAATACTTTTTACGACAAATGATGATACCAGCTAACAAGATGATTCATAGCAGGCAGCAAGTGCATGTACATTTTATGTGTGTCGTTGGTATTGAGCTATATGATCAAGCAATGTCAGGCACAAATAGCAACTGAAAAGATGGGGATACTACTAACCAGCAACCATAGCATGGTCACGCTCGTAGGGCTCGAGGGTAATTTGTTCAATAGGTTTGAACTTGTTTTCTCGTAGTTTTTGTACTTCCTGCACGAAAACAGCGGAAGGTGCTGCTGTTGAATCTATACAGCTAGCTTTGATAGAGATGACCACGTGGCCACCATCTTTGAGGAAGAACTGCGCATTGTGGATGACAATACGTGCTTGATCGGGCTGTGCAACGTCTGCGAATATGACGTCTACAGTTGACACCAGCATGCGGTACCTGTTAGGAAGGCGGGCGTCCTCCACGATGGCTATAGTAAATACTGTTCTCTTCAGCTGTAGCCTACAGTTTGGAAGTACTCACGAATGACATTTGTTCGCTTTTTCGCCATATTGATCAGATCACGCCCTGATCGTGGCGAAAATTCGACAGCATAAACAACACCTTCCTATAACCATGTTTAACACCAGTATTGTTAGAAAATGAGGAAGGCGACTCACAGGACCAACGATATCTGCTACGTGACTTACACTCGTGCCGCTGGCAGCACCGAGGTATAGAACCTTCTTTCCAGGTTCAATGAAAATTTTATCCATACCGCCCAATACACCTGCTGCCAACTTACTCCGGAAAGGGTTCCAGACGCGATACTCGATCTTTGTGTCGTCGACACCACCTTCAATGGATATCCGCTTCTCACCATAGACACTTTCTCCTGGGACAAGGTTCTTCGTGACAAGTAGATGGTCTTTCCCCTTGGCGATGAAGACACCTGGATGTCTATGAGGTTCGAGAATAACCTTTGCACCGCCCCTGGCTCCACCACCAGGGCCTCCACGACCACGGCCACGACCTCCACCACGACCACCTCCACCCCGACCGCCGCGATCTCCACCTCGCCCACCACGACTTTGGAAGCCTCCACCACGACCACCGCCTGAACATTGGTTCAAACAGGCATGATATAAAGTGAAACATGAACGTACCACGGCCGCCTCCTCTGCCTCCCCTACCTTCTCCACCTCCTCCACGTCCACCACCAGCTCCCCCGCGTCCTCCTCCTCTACCAAATCCACCACGATTTCCTGATGCTCCTGCGAGTCATAGATTAGACAAAGAATACTTTTATAGACAGCATAAAAGATGTTAACATACCAAATGCCATTACAAGTTGTGCAAATAATCTTGCAGTTGCCTCGCAGTGGTCTTCAAAATTTTCAGCAAACCTTGGTTCGTGCCTGATTGTACATACTGTGACAATTTGTCACATTTGTGTCACGCTCCAGCAACAGCTTTCAAGCTTTCAAGCTCAAGCCTCGAGCCACAATCTCTCAGTTGATAAATGGACAACGTTCTCATCACTCCTGGGCCTGAACCAGAATTATGGAATAGGTAAATCAAGAGTTTTGACCCAGTGCGTCCAAATCTGTGACATCCTGAATTAATAACGGAATATCATAGCGTCTGCGTTTCTGGTCTGGTTACAGACCCGGCCCTCGGCGCCCGGCCCTCAATCAGAACCATTTCACCGACTTTCTTATGTGGGAGTGGATAGTACAGTCGTCCCACACCAAATTACCCCTCACAGGATAAGCCTGAGGTGGCAATCTGCTGGCGTTCTGTTCAAATGAGGATTTCATAGGTTCTAATTGTCATGAAGAACGATTCCAGCACATAAAAGCCAGGCGTCCGGTTCCTGCTATCCTCAGATTTGTTTCATCCCATAGATATCACATACTCGCAAACAATGCGTTTCCCATTTGTTCTCGCTATTGTTGCTACTTTGGCAGTATCAATATCTGCCAGGCCCACTGATGCTGACGCCGACGCCAACGTTGGAGCATGTCCTATCTTTTGCGTGCGTAAATCAAATTGCAAGCACTGCCCTGATAAAAACTGCGTGAGTATGAGTAGTTTGCATCCTGAATTTAAACACATAACTCACCGGTGAGGTAGCTCATCTATATATGTTTCTAGTGCGACAGTGAGTCGTGGTTCTACTTTCACATCGTTGCGGTATGGTTGATGGCACCATGTGTGAGTTAGAAGTTTGTTGCTCGGTTGATCAACGGGACTGCTTCTAAACAAATTTTACTGTCGGTCAAGCATTCGAGATCTGGGAATAGAGGACTCGTTTCAGAATCCTGCGTTGGTCACTTAAACGATAGCTTAAAATGAGGGGCTCCCTTTTAAATGTTGAAAACCATGTCGAAAGTGCCGGACAATATATTGCATCTGTCTTCATTTTGTTCACCAATCAGACAGATAAAACTAAAAAGCCCGAGCCTTGGCCCATCTTCCATGGTCAACAAATTATTACAATTGACATGGAGCGTTGATGGTGCCCGGCACCACCCATAAATCATTCACTCCATTTGTGCCATTCTAGAGCGCATTGGTAATGCTATATTCGCCTCACTGAACGATCGTTCAAAACTTGCCCCATAGCCGTCCAAGATGGAGATACCGCGCCACAAGTAGCAATACAACACCAAATATAATGATGCCACCTGAGCAAGGTCAATGTCCACTCAAGGATCGCGCGTCATAAACTTACCTGAATAATAACCCGCGGCAGCGAAACCCCCTGTCGTGGTACTGATAGCGCCTGATATCGGAGGACCTGCAACGCCTCCAATGGCAAGGAGGGACACGAACATTCCCACTCGACGTCCCGCGTCTTCCATATGTCCCATTGCTACAAGAGGTACAGAGTAAAGAGATACATATGCTCCGAGGGAGAAACTGGACGAGTGAGTCGAGCAGCTGGTTGTGAACAAGTGCGGCGCGTACCCATAAATGGCGGCAATTGCAATAAGCTCGGGTTCATTTTTAGCAAATGGCCAAGCGATTGTCGCAATTCCCGTCACAGTAGTCAAAATTACCATGGTGTTGATAGCACCTGTCAAATCATCAACTGATGTTATCACAGTCCACAGCTATCGAGACCTACCGATTCTATCTGACATCAGCCCAAATGATACACGCAATGCAGATGCTGCATTGGCGATCGCGAGTATATAAAATGAAAAATCTGTTGAGACGCCAATTGCTGTAGCGCTCACAGAGAGATATATTAACTCTGATGGAACCAAAATATCAGGAACCACTATGATAGGCACAACAGTCATACCTGTATAAAAACCTAAAAGTGTCATGATTCCAGAGATACAATAGACGGTAAATGCCTTGTTGCGGAATGCTTTGAGATTGAAGAGTCCCCCACGAACGTTGACGGGCGGGAGTCGTCGTTTCAGTAACTTAAAGGAAATGCGTCAAAGGAAGAGGCATCTACAGGTGCTGACAACATACTGCATTGGCTGTCCCCAGGGTAGCCATCAGAATGAATCCAAACACCCGAACTGTCCATTGAAACCTGTAATTGTATGAGCGTATATGAATTGTTCTTCAATTAATCGAACAGACTCACCCAATTAATGGAATCAAATTTTGTGCCATCACAGGAAACACGATGCTGCCAAGCGCAGTCCCAACGGTGGTGAGCGACAAAGCCAAGCCACGTCTCTTGGAGAACCAATGTGACACGATGACGACTGCGGGACTGAATAGAAAACCGCAGCTCACTCCCAGACCGACACCCTGTGTCAGGAAGAGCTGCCAAAATTTAGTGCATTCCGCGGTTAGGAAGGTGCACGCGACGAGGACGCAGCTAGCGGCGAAGAACGGTATTTTGAAATATCCCAGGTCAAACATTCGCCCCGTTGCAAGCGAAGGAAGGCACATGAACGCATACTAGCAGGACAAGTGAGTTATGCAGGTTTATCAGACCAAGAAGTAAACATACCTGCGTAGAACCGATCCATGCTCTGGGTGAAATCAGCCATGCAAGGTTGCAACTAAACGAACCTAGCGCCTTACATAGTTGAAGGAGAAGTGTGGAGTAGTAGATTCTCCTCATAATAGGCTTGGAAGATCTGAAGGTAGAAAATTGTAGAAATTGTGAGTGTGTAATGGTACACCTTACTCACACCCCATGAAAGTAAAAAACCAAGCCTGATTGAACCTTCTTGAGCTAAACCATGGAATAATTAGGAGCAGCTCACGTAGAGAACATAACCAATCCGGCGCTGCAACGCAAAGACGTCAGTGACTGTTCAATGGACTGGAAGTGTACTCGCGCAAAAACCACAAGCCATGCCCTTAATCCTCCATCTGGTGCTTCACCAAGATGTGTTACGTGCTTCTGAAAAAGTTGTTCATCCAGAATTTCCGGCTCAACAGCCTCTCTTGTCTTCTGCCCATCGTACGACAAGACTTCGGACGCAGAGTCAATGCCCTGCAAGACCTCTATACTTAGTGACTTCTCGGACATGGCTTCTCCTGCCAACTTTACGCAGGGAAGAGGTCAGACCCAACGAAGAGTAGGAGGGAAGGAGCAACTGAACTGGTATGTGAAAACCATGCTGCCAACGTCATTTGCATATTGTACTCTCCGGGACACCTGGATCCTCCCTATAGCTATTTTCAAAACCCCGAGGGGCCGCATCGGGACTAGTACCGTGTATTCCATTCTCATTTGATGAGGCCACGCATACAATGACCAAAAAAAATGACATTACATTTGCTGGCCTTCGCTGGTCAAGGGAAGAAATCGAGCCGATTGGCAGGCAGGCCCATTATATATAGCCTGTGCTTTGCCAATGAAACTGCCATCAGTGACGATTCGAAGGCTCAGAGACCTGATAGTATGATATCCTTGACTGATCAGTCTCGTAGTGAAATATCGTGTTGGCTGTTTCACCTCTTTCAAAAACTTTATATGATACCCGCACAACTTCAAGTGCGCGCTAAATCGTCATATAGCGCATTCAAGTTTCAAGGGTGAGGCATTGGGCCCTCAAGGCCTCATGACTTATGCCAGGAAGGCCAGCAAATTTGAATCCAATGACTATTTTTGTTTGCAATAGGTACGTTCAAAGTTGGGCGCACACGCACACCGCACACGCACCGTACAACCCCTTCGCACACAAGACGCTACCTAAAATGTATTTTGCATAATTAGATAATATGAAAATCAAACTAAAAGTTAACAATTGATTCTCACCTACTACTCGCTGTGACTCGTCATTGTAATCCGTGCATACGGGGAAGAAGATACTGGCTGGCGTCACGATCCCGGAGATTGTCTGGACCGACGACTTGGTCTGGGAACTTTTGGCGCAGATTGAGCTATCAGAGAACAGAGTCGTGCTTGTAATAGGCAAGCGGAAGAAAGGCGAGGTAAGTGAGTCAAAATTAAAACCATAAGCAAGAGATACGAGTGAAGGTATTGCTGGCGTGACGTTCGGAGACGGGCCATCGAGTTTGATGTGTTTTCAGTAGGGTCGTACCAAGTACAAAACGGGCAGTGGTGTATGTGCGAGGGAGGTCGTGTGCGTGTGCGCCCAACTTTGAACGTACCTAATCTACCATCATGGCTCATCGATATGATCCTGATCCAGTTGCAGCCTCGAGCCAAGATAGTGGATGAAATCGCTGGCCCACTCCTCCGTCGCTTAAACACAAGTTGCGCTCGGTAGGTTGATGAAATGCAAACAAGAAGTAAAAGCCAAGCTTACGTAACTGACTCGTGATCTTTGTAGACTAATTGTAGTCATTAAACATCAGCTACTTTTCTACTTTCTCCTAGATATGGGAATATCACGACTCTGAATATACCAGCAGATACAACAGGCACCAAAGGTAATACTAGCAGCTCCAGAGCACCAAACTGTATTGCCTCAATGCCCTAGAGATAGAGAGCAGATCGATCGACGGCACCGTACGGCGCATACATTGTCTCCGCGTCGAATGATCACACTGCCCGAAAGTGGCGGTCGATTGAAAGAAAGGTGCTCGTTTTTTCCAGGGTCATGCCAATATCGTCAACTCCCTTGGTCTTTCCCCTGATGGAAGCCATCTTGTTAGCACAGCACTTGACTACTCAGTTCGCATCTGGAACCTCAAGAATCAATCAGCCAGTCGGAGACGCACCCTTGCATGACGGCAAACTCTGGACTGCCTCCGATGGAAAATACATTGCCAGTGCTGGAAATTACATATGAAGCATGGAAGCAGCGCTCAAACAGCGGGGTGTGTGCATCTGCATTATGTCAATGTCTTCCCTATTTTTGGTTGTTGTTTAGGGTACAGACGATGCTAATGCAAAACCCGATGGGAAGTCCAAAGCAAGTCAGTTCTGC
This sequence comes from Suillus fuscotomentosus, assembly GCF_016647785.1. Taxonomy (NCBI): domain Eukaryota; kingdom Fungi; phylum Basidiomycota; class Agaricomycetes; order Boletales; family Suillaceae; genus Suillus; species Suillus fuscotomentosus. The sequence continues at coordinate 485,194 of NW_024539518.1, forward strand.
ATCTCGTTCACACATGATCACACTTCTTAACTAGGGATGTCCAGTTTGACTGATAGATGCTGTGCGTCAATCGGTTGTCAACACCCTACTTATTCACTCATTCGTCTTGTTAGATCTCCGAGCAGCGGCCCGTCAACAGAGGCTTGGCGAGATGTGTCAGTGCAGTTTTTCATTCCGGAGCTCTTGCATGTCTGACAAGTGGTACAGGGCAATGACTTTCGTTTACACAAGAAAAACTTTATAGATAAGTGTCCATAAATTCAAGCTAGCTACCGAAGGCGGCCTCCAGGAGCTTGCCATGTTCGAGCCTGGATGGGCATATTCCAGCCCAGTTGGCTGTTCCTGTCATAAAGGTCACGTCGAAAGAAACGCGAAGTACCGGACAGTGTGCATCACTCACGTCGCTTTCGTCGGCCAATTAGACGGGCAAGATTGAGTGAGAAAGGGCTATCTTACACAAGAAAACTTCAGCTTTCCCGCCCAGCTTTAATGTAGTACAAATCAAATTGTTACGTTAATCTATAACGAAAGTGACCAATGCTCGCCACGCTTAAATCATTTCACATCCACTCCTTCAAGAACACACCGACTCAACACTAAATTCACCTCACAGAACGATCATTCAAAATTTGCCCCATAGCCGTCCGAGGTGAAGGTACTGCGCCACGAGTAGCAATGCGACACCAAATATAATGCTGCCACCTGGGAAATGTCAATGTTCACTCAAAGATCGCGGGTGTCATAAACCTACCTGCATAATAGCCCGTATCAATGAAGCCTCCTGTCGCGGTACAAATCGCACCTGATATTGGAGGACCTGCAATGCCTCCGAAACCAATGAGGGACATGAACATCCCCACTCGACGCCCTGCGTCTTCCATTCTCCCCATTGCCACGGCAGGTGCAGAATACAGAGATATATATGCTCCGATGGAGAACCTGGATGGGTCAGTCGATTGTGCACCTGGCAGCGAAAAAGTGCAATACATACCCATGAATGATGGCTATTGCAATAAGCTGGGATTCGTCTTTAGCAAACGGCCAGGCGACTGTCGTGATTCCTGTAATAGCCGTGTAAATTACCATGGTGTTGAGTGCGCCTGTCAAATCTCAACTGATGTTCGTATAGTCCACAGCTGTCAAGACCTACCGATTTTATCTCCCAACAGTCCAGATGACAGACGTCCAAACGCAGATGCCGCATTGGCGATCGCAATTATATAAAACGAAAAACCTTTCGAGACACCAATTGTTACGGCGCTCACAGAGATATATGTTAGCTCTGATGAACCAAATATCGATATATCAGGAGCCATAATAATAAAGCACAATGGTATTACCTGTATAAAGACCTAAAAGTATCATAATTCCTGAAACGCAATAGGTGGAATATGCTTTGTTGCGAAATGCTTCGAGATTGAAGAGTCCCCCGCGAACTTTAGTGGGCGGAAGCCGCCTTTTAAGAAACTGAGGAAAATGCGTCAGTCGCAGAGATGTCCTCGGGTGCTAACGACATACCATGTTTGCCATCCCCATTGTAGCCGTTAGCATGAATCCAAATACACGAATTGTCCATCTAAACCTGAAAGTGTTGTGAGCACATATGGATTGCCCTATAATCGATTAGATAAACTCACCCAATTAACGGAATCAAATTTTGTGCCGCTACAGGAAACAAGATGCTGCCTAACGCAGCCCCGACGGTGGTGGTAGACAAAGCAAGGCCACGCCTCTTGGAGAACCATTGTGAGACGATGACGATTGCAGGACTAAACAGGAAACCGCAGCTCGCTCCCAGGCCGACGCCCTGTGTCAGGAAGAGTTGCCAGAATTGAGTGCATTCTGCGGTTAGGAAAGTGCACATGACGAGGACGCAGCTAGCGGCGAAGAACGGTATTTTGAAGTATCCCAGGTCAAACATTCGCCCTGTTGCAAGAGCTGGAAGGTACGTGAGTGCATACTAGTAACACAAATGAGCTCAGTAGGCTTGCTAGAACCAGAATCAGACACGCCTGCGTAGAACCGATCCATGCTCTGGAGAGTGCAAGAGGTCATTGTCTAGCATTGCATCAAACAAACCTAGCACCTTACATAGTTGAAGGTGGAGTGTGAAGCAGTAGATTTCCCTCGTAGTACGCTTGGAAGATCTGAAAAGGCGGAATTTGTAGGAACTGCAAGTGTGTCGTGGCAAACCTTGCTTACACCCCATGAATTTAAAAAACCAAACCTAGTACAATTTCTTGAGTCGAACTAGTAGAGGAATGAATTAGGAGCAGCTTACGTAGAGAATGTAACCAATGCAGTTCTATAATCCAAAGACGTCAGTGGCTATTTCGATCAAATGAATTTGCACTTGCGCAAAGACCGCAAGCCATGCCCTTATTCCTCCATCTGGTGCTTCACTAAGACGGGTTTGAAGTTCGTGGTCGAAGCCTGCTTCTGTCTTCTGCTTATCGTAAGGCAATATATGTTTGCTTTCAGACGCAGAGTCAATGCCCCGCAAGGACTCTATAGTTGGTAACTTTTCCGAGTCGGGCATAGCACCGTTGTTCTGTCAATATGAAGAGAAGTGAACAGGATCAACAGACAGCCAGTGGCAGAAAGAGCAACTGTACCAGTGTGTGCAAATCATGCTGCCGAGGTTATGTACATATAGTATTGTCCGCGACGTGTGACACAGAACTCCTTCACAAAGCCATTTGCAGTGTTTTGAGTGGCACAAGATGTCTTACACCGTTCGTGAAGCGTCATCTGATGATGCCACGATTACTACAAGGAGCAAAATATGCAATTGAATTTGCTAGCGTTCGCTGGTCCCCCGGAGGTGAGGGATCAATTGATCAAGCCAGATCACAGGCAGACTCGGTGCATGTAACGCTTTGCGACTGAAACTGCCGATTCGAAGTTTAAACCTATTACAGATTCAACTTTTTAGTGAAAATTGGTAGAATAAACACCTACAACCTCGACTTTTAGTTACTTCTTGAAGTGCGCGCTATTAGCGTCGGTCGTTGAGGCGTCTCCGCATGAACGCTACTTGCCATGGCATGTACGCGTAAATATTTAAAATTTTGGGGTATAATATATATTTTCTAGCGCTGTCATGATTGAACCACCAGAAAGAACAAAGCATGTGGAACGGAGATGATTGGAAATTTGAGCTCACTGACGTCATGTGCTTTGTGATCCTAGGTACCAAGACCCAGGGTCTAACCCGACCACAATACGAACAAACAAACACCAAATAAACGGACCTTACATCCCGCCCCTTGTGTCTCGTTTAAGTAATTACGGGGTACGCTGTCCATTTCTAGTATCTACAGGTAAGTTTTTCTCTCCATTTCTTCCTGTCGCTGTCTCACATGACGCTTGCGCAGCTATTGAGTGCGGACTAGGGAGGTAACGTATGGTGCGTCTAAATAATGGCTTGTGGAAAACAACGAGCTTAATACATGATTTTAATTTTTATAGCAGATATGTAGTGCGTGAGAACATTGTGATGGCGCAGGTCGGGGCCCGGGGGTCGGACTCGTAGGGTCAATCGAATACCCTGAGTCCTAGGATCGATATGTCTTCGGTCAGGAATGCCAACAGTCATCGGTTTGCAAATAGCTCAATAATGCTATACTACATAACATCGGCAGAATGGACCAGTACGTTCCCCCACTCTTATTTTGATCCTAATCTTCAAAGCTATTATGTCTGAGGAGTCCGCAAGAAAATCAAAGGACACCGTATTTGTGCCTGAAGCCTTACCTTGGATATCGAGAGCAGCTGTTCCAGCTGACCAGGAAGCCCTGCAGCATGAAGAAGTTTCTGAGAAGCCAGTAACACACATTGCTGGAACACCAGATGGAGGATTGACCGCGTGGCTGGTCATTGTTGCGTCAGTACTGGCCTACGATTAATTCTTCGAAATAGTCACTGACATCTTCAAATTACAGTGTCAACTTGACTTTATTCTCTACGTGAGCTGTCTCAATTTTCTCTTCCCCCAGCTTAGCTCAAGTGATCACCAGGTTCGGTATAGCTAATACATGGGGGGTAAGTAAGGCTTGTCACCACATACTCGCAATTCCTGCAATTTACCCCCTGTCAGGTCTTTCAAGCGTATTATGAGGAAAATCTACTACGTCAGACTTCTCCTTCAAACATGTACGGCGTTAGTTGGTTTGACGTGACCTCGTAACTGATCTATCGTACATTTTTTACTCTCCAGAGCATGGATCGGTTCGGCGCAGGTAAATCTATATCCAGGTCCAGTAAACTTGTGTCGCTCACGTGTCCTTCTAGTACGCGCTCATATACTTTCCAGCACTTGCGACAGGACGAATGTTTGACCTAGGATACTTCAGAATACCCTTCTTGTCCGCTAGCTGTGTTATCGTCGCATCCGTCTTCCTAACTGCGGAATGCACTCAATTTTGGCAGTTCTTTCTTGTACAAGGTCTCAGTCTGGGAGTCTGCTGCGGTATCATAGTTGGACCGGCACTTGTTGTCATCTCGCATTGGTTCGACAGGAAACGTGGTCTCGCTATGTCATTCGCCGCCATTGGCGCTTCGTCTGGCAGTACTGTATTTCCTGCAGCAGCGCAGAAATTAATTCCATCAATTGGGTCCGGTCGACTGATCATCGATGATTCATGCTCGCTCATAAAATTTTAGATTTCAATGGACGATGCGTGTATTTGGATTCATTCTACTTGCTACACTTGGGATGGCCAATATAGTATGTCCTCATCACCTGTAGATGCCCCTCTCTCTGTCCCTCTCTGAAGCATGTTTCCCAAGTTACTGAAACGACGCCTTCCACCCGTCAACGTTCGTGGGGGACTCTTTAATCTTAAAGCATTCCGCAACACAGCATATACCATTTATTGCATTTCAGGAATACTGGGATTTTTAGGACTCTACACAGGTAATGTCGTAACAGTTACCACCGTGGCTTCCTCGTATTCTGAATCGATTCATCAGAGCTAACATATATCTCTGTGAGTGCCATAGCAATTGGCGTCTCCAAAAACTTTGCATTCTATATAATCGCGATTGCCAATGGAGCATCTACATTTGGACGTCTGTCATCTGGACTAATGGCAGATAAAATTGGTAAGTCTCGATGATGGCTGTGGATGGTAACACCAGTCAATTCCTGACAGGCGTGCTCAATACTATGGCGGTTTTTACCGCGATGGCAGGCATCACGACATTTGCTTGGCCATTTGCTACAAATGAATCCCAGGTTATTGCAATAGCCACCATTTACGGGTATGTGTGGACCTTGTTCGTTACTAGCTGCCAACTCACCCAATCTAGGTTCTCCTCGGGAGGATTCCTAGCTCTCTTCGCTTTAGCTGCTGTGGCATTGGGAGATATAGAGGATGCGGGCCGCCGAGTGGGAATGTTCATGTCCCTTGCTGCTTTTGGAGCTATTGCAGGTCCTCCGATATCAGGGGCCATCAGTACCGCATCAGGAGGGTTTGTTGACTCGGGTTTCTATGCAGGCACGTTTATGAAATGTGCGGTCTTTGAGTGAACGTTGATCTTGTCTAGGTGGCAACATCATGTGTTCTGCTGGACTGCTACTTCTGGCACGATGTCTCCATCTCAAGCGCCTATGGGGTAAGTATTGAATTATTCATTGGGTGAATGGCACAACACTCGGCTCCGAGGCCCACCGAACTAAGGGAAAGCATACGAAGAGATGAGACGCGTAATATATCACAGATGATACAATGACTACGGCTTCCTAAATATCATAAGGACTGATATCGATATATTTAGATTAGGTCAACTCAAGGAGACAACAGCCTCAGATCTACCCGTACATTAACATATTAGCGAGTGGTTTCTACTATACACTCTAAACGTATTACTAGTCGAAACGTTGACATCTGGCAATTCAAATCGCAAGGAACCAGAGTCACCGAAGGTACTAGGTTTCGTTACGTTCCGTCACTAGTAACGCGGGGAGCTCAAATTCATATGACAGCAGTCGACAGCTCAACAGCGAGTCAGTTACTAAGTTACTATGACGCACTGCTGCAACTATACTTTTGACCTTCCGTCATCATTCTCTCGCCTTTGACCGAAACCCGGCGCCACGCCTTTTTGCAATAGCTGACGAGTTTTCTACAGAGGTTGATACATGTGATGGTTGCTTCATTCACTAGAACAATCATGAGTAAGGGTAACACGGAGTCTTTGAGGTTGTCATGCCCAAACGCGGTTGAAGCCACTTTGCCTCATTCCTTAGGGGATTTGCACTTAGCATCACGATGCACGCTCACATGAAACACGGATTTCTGGCGGATTCCAGGCGACGAATAGCACCGGTTTTGCGGGGATTCTAGTAGACTCGTCAAGAGATTTTCATTATTGGCATATCTATACGTCTATCCCAGTCCGTCAGCATGAATGAATGCAATAGGGAGGCACGATGACACCTCTGCTTATGTTGGGAAAGAACCGAGAGTGAACAGGGTCTGCTTCTGCTTCCCCTTTCCCTTCTTTCCCTTTCCACTAGCAGTCTCTTCAGCAACATTCTGTTCTTCCGGTATCAGAGTACCGCCCCCGCTTGCCGTACCATTGCTTTTCCAAGCAGCAACGGTCGGAGCAGTTTCACCAAGAATGTTTCGTAGAGACTGATTCCCGCTGACTAGTGGTTTCATACGAGAGTTGCCAGACGAAGGCAACACTGGAAAAGCAGCAGATGTAAGCGACGGTGGCGGCGGACCTTTCTTCGCAACAGCGCGTTGCTGTATTACAGGAGTTTGTACCGATTTCGGTGCTCGGGAACCTGTGCTAGAAGATCCAGATCCAGAAGCCCACGGGGTGTTCCGCTGTTGTTGACGGAACGCAGGCTGCGGCTGAGAGGGACCTGTCAGAACCGGGAAACTATCTGGCGGTCGTGGTATCGGAGTAGGAGCGGAGCCAATGCGAGATGAGGAAGATCCAGCCGCCTGTGCAACACGATCCCACACTTGTCTCGAAGATTGTGACGAAGATCGCACGGCGGTAGCATGCTTGACGTTTAAGACGCGACCGGATGCGATACCAGCATAGCCTGACCCTACTTCCTGAGGTACTAGATCAGGAAACTGCTGACGTTGCTGCGATCTCACTGTCAGATCCACCGCAGTGCAGATATAGGGGTCAGTAAAATACCTCGATTTTGAATCCGTTCCAAGAGGAGAGCAGATTAGACTTTTTCTCTTCTTCGTCAAATAAGTCGACGATAGCATTGACAATACCCGCAGTGTCATCTAAATTCCTGTCAAGAACGTTCCATATTGTCGAGATGAGATCACGGGCGGTAGATTCGTTGAATCGGAATCCTCGGACAGCAGCTTTAGCAGCGAGCACGGCAGTGGTAGGGTTTGGCGCAACAGATTGTAACCTTGAAATGAATGCCGCATGACGCCTATAATGGTGTGAGAATAAATCTTGGAGATCCTGACAATACTCTTACTGAGCTACAACGGGATCGACGTCTTCCCCGTTTCGCTGTGGGGATGGCGAAGCTCGTCGGCTAGGTCCAGCCGATTGCGGCGTTTGCGCTCCATTAGGCGCAGGAGAACTGGTAGTAGTCAGATGGCCACCGAATGCTTCCCTGCGTCTTGCCACTGCCCTAGGCTGCGCAGCAGGTGGCGGCTCATGTTCTCGATCTCGATCTCGTTCCCGGTCCCGTCTCCCCCTACGCCCACCACCAGCATCCCCAAATTCAAACTCTGCCTCAACTCGCTGAGTATTCTTCTTATCTCTTGAAGTCATCTCTGCTCCGTGCACTTCGACCTGATGCGCCTTGAGATCGATCGCAGATCCAAACACCACAAATTTTTGAGCCTGACAGGCAGGTTTTGAACACGCAAAATGCCCTTGATTAAAATGTTGTTCCTGCCGAGAAAATCATGGATTACTACGAGCGTCAATGTCAATGCAGTCAAAAAGATCCTACAAGGGCCTCATAATCTTGAAAGCTGGATAAAACAAACAACCCCGCATTAGCATAAACCACCAGCGTACAAACGACACAAAAACTGACTATTGATCTCGTATTTCATTCCGTTTGCAAATGAAGCACTCCTCGTGTCGTTCGCGCATATGAACATACAACTCATCATCACTGAAAAAACATTCTTTGCAGAAGCTGCATAATGGATGTACGCCGCCTTCAATCGGCTCTTTTGTCACTTGTTTATGAGACCGATGCGGCATAGACGGCAAGTGTAAAGGTAGAACGTTGGGGAAATACAAAGCATGCTCGTGACTGAAAACTTTCTTGAATCGGATACACAGGTCACTTTCAAGGACATGAGAGGTCTGTGCTTGGTTCATAAGCTTACATATATGATGCACGTACCACATCATCTTTCCGTGCGTACCCCGGACGTGTAATTTAAGATCACCCCATCCAGTCGCGGTATAATCGCACTGCGAGTCAGGACAATTGAAGCGTAGAAGAATAAGCGTCTCTTCCATCATATCAGTGGACTCGAAATAGATTAATAACTTGGAGTCTTTATGCGGGATCATGTCGGGGGTGTAAGAAGAAAAAAGCGCATCGGGGGAAGTCGTGAATATCACTGTCGTTTGAGGTTCCTAGTAAACGTCGCAGCGTCAAAATTCATAGATGGGACCAAGAAAAGATAGACCCCCCTTGCAAAATGTACAATCCAGCTTCTTATAAAGTGCTCTTAAGCGTAGAGCACAGACATGACATGTCCGGTGGTTGCACGCTGATACTGAGTAGTATTTGACGGGCTCTGCGCAGATCCAGCATACTTCTGTGGCTTCTGGAGCAGGCGCGACTTCGCTCTGAGTTGGCTGAGTAAGAACGGGGTTGGCTGGTGTGGCTGCACTTGGATCCTTGCGGCCTCGGGATTTACCACCGCCTCCGTGTTGACCGCCCTGGCCTCTGTGTCCGCCTCGTTTGCCACGCCTGGCTGATGGAGAAGTCTGAATCTGGATCTGAGGCTGGCTAGCAGTTTCTGCAGACATGATTGTATGAGAAGGATTGAAGATTAGAGAAGGATGCAAGGGTTGCGCTGAGTAACTGGCTTGCTCCACGAAACGTTTTATCTCCACGTGATCAAGTCATGTCCATTGATGACGGTCCCGAACGTTGTAAGCGCTCACAATCGTATCGATCTACGTAAGTAGGAGGTATGCAAACAAAGTCACAACCTAGTCATGAATCATACAGAACAATAAACCAACCAAACATAACATCAAATCGTGCACACAAGTGACGAAACTTATCACTCGACATCACTTTCATCACGATCGCGGCGGGTCTCACCAGTGAGCGGGGTCGTGACAAACCTACTCCTGCCTCCCCCATTCTTCACAGGCGACATCCCAGGTATCCCCAATGACGACACTGACCCCAACGCCGAAGTCGAAACCGAAGCCCTAGACCCGATCCCCAACGAATACATCATTGACATCGTTCGTTGACGTCCTAACCCCGGTGCAGCTCCAGATCCCATCCCAAGTCCAAGGGCTCCATACGCAGGTTGAGCTTGAGGTATCAACGCAGGCAATGGCATAGGAATTCTCAACTCTAGCTCTGCAAGCGAAAATAGTTGCTTCACCGAGGAGGAACGCCGCAATCGCGGAGAAGTCATCATAGAACCAAATGTAGGCGCTTGGCTTGGTGTAGGCGTGGATGAACGAGGGAGGAGGCTTGATGTCCATGCAGACCAGCTTTTGTCTTCCTCTGGTTCGCTCTCCTCGTCAAGCTGAACCTGAAAGTCATGCACAGCCCGCTTAACAACCGCTACATCATGCTGTACATCCACCAATTTTTCCTCAAGCCTATCCCTAGCCCTCCTCACACCCTCATCACGTCCATCAACAAAAGCCCGCATTTCTTCAAGGTCCATATTCGAATCCGATGAAAGGGAGAGCGCGCCTGGGATGGTGAGGAGGGTCTCAAAACCGCGAATGGCGAGTGCTTCGTCTGTGATGCGGATTTCGAGCTCGACACGGGCGTCTTCGGTATAGTCGGATATGCGCTCTAGGGCGGTGCGAAGGAAGGATTGGGGAGAGTGAGAAGGTGTCAGTGTCAGTGTCGGCGGAGAGGCGATGGCGATGGGGGGGAGCAAGCGTTTAAGGTCTTTGAGCGCGAGAGAGCAATCGCGGAATGCGTGTTGGAGGGTGTCGTAGCGGTGGCTGACTTCGCTGAGGGAGGCCAATAAGGATGAGATTTCGTCTGGGATGGAGGGGGGTTGTGATGAGGGAATGATGTTGGTGGTTAAGTTGTTGGGTTCATTAGCGGGAGCGACTGCTTGACTTGTAGCAGCTGAAGTAAAGAAGACACCGGAATCCTCCTTTCTTTCCAGAAATTGGTTAGTGGGACTTTCTTCCTGTTTTGTGAGATTCGTTAGGGGAAGGGGTGGTGGGGTATCCTTAGTATCTGAAGTTCCATCGGTGTCAGGCTCTATGATCGATTTATTGGCGGAAGCCAAAGACGTATGCGATTCGACAAAAGGCAGCAAAATACACGCCTCTTCCCCAGCGGGGATCTGCACCAGATCGAGCATTGATACTGCAGTACACCGACCTGGTTCGGCGGGTAAATCGAGAAGCAGCTGCGAGGTTCCAGGCGTGATCTCGCCTATGACGGGCAAAGGTGTACCTTTGGTGTCAGGTGTTTGAACGTGCAATTTGACTTCTTGAGTATCCAGAATTCTATCCATGTCAACAGGCTCCATAGGCAGCTCATTCGCGGGCACCAAAGGCGCGGGCAGCTCGGCAGACTGCGGTGAAGTATACACCTCTTTCGTAGCGGGGGTCTGCGTCAGATTGAGGATCGAGATAGCAGGCGACTGACTCGATTCGGTGGGTAAATCAAGAAGCAGCTGCGAAGTACCAGATGTGATGTCGCCTATGACGGGTGAGGACGTACCCCTGCTGTCCTCCGCCGGGAGATTTGGAAGAGGTGTAGGTGTTTGTGGGCAAGCGAATGATAGATCCTGGGTAGGCGGGATATCGGTGCTTATGTCCTGTGCATAGGGTGCTTGTTCTGTAATATCAATGCGAGTTCCTTCGACTGAAATAGTCTGTTCGTGGGCAATCTCGTCAAGAGACCCCATGCCCAAGGAAATCTTCCGCTCAGCAGCTACTCTTCTCTCGACCTCCATCCCAACTTCTTCAGTCATTCTCATCACAGCGTCCTTAGCAAGAACCAACCTCCCAAACACACCAGTAACCAAACTCCCAGCCACTTCCGCATCCAGCGTCACCAAAAGACTTTCCGCATCTTTCACTGCCCGCTCAAAAGCTGCATACATTTGACTATCTGCGTCTGCGCAACGGTGCATACCTTCTTGGGCTCTTCGAACCCATCGGCGTAGGGCTTCACTGAGCGCTTCTTCGCGTGCGAGAAGGGCAAGACGTAGTGCGACTTCCCTTCGCCGTCCATATGCTTCCCTGGTGACTTCTTCGCCGAGCTCTTCTAAGGCGTCACGAAGACGTGCATTCTCGGCTATGTGAGCATGCATTTGTGCTTCAGCGTCGTTGATCGTTGATTGGAGAGTGTGTTGGCTAGATGCATGTCGTATTTGGAGAGTCGTGAGTGTGGATTGAAGGGCATTAGTTTGAGACTGCGAGAATTTCCTGTGTGAAGCTCGAGTCTGTAGAAGCAATACATGTATGGGGTACGCACATGTATCGGGAGACCATCTTGGCTGCTGTGGTATCGTCTAGTTTTAGTGCTTCTAATTCTGACTGCGCTTTTGCGAGGTGAGCACGGTCATGAGCGGCTGGTTTACGCTCAGCATCGAGGATGTTCTCCAAATTTGTGATTTCATTGCGTAGCTGGGTGATGCTCGTTTCGCGTTTCTCGGTCTCGAAAGCAAATTCGGTCGTAAGGCGATGCAAGTTTGATTTGCCCTCATGGAGCCCTTCGACGAGGGTGAGAGAAGACGCAGACGCAGATGCGTTTTGCAGTACTGCGCCCCCATTACCAAGCGAGCTCTTCCTGCCATCCAAACTGCGTACGAGATCAGCGTACTCGTGTACCACGAGCTCTATGAGCCTGCGTTCTTCTTCTGCAGCTTGGAGACGCGTTTCCAAGCTACGTTCGCGGAGTTTACCTTCCTCTTCGCGTGCACGAACACTTGCTGCGAGTTTATACGCGCCTTCTGCGTTGTATCGGGCTTTTTGAGCTTCGGTGCGGGTGTTCACGAGTTCAGCTATCTTTTCTGCTAGTGCATGTTCTGTGAGATCGAGTTTCTCGGAAGAGCGTCTTAGGGCGAGAGTGAGTTCTTGGACGACGTGTGTCTCTGATTGAGAGTTGGGTAAGGTGTGAGCACGGAGGGTAGCTAGCTCAGATAAGAGCAAGGAACGTTGTGATTCGAGGAAATGTAAGCGATCGTTTGTTTGGGCTGTTGCTAGAGTGTGACGCTGGAGTTTGAGAGCAGCTTGGTGTGCTTCATGCTAATCCAGAATATGAATGGTCAGTACAGAGGTGTGTAAAATGAAAAGTACCTGAAATCGAGCTGCTGTTTGTCTGAGACTGGAGAGTTCGAGGACGAGTGGGTGCTCGTCGTCGAGCTCGTTCTGCCCGACGCTCATCGTCAGCGACGGATCCTAACGTTGCTGCAGGTCTATTTCGGGATCAGTATACAAACAAAATACAACAAGAATTGAGAATCATATTTTGAAGGAGGCCCTTAACCACGCGACCCAGTCTAGACTCTCTCCCTTCGCTGTCAGGTGCGTTGAGCTCACTATATTTTGACATTTACTCGACGGCAGTCAAAAATTTAGCATGGCAGCTCACGCTGGTCCTCCTGGTCCTTCGAATTATTATCATTACCCTTACGGTAATGTGGCTACTGCGCCATTTCCTGGTCAATATCAGCGATATCAGGCTGCAGTACCAATGAATGGACACATTCACCGACCAATATTTCATCCTCACTACAATTATCATCATCCTCATCAGCCTGCTCATTATGTTCCGAGGTCTAGTTACTGGCAACAACATGGCCAGCAGCCGCTTTCTCCCTTACCAAAACAACTGTCAACTCTTCCTTCTCTTCAATCCAGCGGCGATCAGATCGGAAATCAAAATATAGAACCCGAGGAGACGCCTAATCCAACAACTTCGCCTCCTTCTTCACCCATGCCTAGCCCAGATCCAAAACTAGGTGGTTGGGTCATCTGGTCAAAACGTCCCACAGATCCATCTACCGCTCCTGGTATCATCATATCACCTCTAGCTCATCCTCCTCGCGATGTCATTCAATATGCACTCGACATTCCAACCCCCCCTCCATCTCCTACACCCGTCATTATAGATCTATCAGCGCCAACCGTGCCTTCTGATCTCCCAGACAGTACAGAATCAAATACAACTCCTCCGCTTTCCACAGCATTTGATACACCTGTGCCCGGCTCACCGGATTCTACTAATACTTCACTTTCTCTTGCAAAGGCTTCCGAACAACCTGAAGAGAAACCTTGGGAGGAGGCCACGTCATCCAACGCCGAACTAGAGCCTGAGCTATCATCCACTGATCACGTAGAGGCGCCTAAGCTATCCGAATCTGATACAGAACCTTTTACGTCCGCTGCTGCGCCTTCCTTATCTGATGCAGAGCCTTCTGCGGCTAACCCATCCGATATAGATTCTTCTACCTCCACCCCATCTGCAGAAGCCTCCACGTCAGCCCCCAAACCCGCGCCCGCCCCAGCCCCAAAGCCCGCCGTATCATGGGCTTCTCTCCTCCGCAAACCCGGCCCCTCCAACCTCCCCGCATCCTCTGTCGTAGGCTTCTCCATCCCTGCCTCTCCTCCCCCTCCCCCAAACCACACCTCTCAAAAGACACCATCCCACCCCAAAAAGTCCGAGCTTCTGACCCTGCTCAACTCCGGTGGATCATCCGCAGCTCCCATGCGTATCAGGCCACGCGGCCTCGTCAACTCTGGTAACTTGTGCTTCGCTAACGCGGTGCTTCAGGTCCTTGTGTACTGTCCTCCATTCTGGCGTTTCTTTACGGATCTCGGGCGCTTACTTGAGCCTACGGAGGAGTCTAAGACCCCGTTGGTCGATGCTACCATTCGGTTTGTAAGGGAGTTTATGCCAAAAGAGAGGGTGCCTGTGGAGGGCAAGGGAAAGGGTGTAGAGCGCTATGGATCAAATGGTCTTGTGCATGAGGAAGTGAATGAAGATATTATGGATTCGTTTATGCCGACTTATGTTCATGACGCTTTGAAGGAGAAGAAGAGGTTCGATCATATGCGCGTGGGTCCTCTTTCCTACTTTTGGTGACTTCGATACTGAGTTGTACTGACAGGGCGGACATCAAGAAGATGCAGAAGAGTTCCTTGGATTCTACCTCGACACGCTCGAAGAAGAGCTCCTGACGCTCTCCTCGTCACTCGCTAACCCCAACCCAGTTCCAGCTCAGCAGAACCACAACGCTGCAGTGAACAACACGCAGGAAGAGGGCTGGCTCGAGGTGGGCAAGCGTAACCGCACCGTCCTCACGCGCTCTGTAAGGTCTCCCTTTCCTCCTTTTCATCAATACTCACCTTTCCTAGACAAAAACAGCTGACTCCCCCATGACCCGTATATTCAGCGGCAAATTCCGCTCCATCCTCCGCGTACCACACCAAAAAGACTCTGCCGTTGTTGAAGACTGGCGTAGTCTACGGTTAGACATTCAAGTTAGTCATTTTGCCGCCCCTTCTAAGCTTATTCAAACTGACATTGACATAGCGCGATACAATCCACACAATCAAAGACGCCCTAACGCACATCTCCACCCCCCAATCCGTACAAGTCACATCTGTAACCCGCCCAGGTGCCACCCTCGATGCAACTCAACAAGTATACATCGAATCCCTCCCTCCGATCCTCATCCTCCACCTCAAGCGGTTCTTATACGATGCTAATAAAGGGGGTGTTGCAAAGGTTGGGAAACAGGTTGCGTTTGCGCCTGAGCTGGAGGTCGGGAGTGAGGTGATGGCACCTGGGAGGAAGGTGAATGGGACGAGGTATCGGTTGTTTGGAGGTGCGTCCGTCTCCGTCTCGTTTTATCGGTAAAGTAACCTCACCAACTGACACAGCGCTCTACCACCACGGCCTCTCAGCCTCGGGCGGACACTACACCCTTGACGTACTCCACCCCAACGTCGACATGTCAACTCCACCCACAAAACCGCGCGAGGGGTGGATACGCATCGACGATGAGTTGGTTTCGGATCTGAGAGCTGATGATGTGTTTGGGACTGGAGGTGCGGAGAAGGATGAGACAATGAGGTGTGCGTATTTGTTGTTCTATAGGAGGATTGGTGCGGGGAGGGTTTAAGGTCTTGGTTTAGTGGGGGTAGGTGGTATGTAGCGACGGTGTTAGATTTTGATCCTTTGAATGTGATGGGTTTTTTGTTTGGATATTTTTTTGGCATTGAACTGGTGACTGTGAGTATATGCGCATGCATTATGTAATAATGTCCAATTGTTCGTATATACCGGAATTTTGGAATGGACCGTCCGTCCCGTCCGTACTGTCCGCATCGTCCTGGCCCAATTTGGCCGTTTCGGAATGCTGTTTCGGAATGCGAATGCTCGTCATTTCGGATGCTTCCGGAATTTATATTAACAGCACCACCACCAGGCAGCACAACGCCCTGCACGCGTCCTGCACGCCGCTCGTCATTTATCATGTTCATATATATCAACTAGCAATTCCCTCTACCCCGAGCTAACTTCTACTTTAGATGGAGGCAGTTTGAGTGCATTCAAGTTGTGCTTTCTCAAGGGATGTCCTTCACTCTCTGAATTCCTTTGTGCACTGCCCACCTCAGGCAGCCACATCTGTCATAAGGCATCCTGGTAGTACTATGCCCCGCCCTCAGCAATATAAAAGGGCTCTCTTTCCCTGTGTCAACATCAACCCACCGCCTTTCGCATCTCTCTCATTGTCGGCTTTCTCCTCTGCCCTGCTTTTTATCTTGCCGCTCTGTGTTATGGGTGTCTCTATATTCATTCGAGCCCTACCAATTTGTGTTACGGTCATTGTGATGCCACACTCTGCACCCCAGCCGGCACCCACAGGACCTCGCCCTCAATATGAGGTATCCTGTACGACATGCAACAAAGCGTGTCTGTGGACCGTGTGCAAGTCAAACAACCACGGTAACTGTGGTCGTTGGCAAGCTATCATAAGTCCTCTGTTATCTTCTGTAATTCCGGTGTTGACTGTGTGCAGTGTTTTGATGCCCGTGAGGATGGCACGACATGCAATTTCGTGCACTTTGGGTCACCACGGTCTTCTCCAGTGCCAAAGGTTACCCATACCCACCAGCACACCAGAAGTGCCCAACTTCCAGCACCAATGTGCTGTGCATGCACTGTTGTTGGCTGCAGGAGCACCCACATCAACAAGAATTGTGCTCGGCACACTTGCCGCAAGCACTGCAAGCGCTTGGGTGGTTGTCATCTGACTGATCATGCTGGAAGTGGTGTTGCGATTGATGCTGACGGTTTGGAGCTTGAGGATGACCCCGAGGATACAGGTGACACTCAAACTGTGCCACCTGATAATGATGATGAGCCCATTATCCCAGTACCAGTCGAAACACTGCCACATTTGCCATCTCCTCAGCTGCACGCGCCACCTGCTACGCCTACCATTGAAGCTTCAAATGCGAACATGCCTGATAACTCACGACTTGCGCATCCCAGGGTGCCGAGGGCACGCACTGTGCCTGCACACAATTGTGCTTCACAAGAGAATGGCCCTCACTATTGCATGCAAATGCCTGAAGTATTCATGGAGCAGCTCGCTGAAACATCGAAGCGTAATGAGGTGCAACATCAACGCCGTGCTGATGAGATTGAAGCACAGAATCATGCATGCTATCACACAGTAGTTTATGCGTGTGTAGAGGTTTGTTTCCTGTCCTGTGTCACATAGTCTAATGAACTTACTGATCATGTGCTCACAGGATGGTAGTCAGCCCAATGTCTTTGAATTTCAGTCAGGCACATTGGCATTCAACTAGCCACATTTATCACTCTCTGAAGAAGTTCTCTCAATGATGGGACTTGCAGCCACTAGCGTCAACAAGGGAGTGTTACAAGTAACATCGGCTACATGGCCCCCCTATCATTTTTCCCCTTCGTCCTCGCCCTCGTATGCCTCCGGCTCGTACTTCTCTACCGACTATCCATTGACTGGATCCTCGGGACTGTTCCCGTCCCTCATCCCCCTCCTATCGCACCAATGTGCGCACGTGCCTTCGGGCTATGACTTGTTCTGACTCGTGCCACCAATGTGGCTTTCCTTATCTTGTCTTATCTTTCCTCTGACTCATGCGTGCTGCGCATTGTATCATTTACCGTTGGCTCATTCCAATGTTTCTCGGTCTCATTCCGCATTCGACCTCACATCACTAATCAGGCTCTGCTACCAGCGTACCTATACCCTTTCCGTTTCCCCTTTGCCCTTACCTACAGTACGGTAGCCTTGCCCTTAACCCTTTCCACTTAGTATAAGTAGTCGGTCACTCTGTACTAGATTCCCTAACTTGAATCTACTCAATCTTCCCTCAAACATACTTCCCTCTGAAGCCCCCTCAGCTTCAGTCTCTAGTATCTTTTCTTAGGTGCTCATCGTGCCTAAGTCTACCTCAATCGACTACTCATTGTTCGGACAAGACTGTCCTTACTTTGAGAACGTCAGTGACTTTGAAGACATCCGTCTTAGAAGTCACGTGACATGCGCGTCTCTGATATCTGCCGACTCGTCGTCACCAGTCTCAGTCGCTACACCGGACCCTTCCGGTTACGTCACGAACGTTAGCGGACGACACCCCTCTTAGGGCTCCGCATAACAGATCTATTTGAGTGCGTAACAGGGAGCAGGCTCCACCTCTATCATTCAGGTATGGAATCACAGCCGGTACAAGTGGCGAGGTGTCCAGCTGGGATACCTTATAACAGTGGTCAAAGGCCAGCCAGTCCTACTTAAGAGCCCCAACATCACCGACTGTGCCGATCTTGACGGCTGTATCCAACGCATCAATGACTCCCCACCCAATATACACACTCACTTGGCTGCTGAGCGTGCTGCTGTCCATGCAGACCTGCATAATCACAATAATGCCTTGCCTGATCCTAACAACATTGTTTTTCATCCTCATGTTAAGCTCAGTACCTCGCCATCGGAGTTGGAGGTTGAGGCTTTGTTACTGTCAAAGGGTAAGGGCAAAGCTAAATGCCCTGCAGACAGGTTTCCCTCCGCCCTCAGCAATCAGTCATTCCAGGCTAAGCCCTCCCCAACATATTTGGCCTATTCCATTCCATCCTTCGGCACACCATCTCCACTGCCCAAACCTAAATGGCTTGTCCATCATTGTGGTCCATCCTTCAGCACACCATCTCCACCCCCCAAACCTAAATGGCTCACAAGTCGCCATCGAAGTCCACACAGTCCCACAACTAGTGTGGAGTCTGGCTCCCCTCCTACTCGTCAGAAACCTCTCCACTGGGCTACTGCACGCCCCTCTACAGGCTCCTCCACCGCTCATGCCCATGTCTCTCTGGGCATGCTTTCCAACTCCATCAATATCAACGATGATGTCAAGGTCTGGCCAGGTGATTTTTATGCATGTGATATTGCCAAGGGTTTCACACATTGCAGGGCGGTTGGCAAGCACTGCCAAGGTGTCAGTGCCGTCTTCCAGAAGATGTTCAGTGTTCCTTATGTGAGCACAATATTCCATGTTCACAGGAAGCGTTGGGAAGATGCACCTGCGACAGTTACTGATAGGTTCATCAAGGCTGGACGCACGGAAGCTGGTCTATGGTCGAAATTCATGGCAGAGACCAGGTCTTGAGTTTGAGTGTTGTCTCTCTCGCGTCTTCTTATCTGTCTTTGTTGTTAGTTGGCCTGGCCTTTGTCTTAGTTCATCTCATGTCTCCCATCTCGTATATTGTGTATCCCTTATGTCTAAAATTTAATTTTCTTTGTTGACGCAATTACTTTCCTTGAGCCACTTTGAGGGAGCCAGCGTGCCCCAAAATGAGTTAGCTACATCTATAGTACTGTAAGGTATTGTAAATATTTTCTTTGTTGACACAATTGCTTTCCTGGGGCCGCTTAGAAGAGAAAAACAATTGCATCAACAAAGAAAATGTAGTTACCTATACCCTACAGTATAGGGTATAGGTAACTACATTTTCTTTGTTGATGCGATTGCTTTCCTTGGGTTAGCTACACCTATACTGTAGGGTATTGAAAATGTTTTCTTTGTTGATCAAAGAAAACATTTTCAATACCCTACAGTACAGGTATAGCTAACTACTCTAAGCGGCCCATGTAGTCAGCTATACCTATACTGTAGGGTATTGAAGATATTTTCTTTGTTAACCAAAGAAAACATCTTCAATACCCTACAGTATACTAGGTATAGCTAACTACATGGGCCGCTTAGAGGGGCCAGCCCACCCCCAAAACTGTTCATGTTAAGAGTTCTGTCTCAGGGGTATTAAGTTAGCTACACTTATACTGTAGGGTATTGAAGATATTCTCTTTGTTAACCGAAGAAAATATCTTCAATACCCTACAGTATAAGTGTAGCTAACTTAATACCCCTGAGACAGAACTCTTAACATGAACAGTTTTGGGGGTGGGCTGGCCCCTCTAAGTGGCCCAAGGAAAGCAATCACGTCAACAAAGAAAATATTTACCATACCTTACAGTACTATAGATGTAGCTAACTCATTTTGGGGCACACTGGCCCCCTCAAAGCGGCTCAAGGAAAGTAATCATGTCAACAAAGAATATATATTCAATACCCTACAGTACTATAGTCCTAAGTATAGAGAAAACATGGTACATGAGAGGGGGGGGGGGGGGAGATTAGTATCACAACTTCTGACTGGCACCGTCACTTGGACCTCTTCCAGACAGATGGTTTCTGTCCTGTCTTCTCTAACTTCTTTAATGTCAGCTCATTTCAGCACAAGATCATCTCATCAAGAAAGAAGTCAAACTTTGCAGGCTTCATCCCTCGTGTGATGGGATTAAAGTTACTGAACCATGAATTAGTTTGCTCGCAAGCTGAAGAGTTAAAGTACCACTCCCCATCATCTGTCTTGAGCTCTGGGAAAGTGGCAGGGTTGCAGTTCTCTTGGCAGAACATGTCTGACTTTGAATGCTTACACTCGAAGTGAAAGACATCGACCGAAAGGCCAATGTCTTGAAAGAAGGGGTCGTCCTTGACGTGCAGCGTGAGTTGGCAGTTATTATTGAAGAATACATGAGTAGGGTGTGTCTCTGGATCTCAAAACACGCGACAAATAAATTCCTAGTTAGAGAGTCAGTAACAAATCACTACATAGCAGGGAGAAGCATACTGACAGCAACACTTCCAACTCCCTCAGCATTGTGCATCGTCTCACGTGCATGAATTATCCCACAAGGCGCAACAATCAACTCTTTGCAATGAGTATAGTTGCGGGTGAAATGAGCATGAAGCCTCTTCTTCTTTCCTGGCTTCTTTTCAACATCATATACCTCCTCACCAATGGCTTGTGTGGCATTAGCCTCATCACCTTCGTCCTCTTTAGCCCCAATCTGCACATTTGCAAGGCAGCCATGAATGGTGCATGAGAGCTCAAGGCGCTCATGCAGTCGAAAGCACGATTTCCCTCTCAGAGTATGCAGTGCTTCAGATTCCTGGTGCGCGAGGATGTCACAAGTGAGGCGACCTGACAGCACAGGTCGTGTACAGCCTTTGATCGCGCAGTGGTTGAGATTTGTGGAATGGACGTGGCAAAACCTGTCACATGGACTATGAAGATGGACCCAACAGTTCAGAATAGAGCAGCATGGTTGGCTCACGACAATCACAGACACCAATTTACCTTACTCATGATTAGCACTAGAAAATGAAAAGACGTGAGACTCACTGATATTCTCCTCACCACTGATGACCCGAGTACACTTGCTACAAAAGTGTCTGCATGCGAGTGGTTGATTATATGAGCGCATGCGCCGGTTCTGATCTAACATTGCCTCAACAAAGCACTCACTCTGATTGAGGCACTGATTGACTTCGAGGATGCACTGACATTGATGGCAATCTTCAAGTAGGCTACAGATGATGAAGGCATTCCATACATGGTCCATAGTGACCTCTTTCGTGAACCATTTCGTGTCGGGAAATTTCGTAGACTCTGCGTTAGCCAGGGCAAGGTTGTAGATGTGCGCACAACTTGTTGCGGACGTGCTGGTAATCCTACAATCAGAGGGTGAATTATGAGACAATGCGTGTAGCTACATACCATGAAGTATGCATCATGGCTTTCCACAGCTTTACAACTTGATAATCGACAAAGTAATGCTCTGCGATTTGCAGAACATCCGGCAGGGAAGCAGTGTAATCGTAATAGATACGTTGATCACTGACAACCTTATAGTTCGTGTGATAAGTGGTATTGCAGGCTAACAGGGACTTAGCAGGCATCTCGAGTCAAAGTGCGATCATGACTCACATTCACAATAGAATTGAATGCTCCATGCAGGGACTACACCATGGCGAAGACTGAAGTATACTGCCTTGTGCTGGATGGACTTGCCAAGTAAGAGACCATTTTGCCGGCGGCTACAGGTCGCATTTTGGCATGTCTTGAACAGAGGATAGAAAGTATGATATGCTGTGGGGGAAGATGTGTTTAGTATTACAAAAACAACACAATGAACATACTAAATCCATATGGGTGTCCATGCGCTTCGAATAAATCCTTGATCTTATCATAGACAGTGAAGTGGCCTGTCCAAATGTCATTCTTGAGGGCACTTCAACACATCCTAAGAGATTCTGACGACAGCACACAAGCACTACTCAGGAATGTGACAATACTTGGAGGAAGGAACATTGGAGGCTCGTGGACATCGTGCGTGGTTGGCTGTGTGAGGATAATGTCATTCTTCAAGCTTGTTGCCAACAAAGCAAAGGTGAATATGGTTTCTAAAGTAAGGTCAGGAATGCCGCTGAGGAGCTCAGCAGCACTTTTCAGTGTGATCATGGCCTAGTGTCGATACAGACAGAAAGGATGGGTGGGACAGGACAGACGGAACAGGATAGACGGAATAGATGGGACGGATGGGACTTTCTAACTTTCGGGTTCCCTCAATTGTTCCAATTCATTGATGCTCCTAAGTTTACCTTTCAACACTACACTACATCTCAAGCCTTGTCACATACTATCATGTCTAGCTCAATAGCAACACTTCCCACAGATCATCAATCAGCCATCACTTTCTCACAGACTACACAAACAGCTTCAACAAATTTGAACCAATCTCCCACCCCCTATTAACAGGACTTGTCATCACACTGTTTGCAGTCCCCCTTGTCCTTACTGGCTCTTCTTCATGGTTATCCAAGGCCCTTTCCCTATCCCCCCTTGAACATATCACCATCATTGCATCTATAATCATCACCTTGTTCTTTGCCTATCTCCATACCAGGCCTCTTAGAAGGTTTGCACACCCTGCTGGGGTACTTCTTCAGTGTATCAATTGGCACCTCATCATTGTATACTATCTCATTGATCTGTATTCAGGCAAGTCCACTAGCCCTATACCTAACTTAAACTTACTTGGGCTAATTCTTACTGACTCAGCCCTACCTACACATACTCCATCAACTGTAGTCATTGGTTGTATTCTTTTTGTCTTGATGATAGTCATGGCAGATGCAGTCTTTTGGGCTATTGTAGCCCACAGATATAGTGAAGATAGACGGGGAATATATGCAGGAGTGCAAGATAGGGTTTGGGCTGGCCTGTGTTGGCTTAGAGTTTGGCTACACTTATTGGGACAGGGTATGTATGGTTATCTAACTCAAACTCAGAGTCTGTTCTGACATCATCTTTCAGTGATTGGAAATCTATTCTAGCTGCTTAGCCAGCTATTTACATGTGGACCAGTCACATAGTCTAATGTGACTGCAGATATAACTCCTCCTCCACTGTATTCTGTAAGTGTCCAATATCTATGCTTAAATCTATATTCTAATCATGGTTTCAGCTTTATGATACTGAAGTTTTAACTTATAGGAATGTAGATAAAGTTTAGTTGAACTACATATTGTATCACCTACAGCTGGCTGCAATGTTATTTGATTTGTCATCAATGTAGTGCAACAGCTACAATAAGATACCATCTTTAACTCATGATGGACATGTTCATACACAGTCAGTTTCTTTAAGTGAGTCAGAGAAGGAGCTTCAACAGGCAAGCAAATTTTCTTGTTGCATCATGCCCACTAATCTTATTGGACATTAGTATAGTGAGTAAAGAAAAGTGCATGCGAGGAGTTTAATTTATAAGAGAATGTATTCTAATACTGTTGTCAGCTCATGTATGAAGGAATGAATAAGTATGGCTCACATTTCAGTCTCAGTAAAAGGACTAAGATGTTTCTACAGCAGGAATGTTCTTTTAACATACAGTAACAGTAAAACTTGGAGAAAAAAATAAACAATGATATAACTTTGAAATATATGAGGGTTGGCCTGTTGGAATAGCAAGTATGCACCCACAGTCGAGGCACATCATTAGTTTCATTCATTATGTCTGACAACTCGTATGTTTCCATTATCCGCTCTTGTTATTTACTTTTCTATTGTACTTACAGAATCTATTGATCTCATGTGCCAGTGCCCCATATATTTTGTTACAAGTCTCAGATACTTATTTGTTCACACAAGAGCACTTAGCCTATGCTACATACAAATGACCTAGTAATCTGAGATGTCTGACACAGTCACTCAAAAAAGTGTTGTACCAAATTACTCATTTGCATCTCTGTAACAATTACAATACTATATTTTCTAGTCATGTGTAATGTGACATTACAGTTCAGAACCTGCTCACAATAGAGGCAAAATATTGAAAATGCCACTTTCAACTACATCACCATGTTATTTTTGAGTCTGGGTCATTTCAGAAGAACACAGGGCAGTTGATTCTAAATAACTTTCATTAAGCAATGAATACAAAACTGTAGTTGAAAAGTGGCAGGCAAACCTAATTCTAATGATCTTGGTAGATCTGACAAACTGTTATATCTGGTATTACTCAATGATCTGACTGTCTGATGTCTGATAAAGCTAATATGTCTGTGAATCTAATGTCTGATTTGTCTGACCATGCTGATAGCCCATATGACCTGTGACTCTGACCTCTGTTGTATCTGAAATTACTGATCTGCTTGTTTATCTGATGTCTTAAGTATCTGATTAGACTGATAGGTCTGTCTGACTATATGCTGATGGTGCTGATGGTGCTGATTTATCTTTTTAGTATCTGATATCAGATTCATCAGACATCTCAGATAAATCAGGAAAAATCTAGGTTTTCTGATGAACTCCTGGTATTAAATTCTCTACCTCCTACCTGCTGTCCAGGATTACTATTTGCTGTATTTGCATCACTTTCACTTTCCTCCTGAGCTCTGGCCTTATCAGAAGCCCTTAGGCTGAACATACTGCTCCTTTGTATATGCCCAGCTCATATATTTCTTCTACAGCACTTTGGCATTATTTGGTGCTCTTTACATCAGATAGAGTCTAGCCCAGGAGTATGCCATTATGATACTTGGATCTGTACTGGGTGGGAACAAGTGCCTTTTGATACTTGTGCCATGTTCTATAGAAGGTTACAGGATCTATATCATTTCCATTTTCTCTAGCAATAAATTTTTCTCGGCTGATGCTCATCTGGTACACACCCATGCTTAGATCTGCTTTCTGTACTACCTATTCATATTCTTTCCATGTTCTTCTATTTCTGCTGGTGCATGTTCATTTTCTCTTTTGGTTTGACTAAATATTAGCAAGACTTATTATATGTATTGACATATTCTGTTCCACATATGCTTTTCATTACATATTACTTATCTGCCTTGTTTAGTTTCAGATGCTCATGCAGTAGGATAAAATCTTGTGTACTACAGACTGTACGACACTTCCCTTCCCTTGGATGCTACCTTTGTTTTGCAGGGTCACCTCAGATATTCTTAGTACTTTGTTTAATTGACAAGCTTTATTTACTCTTACTTTGAACTTGCATGTTCTTGACTGGCTGCAGTGTTACCATTCAGATAGTAAGAATGAAAAGTTTCATCTTTTTCAAAGTCCCATTCACCTTTAGCTTTATGCAGTAGCATAGATCTTCTTTCTTCTGAGTCCATGTCATTGCCATGACCATCTACAAACTCTTCCTCTACTTCCTTGAATTGCACAACCATGGAACTGTTGTTGGCACCTTCCCTCTTATCCAGAGCAGCCACTGACTCCTACATAGGCTGAGACACCTCACCTGCATCCAGTACAGGATGTAGGATGAAATTATCTAAACAAAATGGAATAAAACTTAGGTGGCCTTGGCCCTCAAGCTAAGCCAAGTGGATAATAACTGTATAGAAGTTGTGCTACAGCACTGCACAAGTCTCGGTGGCAGTAGAAGTAAGTATAAAGCTGCTATTGTCAGTCAGTGAGCCTATGCATAGGGCATAGTCTATTAAATATATCATTATTTCTAAGTCTATAAATTTCTGCTTTATAAGGGTCACCAGTAGTTGATGCAGAAGTTGGAGAAGTGCAGCAGGATGGAGAATCTTAATTGTAATGAGGTAATTGTGGAGCATGTTGGCAGTGTGAAAAAGTAATATTAGCTGAAGATTGACTCCTAATCATATGAGGCTCAATAGAAAGCTGGCCCTCCAATAAATGTAACTATGGAGCTTTTAGGGACACAATGTTTTGTGGAAGTGAGGTGCAAAAGGTGTGTGTTATATATTGAGTAGCCTCAGTAAGTCTTATTATTCACTTATCCCTAGGTCAATCAACTTCTGGGCTCCCATTCCAACTGGCCAAATTCATAGAGTGAGCCTAACATGTCAGTTTGGAATCTGAGTCTATAGTCAGGAACTCAATTTCAAGTCCTAATAGTGGCCTTTGGGCCACACCATCAGCAGCTCAGATTTTATGCTCCTTTGCACCAATGAGAAGCTTTCATTATGCCTGTTTCTTGAGCAGGACTCACAGCCACCCATTATGGATAACTTAGTCAAACTTGTATATAGAATTCCCATGGTCTGCAGGTTGATCAGGAATGCCCACGCTGAAAAGACATCAGACTCATTGATTTTATTTTGGGTGTCCATGATTGTAATGAAAAAAATCATCCTTGGTACTGCATTGGTTGGTGAGTGAGCTTGCGAAACCTGCTCCCATTAGGATTCAGCTGATTATTTTTAATCTACTCTAGTGTGTACTCCTAGTGTCAGTCTGGGACAGTGCAATGCACCCCAAGACAATGAAGAGTGCTACTTTATAGATAGAATGTAGGATGTTAGTGATAACAGACTAGTTCTTTCATATGCAGTCATGAGTGAGGAAATAGTATGTAGTGTAGTAGCAGATGGAACTTGATCAAAAATATGATTAACAGTGAAATTTGTAATTAAGCTAGTATACATGGCTAAATGGGTCTCTAGGAAAGGAAATTATGCTCTCTCAGTGACTGATCTTCATTCAACACCAAAAAAAGATTGACTCATAGACATTACTCCATCATACCACTTGAACCTCCTGATGAGGATTTACCTGCCATTCAATTCTCTTTGAGGGAATTTGTCTCAGCTGCAGAACAGATGTTTACACCGGACCAACTAGAAAATTTCCTTCGCTTTGTACTTGCTAGACACCTCCAACATTATGATAAGCTAGCTTGTATATTTATAAATGCCAAACAAGGAGCTCCCAAGCCTCTCATTTCAGAATATCAATTGTACAGAGACATTGACTCTGTTATGGGCATTACATGTGATTAACCATTCAAATTGCCTATTACTATCTTTCCCTTGATATAATTCTGTGATACTCTTACCAAAGACAATCATTTAAAATGCCCTTCCTCTTGTTCCAAAGTAGGTAGATTTATTTCAAATATCCAGCATTCTAACAGGGGTGCCTTCATTAAAATGTCATAGGTCTCCTACTTCACCAAATTCCTAACATGGTATTAAGAAAAGTTGCTTGATGTCATATTACCCATATCTTCTTCCTTGGATTGTATGGCCCAGGCCAAAATCCTGTCATTCTTCTAGAGTTCATGACTTTGATCTATGAAAGTGCCTTCAACCTGCTATCACCAGTCTCAATCCTGTGGATCAAAGCTGATGACCAATCACATATTCTGCTACCATGACTTTGTATTATGATCAGAAGGGAAAATTTCACTTTGGCACTATTTATTTCCCACCTCATCTCCTGTACTGGCTGGGGCCTAAACTTCTGGAAATGTTTCAGATGCAAGATGGACTATAGGATGCATTTTTTGTTCATGAATTGCGAGGAACCAAAGGTGCATCACACCACAATCCATACAATGCAGAAGCCAGATGTGCTGTCCTCAATATCATATTTCATTGTTTTGACATGTCATTAGTTAGACCTGAAGACTGGGTGGTTAATATTAGACTAAAAATTCAGCATGAGGGCCACATATTACAGTGGCTCACCAAAGGCTATTATCATTTACTGCAATTTCTTTTACCTTCCAGTGCCAAACACAAAATAGATTCCATTCTAGCTTTATAGACTCAATACCATTGTGACCTCTCAGCACAATGAAAGGATCTTGGAGGATTCCATGCCTATCTAGGTTTCCATGGAAAGAATAATCAAGTTCACTACATAAATGCCTATACCACAGACAAATGTGTTACCTATCAGCTCCATGATGGCATCTTTAAGTATTGCCAGGCATAGCACTTATTTCCAACCAGCATAGGAAAGCTCATGAAGGATCTTAAGCATATAGCAGAAATATTTTACCTTTGGGGGAAATTCTCCTAATATAGGCGGATATGAGGGAAATGCTCGATTGGAGATTTAAATATCATTCAGTTTGACAGACCAAGTGCTCTTACAAATGCCAGACAGTGTAATACAAGATATGCTGGTTATCTTTAATTACAGATTATTTTGGTAAGCATTTTCATTACGATGGTAGTCATACTTAAGGGACTAATGTGAAATTCAATTGGAAGGTACTTTAAGTACTACTGTATAGCTGTACTTTATCATGTAGTTAAAAACCTACAGTGTGCCAGCTAAGCTACTTGTCTCCAAAATCAGTCATTACAATTGAAGGCTTTGGTTACTTATCAGATCACTGCCCTTATCTACCAGCTAGCAGAGGGTCAAGTGGAGAAAATCTTGCTGCAGGCTTCCTGCCAGCATATGCCTGCATATAGTACTAATAGGCCCAGCACTTGTCCTATTATGTATGGAAAAGGGACATACTTTCTGTCAGACCTAATCAATGATGCTGGAACCTATTACCTTTCTAATATTAGATTAATTGATAGTGATGCCTTGCTGGCTCTGTATCAAAGGGATTTTATGAAGGATATTAAAGTGGAGTTTTCAAACTCTCATATTTTCAGCTGCTCTAGACAGCTAAGGGTCAACTATCCATTAAGAAAATGCAAGACCACCCATAGAATCAATGACTCTGATGGCTCAGAGGTTAGCAGTAATGAGAAAGATAGTTAGGTAGAAGAAGATATTGAAGAAGTGAAGAGAAGTGAATACAGGGCCACTTTGAGGCCCCTTCTAAGATGGTAATAAATTCAAGCCTATCTAGGAAGCTGTCTGCTATTCAGCATCAGTTTGTCTCTGATATCTTTTAGCTTTCACCACCTCCAAAGCTAGCCTCAAATTCTTAAGTACTACTGAATCCAGAGTAGAGAATAAATACCAAGATCAATATCTTTTATTCACTAGATCTCAATGGTATTTTCAGTCAAGTGCAATATTGAATCATTAGCCATGAGGATTGGAATGACCTGATATTTTGATACTACTTTTCTATGAAAAGAGCCTTAATAGTTAACAATCTTCAGCATTTTCCATCAGCATCATACTATTGGCAATAGCAAGCTCTTATGGACAGATTTGATGAAAATGATACAGAGATCATTCAGAACCACTACTTGACTTAGTAGTTTGACAAACTCTACTGGTTGTCCCATCCTAAAACTGACTGTATGTAGTCAACTAGAAAAGATAGTAAGGAATGGGTAATGTTGCTCCCTAGAGAGCCAAGGATTTGCCCTTGCATAGCAATCAATTCAAGATTTATTGAGAAAGATGCTGCTATTATACTAGTTACTGGAACTTCTTAAAGGCCACTCTAGTAATGCAGTAGACCTACCATTCATAACTTACTAGGTTTTCTGTATGTATTAATTACATTTTCATGTGCCCTTCTTTGCATTCCAGTCCAACTCAAAGTTCTCCTTTTTTACCAACTAAAATTCAACTTTTATTTTTCTGATATCTTGCTTAGATTATCATGAATAGGAAAAGTAAGGCTAGAAATAGAGAATGGAGCTACACAGTAAAGCAACATGTAGTAAACTCTTTAAGAAGCCCTTCATATTACTACCCATTTAGATTTCTGGTGATTTCAGTGCCCCTTGCATAGTTTGCCTCCTAGCATCCCAGCCATCACAGACTATCTGTTTTGTTGGCCGCAGGACTTGCACTATGTTGGTGAAGAGTGGCTCAATATTATATGCAATCCTAGCAAATGTCTTCAAGAATTTGCACCCAAATTTCTGGGCCAGCGCAATGTCCTCCCTACATGAGACTTCATAGTTATGTATCAAATCACATTTATTAGCTACTAGCATGAAGATAGGTTTTTGATGCTTGACTTTGACTAGGAATTATTGGTAGCCCTCAAGCCGCTCAAAGTTAGATCAGGCTGTGGTTAAGTAAACCAGAATAAAGCCCTGGCCCTCTCTAAATAAAAGCTCAGATGTTCAAGTTGAAACCATGCAAAAGTACAATGTTGCCTACCGAACCCATTGGTCATACAAATTTGCATACTCTTCTGAATAAAAGTCAAATGAATGCTCTGGGGTTCTAATAGGTGAGGGAGCCTTACTCTGTCCAGCAGTGTCTATTATTTCAACATGACACCTTTTGTTAAGTGCTTTCTATATAAGTCTTCTATAATTGGATCATAACTCTACCAGAGGCTCATTAGTTGAGGGATGGGGGACAGCATATACTAGAATACTTACCTCTGTATAATTTGATGACCACAGTGATCATGCTTATTAGCTTAATATTAAGAGTGTTGATAGTACTAGACTCATGGACAAAACATTGGCTAGAAAACTTGGAGGAAATATGAGGGCAGGATGCATACTATGAGTAGCTTTATGATGACCTACTTGAATAGCCAAAGCAGTTTTACCAATACCACCATCACCCAACATGACTACTTTCCAATTTTCCATACTAGGTATTAATATGATGATAGAATTTAATGATGAAGAGTTATGAGACAGCCCACAGCAATGGTCACAAAGATACTAAAACTAAGAATAAAGTGATGGGAGGGCAGAAAAAAGAGAGAAGAAGACGCCAAATGGTTTATGATATTTCAGAAGAGCCTCAGCAATTACATACAGGTTAGACATCAAAAGCTACCAAGCTCTAGGTGCATTAAGACTATATTAAGACTATATTGAAGTGGCTTTCATGGGTCCCAGATCAGTATCCAACAGTGATGCTGACCACAGCTTGAGTGACTGGGTCGGTCTATTATAATTTATATTAACTTACAACTTATGCACCAGGTTAGCTTTGGAATAGAGAAGCAGAAGAATAAGATAAAAGACTGTACTAGTAGATATGGTGTAATTATGATCAAATCACTGCCACTGGGCATAATATTGGTCCCTTCAAAGACCATGATCATGGAGTAGATGCATGGAATTCTGGGACATGATTATATATTTTCAATTTAAGCACTAGAATCATGTCATTTTAGCCTGCATGGTCTGCATGAGAAAATGCAACATTCAGAGTGCTGTCCAGTTGATATCAACTTGAGATGCTCTATGAATTTATGTCCAGGAATTGCAAGAAATCAATCTTACCATCATTTCTTATGAGAGGCTGAAAAATTTGAACATGGACCACATTCCGAGCTACCCCATCCCATTGATAACAAGATGTGGGGGGAAGACTAAACATGGCCAAAACAGTTTAAATTACACAAAGTCGTCATATAAATTGATGTATGTTATATCCAGATTCCAGATACTCACTGGGCAGTATGAACAGCTTTTGAAGGGTACAATAGTAGAGACACCTACAATTTCTCAGATCTTAGAGATCATAATAAGGCTCAAGGCTAGGAAGCCAAGCCAGGAGTTCAATCAATGCAATAGGAAGTTGAGCTTGGGTGCTACTAGTATAGCTCAAATTTGCAGTTTAAGCCCATTGAGTCCATTTAAAGTCTCCAAGGACTAGGATCCAGTACTCAGGAATGGATGTTAATTATAGGTCACATAAACATATCAAACAAATATGATCCTCACAGAATACTATTTGCATTGAAATGAACTCTGCATAGAATGGAACTGGTTATGGATGACTAAGCTAAAAGTTTGTTCTACTAGAAGTTTGATAATTACTGCAACTCTTCTAACACTTGCAGCACACTACCATAAGAGTAATGTGGCCCAGTATAACTTCTCACACTTACTCTGGTCAGCTTTGATGATGTGAGGCAGTGCTGCACCAGCATTAGCTGCATCTCTGCCTTGGTCATGGTGGGGGGGAATAAGTGAGCAAAAGCCAGAATCATGCTACTGTATTCCAGGACTTTTATACATATTCTTCAATACTCCACTTGAAGTTTGTTCAACAGTCAAGTTCATTGACACTGTGGTTGGCAGCTGTCCCATTCATCTTATAGATATATATGTTTGTTGATGATATTTTCAAGTTTGCACTAGTATGTACATTGTAATGTTTTTATTATAGTAGACATTCAAATTTTTCTTAGGTGAGAAAGATGATTTGGTTTTCATCATGATGTGAAGGCTGCACAATCAATGTATCGCACCCTAAAGGACTCAGGTCAGGTTTCTGATGGCCTTACATCAACAATCATGTTGAAGACCAAATCCCAAATAGTATTAGGCTGTCTTTTGACTCGGAAGGAAGATTCCAACAGCTTATGAATTTTAAGTTCTTCATAACCTGGGACATCCTGCATCTTAGATCTTAGCCCTAGCACTCCCATTCTATGTAAGATGCTTATGGCTATACATGATTGTGTTGAGTGATGACTACCAAAGTGAAGACCTTTTGATGTTATGCCTTGGCCACATGCCATCCATATGAGGGGCTACCAACGAGAAGCAAGATATTTGGAGTTGCTGTAAAAGGATGAACTACCCTATTGACACTGAGGTTCTCAATTCACCCTGTCTTACGTTGTTGCTTTTCAATAGCACTGATATCTATCTTCTGATATTTCAATATTCATTTCAATGCCCATCGCATGTGCCATAGCATCAATATTGATTTTTTAACCCATAGCTACTATGTTCCCTCAGTTTACCTTTAGTCCCTGTTCCTGTATCAATTGCCTGAATGATATGTAATCACAAAGTCCGTGCTTCTGTCAGATATGGGTGTGACCCTTGATTTACACCTGGGGGTCTTGGTATACGATCTGGTGTCTGCATCAACATGCTGTGAGACTGGTCATAACTTGCACTTGGAACGTGACCTTGCTTGTAAGGTGAATTAGTCAAGTGTTTGAGCTTTTTCATGTGTGGCCTTGCCTTGGTTAATTATACTGAAAGATTTCAGTGATCTAGTCAGCCTCTCAAATCTCAGGCTGAATAAGTTCACAATAAAATTAGGAGTGCAGTGCCTCTTCTCATTGTGACTACACTGTTATCCCTTGGCCTAATTAGCTTACTTCAACTGGAGCATCACATTATTTCAAATGCAGACCCTCAGCCTGATGCTGTGAACCACAATATTGAATCTTGCTGGTGTCAAGTGCCTAAATGCAGAGAAATGGTCCAATGTAGCGGGCTTTGATAGCTGCACTAAATAGGCCATTGTCTTGTTTTGTTAAGGTCATACTCTCATAGGGTCAGATCCAAAGGACTTTAGCCTTAGCTCATACGCTGTGCCCCTTTCCCAAGTACTGTTCCTTATTTCAGATACTAACAATAATACGTCTAAAGGTCCAGACAAGTCTCGCAGTAATATCTGGATGACTTCCAGATATCGGAAACACATATAAGACTAATCTGGACAAGTCCGAACTACAAATCAATAGAGTATAGATTACCTGAAGGTAGAGCCAAGGATATAGACTATCGGAATCGATCTGAAGTATTGGAGGTTGATAAGAGTTGAATAGACTCAAGTCTGGAGGATAGAAAGAGGACAAACTAAGATGATATTTGAACTGAGGTACTACAGGACATATACATGAGTTTATATACTAAGAGGATAATAGAAGGATCAGTAAGTAAAGGTCCGAGGCTATGTATGAAGCATATGCAAAGCTTCTCAAACACAAGTTGGAAATGAAGCATAGGTTAACGGATCAGTAAGTATATCGGTAATAAGTATAACTGAGATACCAGGAAGAGGAAATACCGAATGTGTTGTGTTTAATGTTATATGAACAGGAAATGAATTAAGAAGCTTATCATAAATTGGATCTATGCATCGGACCGGATCAGATCTAAGGGTCTGAAGTCTGGAAGAGAAGCATGAATATATGGGATATGACATGTTTCCACATTCTTCTATCGCCTATCACTGTGACTGATTCAATTTCTAATAGCTTCATTTTGAAAGCATCAAACCACTTGCTTGAGGCTCTCAAGGAAGATTGGTTTTGCAGTGACAATGTGCAGTTTAGTGGCACCAACCCCACAAAAACTTGGTCAAGTTGATGACCAACACTACTGATTTGAGAAATTGACCAATGCCCGTGATCATTCCACCCATCCCTAGTTCATATAGTATTGAAAATTGGGCCACTTCAACATAACATATGCACACCTGCTCCAAATGCCAATGCAATAATTAATGCCTGATGTCAGGCTATCTATTCAAAAAAACTGATGTCCACCAAATACTCAATTGGGGATATCACCATAGCTGGTAAGCTAGAAATTAGCGAAACCCCACAAATAAAGCTCATCTCCCATGGAACTTTCGTTCTGTACAACTAAGGAGCTGTCAAATGCATGAGTCTGTAATGTATGAGCATATCAGTGCCTCTCCATGATATCAACAACAGCCTGCGATATACTGAGCTTGAACCTGACCATTCTGTTTGAAGAGGCCCATATTGTGATGGCCAAAGATAGTGATTTGCTCAGTTCCTAAGCCAGCAGCGTCCAGAGGAGCATACTCATCAATTCATTTGGCTACTGTACTAAAAGATGGGATAAGGTACAGTCACTGCAGGCATGTCTTCATTTTCCTCCACCAAACATCGAAAAAAAACATTAAATTAGAAGATAGAAATTTCCTTGCATTTTGTGTATCAAAACATTGAAACAAAAAATGTATGTATTGAAGATTTTCTGCATGCAAGACATAATCTAAAAATGAGTCATTTTTCCTCAAGAAACAGTCTGTATTTTTCATTCATCATTTCTCAAATAACAATTTACAATCATGTTAAATTTTTTGCCTCTGTTTTTCCAATGTTCTGTGCATCAAAAATCTCAATTACTTCATCCTGTTCACCATATGTTTAATCCAAGAACATTGAAAAATTATATAACAAATAATAAAATATATTTGACAATGTTTTGTCAAGGAAAAGCAAAGAAACTTCAAACATTCATTTGTATATTTGGTAAGAGGAAATTTGTGGAACATGCACCATGTTTGCAGTATATTCCTCCTGCACAACACTTGAAAAACAATTATTATGTTCAGAGAAAAAAAGTGAAACATAATTGCAGAATACTCTACCTAAGAACATTATCGGAAATTTCCTAGCGGCATCAAAATGCCGACATATTTTAATGCAACCAAGTGCGCATTATCACTGTGATCAGAATCAGATTTAGACATGCCTTAGCTGAGTTTTAATTACATCATGATGCTATCTCAATCTCAGATTAAGCATTATATTGAATGTTGAACTCCAAATCGTCGCTGTTAAGCCTTGTATCTCATATTTGTGCAATACATGCTTTGTTTATTGTATGCTTCAAAGATGCCGAAGGACTCACAATGTTCCTCAGAAGAAGTTTTATGCAACATATGTGGTACCATGATTCGAGCTCGTGGGCTAGTCTCGCATATGAGGAAGTGCAAAAAACAGGATAGAACAGGCTGAGCTCACTGAGATCCTTCAGGAAAGTGCAAAGACGTGTGAGTACTACTTCCTTGGAGCAATTGATCTATGTCATCTTATCAATATGCAGATCACCGCAAAAAGTCTCGCCAATCTAACAAACCCATGCCAGGTAAGCTCACGACAACTTTGACAATTATATGTTGACTTTTCTGACAGTTAGCAGTTGATTCAATTTCAATATGGACCATACATGATGGACCATCTGCTGCTGGTGGGGACAATGTCTCAGAAGACATTAGTATGTTCCCAGGTTACTACTATAGTTTATGAGTTTCTGACATGTACATCAGAAATGCATGGATCGTCACCCTGCAGTCACCAATCAGTGGATTTCAATCCGGGGTCCCCTCACTTAGATGGTGCTGATTTCGATCCCACCCTTGACCCCGAAGTGGTGGAACCGCAACCTCAACAAGATGATATTAAAGTGGAATATCACCCACACAGTAAGATACCCTCGACCATCCATCGTTTTGTAGACTTTTCCCGTCACCATTCTATGGAAGATTCTGTGCCTCGTAGCACTTCTCCGTGGGAACCTTTCCGAACACGACTGGACTTTGAGGTTGCAGAGATAGCGCTTGAGGCAGCAATGACAAAGGACCAAACCAACCGGCTCTTTAACCTCCTGCACCGCTCTGCATGTGGTAAAGAGGCTTTCACATTGCAAAGTCATGATGAAGTCCGTTCATTTTGGGAGATGGCTTCCGAACAGTTCACACCAGTGAGTGTTTCTAACGATGCATTATGTCCAGGCTCATCAACATCATTTTCACAAGCGTAGTTTCAGAGCAGTGTAGTATCTGTGAAATACCGAAGTGAAGTTCATGATTTTAATATGTACTCCCAACCTCTTTGGGACTGGGCACTAGACCTGCTGCGAGACAGTCGCTTCGCGAAGCATTTTGTTTTGATGCCCAATGTTTGTACAAGTACAATGGAGCCCACTTCACATGCTTCTTCAATGAGCCCTGGACTGCCAACACATTTTGGGATGCTCAAGTATGTACCTACCTTGACCTTTCGACTATCATTAATACATTGTATTTCAATTGTTATATTAGTCGCGACTTCCACCAGATGCTAAGCCACTCGCATTCATTCTTTATGCCGATAAAAATAAGTTGTCATCTTTTGGAACTCAAAAGGGCTATCCAATTATAGCGCGAATTGCAAATTTGCCTGTTGAAATCTGGAATGGTGTTGGTGTGGCTGGTGGTCGAGTCGTGGGTTGGCTGCCAATTGTAAGTGTCTAATATGAATCTTGCACTTGTTTGACCTTAAACGTCAAGTTATGAACAATTTCATTAGGTCAATGAAAATCAAAAGGATAGCGGAAAAGCAAGTTTTGTGAATTTCAAGAATGTGGTTTGGCATGAGTCATTTTTGCAGCTTATAGAGTCGGTCATACAGCATTCGAAGACTGGTTATTGGTTCGACTGTGGGGACCTGATACGACGCCTTCTTTGGCCAATAATATTGATCCTCAGTGCTGACTATGAGGAACAGTGAGTACCATGTGTTTCTTTACACACTGTAATGAAGTCTCTCATGTATCATGCAGATGTATCATGTCCTTAATTTGTGGATTGAAAGGCAAATTCCCTTGTCCAGTTTGTCTGGTCCCCCAAGATATGCAGTCTATCTACACAGAGGAACTAACACTACGCATAAGTGCTGAGTCTCAACAAGTGCTGAAAACTGCAAGATTGGCCAAGATGAAAAAGGCCAGAGAGAATCACCTAAAAGCATTCTCGCTGCACAATGTTGAAGTAAGTTAGTTTTTTCAACTTGCGAATTTACTGACACCAAGCCCTACAGAACGTTTTTTGGAAAGTTCATCATTGTGATATCCATCGTGCACTCTCATGGGATTGCATGCATGCCAACAATGGCAGGTTATGGAGCGACCATTTGTGGGTGGAGCTTCAGTTTTGGATCACGGATCTAGGTCGAGAAGCAGCTGTTCAGATTGATTCAAAGTTTGTCTTGTTATTCACTGCACTACACTTCATACTAAATTGGTTTTGAATTTAGCTTTGACGCTTTCCCAAGATGGCCTGACTTGCAGCACTTCTCACATGTGATGAAAATAGACTTTACTGATAGCGCAACTCATGAAGATATATCAAAGGTATGTTAGTCTTCTGGAATTTCGAACTTCGCATTGCTCAAGTCGTACCAGTTGGTAGTATTCGCAGTGCAGAACATCCTTACACGGACTGAAAGCAAACTTGGCTACCTGCTCTTACGATGCATATGTCGCTTTGTCATGTTCGACATGTATGCAGCATTGGAGGTTCACACAGAGGATACCATCGCAGCCGGAAGGGAAACTTTGTGTGAATTCTTGACACTGCTGGATGTAAGTTCTTGTGAACAATATTTTCTGGCTGATGTGTTGATGAATCATTACTAGGAATACATTACAAAATCAGAGCCAGAAACTGGGAAGAATTGGAATTTTCCAAAAAAGCACTCAAATGTGCATGTGTTCGATGACATCCTAGCAAAAGGCGCCACTCGAAACTACAACACGAAGCCAAACGAAAGGATGCATGGCCCATTACGTGTGTTAAGACCATGCACAAAGGGTAGGACTGATTCTGAGGGGCTTGGCTTCAGCTCGTGCACTGCGCCCCTTACCTGAGTATGTGCCCTTAATTTCAGATTGGTGTCTGAAGAAAGTCCAAAGACGTCCAAAGACGTCCAAAGACGTCCAAAGGACATCCAAAGGCGCGGGAAACTTCGGAAGGACTTTCCGGACGGGTGCAAGTAACTTCCGGATGAGTGCGGGAAAGTTCCGGAGGAACTTCCGGAAATTACGATGAGGTTTTGTCCTGATACGGATATGTATAATGGCTACTTGGGACTTGTCCTGAGTAGAAGTAAACAGAGGAAAGGCTGCAAGGACAAAGTCCGAAGCAGAATAGGTCCGGAGGACCGTGGGAAAGATCCGGATGAACTTCCGGAAACTACGGAGGATCAGATGAGCAGATGAGCGGAGTATCAGATAAGCAGAGCTCTGGCCTAGGGAGAAACTCCCTAGGCCTGAGATGGATAACAACTAAGTTGGAAGACTAGAACTGATATGAGGACTTAGAGTGAAGACTAGTGCGAGGACTAATATGATATTCAGACTGAGGTACTACAAGACATATACACGAGTTTATATACTAAGAGAAATAACGGAAGGATCAATAAGCAGAGTCCGAGGCTATGTATGAAGCATATGCAAAGGTTGACAAACGTGAGTCGGAAATGAACATAGGTTAACGGATCAGTAAGCATACCGGTAATAGATATAACCGAGGTACTGGTAACAAGGAATACCGGATAGGCTGTGTTAACGTTATATGCACAGGAAATGAATTATGAAGCTTATCATATATTGGATAGGAAACGGATCTATACATCGGATCGGACCGGATCGGATATGGTCCGGATGAGATGCATGGATATATAGGATGTGGCATTAGGGCGATGGGACAAGGATGAATGATGCAGGCTAGCTGCGAAGGATAAGGGATCTGGACGTGGACATGCGGATGTGGATGTGCAGAGGTGCAGGGATCCGGATGGGTACTGGAGACATGGATAGCACATCCGAAGGTCCGGATGAGGCGTGGGAATATTATCGGATGTAGGTCCGGAATATGGGATATGACAACGTGTGATATACCTCCGATGGACAAATTTCAAAAATGTTGCTACCCAGGTCTGTAAATAACATTTTGCTCAATGCCATGATTCACTGATATGAATCATAGATCATTCGCTATGACCATTGGCTGCTGACATCGACATCTATGTGTTCTGAGATCGATGACCTGGATGAGTATACACGCCAGCAAGTTGTTGACCCTGAGGCTGGTGAAGAGATCGAAGAAGTTGCAACGCATACATATTTGGGTGTGAGGCGAGGCAGTCAGTCTTTCTCTCAGATCGAGCAGGAGCATGCAGCAGATACAGCCTTTTCCGGATTTCGGATCAGGCTGAACAGGTTCTTGAACGAGTTCCTGCCTCAATTTGAAATTCCCTTCCCAGATGGGAGGCGTGTGCATTTTCGACCTGATGACCAGGTAACGATTTAGCTATTCCATCCAACCATTCAAACATTACAATGTAACATCCTTTTGGCAGGTCACAGTATTTCAATACTTATGGGTGAATTACGAATCTATGGTCGACTGGCATCTAAAACGAGATCTCCTTCGATGCAACCCATCTTTCTTTGGATCACCAAGGTATGATTGTGTCATGGTGAAGGCCCAAGACCAGCCTCTTTTTGCGCATCTCATTTTCTTGTTTCGCTGCTCAATCGGTGAGATCGTCCTTTCTTTCGCCCTTATTCATCCCTATGATGTTGCCATCGGTCATCGCCATAGGCAGGACATAGATTTGGGGCTGTATCATGTGCGAGCCAAACCTTGCGCATCTCTGGAACTCATTTCCATCGAGTCCATTATTCGAGGTGCTGTGCTTGCCAGTGACCCTGCTACAGCTGGGGATTATTTCATTGTAGACACCATCGATACCGACATCTTCCTCTGAATGAAGTCACTACAAGCCCATTGTGTTAACTAATTTGAATGTCTAGCCTTGACAGTAAGTGATTGATACTATCAGTGTGACAATCTACCTCATCACATCTCTAATAGAATGTTCTGCTCAAGCTTGTGCTGGTCTTATGAAACATTTGTTGGAAGCTCCAGTGTTATAAAAATGTTTCTCATCCTACAATTTGAACTCCTTTGTTTCTTTTGTCAGTATTTGATACCAATAAGTTAGATATCATAGCTCTTAGACTGTTCAATGTGAATTTACTATGATGTCAATGATTAAAAATTCAGTAAATAGCTTACTAATAAGAGTAATGATTATATCAACATTATTATGACTCAATAAGCCATGAGGCCATGCCGTGGGCTTCTTGACTTCATTCCGTCCGATAGCATCATGCCAACCACAGTCGTTGTCGACACATCTCCTGTGTTTCTCAGCAGAAGTACAGGTCGAAGTTCCTCTTGCCAAGAGCCCAAGAAGAGCATCAGGCCCAAGACTTTGATTCAGACAAAGGCAGCATCATCACCAGCATCACCATTTACTAGCAGAAGGAGGGAAGATCCAGTGGTAAAGAGTGGCTTTGCAATCCAGCCCAACATCAAGGCCTCACCAGAAATCCTGGGAAACAAAAACATTCCAACAACTCCCTCTGAATCTGCTAACATCCCATTGCGATTGGATTATTATTCGGACAACATTCTGTGTGAAATAGCTAACAGTGACATACCTATCACAGGTATTATTTAATGATTCAACTAAATCCATCGATCAAACCTGACATTCCAGTAACCTTTCAGGTCCATGCAAGTCGGTGCTTGAGTTTATAGCAAACTCTGAGAAAGAGGTCGAAGTACATTTAGATAAGACTGATGGACAATGCCGGGACCTAACGATGATATCAGGAGTTCTCAGATATTCATCCAGAAGATTTTGAGACAATATCGCACATCGTTGATCAGATCCAAACGACCAAACAGAAACCAAGGTATGTTTTATCACACGGGTTTGCTGTCTATATCACAATTGGTTGTCTATAGATTCACTTATGATTACATTAACTGCCATCTTGTTGAAATGCCAACTCATATACATGAAGTCCCGTGCACAGTATTCAAGACGTGGTTTGACCGGTTCCTGGACTCTCTGGATTTCGACCGCACCCTCATTGACACAATTGTCTTCATGAATGCTGAGGTTAAAACAGAGGAGCTCTCCACCATCCTGGATATGACATTGTCTGTCATCGTAGGGAACCCTCACAGACCTCTCAAGGAGGCCATCCCTGTTCTCATAGAAACCGCATTCTCTCAGCAAATGAATCCGCTGATGAATAAACTCCGGAAGCAAATTCGTGCCAAGCCCGAAGTACTCATGGTCATTGCGACCCTCATAGGAGAGACCAAACCATACCATTCGCCTGAACGCTCATCTACTGCATGGGATACTCTATTGCAAGAAACACCGGCTCGCGAACTTAGCTCCTTCCTTGACCTCCAACCCTTGGATTCGAAGCCCACAGATCCCATTACCATACTCGGTCACCAGTGGTTGGGTCTCTAGACTATAGATGTTTGGGTATGTGTGAGAGGAGATAGTCCCATCAATATCAACCTTGTGACTGGGCCGTGCACGGCTCGTGGTGTAAGTATTCCTTCGTTGTCTCGACATAGTACTAACTAATCTTTTACAGAGACTGTACCCTGACCCACACATGGACGCCGTAAATGCTATGATCAACCAGGGTCTACGCTTGGTGAAAAACAAGTTGGGTTCCCTCTGCAGAGAGGTAAACAAAGTGTGCGACCTCACACCTTTAGAAGAATCTCCTATCACCTTCCCTTTTTCTTGGGACCGTATGTACAACTCCTTAATGGGGGTGTCAGGAATTACGGCCCACTCTCATTACCTGGCATGGTACGCAAAGTCTGCCAGAGGTGTAAAGCGCGTGGAACACCCAGATTCCCATAACAATGAACCATCATCTTCAAATACTCGCTCTCGCACTGACACTGGACCAAATGCTATGGTCAGCAACAACTCTGTGCAACCTGGTACTTCCAGTGCACAAAACAATGACGTGCAACATGATGCTGGTAAGTCCAAGTCTAAGTCGAGGGGAAAGCACAGGAGCACCAAGGGCAAAGGCAAGGGCAAGGGCAAATAGGATTGCTACTCACCGGTGTGCTGATCCATAATGGACATACAGATATCTTTGGATTGTTGTCATTGCTGATAGTCTCACTCGCCTCGTGTATTTTTACTTGTTGTTCTCGTGTTTACATTCTGTGAATCTGTCTTGCATTGTAGGCTAGTTATGTGGTGTACAGTACGTGTCAGACCTGGACCATCCAATACCATGATGTCGGTTTATTATTTAGCCCTCAAAGCTTGAAGTGAGTGACGTCACAATGAACCTGGACCTTAGACTAAAGGTAATTAATACATCATTGAGCAAGTGTTTTTTTGTCTTATTGTTGTCATACTCCGAGTCGCAGGCCATCCAATTACATCATAATATAACCACCGGGTGAACAATTGGTACATTGTTAAACGTTTAATGAAAACCACAGGTTCCTTGGAGTGTACGATGAAGTAACAAGCACTCTGATTCAGAACTCACAGTCTCACACATGGACATTATATTAACTGACGGCCATCATATTACATTCAGATGCAAGCTATTGGTATGTCTTAAGGATCTCATGTTATTATTTCGGTTTGTTGACTTAGCATTCCCCAACCTTTAAATTTTCAAGCATACCCCATCAACTCTTCAGGTCCCCACTGCGTCGACTACCTTCGCTACATCAGGTTTTATTCTCAGTGCTCATAATATTGCTCACTACAGTTATGTCAGGCTCCGATTCCAACTCCATGTCTGATTCTGAATCGGGGAACTCTCTCTCATCAGATTCAGAAAATGAAGGGTTCAGAGTTGTCACCCCACCAAGTGAGGGCGCCACTATTGAACATTACAAGAAGGTACATTCCAGTTTACTCCATGACTTAGATTTCGCTTGTGCTAACTAATGTCAATATGTAAAGTATCTTCAACTTCAAAAGGGTCAGTTGGAGAATCGCAATGCGTGCCTAAATGCGACAAACAACATGCTCCAGTCACAACAGCCACAATGTTCTCGTAAAGGTGTCCGTGGCCACGCGTCTATATCTACTCCAACTTCAACAACATCGGCCCCAACTTCAATGACATCGGCCCCAACTTCAACGACATCCACCGCTGCAACCGACAAATCTGATCTAGCCTCGGACAAAGTCTTTATGGACTTGGGAAAGAAATATGCACTCACTGTCGAGATGTTTATGCTTGATGATTCAATTTTCAAATCACCCTGTCCGGATCCTCCTGTTGACATACGAAGTCTGTCTCGTTATGCCAAGACGTCGGCAGAGAAGGCAGCGCTCATCACAGAGCTCTATGGATGCATTGAGCATACACTGCACCCTTACATGCCAACTACGCATTTCA
The DNA here is from genome assembly GCF_016647785.1 of Suillus fuscotomentosus. Lineage (NCBI taxonomy): Eukaryota > Fungi > Basidiomycota > Agaricomycetes > Boletales > Suillaceae > Suillus > Suillus fuscotomentosus. The sequence continues at coordinate 528,511 of NW_024539518.1, forward strand.
TCAATAAGGTCTATTTTATCTTGCTCAATGTAACTCAGGTCTGACTGTTCTGCACTAGTTTTGCAGCGGAATGCAGCGCATACACTCCTTGTACATCTATACATTATGGTCTGTAGCTGGGAGCATCCTCGACATGCCATCTCCAAATTTTGCCGCATCGTTTGATCGTGCGGCTGTCCAGCAGATGACAGATGTGATTGGGTGGGTAGCAGGGAAGGGAAAGGAGTTCAACATACTCAATGTGCCTATCATCTACCCTAACCTGAAGGTCAATGCTAAGAAGGCATTCGGAAACTGGCTCATGATTGCTAAGGTAGGATCCCACATACTTCCTGGGACACTTCCTTATCTTTATCCATAGTTCATTAAGGTCGCAATCAGTGGGAAAATGTTGATATATTCCAAGTCTGGATGTAGCGGAGGCCCGAACCCCTACTCAAAACTATGGAAGCTGAAAGGTTGTACACCTGGTTTAATTGCGTGTGGTGTGACCGTGGTGTGTTCTGAATACTCCATCTAGATGTTAATTGATTACTAAATTTCATCTAGCTTATTTTCATTTTGTCTCCTGATCAGCAGTTCCCAGGATCAGGCATCAGCACTATGTCATCAATCCCCTACTTGACTGTCTTCCAAACTGTGAAGAGATTTTTTGTCACCCAATGGAACCACGCACGTATTCAAGACATCGTCAAGAATATGAACAATTATATCTTCGAAGATGTTGATGAGACATCACGTGACGTTAGCCACAATGTTGATGATACTGGCGAGGATCTTAGTGATTCACTAGATCGGGTCATGGCATGCTTAGACGATGACGATTCATCTGAATCAGATGATGAGAACCGTATTGCAGCACCAATTTCCCATTGCAGCTCATATTCCTGGACCAGCAGTGGTCATTGTTACGCCTGCCCTGAACCTCACTCATACTGTTGTGACCTCACTGTCCAAGCTTATCGTGGACCAATGCACATCTTCTGGGTCACCCACCACTCCTGTTCCTAGATCCCCCCCTACTGATATTCCAGTTGCTAATATAGTGCCACAACATATCAATATCGCAGGAGAGTCCATTTCTGCTGCTAGTGAGGTGTTATTAGATAATAATAATACCAAGGGTCGGAAAAAGGGGCCAAAAAAGAACAAGACTTCAGACGCACCTCCTCGCCGTTCTTCCCGTAAGGCTTAGTTGATATTCATATTTCCCCTCTGAGTTGTTGTCTACCCTTTCTATAGATATTCACAAGGTTTCGGCATTTGCCATCGGTGTTTGAATATCATCAAATCATTGCGTCTGGTTTGAACTTGGTCTAAGTCTAAGTCCTATCATTATAATCTCAGCCGGTCATCGTGCTTGACCCCAAACCTATTAGAATAACCATAGGTAGTAGTGTCATCCCTCCTGATGGTTTTGAATGCTGGTGAGTCAACTAATAATATCTGTTGCTGCAATGGCACTCAAATAATAAATTAAAAGTTCGCTGCAGATCTTTTAATTATCATTACTATGGAGCCTAGCTGTAACTCTAGCTAACAGGCATATTATAATATTCCCTGGACCTCCGATTATTGCAACAGCCCAGAAGGTGAACATCCATCGACTTGCTTTCGTGCACCAGTGCTGACCTCACATCATTGACCGCTCATTTCGAAAGCCTTCTGGAACCGAACAATCAATCAAGCAATGCTATCCTGGGGCTTTACTTGCCTGAAATGTGAACACTGTATTTACTATTGACACACTGATACTAGTACCCTACTCGTCGCAATCCACATTGTCGATTCTTTACCGTTGGCAGCACTAAAACAGTACTCGCTGACTTCAAAACACAAAATGGACCGTGTCTGACCTTGGCGAAGCCTGTTTTTGCGTCAGGATCGCTATTGACCATGATCGTACCTCCCATGCTATCACTCTCTCCAAATGTGCACTCGTACTTGGAGGCGAACATAATGCGTGCCTGCTGGGATACACTGATAGCAAGCTGAGTTGACACATGTCGCTCCATTAGCGGTTATTGCCTGGGTAGCGGTATACTGGTCACTTGGAGTGACACAGATATGGTGTGACACGGGCATGGGCACAGGCTGGAATACCTTGGTTACCTACCCTCCACAGGCTCTGAATCCGGTGTTGCAGATTCAGCAGAGGTGTCGACGTACTTTAGGGCTCAGTCTGTCTTGATTATCGTACTGCACCTACCCATTGTAAATGTTGATGTAATACATTTTAATTGTTTCATGCTTTCATTCAGAATAATTTAAGTACCCATCTAGATCAACCCAATAAGTATTCTAATGTGGTCACAATGACCATCAAGGTGAGCGTCGAAATTACGCAGAGCTCATTTTGAAGTGCATCTTGATGCCATCCAAAATGCAAATGCACCAATCACAATATGCTTACAAATGCTCATTTTGAAGTTTGGACCTGTTATTTTGACAAGTATGGAAATATGTGTCATGATGCGATAATAATGACCATTAAAATGCTGACTGATTGATCACGATAGAATTATGCCGTCAAGGCATTTTAATGCATCAAAATGCCACGAAAAAAGTTCCGACAATGCATAAATTATACATTGTTTTCTGCACACAATAGATGGAAAATACAGCATTATCCTTGAAGGAACATGATAAATTTTTGCATCATGTCCTACACACAGAAAATCATTGAAACATGAATTATTATTTTTTTCAAATTTTTGACAGACAAAATGAAGGTACACTGGTCCAAGTAGTGCTGCTGTGGTCTGGTTCAGTTTGGTTCAATGAAACATTTTGAGAGGCTAAGACTTTCTGTAAAGCAAAGTTTGCTTTGAGCAGGGAACCAACATATGATTCTGCTGTTGTTATGAGTGTACATGAGCGGTATAAATACATTTTCAAGTACTTTACTAGGCTGAAATAAGAATGGGGAGTATATGGCAAGGTGAAAATACTTTGGTGAAACAAGGGTATCATGAAGTTGGAGCACAAGGTAAGATAACAGAAAAAGAGAGAAAGGAGAAGTGAGAGAATATATCCATGTAACTCATATGTAAAGCATAGAGCTTTCTTGCATCCGTGAGTCATGTGGACTTTGTGAACAACAGTTCTCAGATTTCCTTTTCAAGATATAGGCTGTGTATAGAGGATAGACAATCCTTACACATATCATAGCTTATGGGACACAGAAAGTTGATGAATCCTTTAAGTTGGCCTTTCTTATGCACAACCAGCTGCTTTTGCTTCTTGACATCACTTGGCATTAATTTACATTTCTGTCTGCCTGTGAAACTGTAGTCAGTGTATTTAGTACACAATTACCTGAGTGTTGCACCAAGCAGTCCAGTTGTTGGCTTGGGACATAGACAGTTCACATCTGAACCCTCAAAAAACCAAACATGACCACTTTGAACAGTTTGCAAAGGTTCAATCCAGGGTTTGTCAACTCTGGTAGAACTAGACCTAGGTTTGGCACTTGTGCCCCCACTCTCAACCTTGCCTCTATACTTATCGCTTCACCATTACTAAAAATCTTCTCAAAAAACCCTTCTATATTGTCACATCATTTTGTTCTCATTTCCCCGCCAAACTAAAACCAGCCTTATACATACAAGATCCAACAAATAGTGGGTATTTGTATAACTGCTAGTAAAAAAACTCAACTTTTGACCTGTACATATGCAGGGTAGCCACTTCTTTACACATTTTTGCCATTATGTGGGATTCATTCAGATCATGAATGTTCAAAGTGTATTGTTCAATTATTAAAGAAAGTCATCATGAAAAGCCTGAATGCACAGCACTGCAAGCAAAGAGCAGTTCATAATTCAGCTGTTGTGTCAACATTTAACAAGCCTGATGTGGTACATGGAGTCTTCCACTCATTTGGGACCCATGTATGGGCAGAGGTGGACAGGAGAAAAGACAGGCTTCTTGCCCATACATGAAGGTGTGTGGAGATGGAAGGGAAAGTGCAGCACCTTCATACTTCAGGTGTGTGCACTATTATACTGGAGATGTACCTTCATGTTGTCTGTCAAAAATTTGAAAAAATAATAATTCATGTTTCAATGATTTTCTGTGTGTAGGACATGATGCAAAAATTTATCATGTTTCTTCAAGGATAATGCTGTATTTTCCATCTATTGTGTGCAGAAAACAATATATAATTTATGCATGTTCTTAGGTAGAGTATTCTGCAATTATGTTTCACTTTTTTTCTCTGAACATAATAATTGTTTTTCAAGTGTTGTGCAGGAGGAATATACTGCAAACATGGTGCATGTTCCACAAATTTCCTCTTACCAAATATACAAATGAATGTTTGAAGTTTCTTTGCTTTTCCTTGACAAAACATTGTCAAATATATTTTATTATTTGTTATATAATTTTTCAATGTTCTTGAATTAAACATATGGTGAACAGGATGAAGTAATTGAGATTTTTGATGCACAGAACATTGGAAAAACAGAGGCAAAAAATTTAACATGATTGTAAATTGTTATTTGAGAAATGATGAATGAAAAATACAGACTGTTTCTTGAGGAAAAATGACTCATTTTTAGATTATGTCTTGCATGCAGAAAATCTTCAATACATACATTTTTTGTTTCAATGTTTTGATACACAAAATGCAAGGAAATTTCTATCTTCTAATTTAATGTTTTTTTTCGATGTTTGGTGGAGGAAAATGAGGAAATGCCTGCAGTGAGTTCTATGGCAAGTGACTTCATAAGATCTGGAAAAGTATGATGAGTGACCCAAAAAGCGTGAACCAAACATGCACAAATTATGCATGCAGCCTCGGAGACAGGCTTTATTTGAGTTATCTTCACTTGTGCATCCAAGTTGCATTCATTTTTTCAAGGCCATAGGATCATAACAATATCATGAGGAATCCAGTTTCTTTTGCTCTAATTCTGCTAATGGGTTGTGGACACCTCCTCCATCTTCCATGATGCCCATTATGAATGATTTAAACTCACCTGGCTCGCACCTGCCTTCCTCCAAGCAAAATTTTGACTCAGCACGTTCAACTATGGAAGACAATAGTAAATAGGACCATTGTAATAGCCAAGGATCGCACTTACTTTGCTACATATTTCTCTGATCTTGTAGAAGCATGCATCAAAATGATGCTTGAGCTTCTCACAATACCTAAACGGTTTTCCATATCTCTGACCTGACCTCCTCAAGCTCTATATCCTCTGTTCTCTCAGCCAACTCAAAATTGTATCCTTACTCGCCACATCTTGTACCTCACTTTATTCTTCTTGACATGGATAATGCCAGGTGGTCATTTAGGCAGAATGCATCTTCTACGCATGATATATCAGGATAGGATGTGATATCTAAGGAATGTCTGCGATGCATGCCTAAGACAGACCTAGGTGCAGAAAAAGGTGCTAGATTCATGCATGCGACATGTGTATGAAGTCATTCCTTGTTAGTCAGATATGATCTGATCTGAGAGTATTGACTTTATATATTAATCACAACACTGATCATTTCAAGTTCTAGCCAAAGCTCCCAGAGTGGTGTACACCCTTCCATTCTAGTGGTACCTATCTATAGTTGTATGATAAGTAAAGTATATACTGACTACACACACACAAAAAAACCCCTTCCCTTGGTTCTGATTTTAGCCTTGGTTCTAGCCTCCCCTAAAGCAGAGAGGAGCCATCTCCCATCACTGAGGGACCCTCCACCAATGCACTAGGGAAGTTTGGTGGCATAATACACTCTGTACTCCACAGGGCACCTGCAAAACCACCTAAAGATTCCTACTTCCAGTAGAATTACAACTAGATCCAAAGACATGGCAGAAATTGCAAGATCATACCATGATAACCTCCAATGGGCAGACTTATAGGAAACAAGCAGTGATCTAAGACATGAAACAATACAGAAAGTTCTAAGAGAGATACTGGATGAACAAAAATTAGCAAACCCACTGCAAAGCCCACTGGGTGACCCAATCCAAGAATTAGACATAAGAGCTAGTTCGGCAACTCGATATTTTCGATATTTTTCAATATTTGCTTTGGCATGTTTGCGAAAATGTTCACCGGCATCGTTCCGAGATGTCGGAGCTCGAACCTTGCTTCTCTCCTACTGTACATATTATCAATGGATGTATACCCTCATCTAACCCTAGAGCGGCGTAAGAGGCTTTTTGCTGGTGCGGTCGCGATCACTGCGATCTGTGCACAGTACACTACTCTTCTCATGGCCCAACCTGAAGTCAATGCTCCCCCTAAGTCCAAGGCGATTCGGAGCTTGAATTTGAGCTTATCAACAAGATCAGTGATAATGAGGGTAGGGTATATACCTTGATGGATCCCCAACCACTGGGGTTCGCGATGGAGCGCCAACGCCTAGCAGCGCTCATGACGAATCCTCGGCCAGAGGTCCGGGAACGACTCCTCAAATGCATGGTACTCGTAATCAGCATCGTTGTTGCTTCTACGCACGGCATCCTACAATCAATATATCCCAAAGATCCCGAGCCCTATCACACTTCAGCGCTAACTGGGCAAGACTGGGTGATCGAGTTGCTCACTGGTCACCCAGAGCGCATCAGGTGTGAGCTTGGCATGCGCGCCAATGCATTTGTGGAGCTTATCTCCGAGCTTCGCACCATGGGCCATTCAGACTCCAAGTTTGTGTCCCTCGAGGAACAACTTGCGATTTTTCTTTACACCTCTGTGACTGGCCTATCAATCAGGCATGTTGCGGAGAGATTTCAACGCTCGAACGAAACGATTTCACGGTGAGTTTATTTTATTTTATTTCAAGTGACAGTATCTAATAGTATGTAGTTATTTCCGCAAGATGCTTATCATCTTCACGTCGGACCCGTTCTATTCAAGATACGTGCGCTTTCCAGATGGTTCGGTCCCCCGCAAAATTCGGAAGAACCCCAAATGGTGGCCCTTTTTCAAGGACGCTATTGGGGCGATCGACGGCAGTCACATCCACGTCACGCCTAAGGCCATCGAACGTCCGGTGTATCGTAATCGCAAGGGCTTCGTGTCGCAGAACTGCCTTTTCGCATGCGATTTCGAGCTCAACTTCACATACGCACTTACAGGCTGGGAAGGGTCGGCCACTGATGCTCGCGTCTACGAGGACGCCTGCTCTTACGACTTTCGCACTCCCGCTGGCAAATATTTTCTTGCCGACGCAGGATATCCTCTACGTCCTGGGTTGCTGGTACCCTACCGAAGCGTGCGTTATCATCTTGCCGAATGGGGTCGCGCCAATATACGGTAAGTTCATTCTCGATTGATTTTCAATGTGCTAAGTACTAAGTTTACAGGCCTTCTAACAAGGAGGAATTATTTAATCTACGTCACGCGTCAGCACGAAACGTCATTGAGCGCATCTTTGGCGTTCTCAAGCAACGTTTTCGCATACTGCTCTTACCACCGGCCTACGCTATGGAGATTCAAGCGCAGATTCCAGCCGCGCTTTGCGCCCTACACAACTACATTCGTCTTCGTGACCCTAGCGAGGGTCATCCTCCTGCTGATGACGAAGATGAAGATGTTGAGGATGGTGGTGGTCTTGGCGCTGACGTGGCCGCGGAGGATGACGCAGCAGCTATTGAGGAGGATAACGAGGAGGAATTTCGTCAAGGAGCTGCGATGCGTGATCGCATTGCAGCAGCGATGTGGACGCAGTATCAGCGCGTCATACAGGAACGGGGTTTAGACGCACTTGATATCATGGACGATGACGAGGATGCTGCTGCTGATGCCGCTGATGATACTGATAGTGATGTGTAGGCTTACTTTGTACTTACTACTGTGCTCCATACTGAACAATGAACAATGAAGTGAGAACGCGCTTGTTATTGACACACAAGAGTTATTCTATTCAGTTCACAGGTGGTAGGTAGTACAACATATAGCAACACAACACAAGAAGTAGCGAGCGAACACACACAGCATGATGAGATTTAAAACATTGAAAACGAATATTGTCCTGCTGGCAGGCGGCTCAGCCCGTCATTTCAGCATCAACACGCGGCGCTGGACCGGCATCACCTGCATCAACTGCCTCGCCGATCAGCTTCCCCACGAATGCACGCCTCCTACTCTTCTCCTGAAGATTCACGTAGAACTTGAGGTAATGTTCATTGCCCTTTGAACCAATGAACATGATGAGAGCAGCCTGCTGGTCCGGCGGTATGTCAGAGTCCTCGCCTTCCAGGATTTTGACGGCTCGCATGACCAGGTCCTCACTACCTTGTGCACCATCAGGCCCTCCTCTGACAAACCATTCAAAGACGTCGGTGAGCCGGTTGATGGTGCCTTGCATCCCCACCACAGCAGCTGCCGGCGTGATCTTTGCAGCCTTGGCGGCACTGCTGATCTTGGTGACACGGCTGTTCTGGGACACCACCGGAGTCCGTGGTTTCTTGGATGGGGGGGCTGACACCAGCGTGGTGGAAGGAGGTCGCATGGACGATGACAAGTGCGTGGAGCCAATTGACTCCATGTCCCCCATCACATCCGAATATGGGCGCTTGCTGGCGTTAGAGCCAGCAGCGGTAGACGCAGCGGTAGACGCAGCGGTAGACGCAGCGGTAGTAGAGATGGCGGTGGAACGTGCAGGAGTGGAGCTAGTGATGGACGTAGAGGTGGCGGCAGTGCTTAATGGGCCTGCAGAAGCGGGAACAGCAGCAGCGCTTGGAGCAGCAGGAACAGCAGCAGCGCTTGGAGCAGCAGGAACAGCAGCAGTGCTTGATGGGCCAGCAGCATCCGCAAGATCGTTATCAGCATTGGTGGTGGAGGGAGCAGCGCCACCTGGACGGAAGACGTGCCGCCCTCTAGCGCCGCCCAATGGGATGATGGTCTGCATTTTTTCATAATGCTCCCATCCCCTGTTGCGGAAAGGACGCATGAGGTTATTTGCCTGACAAAAGTCAGCGCTCAAATCAATATGACGAAGAGGGGACATACCTTGACATACGATGTCCATACAGCCGCAGCCGCAGTTCCTTCAATCCCAGCTCCAGTCTCATTGTCCCAGTGGACCCCTGTCTGGTTGCGGTACTTCTCGATAGCATGAAATATGTTTTTAAGCTAGATGAGACTCGTCAGCTTAGATCAGATGAGATCAAATAGGGCTTACTGATGTCCACTTGTTTCGAGTTGATTTCGCTGTCTTCAGTGGACCTGCGCGAGTGGATTGAAGCGCCTCATGATTGTTGATGAACTCTGCAGCAGAGCCAAGAACCTGCTGCTTGAAGTTGCCTGCCCCTTCAGCCTCTGAGCGATGATCATAGAGATAGTCTACAAGGGTAACAGTCTCGACATCATTCCACTGCGCTGGTGGGGCCTTGGAGTGAGGGGGAGCATTGACTTCAGGTTGGGCCATGAGAAGAGTAGTGTACTGTGCACAGATCGCAGTGATCGCGACCGCACCAGCAAAAAGCCTCTTACGCCGCTCTAGGGTTAGATGAGGGTATACATCCATTGATAATATGTACAGTAGGAGAGAAGCAAGGTTCGAGCTCCGACATCTCGGAACGATGCTGGTGAACATTTTCGCAAACATGCCAAAGCAAATATTGAAAAATATCGAAAATATCGAGTTGCCGAACTAGCTCTAAGAGAAGCCCTGTATTCATCAAAAGCAGGTAGTGCTACATGAATAGATGGGACACTCTATGAAGTGTGGAAAGTCTTACATGAAATGCACAAAAAAAAGTGTGTTAGGGATAAACCCAGCTTTACTGTATTAAACACACTCACTATTATCTTCAATGATATACAAATACATGGGACATTAGAAGGATCAAACTTAATCTTAGGTTTGATGTACCTCCTATACAAGAAAAAAGACAGGTCAGACATAGTGAACTACCACCCAATCATGCTACTCAACATGGACTATAAGTTACTTATAAAAACTTTGGCAATGCAGCTTCTGAATGAAATACATAGGCTGTTGCACTCTGATCAAAGTGGGTTCATACCAAAACAGTCCATTTTTAATCCAATAAGACTCACTCAAATAATGATGACCTATATGGATGTCATGAAAGAGGATGGCACTATTGTAGTGCTTGATGAAGAGAAAGTATATGACAAGGTCCACCACAACTACATGATAGAAACCTTAATCACCTTCAACCTGCCTGACAGGTTCATCTAAATCAAGTTCTGTGACTCTGGCCGATCACATCACATTGTAAGTACTTCTCTGTCTATCACAACTGTGCTAACTGGATGATGTGAAGTCTACAGACTAAATTCTGCAATATTTGTGCTGAATTTGACTCTATAGGTGTGGGCATCATGCCAATTGACTCAGAGATGTCTGATAACTTACATTGTGAGTATCCCACACATGTCTTATTGATACTGCTAATAAAATTCATAGGTAAAATTGAAAAAAAATTCTGTGGTACAATGACCTCTTACCAGATATAGGGATCCATTCCCTCATTTTCTGCCAAAATGAGCTCATTGAACCAGGTGCTGACCATATGAGTGACCCATTTGCACTAACCTGTCACATAATTCAGTAAAATATTTTCCGTGTTACATGGACACTCAAAGTTGAGATTCTTCCGAGTGAGACAGGCGATCTGAATGGGCCCAGATCCAATGATGGGCTGAAAAACACGGGTGGGCCCATGATGTTTGTGATGCCTTGGCATTAACAGCTGGGCCCATAGGTGACAACTGACAATGGAATGATTACACAGTGTAGGTAAACAACTTTTGCTGGATACTACACAAAGTGAGTGTCTAGCAAAATATAGTAGTTGTGGTCTAGCACAGCCTAGTCTGCTATACTTGCAGAACAAGTGCGTTCGACCTGAGAGGTTAACTGTTGGTAGTAGAATAATTAGTTATATGAAAAGGAAGATAGTCCGAAGCACAGGAAACAAAGTTCGAAGGTAAAACATCAGGTCTGATGTTTTTCGGGTTTTGAGTTAGCGGGTTTCAGCAGGTTTCATCAGATATTGTCGGGTTAGTGTCAGGTTAGGGAAAGAATGTTGGGGATAGTGAACAGCAGAATACTATTGGTGTTTCAGAGTGTTTTGGATAAAGAATGGATGATATTTGTGGAATTCAGTGAAGAACTACAGATATCTAATGACCTCCTCCTACTTGGAGGTAGAAAGATATGATAAGTATGAAGGAGGTATGCAAAATATATAGTGTCTATGTAGAATTTCGGAGTGCTATAGGCAAAAGTAGTAGCACTAATTTTTGGGTCCGATGTCCTATGTAATAAAACATGTGGTACTGCGGACATGTAATAACGTGTTCTACAATGTTAGCGATGAGAAAACTGATAACTGTGCACCTAGTGAGGATAGATACAACCAGACAGGACATAGGGAGGACAATTGCATGGGAAAACATCGGATCCAAAGTGGCTGATGCGCGGGAATTGTCGGATTAGCGTCAGATTTAGCAGATGAGTGTCAGATAACATTGGAAGTGATTCATGTATGACATGCATCAGAAAATAGCTGAATACGAGCTCAGCACTAGCTTGAGTGCTACACTGACTAACCTGACCCCAATTTCTTCAAGCTTATGCCCACACTGTGCAGCAAAAGACCAGCTGCATCTATGGCTGCTGTTTGCCCCAAGACCTCCACTCAGTACTCTCAACCCTAGCAACATGTCTAGGATCTAGGACATTATGCTATTTGCCTGGGCTGAAAGCATCTGAGAGTTTTATGGCTCTGGGCTGCTCGTTTTCCGTGTATTCTGTGACTCATGTTCAATCCCCAAATCAGAACACGCCCCCGCAGATTCACTCCTGATTTCAACCTTCATCGCCTTCACAGCAGGCTCATACTCCAGCAAAACAATAGCCAACTACATTCCCAGAGTCCACACCTGGCACATCCTACATGGTACACATTGGGCACTCAACAACGAAGAGATAGATGCTCTCCTCAAAGCTACCAAAAACCTGACTCCCTTGTCATCAAAGCACAAGAAAAGATGTCCATACACCATTGAATTCATTTGCGCAATCCGTGACCATCTCAATCTTCAATCTCCCCTCAATTCAGCCATATATAGTTGCCTCACTACCACATTTTACTGTACAGCTAGACTCGGTGAATTCACTGTCCCTACCCTATCATCCTTCAACCCTAATCTCCATGTCAAACCATCAGATGTACACACCAAATGTGACCGAAATAACTTTGAAATGAGAGTTTTTTTACCTTCCCTGGACAAAACCCTCATCAACAGAGGGCGAAGATGTTTCGTTTGCCAAGCAGAATGGACCCTCAGACCCAGAGAATGCATTGTTACATCACCTCAAGATCAACAACCCACCTTCCAGAACCACCCTCTTCACATATCATTATAAGAATGGACAGTGCTCCCTCATGAAACAGAAATTCATCTCCCAGGTGGCCACAGCAGCCAAAGCCGCCAGCATGGATCCCCTCCAGGGCCATGGGATCCACATTGGATCAACCCTTGAATATCTCCTCCGCAATGTTCCTTTCGAAGTCATCAAAACAAAAGAGTGTTGGACCAGTGATGCCTTCTAATCGTACTTATGAAAACACGCCCAGATACTAGCACCATTCATGCAAGCTACCCCTGCTCTGCATGATGAGTTCATCCGATTCACAATGCCAAGATCCCACTGAAGAAAGCACCCTTTATGTTAAGATCGTACTCTCATAGGATCGGATCCAAAGGACTTCAGCCTCAGCTCATACACTGTGCCCCTTTCCCAAGTACTGTCCCTTATCTCAAAGTACTAATGATAATGTGTCCAAAGGTCCGGACGGGTCTCGTAGATATATCTGGATGACTTCCGGATATCGGAAACACATATAAGACTAATCCGGACGGATCTGGACTAGAAATGAACAGAGTATAGACTATCTGTTAAGACCATGCACAATGGGTAGGACTGATTCTGAGGGGCTTGGCTTCAGCTCGTGCGCTGCGCCCCTTACCTGAGTATGTGCCCTTAATTTCAGATTGGTGTCCAAAGAAAGTCTGAAGACGTCCAAAGGATGTCCAAAGGCGTGGGAAACTTCGGAAGGACTTTCCAGATGGGTGCAAGTAACTTCCGGATGAGTGCAGGAAAGTTCTGGAGGAACTTCCAGAAATTACAATGAGGTTTCGTCCTGATATGGATATGTATAATGGCTACTTGGGACCTGTCCTGAGTAGAAGTAAACAGAGGAAAGGCTGCAAGGACAAAGTCCGAAGCAAAATAGGTCTGGAGGACCGTGGGAAAGATCTGGATGAACTTCCAGAAACTACGGAGGATCAGATGAGCGGATGAGTGGAGTATCGGATAAGTAGAGCTCCGGCCTAGGGAGAAACTCCCTAGGCCTGAGATGGATAACAACTAAGTTGGAAGACTAGAACTGATATGAGGACTTAGAGTGAAGACTAGTGCAAGGACTAATATGATATTCAGACTGAGGAACTACAGGACATATACAAGAGTTTATATACTAAGTGACTATTGGAAAGATCAATAAGCAAAGGTTTGAGGCTATGTATGAAGCATAAACAAAGTTGTCAAATGCGAGTCGGAAATGAAGCATAGGTTAATGGATCAGTAAGCATACCGGTAGTAAGTATAACCGAGGTACCGGGAACAAGGAATACCGGTGTAGAGACTCATGCCTCTCATGGCATGATATGGCAGTTTCCACCAAGGAGTACATAGCACAAACTTGTAGCGTCACTCCGTGCGCTACCCGCAGCTATCCCTATACAAGGCGCAGCTTTCCCACGCAACACGCGCCATGTGTGCACCCTTCCTGCGCTTTGCGATGTATATGCATGCGCATTCCCACGCTTGAGCACCCTATAGCGCCAGCCATCCAGATGCATCCATCCACTGTCCTCCAAGTTCTCTAGTGCATATATTTCTGTTTCTCTCATTTGTATATTGTTCCACCTTATTTTTATCATGGACCCTTACTTATATATATCTCTACATACCTACTCGGTAGCGCTTCAGCTCCGCATTACAGCGCTTAGGCGCGCTATATAAGTGCCAGCAGTACATACTACTCCTCACTTACTTTTTACCACTGAACTTCACCTCTCACTTTACCTACTACTTACTAACCTAGAAAGTTGCAGTAGAAATCTATTCCTCTACACTTTACATCTCTCTTCTCTTCTCTTGCATTATATTATCACTTAAGCTTAGTCTCTCTATCATTTCCGCACGCGCGCGTGTGCTTTCCCGCGCTTCGTGCTAATACATGCGCGCGTTCCCGCGCCTTCATGCCTTGCATGCACCTGCACTTTCTCGCACCTCGCTTCAGCACGTACCTCTAGATCTTTGCTGCACTCGCTTCCCCTTAAGGGTCGAATGCGCTTGCCATCTCAAGCATAGCAGACTAGGCAATGCACAACCTACAACATTTTTTTAGATACAGTCAGGAGCATCATTTGTTCCTCACAGTATTGTTGTTTCTACACCGGATAGGCTGTGTTAATGTTATATGCCCAGGAAATGAATTAAGTAGCTTATCATATATCGGATCAGGCCAGACCAGACAAGATCGGATATGGTCCAGACAAGATGCGTGGATGTATGGGATATGACATTAGGGCGATAGGAAAAAGGATGAATGAAGCAGGCTAGCTGTGGAGGTACGGAGGTCTGATGTACGGAGGTAAAGGGATCTGGATGTGGATGTGTGTTACAATAACGCTTTTCCTTTACTTCCTTTCTTCTTTGTTCCATAACACGCTTTCCATCTATGATCACTTACCTTTCTTGGATCATGTACTTATATCTCATGACTACCTTGGTCCATGCGCGCATATTGACTTATTTAAGCACGTGTATTAGCTCTGTAGAACTTCACTTGAATCTTACTAGGCTTTACCCAGAACTTCCTTCGCTTAAGACCTCCAATCTTAAGTCATCTGAACTAGCATTCTTAGTCAAAGCACTCCTTTGATTAAGTCTTTACAGAACTCCTTCTTTTCTGAAGGACTTTATGAATCTCAACAGTCCAAAGACTCTGTCGAGTCTCTGTTGTTAGAATTATCCTAGTTCGTAACAAAAGATTCAAGTCACTCAAAGAACACCTGTATCCACACGTGTCCCAAAGGAAAGAAACAGAAACAGATAAGCCCTGGCTGAGCAAGACAGCTAGCGCAGGCAAAGAAAAGACGACAAACTGACTTCACTCACTCCTACCTTTCAAGCCCTTAACCTCAGTACTCCCGTACCACCGCTGAACATGTCATCTTCATCGAAATTATTTGAATACAAGATTAATCATCCGCCCATCTTTGATGGAGATCGAGAGAAGTCCAAATCCTTCATCCTATCCTGCAATGCATACATGGACATGAACGAAGAATTATACAAGACTGACAAGCAACACATCATCTTTATCACCTCGTTCATGAATAAAGAAAATGTGCTGCTATGGAAAGAAGGATTCTTGACGGACACCCAACACATCGACTCTTCTGGACAGAAGAAAGGATACGGAACGATGAAAGAATTCATGGAAGTATTCGATAAAGCCTTTGGAGCTATCGACCCCTCTGGAACCACCTTAGCAAGAATCATTCATCTGAAACAAGGCAATGGAGAACTGCAAAGCTACATTGCTGACTTCCAAAGACTCCTTGCGCAAGCAAAAATCAAAGAAGAACACATGAAGATATTCCATTTCCAGAATGGGCTGAACACTGGACTCCTCACCAAGATATTCAATGCTGGAGGAGTTCCGAAGAACCTTGACGACTACATCGCCGCAGTCGTAGACATGGATAACTGCTACATGCAGCTCCAATCTATTAGGGCAAGTTCATTTCCCCAACAAAAAAAAAGAAGATTCGGAGATCAGCAATTTGTCCCCACTAGAGACAGAGACGCTATGGTAATTGACAGAATTGGCAGGCTTACTGAGGCCAAGAAGCAGGAGCACGTGCAGATCAGAAAATGTTTCAACTGCCATCAAGTTGGACATCACGCAAGAGAATGTCCACAGAGAAGGAATGGACCCTCTCCACCCATACAACAAGTAGAAGAAAAGGAGGAAGAAGCAAGGCGAGTTAACAAGGATTTTTGAAGAGGAGGTCTTCATCGACAGTAGTATCTCCGGAAGAACCGATACATGTAATACAAGCAATAGGTGAAAGAAAAGAACTTCGTGTCCCAATCACCCTCATCTCGCAAACACATCCAGAAAATGTCGAAACCAATGCAGTAATCGATTCCAGAGCAGCTGGAACTTATATCTCCAAAGACTTCATAAAGAAACACAAAATCTGAACAAAAAAACTAGAAAAACCATTCTTTATCAGAACCGCAGACGGAAGCTATTTTAGCAGCGGACCAGTGGAGTGATACTGCATGCTCATCATCAAAATTGATGAATGAATGATAATAGGAAAATTTAACATCACGAAGCTAGGAACCAAGGATCAAATCCTTTTGGGAATCCCCTGGCTCAGAGCAATGAACCCATCCATCGATTGGGCCAGTCAGACCCTTTCCCTCCCTGCCATGGAAAGATCTATTGAAGTGGAAAAATATGTAAAAGAAACATCCAGACCAAGGAAAATGTTCTTTAAAGAATTCAACACCAAAGAAGATGTATGGACAACTTCACTGGTTTCCCCAGAAGCCCTTATGGATGACGGAGAATACCTCAGAAGAATAGAAGAAACTCCAAAGGAGATGCCGAAGTATAGCAATAAAGCTCAAGAATTCGCATCCGAAGAAAAAATCAAACAAAAGAAAACCTTCGAAGAACTAGTCCCTCCTTATCTCCATGACTTCTCAGATGTATTTGCAAAAGACGGTCTAAATCTGCTTCCCCCAGAAAGACCTGGTATCGATCATTGGATAGAAATGAAGCCTAGTTTCATCCCAAAAATGTCCAAAATTTATCCTCTCTCTCACAACAAGCAACTTGCGGTTAAAAAATTTATCGCTGAAAACCTGGCTAAAGGATTTATCATCAAATCAAAATCCCCACAGGCAAGTGGATTTTTCTTTGTAGGAAAGAAGAGCGGAGAGCTTCACCCATGTCAAGACTATCGCTTCCTAAACGACCAGACAATAAAGAATGCATATCCTCTTCCACTTCCCTCATCTTTGGTCGAACAATTACATGGTGCAAAATTCTTCACTAAAATGGATATTAGATCCGGATATAACAACATTCGAATTCATACCAAAGATAGATGGAAAGCAGCATTCATCATGGAAGAAGGGTTGTTCAAACCAACAGTCATGTTCTTCGGATTATGCAATTCCCCCGGCACGTTTCAAGCCTATATGGATAGCACTTTTTGGATGGAACTCAATGAAGGATGGCTAGTTATCTATATGGACGATATCCTGATCTTCTCCACTACGATCGAAGAACATCAGCAATGAACTCGCATTATCTTGGAAAAGATCCACCAAGAACAGTTGTTCTTGAAACCTGAGAAATGTACCTTCGACTCTCAAGAAGTGGAATATTTAGGCATGATTATTAAACCTGGGAATGTAGAAATGGACAAGGATAAAATGAACGGGATAAAAGACTGGCCTGCCCCTCAATTGGTCAAAGAAGTTCGCTCCTTTTTGGGGTTCTGTAACTTCTATTGAACCTTTGTTTCCTATTACTCGGATATAGCCCATCCTCTTATCAATTTGACCAAAAAGGACACCACATTTGTCTGGACCCCGTCGTGTCAACAAACATTTGAAAAACTCAAGGCATGCTTCACCAGTCACCCAGTACTCCGCGATCCTGATCCTTCTCAACACTTCGCTATTGCAATGGATGCCTCTCTCGTCACCTCAGGGGGAGTGTTGCTGCAAGTTGATGAGAATGGCAATTATCACCCATGTGCTTACCTCTCTCAGTCATTTGGACCAGCTGAACAAAACTATCCAATTCATGATAGGGAATTGTTGGCCATCATACGAGCCCTTTCACACTGGAGACACTACTTGGAAGGACATCCATTCCCCATCATAGTATTCACCGATCACATGAACTTGTTATATTTCTGAAAATCAGAATGACTCTCTAGACAACAAGCACGCTGGCAGCTATTTTTAACTTCTTTCAATCTGGAATTACATCATGTTCCTGGATCGAAACTAGTCATTCCAGATGCACTCTCTCGACGACCGGACCATGATGACGGATCCGCAGATAATCTGGAAACAGTGTTACTACCAGATTCCATGTTCATCTGACTCATTGATGATGATCTCTGCGCTGCCCTATCCTCAGAAACTCTTGATCCTATTTTCACCATGGCACTAGATGCTTTGAATGGTCTTTGTTTACCCCTGATGAAGTCATCTCTTTCAGATTGGTTGATTTCTGACGATATCCTCTTCTATAAAGATCACGCATACATCGCACCCGGTCATAGATGCCGTATCCTGGAAAAGCACCATGATCATCCTACCGCAGGGCACCCTGGCCATTTTAAAACGGAAGAATTGGTCAAGCGAGAAGCCTGGTGGCCTGGCATGGGAACATTTATTAGGAAATATGTTGATGGATGCGCCACTTGCCAGCAAATGAAAGTGAATACCCATCCTACCACCCCTCCCCTGATTCCTATCACAACCTCTGCCACCCGACTGTTCGCACAGGTCTCCGTCGATCTCCCTATCTCCTCGGGCTTCGACAGTATCATGGTCATGGTAGACCATGGGCTTAGTAAGGGGGTGATCATTACTCCTTGTCACAAAACTATATCTTCCGAAGGAGTGGTGAAACTTTTCCTAAAACACGTTTTCAAATGCTTTGGTCTCCATGACAAAGTAATATCAGATAGAGGACCCCAATTCCTCTCCAAGTTCTCGCTAGAATTGGCACGACTTCTTGATTACACTATTGCTCCTTCTACCGTGTATCATCCACAGACTGATGGACAAACAGAACGGCTAAATCAGGAACTGGAAACCTATCTACGGATATACTGCCAGAACAACCCGTCAGAATGGGTAGAACACCTCCCTATCGCCAAATTCATCCACAATCATCGAAGACATGCTGTGAAAGACGCTTCCCCCTTCTTCATCATGATGGGATACGAGCCAAAGGCTCTCCCACACATTCTCCCTGAATCAAAAATACCTGCAGCAGAAGAACAAGTGAAACTTCTCCAAAAGATAAGGGGAGAAGCGGTAGCCTGTCATAACATTGCTATGCAACAAATGACAGAAAGATCCTTCGGACAGAAGTATCAACCGTGGAAAATTGGAGATAAGGTATGGCTATCTTCTACCAACCTTAGTTTAAAACTCCCATCACGGAAACTCGCTCTGAAGCGATACGGACCATTTGCTATCTCCACAGTACTATCTCCAATCACTTTCACGCTCCAATTACCATCGCAATGGAAGATCCACCCCACATTCCACGCTTCTCAGTTATCGTCCTATAGCGAAAATGATGAACACGGCCTGAACTTCTTAGAACCACCGCCTAATATTCTAGAAGAAGAAGAATACGAAATCAAAGCCATCTTTGCGCATAAAGGGAATGGAAGAAGATGCCGTTATCTGGTATCTTGGAAAGGATATTCTTCCGCCAGTAATGAGTGGATTCCTGAAGAAAACCTGGGAAATGCCACGGAAACCCTTGACACCTATAAAGCCAGAAACTCGCTTTGAAATCAAGAACTACATCAATGATATACTCCTCACCCAAACTCAGAACCTCCAGCAAGAATGTCTTTCCCAACCTCCTTCACGCTCCCCTACGAATCCACCTTCTCAACCACCACGTACGCAAATGATGAAGACCAATATGAAGCCTTTATCACCCATGCAGAAGACCTTACCCTCATTGAGGCAGCCATGCTCTGCCCCCAACACGCCATCAAACTCAATAGAATCCTCTTTGAAAGAAACACTTATTCCATCAACCTCCTCGTCAACATCGTCAGAGCTACGGACCTTATTGAGAGACTCACTCGCCTCGTCGAGGACGAATCAGTCTGACATGGCATTATGCACCTTCAGAGGCATATACGCAACTTTACTCTCCGCCTTATTCCTGATGAGGTTAAAGATGATATTAGAACCATCATCCACATTGTCGCAGAACGATCAGCAGGTGTTGCTCATCCACCTTCTCCATCCCCTGTCAATAGAACAACTGACAACTCGCCCCCGTCTTACCATGATGCAGTACCTGTACCTCCTCCTCATATTCCTAATGAGCTGTTGGCTGCTGTCAATAGTCTCACACAAACCACGGAAGCCATGATCGCCGCTCCTAACATAGAAAATCAACCCCCTCCCATAGACACTCTCGTCGAAAGTACTCCTCCGTCTAACGCCTCCATCAAAACACAACATCATCCTGAAAATCTTTATAAAGCATTCTCAGCTACTCATGAGGAGATAGAAGCGAACCCTAATGAGCAATATCTCTCCTACCATGAAATCAAGGATCTCTCTGCCACGCTCAAAGTGCTTCACATTCATCCTCCTATGACCATTCCTAAATCATTATCCACGCATATGTTCAAAGACGGAATCATTCCTGTCGAGACACTAGGAGCAACCACTCCTTCTACTCCTGCTGAGCTAATCGCGGAGGCGGAACAACAAGATGTTCCCTGCATACACCCCGTTGAACGAAAACCACCTGCTACTCTTTGGAAAAGAGCATGCAGACAATCCTATAAAGGAAAGGGAAAGAAGCGGACTACTAGTGCGGATGAAGCACTAAGCCCACAACCTGGTCCGTCACCATTACACTCTACTTCGTCCAACCCAGATGAAAATTGAGTTTGCTGATACTGCAAAACTCTTGGGCATTGTCAAGTACATTGTCCAGATTACTATTGCAGGGTATGCAGAGAGTTAAGTCCAGGACATCTTTCATTCTATTGTCCTAGGTATACTGGCAGCACACCTACTACCTTAACCTGGAAAGACGAAGGATTTTATACCGCATTAGCCCTTTGGGAGAATACAAGAGACGAGCAATATGTCACGCAGTGTCAGGAGGAAGAGGCTCTTTTTCACGCTGAACAGTTGAAGGGAGGCTCTGACGACTTGGAGTATTCCGATGACCCCATTTATTATGCTAACCTAGATGATTAAAGTCGGTGACTTTATGCCTAGTAAGGGGGTAATGTTGCAATAACACTTTTCCTTTACTTCCTTTCTTCTTTGTTCCATAACACGCTTTCCATCTATGATCACTTACCTTTCTTAGATCATGTACTTATATCTCATGACTACCTTGGTCCATGCGCGCATATTGACTTATTTAAGCACGTGTATTAGCTCTGTAGAACTTCACTTGAATCTTACTAGGCTTTACCCAGAACTTCCTTCGCTTAAGACCTCCAATCTTAAGTCATCTGAACTAGCATTCTTAGTCAAAGCACTCCTTTGATTAAGTCTTTACAGAACTCCTTCTTTTCTGAAGGACTTTATGAATCTCAACAGTCCAAAGACTCTGTCGAGTCTCTGTTGTTAGAACTATCCTAGTTCATAACAATGTGTGGATGTGGATGTGCAGAGGTGCAGGGATCTGGATGGGTAGAGGACTGGAGACATGGATAAGGTGTCCGAAGGTCCGGATTAGGTGTGGGAATGTTGTCGGACGTAGGTCCGGAATACAGGATATGACACTATCTGAAGATAGAGTCAGAAATGTAGACTATCAGAATCGATCCGAAGTCTCAGAGGTTGACAAGAGTTGAAGACTCAAGTCCAGAGGACAGAAAGAGGACAAACTAAGATGATATTCGAACTGAGGTACTACAGGACATATACACAGGCTTATATACTAAGAGGATAACGAAACAATAAGTAAGCAAAGGTCCGAGGCTATGTATGAAGCATAGGTTAACGGATCAGTAATCATACCAGTAATAAGTATAACTGAAACACCGGGAAGAGGAAATACCAAATAGGTTGTGTTTAATATTAAATGAACAGGAAATGAAATAGGAAGCTTATCGGATATCAGATCAGAAGCGGATCTATGCATTGGACCGGACTGGATCTCAGGGAATATATGGGATATGACAGTCTAGATATGGCCGTCTATGAAAATTTTATTGCTGAACATAAGAAGCTTGATGATATTGCTGTTGATTTTGTACCTATGGAGAAAGTTTGTAGAGGCCTTCCTTTGACAGATCAAGAAGTAATGATCAACATTTTTTCATATATTCTTTGCGGGCAGGAGCGGACATCTGAGAATCGTTTGGTGGTTAGAGATCATACTTGGACGCAAATGCTACAAATGCATCAGTGAGCTTTGTATGACACAATTAAAGTGATAGAATCAGATCAAGGCTAAAGACTCTGTGAAAATGATATCTGGTCATTAAATCAGTCATTGGTGATCCGACACACAGGCTCAGGCTGCAGGATGACATACTACTACAGCATTTCTGATTTTCCTATGCAACCACCTCAGAAAGGTATACATCTGCCACAGACCTTTGGCTGTGGTGGTGAATGGTAGCTAACCCTTCCATATAAGCATGTCCATTTCAAGCTTTTTAAATATCCACTCAATTGTGATATGTTCATGGGCTGTATACTTAGTAAGATCTAGTTTTAGTACTTCTGGCTGTCTGCCTTTGCACTTGAGCTTTCGGTTGCCATGGACACTGTCAAGGTCATCATGTGATAAACCCAGTGTGATGTTATCAGAGACCTGGGAATTTGTGTAGGATATACTAGCACTAGTGGCACTGCTGCATGGATAGGGATGTCCAGTGTGTGTGGACTTGTGTGACAACCATTCAGAAACTGCTTAACACCATCTTTGGTCCTTCTGATTTGGGAGGTACTGAATCAAATCAAACAACATAATTTGAATGTTCTGAGGAATGAAGAAACCTAAAGGTCAAATATTCAGTTAAATAGTTATCAAAAACTGACATTGTGATACTACTAGTACTACCACAGCTAGCTCTTCAGTAAGCTTGGGCTTCCACACCACCATGGCGATTAGTAAAAATCATGCAAATATATTAGAATACTGGCTGTAGTTGCACAATAAGTGCTATCTCCAATGATGATATTGCTCCCATACCTTTCATAGTCAAGGGCTTCAGTTGCCAGTAAAAGGCCTTTGCATTATGATTCTCCCAATTGAACTGTGCACTCTGACCATGTAGATATATGGGATTTTTACTTGTATATAGTGTGGTGCGGTAGAGGTCCTGAGATCAATTCGAGAAGGTCATAATTAGTCATATGCATGGCTCGTGGTGATTGAAATTCACCTTGCCATTGCCAGTAGCCTGAGTGTATTAGGTAAATGAAATGAATACAGTGGTGTCTTCAAATCAACAATCAGTCAGATGTGGATATAAACTGTTTGCCATATGGCACTGACTGGATATTACTGAGACATGATGAACAGGTACAAAAACATGTCAAACAATTGGATGTGATGGCACAAAGCATCACTAGCAGGACCAGGCCCAATTTGTGCTTCTAGATTAAAGTCTAGTCTCCGCATATTCATCATCAAAGAGAGAGAAAAGCAAAGGTAAGGCACCTATTATGCCTATTCCCAGCAAGGGCAAGGGTTCAGCTATAAGGAGAGGGGTCACTGGTGATTGCTGAGCCCTCAGATGAGGAAACAGTTCTAGAGCCAGGTATGCAATTTTTTGTAGGATGCAATAAACCTTATACACTGTTTTCAGTACCTGCAAAACACCTGCATAATGGTCTATCCAGTAAGCCCATAGTACTAATTCAAGGTATATTTATTACAATGTACTTCTACTTGTGAACTGATAAATCTTTGAAGTGTCCCAAGCCCCATCCTATGGTTAAAAAGCTGCTTGTGGAGCACAGCAACACCAACTCACCCAATGACAGCACTGTTAAGGAAGGTGTTACAGAGGCCCCTGCTGGTCAAGAGGATAACTTGAACAGCTTACTTATAAGGTCCTCACCATCCTCTTTGCCCTTGTTAACACATCATGAGCCTGCAGAGCTTCTCACTAATGCTATCAACAGTCTCTCCACATATCCTTTGCCTCCCTCGCCAACTTGTCATGCTTTGGTAGGCTTATTCCTGGACAACATTGTGCATGCAGGATCTCTTGTGCCAGCTTCTAAGTTGCCTATTGTGAAACCTCCATCCTTGCAGTATGGAGAATCTCTGGTGCCAGCAGCTTAGATACCTATTGTACAACCTTCTTCCATCTAGTATAGGGAATCTCTTGGTCCAGCAGCTAAGTTGTCTATTGTGCAACCTCCATCCCTACAGCCTGTAGCAATTCATGACCAACCCAGCAGACACACCACCAATAGAGACTTTAATGCAAAAGGTCACCTCATGATGCAGCTGCACAATGTAGACATAAGGCCAGTAATGTATGGTCCACACCCAAGAGGTCCAATGTCATTGTACTATAAACAAGGCTTTGCCCTTTATCCGCCACCTGAATATTACCATGATTCCCATATGCCTTGTGCCCCAACCCCCTTATGATTGTTAGCCTCAGTATCATGGTGATTACTATGATGTTCCCTACCATAACTCTTGAGATGGATATAACAGTTATGTCGAGACTTATTGGCACCTTCCCAGCAGTGCATATTTTGGTCCAAGAGGCAGATATCAGCATGAGTATGGGTGTGAGTATTCTAACAAGTATCCTAAGGACCAGGAAGATGGAGGACAAGCTCCTTAGGCTCATAAGTGTTAAGACCATGCACAAAGGGTAGGACTGATTCTGAGGGGCTTGGCTTCAGCTCGTGCGCTGCGCCCCTTACCTGAGTATGTGCCCTTAATTTCAGATTAGTGTCCAAAGAAAGTCCGAAGATGTCCAAAGGATGTCCAAAGGCGTGGGAAACTTCGGAAGGACTTTCCAGACGGGTGCAAGTAACTTCCGGATGAGTGCAGGAAAGTTCTGGAGGAACTTCCAGAAATTACAATGAGGTTTCGTCCTGATATGGATATGTATAATGGCTACTTGGGACCTGTCCTGAGTAGAAGTAAACAGAGGAAAGGCTGCAAGGACAAAGTCCGAAGCAAAATAGGTCTGGAGGACCGTGGGAAAGATCTGGATGAACTTCCAGAAACTACGGAGGATCAGATGAGCGGATGAGTGGAGTATCGGATAAGTAGAGCTCCGGCCTAGGGAGAAACTCCCTAGGCCTGAAATGGATAACAACTAAGTTGGAAGACTAGAACTGATATGAGGACTTAGAGTGAGATCTAATGCGAGGACTAATATGATATTTAGACTGAGGAACTACAGGACATATACATGAGTTTATATACTAAGTGACTATCGGAAAGATCAATAAGCAAAGGTCCAAGGCTATGTATGAAGCATAAGCAAAGTTATCAAATGTGAGTCAGAAATGAAGCATAGGTTAATGGATCAGTAATCATACTGGTAGTAAGTATAACCGAGGTACCGGGAACAAGGAATACTGGATAGGCTATGTTAATGTTATATGCACAGGAAATGAATCAAGAAGCTTATCGTATATCGGATAGGAAATGGATCTATACATCGGATCAGATCAGATATAGTCCGGATGAGATGTGTGGATATATGGGGTATGACATTAGGGTGATGAGACAAAGGGTGAATGATGCAGGGCTGCAGAGGTATGGAGGTCTGATGCATAGAGATACAGGGGTCCAGAGGTCCAGATGAAGCATGGGAACATTGTTGGATGTAGGTCCGGAATATGGGATATGACAACAGGCTTCATTTTTTATTAACCATTCGGCTGCATTCAGGTGACTCCCTCAGCCATGTAGATATTAAGTTGTTTCATCATTTCCATCATTTCTGGTTGTTGTACTTGCTGTTGAATGTTGACATATCCACCATGTCCTTTTGTATCTACTATAGTATCAGCTAATGCATTATTTTGTATGTCATTAAGCCTTGTCCCACTCCTTAAGACATCTGAGTATTGGATTGCAAAAATGAAATAAAACATTCAAAGTGGAATATGGAATATGGAAGTATCAATAATATACAGATACAGGAAGCTCCAGAATATATCTGCTATCACACCTG
The DNA here is from genome assembly GCF_016647785.1 of Suillus fuscotomentosus. Taxonomy (NCBI): domain Eukaryota; kingdom Fungi; phylum Basidiomycota; class Agaricomycetes; order Boletales; family Suillaceae; genus Suillus; species Suillus fuscotomentosus. Next base: position 554,520 of record NW_024539518.1, read on the forward strand.
CTAACATTGCGGGAATATGGAGATGCTGACATAGGGAGGCAGGCATTAAGCATCTGAAGAGGCAGCTATGTTGAGGCTCTCCAGAAAACATATCAGGAGGTTGCACTTGGCACCCTCTATGATGAGGCTCTGGTTACATGCTCACAAGGGATGACCACACATATCTGGGAAACTTGGGAGCAGCCTCCTGGAGGAGGGAGTCTCTCAGACCATATAATTCCTACATAATAATAGGATCTGACATATGTGGAAACATCTTCAAAGTGCTGCCAAGGACAAGAGATTATGTTAGTTCACAGCAGTGAGGTAAGCACTTTGCATATCCCCAGCTTCTCCAGCTGACCAATCTCGTAGTGTATGGCTTCTTACTATTTCTTCACTATCTTGTTACTTAAGAGTCTTATATAAAAGTTGTGTATAATGACAATATAATTATACACAGTGAAGACTTCTTGCCAGTCCTTAAGCCCACAGTCTCTGACTTTTCTACTTCGTAAGAGGTAATGTAGTGAGTTCTTGGAAGAATTTAATTTGTTGTCCTCTTCTTGTGTAGTCTTATACAAAGTGTTGTAGAATGTTCTATGTTCTGGATAATTTGTTAGGTTTGTTTCAGCCTAGTAGGTTGTATTTCAACTTTGTTGTCCTTAGATATGTGTCTTACTTTCTGTTGAAAGAGTGAGTCTTTTTGTATACATGTAAAGCTTAGAATGAGAGCTGTTCAATGGTTATATAGTCAACCCTGTAAGGTAGTATATAACTCAGAGTAGATAATGATATCTTAGATGTTACCTCAAGGCACTTATGTTGGCCTGCACTTTAATTCCTAGTGATCTCACACGGTTTGAGGCAAGAGTCAAGTGAAAGGATTGATTATTTCATGGTAAAAATAGAGTCCTTTTATACCTTTTGGGAACCCCCTTACTAAGCATGATTTATCAGATGGATTGGTAAGAATGTGGCTTATAAACCAGGTGATGAATTAGCTTATTACTAAGTATATTACAAATACAGTGTAATCTTACAAAGAAATTACTAACCATGACTGAATATAACTGAACATGTTGAGTCATGTTAAATGTTGTTACAAAGCATGACCAATCATGACTAAACATGTTGAGTCAGCTTAAATAATGTTACAAACCAGAATATTTCCCAGTCACATAATGTGATGACAAATAAAATCTGGTGGCTGAAAGAAACCAAATAAAAATAAACTGTCAGAGATAAATAGAGATACAAAACTTGGTGGCTGAAAGAAGTCAAATAGAAATAAACAATGAGAAATAAACAGAAGGTCACATGCTTGATACAAATACAAGGTAAAATAAGCCTGAAAAGTGAGAAATAAAATACAAAACAATGAAATAAAGCAAAAATAGAGAGGTAACTTAGTGACAGAAGGCTAGACAGTCTCTCATATCTTCCTTATCACTCTCTATATATATCTGACATGGTATGAATCACATACCATACATGACACTGCATCCAGGCCATTCAGTGCCTGGGCTAGTGTTGGCTCTCTAGTGGCTGCTGCAATCTAGTAAGTCCTTCATTATCTCTATCCTCCAGCTGATGTAGGGCCGCTGCAAAAGGTTGCTGTCTCTCCTTTGTTGAGAATGATGTAATAGCCTGATGGTGAGCACATTCTGGTGAGTTTAGGCACAAGAGGTGTCTCTTGGCTTTGAGGTATTTTGGTAGGAGTAGAGGATATTGGTGCTAGGGCAGGTGAGTCCATTGTTGATGTTTCCTAGATGCTTGTTATATCCTGCATTCCAAACCTACATCCAAAAATGTTCCCACACCTCATCTGGACCTCCGGATTCCCTGTTCATATCTCCAGTTCTCTATCTATCCAGATTCCTGTACCTCCACACATCTACATCCGGACTCCTATATCTCTGTATATCAGATCTCCATACCTCCACAGCTAGCCTCCATCACTCATCCCTTGTCCCATCACCCTAATGTCATATCCCATATATCCACATTTCTCATCCAGACCTTAGACCCTATATCTGATCTGATTTGATCTGATGTATAGATCTGCATCAGCAAAATCACTAATTTCCTTTTTGTACTTAAATGACTTAATAAGCACAAATAAGCAAAAATAAGCAGGTAATTTAATCAGGCATGTCAATCTCTGATTCTCATCTTTGTCTTACTTATCCCTCTGGTAGTCAGAAGAAAAAGTGCACATTGCAAACAAACAGCAAAAAAAGTAAGGAAATATAAGGCAGCAAAGCAATTGAATGTGTTAGTAATAGTACTGGTAGAAAATGAGTAGGAACAATGTGCGAGTCTGTTATTGTCATCAGTGGGAAAGAAAAGAAACATTGTGTCAAAGCCCATAGTACTAGGGTAGTATTCTATTTTTAAAAAAGGAGTCAGCAATGATAACACTAAGTGGAGAGAAAGAAACTTTACAAATGAGGGTGCGCTCGTCAATGCTCTGAATCTCCTCTATATCTTCATCCGAGGCATCTCCCCTTGCAGACTTCTTCATATACCTTTGTGTGTGCGAAATGATGATTAGTTTAGAGTCCTCATTTGTTAAGACCGTACACAAAGGGTAGGACTGATTCTGAAGGGCTTGGCTTCAGCTCATGCACTGCACCCCTTACCCAAGTATGTGCCCTTAATTTCAGATTGATGTCTGGAGAAAGTCCAAGGACATCTGAAAGGCATGGGAAGCTTTGGAAGGACTTTCTGGACAGGTGCAAGTAACTTCCAGATGAGTGCAGGAAAGTTCTGAAGGAACTCCCAGAAATTACAATGAGGTTTTGTTCTGATACAGATATGTATAATGGCTACTTGGGACTTGTCCTGAGTAGAAGCAAACAGAGGACAGGCTGCAGAGACAAAGTCTGAAGCAGAATAGGTCTAGAGGACTACAGGAAAGATCCAGATGAACTTCTGGAAACTTGGAGGATCAGATCGGATGAGTGAGGAGTGGAGGAGCGGAGCTCTGGCCTAGGGAATTCCTCCCTAGGTCCAAGATGGATATTGACTAAGTCAGAGGACTAGAACTGATATGAGGACTTAGTGTGAGATCTAGTGCAAGGACTAATATGATATTCAGACAGAGGGACTACAAGACATATACAAGAGTTTATATACTAAGTGACTATCGGAAAGATCAATAAGCAAAGTTTACAAATGTGAGTCGGAAATGAAGCATAGGTTAATGGATCAGTCAGCATACCGGTAGTAAGTATAACCAAGATACCAGGAACAAGGAATACCAAATAGGCTGTGTTAATGTTATATGTACAGGAATTGAATTAAGAAGCTTATCATATATCAGATAGGAAACAGATCTATACATCAGATCAGATCAGATCAGATATGGTCCAGATGAGATGCATAGATATATGGGATATAACATTAGGGCAATGGGACAAAGGGTGAATGATGCAGGCTAGCTGCAGAGGTATGGAGGTCTGAATGAAGCATGGGAACATTGTCAGATGTAGGTCCAGAATATAGGATATAACATTGTTCCTGTTGCCAATTGACTTCATGTATGCTTCCATCTTGTCATGCCAATTGATAAAGGAAAATTTGTAACATTCACTCAACTTCTTGCCCATTACCTTATTGCATTTCACTAGGAGCTTGACAAAAAACTTGCCAGTGGCCATAGATGCAAGAACTTCATTAGCATTGATAATGCTATCTTCGACAAACTTGAGGGTATGTTCAAGCTGGAAACAATCAGAAAAAAAACATGGTTTCAAATTTAAAAAAACTCACAGCAACAATGCAGAGCACAATAACACTGTCCATACCTTTTCCCAAAGTGAGCTTGTCAGTATTCAATGTGAGTACACTGGCATGGTCAACAATGGCACTGAGATGAGTGGACATAATCATTTGCAGTATAAATGCAGACAGGTAGGCTGTCTCCCATGATATGTTATCTGAGTCTTCATATACAAATGCACAATCCTTCAAGAGTTGCTTGGTGATGAAAGCATTTGGTACATCTTTGATGTGAGAGCAGAAATCAACGACAATTGCAAGCACTGTTGAGCTGATGTTGCTCCTCCACTCTGAAAGCCACTGTTGTGCCTAAACAGGTGTATGAAAGACACAACAAAAAATAACAATAAACTATGAACTTACCACTGCGAATACAGCACCATTTGAATTCATCTTGTATTTGACATTAGGGTAGACCACATCAAATATCCCCTGCAGTGCATCTGCCATCAGAGACTCGGAAATTTCTCATGAATTAGCTTGACTTCCAGCCCAAAGAAGTGCTGTAGACAAGAAGGCCTTCACCCACTTTGACTTGGCAGGTACCAGAAGATCATTGTTGCAATATTAACTATGCAGTTTAATGACCTCATTTGCAGTAGCCTTCTGTGAGGCCGGAGGGACTTGGGTGCTAGAAGAAGGTATGACATTGTCGTAATAACCTACTGGAACTTGGGTTGAGGGTGGAAGCACAAGATCACTGTAGTTGGTAACCTTGGAGCTTTCTTTCTTCAACTTTTTGGATGGTGGAGGGATAGCACTCTGAGATACAACAGTAGATGTCTGAAATACACATGCTGAATCAGATCATCACACAAGATGAAAAAATCCATGTACTAATGTAGTTTTATGAGAAACATGGCTTTTCTCAATGGCCAGAATTGATGTAACCTTAGGCAAGAGGCTTTCCTGTGAATTATTAGCCAAAAAGCCAGAATCATCAGTGGCCTCAGACACAGTCTCATCAACAAAATCCCCAACATCATCAGCCTTATGCTTTATACTACCAGGCTGAGCAGAAAACGTGATCTATTCAGGCTTAGAGTCACTCTTGCTGGTGGAAATGATTAGAGTAGACTTCTGAAATTTAAATGAGTCCTTGAAATAATGGGAAGAACTACTTACTTTAATCACTTGTTTCCCTTTCTGCCTAGGTAGTACAGCTGGACGCTGTTCAAGAGCCTCAGGGTCATCAAGACTATCACTGCTGACTATGAGGACATTGTTGGACTCAGGTGTGCTAATTGACTGCTTCTGATTGATGTGTGCAGGTTTGGCCTTAGAACTGGTCTTGGTACTGGTGGATAATACTGATGAGGGCAAAGTGGTTGCAGCATGAGAAGCAGAAAAGGCATTTGATGTGGAACTTGGTGTAGTGGACTTCAGTTCAGCTGGTACATCATTAGCCTAGTTGTTGATAAGACCACTGAGAGTGTTTTTTAGTTGTACTTGAAACCGCACAATTTATATAAAAAAAGTGTTGATTCACTGAGTGAAAACATTGTTCTGATGAAGAATGTGTTGGACTCACGACAAAGGTGTATTGTTGCCTTTCTTATCACTCAATGCATGTGCATCAGAATTGATGTTATCAGTCTTGTGGGCATTCTTGATGACTTCCTTCAGCAACATTTTTGCCATCTTCTCTTTCTTCTTCTTCTTCTTCTTCTTCTTCTTCTTCTTCTTTCCATCAATAACTTCAGATTCTCCATTACTCAGTAGAGTGTCCTCTGGATCAACACAAGTGGTTTTATCTGGTGAGTGTCAATATCAGTTTCCATTCTCAATGTAATGTTTATCATACCATCAGTAATATCTAGGCTAGAGATTTTCTTGTCTTTGCCTACAGGATAAGGATGAATAGGCTTTGCCTTGATTCCTCCCTGCACTTAGGCTTCAAGAGCCTCTATAGTATCCTCAATACCAGCAATTCATTCAGTGGCTTTCTGAATCCACATACTCTTCTCTTCAGGGCTTTCATTCGCATGTGTGTCGTCAGTGACCTTCAAGCTCTTGGTACGTGATTTTCTCTTTTTATTCTGGAGTCACTCCTCAGCTTTGGCCTCTAAAACAGGCCTGCCAGGATGAATGTTTGCATTTGCTGGACAAGTTCAACAGGTGGACACTTCTTGCAAGGCTTTTGGCGCCATGGTTGACTATTGGAGTTGATGAGAGGAATAGACAAGGTAGAGCAAATAACTGGGACGCAAAAAATTACAAGGTACTGGTCCCAGGGGTTAACATACACATTTGCTGACATTTCTCTTGTGTTCTCGAACTTCCATAGGCATCGGCTCAATTTCAATGGTACTACCCTGCCTCTAATCCTGATTAAGTTACTGTAAGAGAAAGGTTTGCATCCAGTCCTCCACTAGCTTTCTTTCTTCATTCTGCACTCTAGCATGCTACCCTGCTCTACTCAGTAAACTCGAAGGAAACATATTTCATATCAAATTCCTTATGGCCGTCCTGGATGTAATAAGTACTTCAAATCTCTCAGTAGATACATAAGGCACCACACTGCAATTCACCCAATTCTGAGCAGTGAAAATACAAAGAGAGCTAGGTCGCAGGACATGGACATTGATGGTGAGTCCATTTCACTCAGTAATTAGGTTTAAATCACTCATCTCTGGTGCTGCCAGCACAAGAAGAAGATTATGACATGAATGCTGGTGAGTCCCATCAGTGATACCCGACTCACAACAGTTCAAATGCTACTTATTAAAGATATACCATGTCTTTCATCTCCACCACCACCAGGGCAAGTTGATAATGATATTAGTGGTGAGTCTCAGTCTTGATATGTTAGCATGTTTTATCTGACAGCGCCTTCTGAAGATGCCTGTCATTTATCTGTACCACCAGCTCCTAATGTAGATGTCAAATTCTATGGTATGAGTAAGAACTTGTACTGCAACTATCACACTAGTTTGAATGGTGAGCACACCTTATTCTTATAGCTCATCTAATGCTAATCAAGCCCCAGCTCAACTATGTAATGCAAATGGCCTTTTTTACCACCTGGTACTCCACCACTGCCTCTCACAGAACAGTTACCTGATAACTGATCACTATTCCACAGCTGAATTTTTGTACAGCCATGCACAAATGTCTGCACCCAATATAAACACTCTCCTTGATTTCTGGGCTACTCACTCCTCAAACATGGTGATATGCTGCCTTTTGCGGATCATAAGGACCTCTACAAGACCATCAACAATATTCCAATTGGTGGCATCAACTGGCAGTCCTTCAAAATTCAGTATTCCAGAGAGAAACCTAATATACTGAATGTGCCTTCATGTATGAATCAACAATTCGATGTTTGATATCACAACCCTCATGAAGTTGCACACAACATCCTCACTAACCCTGATTATGTAAATGATTTTGATTATCAGCCTTTCTGTGAATAGTCAGTCAGTAAAGACGAACACCATTACCAAGACTTCATGTCAGGTGACTGGGCCTGGCATCAAGCGGTATGTGTCTTGATATTAGATGTTACTTCCTTGTATTGAACATTCTTTCCAGGATATCATCGCTACTGACCCTGACGTGCTCAGTGCAACATTTGTACCCATAATAATTGGAAGCAACAAAACAACTGTATCTGTCGGCACCAAAAACAATGAATATTATCCATTGTACCTGTCTATTGGAAATGTATGCAACAATGTCCATTGAGCACATTGAGATGCACTCTGTCTTGTTGGCTTTCTTGCCATTCCAAAGAGTAAGTCTTTGAAACCTTTTCATACTGTAACTAAACTCAGTCTTGCAGCTACCAATGAGCATAAGGAAACTGCAGAATTCCATGACTTCCGACGCTAAATCTTCCATTCTTCACTTGTGAAGATACTCGAAATGTTCAAGAAACCTATGTTAAAGCCTAAGATCACACATTTTGGTGATGGCCATTATCGATATGTCATTTATGGGCTAGGACCATATATTGCCAACTATGAAGAGCAAGTTCTACTCACATCCATTGTGAGGAATTGGTGTCCAAGGTTTATCTCACTAGCTCTTCACTGTTCTCTTAATGTTGAATACTCTCAAAGATGTCTCACTCCTAGTGATGTCTCAGCTCCAAGCTGCATTTTTTAGAAAATAAGCATAACATGCTGGATAAAATTCCTGAATTCATGAAAATATTTATGGACATAGATTGAGCCAAAAACTGGGAGGCATCTAAGGGGAATTCTTACTGTGATGCATCATTGTCTTGCTATGAAGCAGCTCAGAAAGTAGCTCAAAATCTAAGCCATTTAGTGAGCTGCTTCATAGCAAGACAATGATGCATAACAGTATGAATTCCCCTTAAATGCCTCCCAGTTTTTGGCTCAATCTATGTCCATAAATATTTTCATGAATTCAGGAATTTTATCCAGCATGTTATGCTCATTTTCTGAAAAATACAGCTTGGAGCTGAGACATCACAAGTCACTCCCCATGGAAAACTGAACAATGAGGATGTGCTATGCCAATGCAAGGCACACAGAGAGGCCCTCTTCAAAGAAGACACATCTGATGGTCCTGCAGTGTGACTTTGGTATTGTAGGGTCTATCGTAGTATGATTTGTTCACTCACTGCAGTGTTCACCTGACTTAGTATAAATATTTAGCCTTTTACTAACAACTTTCCTCAAGCCAACATTCATCAACTGATTGCCCCAGATATCCTTCATCAAATCATCAAAGGCTGCTTCAAGGACCATCTTGTGATATGGGTGGAGAAGTACCTCCATCATGTTCACAGCAAAAGGGAGGCTGAATGTCAAATAGATGACATAGACCAACGACTCGCTACCGCTACTCCCTTCACTGGTTTGCGATGTTTTCCACAGGGCCATGGATTCAAAAAATGAACCAGGGATGACTCTAAGGCACTTATGAAGGTACATTTTGTTTTCTGATTGACATAAGATTTGTTTGACTAATACAGTACTGTTCAAGATATATCTACCTGCGATAGAGGGTCACATGCCAACAGATGTTGTCTGCACATTTCGCGCATTTTTAGAGTTCTGCTATCTCATCCAAAGGAACGTCATCACAGAGGCCACGATCTCACAAATACAAGATGCTCTATGCTGCTTTCACCACTATCACTCAATATTTCTTCGATCAGGTGTTGTCCCTGCATTTTTGCTCCCATGTCAGCACTTGATGAAGCACTATCCTGACCTTATCTGTCTATTCAGAGCACCAAATGGTCTATGTTCATCAATGATGGAAAATAAACACATCAAAGCTGTGAAGCAACTGTGGTGTCAGTCGAACAGATACAATGTGCTTGGACAGATGCTTGTGATGAATCAGCGACTCAATAAAATTGCTACTTTGCATGTAGACTTCACGAAATGTGGTATGCTCAATGGTACATGTCTTAGCAATGACCTGCACCAAACCAGTTTGGTGCATGAATGACTAATACTCTCCCATGAGTCTTATACCCTGAATATCACTATGAAACTCTTTTCCTTTTATCTGAAGTTGGACTGAGGCTAAGGGAATATTTTTCGCCTTTCTTTTTATTTTTTCAAGTTTGTATGCAAGTAGCCTGAATATTTTAGTACATTTAACTCTGTGATGAGTTTTGCTTAGTCAGCCATGGTGATGACCCAGAAAAAATTCCACACATGTCAGGTGACTGTGAAAAATATTTCCCACATATGTTGTCCTGGAAAAATATTAGTAAAACCCTAAATACTAGGCTCGCATCATTTTTATCCATTAAACAAAGCAAAGAAAAGATAGATACAAAGGATTCACATCATGTGACATTTCTTCTGGATTTGTCATCAGGAGTTAGATAGGTCACATGACTAGCAACAAGCCAGGATGACTTAGCAAAATACCCAATGACTCATTATGACTTACTCTGAATATATGACTTACTATGACTTACTATGACTCATTGTGACTCTTGAATGTATAGCACAGCCACATTTATTGTGTATATAATGACCCCAGTTTTGAAATAATATGTAGCAGATAGTAAGTGGGTGTTTTTCAGCCCATCTAACACTAAGTTGTAAGTAAGGTGTGATAAGTATCAGTACTAGTATCAAGAACTGTTTCAAGACTGAGAGGAACATTCTCAAGAGATAGTAAATACTGCAAGCTCATCATACCACACGACCAGCTGTGAGCTCACTGTGTGCAACAACCAGCAAGCAAGGTACAGCCACAGTTATATTCAACTTTCTATTTTCTTTTTCTTTTGTTTTACTTTCACTAACCTTTGGTGTTCTTTTTCCAAAAGCATATTCCAAAATATTTGTGTTGTCTCTACATCCACCTAAGACTCAGAGTAGCTTAGTGGAGAGACTTTAGGAATTGATAGTGAAGCTTGACCTCACTCATCTGAGTAGTGATACTGAGCCAAGGTGTTTTGTGCCTGCTAGGCTTTAGCTGTTGAAGAGGGGACTTGGTAGTAAATCCAAGGACATCTATTCCTGAGTCTGTTTGAATACTCAAAGTGAGTTCCTTGATAGCAGGTTCAATATTGAGCTAAGAGTTCTACAATAAAGCATTTGACTAGTCTTGACCTTTGATTCTACCTGTTTTGTACTGAGGGAGTTGATCATTGTAATTCTGCACTATTCTTTTGGAGTATAGTTGGTATGAGGCACTGTTGTTGAAGGGGAACTTGAGGAGGAGTCCTGTATATTCTTTCAGTCATTGTCATACTGTCGGGCTGACCATCATTTGTTTGTTTTTCTGTTAAGTTCATAGATTAAATTAACCATCATATTTACTAATGTTGCAGAAGTATCTTTAGCTGAACATATCTTGGGTAGTATACAACTAGCCACCTATGAACAACCACATTATCAGTCATTGGTATTTGTCTGAATCGCTGACTGTGGAGATATTTGTTTGTTTTTATAGGTGTTTATCTATAGATTATCTATCTAAGAAGACAGTGATGCTTCAGGTAAGTAAATTGAGACTCTGATATAATGCTTCACTGATCTCAATTAGGTTGTCTCGATACTTCATGCAATAACCCTCCTGCCGAACCTTCTGATATCATTCCTGATACTGCCAAGCCCAATGCTGATATTGATGATAATCTTGATGAGGGTGAAATTGATAATGGGCTGACTGAAATCGAGGCCCATGTGCAGCTTGCACAAACAACCTGTATGTATTTTGATCTTTTCACTATATATCACTCACTCACATTGATATCAGAACTAACACATGCTCAAACCATAGCAGCACTCACTATTGAGCTTTCTATTCTGAACATACAAGATCTTATCGATCACTTTCTCTTCAAACAACTTCACCCTCATGACCCTCATGACCATGCCACCATCCCACTTGACAGTTTCCCCATCTATGATGGGAAAATCTCTGTGGTTAATTCTGCATCATCAAGATTTTATGCACCGAGTGACTTAAATGGGATTGGAGGGATGCAAAGGGAACATATTCAATCCTGCCCTAAATGGAGGAATGTGCATGCTTGCTATGACTGCATGTTTATAAATGTGCAACCAGACCTTGAAGGAATGTGAGGGCTTCAAATAGCATGTGTGCTATGCTTCTTCTCCTTCAAGTACAAGTTTGTCTTTGTACAAGTGTGCTATGGTTCATTAGTTTGATGTCATAGGTGATGCCCCTGATGAAGACACAGGCATGTGGGTAGTTCAGCCATCCTTTGATGGTCACTCTCCAAATATTTTGGTGATACACATTGATGCAATCTATTACACAGCTCATCTCCTTCCTGTTTACGGTGTTGATTTCATCCCTCATGCTATCAATTTTCTGAACACTTTAGATAAATTCCACACTTTCTATGTCAACAAATTTGCCGACCATCATGCATTTGAAATTGCATCTTAATCTTGTACAGCTCAGCTCCCCTCTCCCATATCTCTGCATCTTCACGAATACAAGGATATCAACTCCATGGAGACCTCATGCTGGGATCGTCTCATTCATGGCCCCTGGTGCACCCATAGCAAAATCATCATTTGGCTCCAATGATACGATACCGTCCTCCATGCCCACTGCCATTCTATCTCTCTCCCACTCATGGTGAATGATAATATGTGTGTCCATATTCACTTGGAGAGGTGCAGGTCCTGGGACTGCATCTGAAACCATATCTACAGTGCGGCATGGACACTGCTTACATGGCTGCTCACACCTTCATTCCTGCATCCAGCCTTTCCATCGCAATTCCTCAGCTCTTGCTACTTTCTCTGCCATCGCCAGCCCCTCCATGGGTGGTAGGGTGCCTATTCTCATTCTTGCTGGATGGGATTCACATCGTGACTGGTGATTTGTTCAACTACCCGGTAGTTGTTCTAACCTAGGTCCTGTATTCATAGTTGTCAATTAGGTTACAAAAATCTCTTATTGCACTTAATTTACTTTTACATCTTATTAGCAACATTTGTTTGAATCATGTCTGCAAAAAGTGGGTACCAGTAAAATAAGTGACATCAGAGCTTTCCTTTTTCTACTCAGCGAGATCAGTAATACAAATCAGTTATGTAAGTGCAAAAAGGAACTTGGAGATTTTGCTGATATACTTGATCTTGATGGGATGGATAACGACTAGCCTCACAGAATCATATCTGACTTAGCATGCTCACTGGTACTGCCATTGTTGACATACTTATTGCTTGACATACCTGCCATATACATCCACTCAATAGTCATGGTATATTACTACCTATTACTAGATAGTGGATACCCTGATTTAATCAAATGCATATTTTGTTTCTCATACAATTGAATCAGCATGATTGGGATCCTAATAGTACTAGCCTTATCCTAATCAAAACACATGGTAAACTTGAACACATTTTTTTGTATTGCAAAGACAATAGGGCAGATATTCTTCCAAATACCTTCAAATTATTAGAATTATCGACCATTATTGACGGATTATCGGGAGGGCAACATAATCCATCTAATCTCCTAAAAACACTAGTTATCTGAAATTCGCCTAAGTATTGAGAATTACTTATAATTAGACGAAATTAGCAGGGGAGGTACCACTTATTTTACTTGTTGTACTTATTTTTGTTTTGAATATTTGAACTAACTTTTCTGATCTTATGCTACTTTTTGGCACTTGTGTGTCATACACTTCCTTTTTTGACTTGTGAAAACAAACAGCCAAGTGAATAAAGGTGAATAAGTGTCAATAAGTTAAAAATAGGTTTCAATTTTTGAAAAAAGGTCCGCCAAGAAATGTGTGAATTTACTGATGTGGGAGGAACTTGACCGTACACAGACTCGGAAAATGAAAGATATCTGTTAGATGAAACCTTGAAGCTGCGATAGAGTGGGTTTTGAAGTGGGGTGTCTAACTCGATGCATCACCATGGCCCCTTCTATGCAGATCGATTTTTTCCAATTGACATGCATGATGCACTGACATTGTATGTCCTACCCATCTATTATGACACTTTGATGTCTTAGACCTTCGTGATAGCGTCAGCGCTGCAAGGCTACTGCGAGCAAGTGGACGAAGCTCATAAACTACTGTAACTGAAACATACACGAAGGATATAACATGCTTATACATATAGACATTGGTTCGAATTGTGAATTTTACGAGGTTGTTCTGCGAAGGCTATACACTTGTATCGTGTCTGTGTGTCCGTGTACCATACAGTGCGTAAACAGAAGGGTACGTTTATAACGAGACATCTAGGAGATTTGGACATCCCTTTGGTGCTGCATATGCTTATTATCATCTGAATCGTTGGCACTGAATTGACTGACAACACTGAAATCAATGAATAAGCCAAGAGTACATCTGATATTTTGCCTCACCATGGTCTTCCCGCTATGACAGGGGACTTAGTGATCCCCCGCCGAGTCTCTGTGGCAAAAGCATTTTCGCCAGCGAGCTCCACATCGATAGCAGAAGTGGGTGGAGCAGCGACACGTGATGTGGCTACACCCATCTGTACGTTCGACGATCGCCCGGCAGCCAGGACACGACTGCCAGTTTTTATCGTCTGCAAGTCTCTTCAAGTCTCTTTGCAGTCCTGCTTCTAAGCATTCTTCTCCCGAATGTCTCCTATTCTTGCATGCGAGACATATTGTGGTGCCACACACACGGCAAGTCATTTCCGCCTTGCGATTCCGAGTGTCCGAAGAGCACAAGAACGCAGAACATTTCTGATTTGCGCAGTACACTCGTGTAGCCGGCGGGACAGAATATTCCACAGTCTTGGCACGGAATTGTGTCTGCAGTGGTTTAGGTAATTGTCGATCGACTTTCTTTGCTGGCATTCGGATCTGGCAACACTGCAAGGGATACAGAGTTTCGTCTTTCATGGACGCCTTCGCGAAATTCGCGATGCATTCCCGGCAATAGTGATGGGCACATGGCGCGCGGAAGGTTTGCTTCGCTGGGACCTTATCCCCGCAGGCAATACATTCTACTCTATTGCAGCGGTGAGGCTAGTAATGGTTCAAGGTCGGAAAGCTCACGGATTTCGATCTCGTTTCAGAAACTTGATAAAGATTTGTGACAAACAAAAAGTCGCCTTTCTGTCTTGTGGAGCTTTGTGCCATTCGTTATTCGCCTGTGTGCCACTATGAACGCAATGTTATAGGTCGCCAGAGTGCTTAGTGGTCTTCCTTGTCAATAGATAATCGTTCACTTTACACACCATGTCAACCCCGGAGAACAAGTAGGTGGAGTACAGCACGCTTGGGCGGTGGGCGAGAGCCGCGAGACATCCGATAGGGGTGTTACACTTCTTGTTTTGGGTTCGTTAAAATGGATTTCGCTTGTCATGGATTGAGTGAGCCGCTCTGTAGCGTGCAAGATGGCCTCCAAGTCGCTGCTGGTCATTGCAGCCATTGGTGGTGCGTCAGGAAGGCGAAGAAGTGCCTTATGGGAGCAGTGCATCATTTCGCTTCAATATACAAGGCAAGAGCTTTGCGCCCAAAGTGAACGCTAAGGATAGATCCAGGGTCAAACTGAGATAACAAGTGATCAATAGTCTTCGCATCTTGGAAACGCGTCAAGTTTACACGAACGTTGACTGCGTACTGCAGTGCTTTGCGAAACTTCTCCGCTTCATTCAACACGCACTGTTTGGCCCACCAACTGTGCACTATCCCCAAAGATCCTGTCCCAATGCCATCCATCAGCAATGCACATAGGGCGCGCTTCAACAATTTGGAAAAGGAACGAAAACGATATCGATATGTAGCGGTGACTGGTCACTGTGCTCGTTGCCACTGGCAGATATGGATGGACTACCGATATTCTCATGAGTCTCACGTGGCCTACTAGTGAATGACAACGTTAACGTTGATGTATCCGAATTTTTATCGTGCTATAACATCGACTATACAACTTCATCCCCACTATCCTCGTCCATTACATCGTCAACCTCTTTCCTCATGTTTGGCACATTCACGTATGGTACCTTGTTCCGCATCCAACGTCCTAGCAACCAATCCACCCTACATAGTCCTGAACCCGTAGTAGACGCGAGTAGCGGCGCTCCGCCCAGACCATTACCCATGTTCCAAGTAACGCGATGGACGCCTACTTCAGGTGGCCATACACCAGTACTGGTGCTTGTCTCAGATTCATCTTTTTTGGCTTGTTTCCCTTTCAATTTCGTGGACCTTTCTTGAGTTTCCTGGCGTAGTGTCAGTAACAACAGGGGTGTATCTGGAATGTCACTCACTTGCGGAAGGAAATGGTCTAACATACGAAACTCTCCTGTCTTTCGGCTGTAGTCCAACTGAAAGATCTTGCGGAAGAAGAATGGCTTCAAGACTGTGAGAGAAGAATCATTATGATCGTCACAGGATACATACGACCGACCCTCCTCTCCTTGTTGTTTTCAGAGTGTTGGTTGTTACGCAAGAGCCATCTGCTGAACCGACCGCTAACTGAGCGTGGTATTCCGATGCACTGACGCTCTGCGATTTTATTCAGCGGCGCAGTGATAGTGACTGTTGTGGCACGTACCCACACTGGTCCATCGGGCTCCAGAAGTACGTGCCCTCTGCCTAGCGTACTAGGAGATATTGCATATGCTTTGACACTGTTGTCGTGATCAATCATGATCGGTCCGCCCGCGAATGGGGAGTATGTAGTGCTATTGATCACATCTTTAGGAACGTATATCAGAGAAATACATTTGCTTGTCAAAGGCACTAACCCCGTGTCCTGTTTACAATATTTCCATGTGGTTCTCGGATGTCAATCAGACATTCCATGCCATCGTATCCGCCGGTAGCCAGAACTGTCGGATCCTCGGAGGTCGATGGCACGCCAGAGTCATTCGTCGGCGGGATACGAATCCATGAAAGGGCTCGCACCGCGGATTGATGTATTGAAATGTAATGGGTTGGAAGCATGTCTTGGAAAATTTTCGTCACAATGGAATAAACGAGGGCAGCCAGAACTCACTTGAGCCCTGACCTGTTCTTATTGCATGACCAATATCATATACAGCGACGTAACCTTCAGGATGACTGTGGTGAGGAGCGTTTCAACTGAAGGACATTGTTCAGACCATTTGTGCAACCAACAGCGATGGTTTCACTATTGGCCCAGTCAAGGGACCAGCAAGAAGTTTCCTCTAGCTCGATCCGGAGAAGTGGTTCGGGTATATGTACTGTTTTGTCAATCAATCTCGGTCGTGTGTTGATAAATCAGGGCTAACCACCCACCAGATGTCGGACGTGTTGATTCATCATCTTTACTCCTTACATCCTCTGGGTCTGGAACAACATATATGGACAACGAACCGTCTTCAAATGTCCCTGCTAGTAGCCCTAGCTTTCGCGGGTGTTCTTCCATATGAACTTCATTCCACTGCGCTCCCACCGTCAGCAAAGTGTGAAGGGGTGGATAGGTCGTAAACAAACCTGATCGTGCGAGGGAAGAGGGCACCACTTGATTTCGAATGCAGGCCCTGACTCTAAGCAAACGACCATCTCGCATTTTATCTCACCGGCCAGTGAGCGGTCTTCTTGCAAGATGTTCCCCTGTTTGGACTGCAAACCCCATATTTGGATGCAAGCAGGAACCGGACGATGGACTTTCGCACCGATCATCGGTGAGTGCGACCGCGAAGAGAAAGGGGCGACCGCAAGGTAATGTTTATAACCTCGATCTGCATATCATCTTGAGCGGTGCCTACTGACAAGGGAGCGCTGTCTTACGGGGTCGGTCATCGGAATATGTCGGGCACCAATCTACGCCCCACGCAGGAGATCCAACATTGAACACGAAAGATGTGCTGCCAGGCATATATTCTGCTGTTAATAAAGGAATTGTAATCGTGACCGACGTCCGCGAAAGTGGTAAGGGGCGTACATGTAGCGTGGCTGTCGAACATAGCCATTTCAACGCGAGTCTGGCGACCATACGGTCCAAGGAAGCAATGCAGAGGAGCAGGCTGGCCATTATCTGTTAACACGGTGTTAGTGGGAAAGTACCTCGCAGCATCACTGAGAAAGTTTCAACAAGCTATTCGAATGAGCAGACATAGAAACGCTCACCGCTCATCGAGTCTCGTCCATCCAGGATTCACCTCAACATCTTGATGGACCCTGGGACGCCTGAGCGACTCATTCATCGAAGTATCCTCTCCTTCCGAAGCCTCCTTGAACGATGACCGGTCCTCCATGATATCCCATACAGGACCAGGGCCAACATTATAACCCCAAGCCCTACTGATGCGATCCGTTAGGAATTGTTCTGATGTCATACTATTGGTTGACACAATCTTTGGTGGGTTGAAGAGCGTAGGAGGGGCATCAAGTCGCTCGACTTTTTCCTTACGAAGGAAAACCGGCATGGCTTTGTGTCGATGATGGACGCTAGGATTTGGTAGTGCATACGTCTTCGCGGCTCTCGGAGCAGACATCTTGGAAGTAGATACCTGTGCGGACTGAGATTTTGGTGGGGGCTTATGGAACGGCCGTGTTTCCGTTGTCGAGGGTCTAGACCTTGTAGCAGTAGCTAAAGTGTTGCCTTGTTTCGGCACTGCTTCTGCTTCTTCCTCGTCTACTTCGGGGTCATTCTCGGGGGCATCGTCGGAAAGCCTGTCCGGTGCAAAGTCACTCCCGCTACTGGTTCTGTCGTCGCCTATAGCCAGGAGCGAAGCATAATTTGGTCGAGATGTGCGAGCACGCAGCTGTCGGGGCATGTCGTTTGCGATTTTAAAACTTTTTTAGATAATAAATAACGCGAAAGGCCGCTCGCCGCGGCTCGCGGCAGAGTCCGCTACGGTCGCTTTTTCGAGCCGTGAATTTACAGGTACAAGTATCGTACAGATCAGCCGAGACGAGTCGCGAGATTCGGAGGCGAGTGCTATAGATATAAATGAACTTCGGTGAGTTGAAGCGCACGCGCAGGTAAATGTGCAGTTTTTCCGAAGAAGTCTCGTCCTTACTAAACATCTGCACCAAATGACACTTCAGCTGTGAAGAATCAAGATGGAATCTCAGGCTAGTCAGAACAAAGCTATGGGGGACCGTATTGGACAAATGACCCCCAAACAAAGCTGACGACGACGGATTTCACGATCATGGAATCGCCGAGTCACTTTGCGTCTGAGTTTGTTTAGAAGATTTCGACTTCGCTTTTTGCAGCGACTTGATATGCGAACTCGTCCCGTTTTTGATCCAGGTCCAAAATCGACACCATTTGCCTTGGGTGTAGAACGTGAGGAGCACAGTATGTATATGATCCGAGTCAATGATCGAAAGACATGATTCGTGCAGGGGACGTAGCTCGTCGGAGTTTCATGCACCGCACGAGCGCCTACGAGCGCTGCCACATTGAAAGCTTCCAAGTTCACCCCATAATCTTTTCCCATAGAGCGACCTGGCTACAAAGGAATATCATTAGTATTCGCGCCTGTCTGTTTCTTTAGTATCATGGAGAAATGCTGTCCAGAACACTCATAACAGCCGCAGCACATGCTTCAACCCTCCACATCCAACTTTCCATGTCCATCATATCCCTAACCTCCCCCTTCACCCGCGGCTCTTTACGCACCCTCCAAAACGCCATTATTGCGCATGCAACAACGTCCAAGACTCCAGTGACCTCAGGAGAAGTCAACGCAGCGGTCCTTGTTCTGTTGTGTAACGTCGATGGTGTACCCGGTGTGCTACTTGAACTGCGAGGCAGTAAACTGAGGTCCCATGCTGGCGAAGTCAGGTATGTTCAACCCCAAATGATCAAGTATCTCGGTGCTCATGATCACTAGTTTCCCTGGTGGAAGGGTCGACCCAGTGAGTCTATTCAGAACCTCTGTGTACTTCCTCATCATACCCATAGGCAGATGCATCGTTTCTTGCTGCTGCACTCAGAGAAACACAAGAAGAAGTAGGTCTAGATCATCGGCAGATCGACATTCTCGGCCAATTTGGCCCGCCTGAGCAAAGTCTCATGGGTCTCAGAGTATGGCCCTACGTCGTACGTTAATTCCACTCACCAGTTTTGTTTTGACTTAAATTCGGTGCGCAGGGCTTCGTATACCCACGTAGCAGTCATCACACAGATACTGGATCCCTAGATGATCCCTTACCCTCCATCTCGCTTTCCTCACTCACCATATCTCGGGCAGAGGTAGCGACCGTCTTCCATCTTCCTCTTTCCGCATTTACATTCCCTGCGCGTATCAGGCCTGACATGTTCCGCGCTGCCAGCCCATATTGGGCCATTGATATCTCTGACCTTGTGGAGGGGTTTGAGGGGGTAAACGATCCATCGAGACACTCGGAAGTGAGTGATGGGAAGGAGGGACGTTTAGAAGTTTGGGGTTTGACAGGTTGGCACATGTCATTGCTCATGCGAATTTTAAAGGTATACACCTGAATAAAATATTATCATGTGGTGATATATGCTGAGGTCCTTGAGATCATCCTTGGGAAACTGAGCACAGCATTGTCTTGTGTTCAATGTTCATTCAGAAGTATCATTCGATGACCAGCCGCAAGCTGAAACACAGGCACTTTCGTTTTATGTTCAACCTACGGTGGACAGCAATTGCCTTACTTACATGCGAGCAAAAAGATACTTATGCCATCCTGTACATGAACCACCACCACCACCACCACCACCACCACCTTGTGTGCCTCCCCACGCCTTGAATTCCTTCATACATGAATTGGCACGACAGGACACACATTCTTCGTATCATTGTCGGCAGAACTCGTAATGTTGAGGGACGGGTCACGAGGTGAATGTGTTCACATGGCTTGGAGCTTCATGGTTAAGAGGTCACAACGGTTGAGTCAAGGATAGTTGCCACGCGTAAAGGTGTTGGATATCGACAGGAGATCTTAACTACGTGAACCTGCTCCTTGTTGGGTCCCCGGGAGGTGGCAAGGTGCCAGATGTGTGTATTACATGTGGACCAGGCCATCATGAGTGGCATCGATACAACAAGATGAAACAAGATATGTACGATATCGGAATGCATGACAAATTGAGACAACAAGAATAGTATTCGTGCCCTTTCTATTCTACATATTGTAAGGACGGAGCGATTTCCAATATCCTGTGATTCCCATGTGCGCGCGCCACTTGAGCTCCACAGGCGCTCCAACATCTCGACACTCCTTTTCCTTTCAATCTCCGCTTGCTCCTCACACTGGCGGTCCAACACCCCTCGCAGGCTTAGGAACAGTGCCTTCGACGTATCCTTCAATTCCTTTCTCAAAGTCGAGAGATCCCACACCAAGAACGTCGTCCTTGCTCGATAGGCTGAACAAATCTGAGGGCGTAGATGGTGGTAATAGGAAGAGACACCGAGGGAAAGCATGAATCGGTTCATGGGACGTTGATATTTATGTATGATCACCGCTGGCTCTTAATCTTGATTAGCATGAATAGTCGGTGCCAGGTTTTTCTACATATTGTAAGGACGGAGCGATTTCCATTGCGCGCCGCTTACGCTACAACGTTCAATGGAAGCCAAGGGCTAACGTTACAGAAGGCGGTGCTCGACTTACGCACTGATTCCTTCGCACACGGTCAACTGTACACTGCGCTGTCAAGAGTACGTGGTCGCAGACACATTCAGGCGCTGTTTCGAGAACAGGAGGAAGAGACGACGGCCAACGTAGTATACAGACGTCTGTTATTGTGAAATGGATAGTTAAGGTTGCTGTCCGAAGGATTCGGAACTCTTGTAATAATTAACATCCTGCTGAATGAGCGCAATAGCTTTCGCGGAGCGAGGCTTGATAGAGCACTTGAAGGGCTTGGGATGGCTGGGAGTACGTATCCAAACTAGCACCGCGAACGTGATAGGATACAAGACATACCTGATCGCGCCTGATGAGGAGTCAACCTCAGGAGTGTGCTCAACACCGTTCTCGACGATCTTGAGAATATCAAACACGGCGAGCGACATCACGGTAGATAGCCAGATGGAAGCATCAGCGAGGTGGAGGCCTGTAAATCAAAAGCAAGCGAACATCACAATACTGTTTTATTGAGGGTACTTCTGCATACCGGGGCAGATACTGCGGAGAAGAAAGTTAGCATTCTAATCCAAATCAATTCCATTCGTACCGTCTACCAAAGCCGAAGCAGATCGTGCGAGGCTCGCGTTCGGGATCCTTTCCGTCATTGTCTAAGAAGCGTTCAGGCTTGAATTGCGAAGGGTTAGCATATGTTTGCGGGTCATTGA
Source organism: Suillus fuscotomentosus (assembly GCF_016647785.1). Lineage (NCBI taxonomy): Eukaryota > Fungi > Basidiomycota > Agaricomycetes > Boletales > Suillaceae > Suillus > Suillus fuscotomentosus. Next base: position 575,966 of record NW_024539518.1, read on the forward strand.
GCATGAACCTGGTATGCAATTCTATTATGTTGAATCCGGAGAAATGCGAGCACTAACCAGATGTTAGGCATGATCCAAGATCCTTTCGGAATGTAGTACCCGTCATGGATATCGTCCTCAGAGACACAGTGGGGGATCCCTGTCTTAAGGCGATGATACCGCTCGGCAATGAAAAGAATACGATAAAGACATACCTGTAGGGACGACAACATTCCAGCGCAGGGATTCTTTCACAAGGGCTTCGATATAGGGGAGGGAGTCGCGATCTGCAAAAGAGGGAAGACGATCAGTGCCAACAACAGCATCTATTTCAGCCTGAGCCTTCTTTTGCACATCAGGGAAGAGTGTCATCGCCAGGAAGATCGAATAGATTGTAGAAACTGTCTGTGGAGACAGATATTAGTCTCAAAATATAATCATCAATCTGTGATATGAAGGGAAGAGCTAACCGTGTCGGCACCACCGGTGTATAGGGATACAGCAGACCATTTCACCATGTGATCCTCTTCCGCAGACAAAGGACGGCCTTTCAACAGATGGGAGGTGAAAGACACGCGGGCAACTCCGGCAGCCTGTGATGTGTTCAACTCGTAATCGCCAAACTGTATATGTTGCTTACTATCTGATCCTTGACGAATTTGTGTGGTGCTTCAACCAACTCTTCAAGGGTCTGGCGCCATTCACGGGCCAAGCACTTGAATCCAGCACCGGGAAACCACTCGGGAACCTTGGCCACTAGAAATAAGTCAGCTCAATGTAAATACCACAATACTGTAGTCTTACACCATGGCATGACGTTAACCATGAAGGCACCAGTATCATTGGACCGCGACAATTGGTTCATAGCGCGGTCTGCAAGGTCAACGAAGGGATCATTGTTCTCCTTCACCTCATATCCATGAGAGATTCGCAGAATGATAGCGCCAGAGGTGCTAAACAAAATAAAGGCCCCATTCATGCAATGATAAACACCACGTACTGTCGAATATGTGCTTGCAGTTGCTCGGGTTTTGCAAACACACGCTTCAGGAACCGGCGGGTCTCAATCTCCTCAATCGGTTCGTAGACAGCCATAGCAGCGCGACTGCCAATAACGCGGTGGATGTTCTTGCGGTAGTAGCGAAAACGATCACCATAAGAGAGAAAACCCAAACAGTACTTCCAGCCAACAAGTTCACCACCCATTGTAAGAACTGGACGGTCAGAGTACACAGAGCTTTTTTTGTCTAGCAATGCCATCGCTGCCTCGACAGAATTCAGTACAATGATGTGCCGACCCAGAACTTCGATATGCGAGATGTCACCTGCAAACCACAGTGTAATCGAAATGTATCATGTTGGGAAACATGAGGCACACCATATTTTTTGCGCCACTTGGCAAATGTGAGCCAGACCTTGCTGTGAAGAATGTCTGCGACGTTCCCAATGAGAGGCCACCCCGAAGGTCCAGGGGGATATGGTGCAAGGTTCTTCTTTCTGAATGCCTGCTTGACAAGATACACTCCGGCACCAGCAAGACATAGGTCCAGCCAAGTAACATTGGTGAATATCAGCATGCTAGCGGAGGAAGAGCAAAAGATCGTGTAGTGAGCGATAAGATATTAGTAAGAGGAATTCGAGTCAGATGACGAACGAATACAAGTCCCGCTCTCCACCTAGCAAATGAGGAAACAATGGCAAAGAAGGTGGACGAAATTAGTTGTTTGGCAAGGTGATTGATGGCCGGTCAAAGAGCAATATGAATGTTGTGGCGGCCCGGCAAGGTCATCCATTTCACCTGGGTCTGGCTCGACTACACCTGTGATATCATTATTACTGAACATAGTGGAGCCAAACGGTCGTTAGTAATATATAAAGTCAAAAATGAGATTTACGAACGACAAAGATACAGTCCATTCAAGTATTTCTTGTGAGTGTGTAGGAATTGGTACCTCATCGCCTCTTTCAAGGGCAAGAGCAGAAATATGATGATCTTGCTCCCCTTGGTTGATGCAGGACAACACACTGAGAGCCGCACTGTCGGTTTCGAGTGCTTCATCAAGGCTCAGTGCAAATATGCGATCGTGAAGTTCGGCCAAGGACGCCTTCAAGTATTCTGCCGGAAAGTTAAATGCAACTTCTTCGTCCGTCAAGCAGACGTCCTCCTGTAACTTTCCTTTGCGCGATCCTTCGACTTCTTCTATATTTAACAGACATAGTGCTAGGACGAGGGCTTCTGCCTCTATGTCTGGCACGCTGCAATAAGTGTTCATGCCAGTGATAGCTGAAAAGAAAAGGGAACGTAACCTGATTTATCATCGGCTCCTAACAAGGGCCGAAATACGTTACATAAGCACAATATCATATTCTCACAAGTTCAAGTCCATATGATTTCACTGGCAGGTGACCGGTAAACAGCTATGCAACTCACATCCTCATATTAGCGTGGTGGCAGTCTTTCAGCGTTCTGCATTATACTCTATCATGATGGCTAGCAGAATTCCTGAATCGACACGAGCGCTGGTCATTAAGAAGTGCTCCGCGGAAGCAACGCCTGTCTATCATCATGCTGTCCTGGAGACACGTCCACTGCAGCAACTAAAACAAGGGGAAGTCCTCGTGAAAATGGGAGCTGTGTCATTCAACCATCGAGACGTGAGTGATATGACCGGCGTAATATCGGCTGCGGCAAGAACTCGTTGCTCATCTGAACGCCCTGACAGCTTTGGATACGCCTTGGTCAATACCCCGGAATCAACTTTGGAAGTGCCTTCGGTGCTGATGGAGCAGGTACTATCACAGTAATAAGCTGAGTTGGGGACACTGAGAGCGCTAACCCAGGCACGGTAATTGCATCGGCGGATTCAAATGACGCACTGCTGAACAAACGCGTCTTCCTGACACCCATGCGAGGTTGGGAAAGCAAACCAGATGCGCCGGAAACGGAGTGGGTTACATATTTGTTTATTGACATTGGCTCACGTCTCATGCAGAGGCAGTTTCGGAATCCTTGGAGGTGGCCGCAACCCTCCGTTAGGAACATTTTCTGAGTACGTTGTGGTGGAAAGAAATCAGGTTATTCGTTCTCCAGACCATCTTGATGATATTCAAGTCTCCGCTTGGCCCCTTGGTGGTCTAACTGCTTGGAGGTTCGTCTTTGTCGCGGTACCATTTTCTTCCTATCACTGAGTGCATTGTAACTAGAGCTGCGATTGTCAATGCTGAAGCATCCAAAGACCAAAATATTCTTATTACCGGAATAGGTGGAGGAGTAGCGCTTCTTGCCATGCAACTATGTCTAGCCAGAGGCGCTAATGTCTATGTTACGAGTGGTAGCGAGGAAAAAATTAGGAAAGCAACTGCTCTTGGAGCCAAGGGCGGAGTGAACTACAAATTAAGTAAGGGTTAACTCGAACCACCCGTCTTGCAGGTTCAAACTATCTCACAGAGGATTGGCCATCGCACCTTGTTGCCCTTCTGGCAAAGAACGGCGGGAAATCTGCGAAGATTGATGCAGTTCTTGACTCTGGCGGTGGAGACATTATCACACGAGTGAACAGTATCTTAAAGCAGGGCGGCAAAGTTGTGGTCTATGGGATGTAAGCGAAGGAGGTTTATTTCTTGAAATGTCACTCAGCATCATTACAGGACCGCAAATCCCCAAATCAAGTTCAGCATGCGAGAGGTGCTCAAGAATCAGCGGCTTATCGGTAAGTGCCCCTGCTTGCTTGAATGACAATATTGAATGTGTGGAAGGTTCGACAATGGGCTCCCTCAAGGATCTCACAGACGCAACGACGTTTATGTCAGAGCATCGCATTGTCCCAGTGGTGTCCCATGTCCTCGAAGGACTCGAAGCTGCAGAAGAAGGCTTCGAGCTCATGAAGCGCGGGGATCAGTTTGGCAAAATTGTCATTCGGATTAACGACAAGGCCAAAGCCAAGTTATGATGATGTTTATTCAATTATTGGATCTGTCGACCGCAAGTTCGCATTGCCCTATTCTGACAACTCTGTCTCGATATCGTTTCTGCAACTGTATTATATAGCCTTAAGATGTGCGGAATCCAACATTAAAGTTGGATAGTCTACTTTTGTACTTCTATCTGAGCTACCATTTTTGTTCTTATGTACGTATCTCTTATACGCGCGCCTCAGTTCTGCGTCGCATAATATTTGCCAACCTAATGTGGTTGTGGCTCAATTAATTGTGGATCGACGATCGGATGTTAAATTTTCTCACGACTTCCATTCATTGATGACAACATTCCTATTAATACTTCGGGTCCCCTCAGCAAAGTCAGGACAGCCTCTGTTATTCTCGCTCGCCCATCTCGTGAAATGCCTAGCACGCTAATGCTTGTTAGCACCACCTCGAACTGCTCGTCACTCTCCCGATTCAACCATAAGGAGGAAACTGAACGTAAGTGGTCTACGTCATTGACATACTTCGGAACAAATGGACCCATCGGAATGTACTTAGCAGGTAGCATGCCTCATTCAGCACGATCCGTAGACGAGGACGATGACCTCACAATCCGTCCTAGACGCAAACCGCCGCCAAAAATTCCCAAACAACATGTCATTACAAACACGATCACATCCTACCTATCCAAATCCGACAGTCGCGAAGAGGTGGTCTCGGTCACGATAAACAGCTCACCGGAGCTGTCTTTCATCTTACACAAACCCCTCCGAAATCGACTATCATACGAAAACAATCCATGCGAAGCTATGCAAGACTTCATGGACGCACACGAATTCTTCACGATTATCACGAACCCACAGACGAAGAACTACAAAGACGTACTTCCTTTCCTCATCACGAGAAGAAGGAAGTTTTTCGAGAAGCGTCTGTGGGCCGTACGAGCTACGTTAAAAGCCATGAATGGGGAATGGAGTACCCTGGGTACCTCCCCTTCGATTCATGAGGAGTTTTCGAGTTTTAGCAATATCGCATGCTTGCGGTTTGGTGCACTGCCACCTGTGGACGTGCTCATTAAGCTGTCTGTCGAGATCCAGACATGCGCGCGCGTCAACATCGATGTAGTACCAATGGAGCGGCTGGTACAGATTTTTGACCGCATGTTTGAGGATTGTCATCTGTTTTTGCGATCGCGCACGGTTGCGAAGGCGGCACCGAGGTCAGGGGCTGCTGCTGCCAAGTCCGCTATGGAGAGATTTCTACCGCTTTCAGGCGGCGTTGATTATTTGATAAAGTTTTGTAGGAATACTTTTCCTGGTCAAGAGATTCGTTACCAGTGGACCGATAGGGGTCGTTTCGAGGATTAAGCCGGGCTGGCAGTAATAGGAAGGACAATACAACGTCTGTAGCAATAGTACAGGAAGCAATAGGCACTTTAGAATACCTTGTATTAGTCCCAGCAATATATCATAAAAACAAATAATTGGTTTAGGTTGTCCTCACAACGCAGCGCGAGAATTTCCACACCAAAATAATTAACTGCCTTCACTCGCCACGCCAAATTTTCTTACATATTGGTTTGCAGTCTACGTCGTATTCATTCATGTTCAGTTGTAAATGGATACACTATGTTCAATGAACTGTACATGCAATCGTGCTTGTGAAAGTCGTAAGGGAAGAGTGTATATTAATATTCGGGTCACTACACGCCCCAAAATTTTTGTTTATTTACCGTGACTGATCGCCCAATCACCCTGTCCGGCCGTATCAAAGACACCTTCGTCTAGCCAGCTTCCACGAGGTAAGCCGAAAAAGTATAGTCCTCCTGATCAAGAAGCACAAGGCCTGCAAGAGATGCGACAGGCGTCACTGATGTCGATGATGATAGAACGACTGCTAATCGCATGACACTCGTGTCGCATGTATCCAGTGCACCCCAGATTGGGTTAGTATCAACGGACTGGGTGGAAATACAAGCATCGTGTGATGCCGCGGAACTCGTCCAGAACGATGTTGCTGAATCGGCAGTTGATATCGAACATGAAAGGAATGGTGTTCAGGATCAAGGTAGGTATCTCGAGTATCTCAGAGACGACAGGCAGACGTTCAGCATTATATATTTCAAAATAATATTTGTGGGCAAGTCCTTTCTTGACGAGTACGAGCTTCCACCCTAAATCGAACTGGTGTAAGGTGCGGTCAGTTGTGTGCATTTGCCTGACTCACCAAATCTTGTACGCTGAATCAGGTCCCTGTTCGTAGAGGTGAGCAAGTATTAGAACCGATCAGACTAACCATGCCTGACCACCCGTTGAATTGGGAACACTTGAATATGTTTTCGCAGCTGCCTGCTAAGAAGACATCCATAAATAAACATATTGAGCAGAATCTGCGACAATCTCTATTAGCCCTGCACACACGAATTCACCATCCGGATATTGGCCTAAATCAAACTGATGAATACAAAAGAGGGGCGGGAGTACAGTGGAACTCGCTTATACAAACCAGTCTGTTGAAGGTAACCTCCGTAGGTACTAACGTCGCGATGGTCTTGAACATAAGCTCTTCGTTCTGAGTGACCCTCGTAAGGTCCGGTTCAGGGCCGACGGTTGGTGCATCAAACAATGCAAATATTGCATGTTGGGTGAAAAGTGGGAAGTTTCGCAATACGAACTTTTTGTGACATTGTGTGGACCTTGTGCGATACGGAGCACTGCATACGCAGTTCGTGCAGATACGTATTCAAAGATGTGAATATTATCATTTTCAACAGAAAGCAGCACATTTCGACACAGTACCAATACGGTAACTCACGTCTTAGCTGACACGGCCGCATCTAGCGCAACCAGTTCTCGGAGTCATCGACTGGTACTAGTCATCTTTGGGAATGTGTCTGAGAGTGTTGAGTATGAATAGCCATATTGCTCACCATTATACTACTGTGTCTTCATGAAGTTCTGGTCCTTGATACGTTGTTGATTCTCTCTTCTGAGCCGTTTCTTCTCTGCCTTGCCCCCAGGCCCGTCATCTTCATATACTTTCGGCTTCATAAGGTCCCATAGCCACGGAGGATACTCGTCATCAGGTAGAGCTATTACTGGAGGCTGTCCTTTTAGATAATTCAATCCTTCCAGGATTGTACCTGGTGGACATGACGAAAGTGTCTTTTCTGGAACAAGTGTTAACGTGAAGTACTGTAGTTTTGAACTCTGCATACTCACCTTCAGCAGCCGACGTGTCTTTTGCACTTACGTTCAGTACCCGTTCAGTATTCGAGCTCTTTGCGGCATAGCCGCGTGCAAGACACGGAGAGAATGCTTGCCGAATGGACGACCGAGAAAGTGCAAGAAAGGACATTGCAGTTTGTGACATTTTTTGTCACCTCGGGATTGTATTTGGCCATCTACGCTCACATAAGCTCAGGTAACTAGGTACCTCGATGGCTCAACTATGAACTAAGAATCAAGAATCAAAGAAAACCTCGCAAACTATCCGGCAATAGGTACGAATAACTATCAAGTGACGAATATATGAAATGATTGAATGCTGCCCGTGACGTTAGACTGTGCGTGTAAAACGCCCATTTGTGTCTCAGCGTTTGCCACGATACCTGCGAGTGGGGGTAATACATCCACATCGAAACGCGTCCGATATTGTGGCCAAAGCCCCGCGTCGTCAGAAAAAAAGCCCTGTGCAGCTCGCTCAAAAACCTTCCGGATGCGATCTGTAATTTTGCCCTCAAGGAGCGACTTGCGAGGAAGTCTTGTTGCGGAGCTGCACGCGATGTGCACGACAGATAGCTAGAAAGGCTGGGCAGAGAGTAAATATCTGATGCGCGCTCTCAAATGCATCACAACCGAAATGACACTGAGGGCGGCCAAGGCGGCGTATCCTGCAAATGACGATGACACAACTGCGCGGTGTCGAGCTGTGATGACCGGGCATATAGTTGTACGACGGCAGAGGATGATGTAGATGCCCGTGTGTACGGGAAGTCGCGCACATCGCCGGTGATGACTGTTACACAGGTGGTCAATGATACTGGTCCCGGTCATGGATCATATTATTACTACTCGGTCAAACTGTTTTCTTCACCTCCATTTTATTGTGAACATACTACGTTTTCAGAACTACAGTTGATGTCAAGATACATTCTATATGAACCTGTCAGTCATTTTGGTCATACTCAGGCTGGATGCAACAATATTGAGTCCAAGATAAAACTACATTTCTTTTTAACGTCATCTTCATTCACACCTTGGAAGAACTAGCACTAGAACGCACCTTCGCCTATGGTTTATCTGCCGAATCGAAAGCATTGAGAAGGAAATAACATCACATGCAACGGAGCAAGGCGAAAGTCGGCAACGCCGAACCCTAGTCGAACAAGCAAGGAGGAAATTGGCACCGCCGATTCCTAGTAATTAAGTCTGAACACTTTGATAACGAAGAGCACATGTAATCAAGCGGAAAATATTGAAGGGCTGTGAGGTGAACTACCCTTGGCGAAGTGCCGCTCTCGCTTGATCAGCTCGTCGTATGTTCTTGGCGGTTACCGCTTCATCGAGACCTTCGGACTCGGGGATATTTTCTGCGCTTGTTATCGCACCGAGTGCAAGGCTCAAGGCGATCTGACTTTGTCCAGTGCGGATGGCCATCTCTGATGCATTCCCAAGGGCCACGACGAGCTGCCTTCGAATACCCTTGACCTCCTCAGCATACTCTCCGCGCGTATACCTGTCAAACGAGACTAAGGAGGCCGCAAGCTCTGCAGAGGACATGAAGTGCATCCGAGCGTAACAAGGGTTTGATTGAGTAGCCTTCCGTCCAGACTCTGTACGAGACTCCACACGCCGGATAGCGATTAGCAGGAATTTCCGTATGATGTCGGGATGTGTAATCATTTGTACTTGATCTAAGGAGGTTGCGGTTGAGAGACCATTCGGTGCCTTCTTGAGAGCTTGGATTGAGTCGAGAACACCCCGTTGAGCGAGCACGGCCAACAATCGCGCGAGCGCTGTAGGGCCCATGACAACTTCCTCTGCGATCTGCAAGGGGGAATCTACCTGGGGTGCTGCATGTGAGTCGCCAACTTGTAGTGCGAACATATCCTGTGTTCGCTCCGCATACATCAGATGGTCTTCTTCGTTTTCCGGATCTGCTTCTTTTATTTTCTGCGACGCAACGTAGGCCACACGAAGGAGAGACTGCAACTCTGCGTTGGTAATCCCGCATGAGTCTGCCACATGAGTCAATGTAGTAATCAACCGCAGGACTGTGATCCGTTTGATGCCTGAACAAAACAAAACTCAGCAGTGGAGCATGTTCTGACTCCAGCTACCATACCTCGTAATTCGAATGCAAGTTGAAAAGTCCTTTTCCCAAGGAGAGTTTTTGCTCCATAATTTTTGACGTTGTTGAACAACCTGTGAACAAAAGGGTTAGAAACAAAAGTGCAATCAAGAGTAGGAACTGACGATTCGACATGGCGCCAATCCTCTTCTTCGATGCTCATCCAGACTTCAATTAGCTTCCCACTCCAATCTTGTCTTTCAGTGAAAATCTTTAGGGCTTGAGACAAAGCTTTCCACTCTTGGGTTCTCGATGAGCCGTCCAACGGCGAAGACACGCCGGGTACTACGTAAGGGGGCCATTGGAAGAGAAGTGCAAGGATTTCACATGCAACCGCGTCACTTTGCCGCTCAGGGTACCATGCTGGTCGAGGCGTGATCGCGCAATCAAACAACAAATCGACAATTTGCGGTCTTTTCTTGAGAATTTCAAGGCGAAACTTGGTGGGCAGTATGGGGTAGGTACATAGAAGACCTTGAGCAGCCCAGAGAGCATCGTCATGAGCCAGTCCTGAGTATCGCAGAGCACATTTAGCCACCTCTGCTTCGGAAGCCTTTGAGACAGGTGAGGAGGAAATGGAGTTAATTCCATGGACTTGTCCGCAGCAAAAGGACTCACATTTTGCCCTCTTAAAACAATTATTCCACCTTGCCATTTTGTCTCCGGAGCATAGAACTGTTCGACAAAAATTCGGGGTCCTTGGAGCACAAAAACACAGAGCTTCGCAATGATGTCCGCCACCATATCCGCAGGAATCCTGTCCCCAACTAGACCAGCCAAAGAGCGAATGGTACAAGCAGCAAGTCTGCGGTGCGCGCAGAGCCAGCTATCTATGTTCTATGTTCCATCCTTCAGATTTCGCCCAAACGACATCGCATGTGCCCTCACCTTGAAGCAGAGGTCTACAATGTTGTGATTCATCATTTCCTCGGCGATTGATTTTCTTTCGACATCTGTCCCTACGTGCAAGAGGTCGTCCAGCACTGCGAGTCCACAATAACTGGCCAGAGCATGTCCGTTCTTCATGCCGAGCCTAAATGTGCCGTATCTCGATGTAATCAAAATCATGACTTCGACCAGGTTGTACTTTAAGCAGGTCTTGATCAGGAAGTTGAAACCGGTAGGTGCTCGTTGAGCTTCAATTGCAGTCCTCGACAATGTGGTCCTGTCCCAGAGGATGCCCTGAAATTACCAGCAGTTGGAGTTGAGTTCAAACGATTATGACACAGACGCTACGCACAGTCCATGTACAAAGGAAATCCGGATCCACCTGAGGGTCTTTGAGCCTGGCAAGATCTCTAGCCATATAACCATCCAAGACATCGCGGTTGACAGTATCAAAAGTCCGTTGGATTTCAATTTCGAGCGACTGTTCCCACTGTGCATAGGACTCAGCCATGATAGAAGGGTCATAGGGACCTTTGAACTGATTTGCTGACATTTCTTGGTTGGTGCAGTAAACCGTGAATCGAGCGCTACCTGATAGAACCGCTCAGAACTGTCGAAGCTTGAAGTTGTTGATGTTGCTTTGAAATAATCAGTGCTCCGAGTCATAAGCTACGTGTGTCGGAGACATCGGAAGTTTCGGAACGCCAATCTGGGAGAACTTGGAACAGTAGCAGTACACGTTCTGCATCTCACCTGTGAACATGCGGACGTTCAAGGGGACTCTCTGGTCAGAGGAACTTGAAACGAGGATAGTACTACTAGCTGGCCCATGCAGCTACTTCGAACCATACTGAACAGTAAATCTTCTCAATCTACGTTGATATCAGGTCAAGAAAATGAATATGTAGATGGAAATATATTAAATACAAAAACAAGACATGCAGATATACAGCATAATGCGATTAATCTATCCTAAGATGTCACCATCATCGCAGATTAGTGTGATTATAAACAAGTTCAATTGCCCACTTCTAAGTACTCGTGTTAGAAAAGCCCTGATCCTGGGAAAAGCTGTGACTCTTCGCCGTGCTCGTCGTCTTCGTCAAGGCTCTCGTCATCCACTGACACATGGCGAGGCTCAGGGGAGAGATCGTACCCATGAATTTGCGCTGCAGGTGCATCAAACCCTATAGGTTCGTGTTCGAAAGGATCAATATCCGCATCTGGGATGGTTGGCTGTATCGGCTGGACAGGTTGAGCAGGTTGAATAGGGCGTGGAACAGGTTTCGGAGAGGGAGGAGTAAATTGTTGAGGTACGCGCGGTGAGTCGGATAGTGGAGGAGAGATGACTGTTGGACGCTGCGCCCCAGTCGGAGATGCCTGTTCAGGCCGACCTGATAACGACGAACGCGGCTGAGCTTGCAGTTGTGGCGGAATTGCAGTCTGAGGTTGCGATCGAGCTGCGGTCCGAGGCTGTATCTCGTATTCGAGCTGAGTGTGATTGTAAGTGATGTTCCAAGCCGATCCAAAATACACTCACAGCAGCAAATACTTCCTCCCTGTGTCTCTCGCCCACATCCTTGTCGATGCAGTAACATAGATACAGTGTATCAGCACTAGTGTGGCAATGATTAGCACGAGAATGTTGCGCTAGTTGATCATAACATACACATCCTTGACTAGTCCTATGCAAAACAAGCCCACGAGTGCGGTGACACCACCAGCAAGTAACGAGGCTCCCAACGCATAATCAGGTGCGTCTAACGTATGTGCGACAAAAAGATATGTCACAAGTGCGAAGGGAAATGTCAGAGTTAAGGGTGCATAGGTAAGCATCCGTAATGGTGCTGAATGGCATGTCAGCTATGATTGTGCGGACCACAAAGATGAACGCACGTTCGGTCTTGAATTTCTTGCGGTACCGACCAGCGCTAGTAGTCTCAACGGTAGCAGTGAGGGCCCGGGCTCTCCTTGCGCTCACAAAGAAGGGGTCTCCGGTCAACCCAGTATATACGAGCGCATACTTGCTCAAGGATGTGGTAACGCTCTCTAGGTATGAGACTGCCATACCTGAGCCAAATATTATAGGCTGACACCATGGTCGCAGTGCAAGCGGTAGATAGAGCGGAAGCCAGCGCAGGGCCAGCGTGAGAAGTCCTAACAATCGGATACCCGTGAGGATGAGCGCGCTGAGGACAATCGATCCGAGAGATGGATATGCAGCCCGCATGAGAGCAGCATGAATGATGTGAGTATCGCTTGGTAGTGGAATTGGAACATCAGGGCTGAGGTCATGAGTAAACGAGATAAAAACTGAAAAAAAAACGCTTACTCGGCAAAGTACCAAGCACCAATAACACCTGCACAAGTCGTACGCAGCATCCCCTTCGCGATGCCCCAGCTCCAAAACCACACACCAACCACACCAAATATTGCCCAGTTCGCCCACCCTTGAACATGCCCTTCTAGCGTCCCATTGGGTTCATAGACATAACCAATCAAAAGGAGTCGGAATATCACAGTAATGAATGGTATAGATGCAACCAGCATCGTGAGAAGCATCGCGGGGGAGAGAGCGAGAAGAAAAGGATTTGCAATGAGAAGCCGTGTGGTAAGATCGAGGATAGAAGAAGTTGAATGGATTTCTCGGGGTAAATTCACTAGGCCTCTGGCAGTGATGATGGAGAGAACGAGGGGTACAAGTGAGAATAGTCGAAGACTGGACACCCTAATGAGCTTCTGCGGTTAAAACAGACGAAAAGAGTGCTCACCCAACTGTTTCACCCCAAGTCGGTTCTTGGTCTCCATCCCACATGAAACTACCAACGAATGCCCATATAGCAGAGATAAAAAGTGTAGCTGGTATGAATACGGATGTTGCGATCATGACTGGACGAACAAATATGCGGAGGAGGAAAACGTGGACATATGCCATAAGAGCGCTCAGAAATGTCAATATGGTAAGCAGGGGTACTGTATGCAGCAGCGTTGTGTATGGGAGCGAAGCCCTCCGTCCGTCGTCCTTGCGAGTCTTGCCAAAGAATAGCAGTAGAATGGAAAAGAAGACGCATACAGAAACACCTGTACACCAAAATATGGTCCAGTACGAATCATTGAACTTCCGTCGAGCCCGAGTGATATGCCGCGGATCTGGTAAAGAGAATACGTCGATGGGGCGTGTGGTGCCATCCCTCGGCAGTAGCGACTCAGTCAGAGATAAGGAAACAGGCTCGCGAGCTCGTGAAGGTGGAGGCGGAGGATGCTGTTGTCTAGCAGAGCGATTAGGCATGGGTCTCAGTGAGTCGATTGTAGGTTCAGGTGAACCAAGAGATGAGGATGAAAGGGACGGTAAAGGCGAGCGAATTCTTCGAGGAGGAGATGCCTGGTGGGCAAGCCAGCCCTTTGGATAGTCTTGGGACTCAGCTTGGCCATAGTCAGAAGCCATCAAAGGAATTGACTGAGAAGTATGATGAGAGGCCCCTGGCAGGTTATCATCCCCTTCGTCGAGGCGTAGATATGGGTCTTCATCATCTATATCATGTGCTCGACTCCTAAAATTTCCGCGACTTGACAGTCTGCTTACACGCAGATGAGGGTCGTCAACGTCGTCAACCTCTGTATCATGATCATCACCTGCACGAGACCCTTCGTCGGTTGTGAATGAAAAGAATAAAGGCTGCGAAGAAGACAGACTCGATGCTGGATTATGCTGCTGGGTCAAAAATTGAGAGGCGTACTGAGCAAAAGACTTTGCCATCGCCAGACCACGTCTGCTTGTGTGTCGTAGTATGCAGAATTGGTGAGTCTCCCCGGGAGCTATGTGGCAGCTCTTGCCCTGTGTTAAAAACCTGGTCCAAGATGACTTGCGTAACCGTAGGAAACTTTTGCTATATTCGGAGATTACCGCCAGTATACTATTCAGTGCCATTGTCCTCGTCGTCTTCTGTGATAGATCTGCAGACTGCTTCTCAATCGTAGCTTGGACACGATCGAGCCGCTGCGTCACCGTGTCTGTGTATTTGCATCAGTCTCTCACAGGAATGCACCAGACCCGACAGCATCATGATATGTCGAGCCTCGACAACACAACTTGAAGACCTAGGTACCATTTGAACCTTAGGCAACCGCATCACCATAGTACAGCAAAGGCCACCAAAGGTGAGGTAGTAGTATAACCACTCCAATGTGCAAATGACACAAGTATTTGAACAGGAAAGCTAGACCTCCAACAACACGCTTGCGTCTGTGTAAAGATACTGCTTCGTCTTGCAAAGAGCGAGTAATGCATTTGGCCGCGTAGCCAGCCAGATCATCCTAGGAAGGTGTACCCCACTAGTTCACACACTAGCCTGCAGGTAGATAAATCTGTGGCAGCGCATCTTGTGGATAGCTTTATGAGGCTATAAATTGAAACTGCAACGAAACTTTCCATCAGATGCACTTCCTTGGCGAAGCTGTGAGCGGGGTAGATAAGAGATTTCTAGCGCTGTCCTATCACTGCGGCCGCATCAGAGAACCGGTGAGAAGAAGATATTAAAGGACTTTGTCAAGAACATATGACCAGGTAAATGCACCGCAATCAGCATAAGCGCCAGCAAAAACTCACCGGTACACTGTTCGCCGGGCGCCAGCCTTGTTACCTTGAACCCCTCCCCAAATTCCAAGTAGAAACCAGGCTGTGTGATAAGCCTGAGCCTTATCGGCACGGCCACTTGCATGACCTTCAAATGCATAAAAAGACAGCAAAGAAAATCCATACCTTCATACTTTCGAACCATTCCATACTTCCTGAGTCAGACTCAGGCATCCAGTACTATGTGAGCTTTTCTATGGTCTCTTGTAGACACCCAGGTACTGACCCCAAACCCCCAAGCTGGATCATAAATTTGCATTTGCCTACACTTGTCATGAATACTGTATCCAACGTCGATCAAGTACCTTTTTCCAGGACAAGGCCAAGGTTCATACCTCGGGTAAGAGATGTCTTCGACGAGCCCCTTCTATTGTAGCTCACAACATATTTACAGAACAAGGGCCACCTCCAAGCCTCGTACCCATTATTGACGAGCTGACACCTACAGTACATGCGCATCAGGAACCAACCGAGCTCATAGCCTTTTTGTTTGACTATACACGCACAGTGTTCTCTCGGGCACTGTTTGTTGAGAAGCATGAACCACGAGTCGGCTCGTACTCTAGTACGCCAATAGCTAAAGAGCTGAAACCCTATAGTATTTTCCCGAGAGATACCGAATGCATACATTTTGTGACGCTTCATCTAAGAACCATCAAGGAATGTCTCATCTTCGAGCACACTTAGCTCGCCTCTGAGGAGGAGCTGTCTTCCTTCTATCAAGGACTACGGGAGAATACGTACCTCACCTTAGTTGTATGGAGTTTTTTGAAAAAAAAAACATTTACTGTCATTGAAGGCTAGCTAATAGCCTGATGCCGACAATACATCTAGTAGTTGTATGAAGTATGTGGAAGTGGAAGTGGAAGTGGAAGTGGGGTATTGATCTAATTATAGTGAAGCGGCCCGGATGACCGTCACTCCGCCCGGATCACTCCTTTGCTCGGGCGTGCAAACTTGTGCAGGACATACTAGGTCGATCATGGAGGCTAAGCACTATAGCGCCTGCTATTCTTGCAACACTGTACGGCTGAAGACACGAGAAACTTGTGCACTGAAGAATGTCATGGTCGCTAGGCAGACGAAGGGGTTCCACTGGGGCTGGCTCGTGGTTGGGCATTCGGATCTCAGTCTAAGGGGGGGGGCCGGGTCCACGCAGTGTCGATGGTAGATGCTGCTGCCACCATTATCAGCCGTAGCCACCTCACCAAGTCGGCCAAAAGTCGAACCTCAGACGCCCGCCGAGAAAACAAAATTTGCAGTCACAAAATTGAAATCTTCGCTTCCTTGCTATCCGGCCGCCTACTAAGGCTTGGTCGATCAAAGCTTCGAGCGTAGATGGGCTAACAATTGGCTCCACCAGACAACGTGCTGCAACCCCAATACCTATTTGAAATCATTGGTCTTGTCAATATCTGGCCTATTGCAATCCAAGAGAGCTCACCGCCTCCTTTGAACGCGTTCAATATAAACATCCCCGTATTTGCCAACTTTCCTAACTGCCAAATTGATAATAACACCAGTAGAGACCTTCCGGGGTCATGATGAATTCATTAGGCCCAAGCATTCAGGACCTAGTACTTTCGGGGATTGCAGTTAATGATCGGCCTCCGGGGTAAGGCCGCTTGGCGATAGGACCTCGCAGTAGAATGAAGGGACATGAGCAGGGAGTATATGTAGTTTTCAGGGATGGTCAATGGGTACTGAGTTGTCACTACTAATGGAGAGTTGTCCTGCAGAGCTCAAAACTCGCAAGGATCACTGGGATCAGAAACTAGCTTCTGGGCAGTCTCTTCATGATTGACATCTCCGCAGATCCGGACAGCATGCGCCTTGCCACGAGCAAGTCGCCAGATGATACGAAGATATGGAATTTTGACACAGGATAGATCGTGGTTCATTCGACAGTGGTTATTTGGGACGGTATTTTCTCATCACTCGAACAAACTCACTGTGAAGTCAGGTGCCACCGTGTGGGGAGTGCCTCGGAAGTATCTGAAGTTATTATGGGGTGTGGGAGACTTCGCGGTGGGTTGCAGACGTATGCAATAGTGTTCTGGACAACCGAAGATCTGGCCATTCTGACCAGCTTCAGGCACGGTAGTGCCAAAATGATTTATGAGTTCGACACGCTGATGCTGGAGCCTCACTGTCCGAGAGCTCTGTTGCGAAGGGTTTGATGTTTAGATCCTCATCCTGCCCTACTCTCATCTGACTCATGCCAACAGTGGCTTCTCAACCGGATATGAGCTGAACACTTACATATGCAGCATTTCACAATTTTGTTAGCATCTAACCTGCACAAGAGCCACAGCCATGTGTGCACATCCATAATGTGTCTGTTGTACGCCAACATCCTCTTTCAAGACGGTGCGTCTGAAATACACGCCCTACTCGACATTCAGCCTGCCCCGACACCCCGCGCTGCTTCCTTGCGCTGTAATCCAGCGATATTGCCCATGATATCTTCGCCCCTGGACATGCTGACCTTCTCCTATAATGGACCCACAATAACCCGCTTTTCTCTGCTACCCGCCTTCTTGCCCTTTACCCCACAGATGCAATTTCTGTTTGTGATGATGACCTTCGTGTTAACCATTTGTATTTGTTGTTCCTTATTTCCTTTCCAAGTTGACCAGACAATCGCCCTGTAACCCCCAGCTAATTCCTTACTGCCCAGTCGCTCCTCTTTCGAATCACCACTGCATTCAGACGTAGTTCCCATGGAGAACGTAAGTGTCAAATCATTGTTTACCGTTTCGAACTCATATCTACAATTCATCAGTCTCAACCCATATCGGCATCATCCACTCTCGCATTCTCTGTCAGTACTGCCATAACATTCACACACTCTATTGACCTACGTTCATGCGGGTTTCAAGTAATGATGATGGCTGGGTGCCCGATGAATACTTCAAGTTTGACCTTCCTTCACAGAACTGGGATTCACAACAACATCCTGGGCAGCGTAATGAATAACCTGAAGCAGTCTGCATTTCTGTTTTCACAGTGACTTCGCGAACAAGAGTGGGTGTTTTCACTTTATCACCGTCACGACATGATTTACCCACAAGTGTCTGCAGACTACAAGTCTTCAATCAGGTTCAATTGGAACCCTGGATGGATGACATCCGAGAGTATCCTCGGTATACACAGTCTGACCAACACAAATTTTCATTGCGATTATCACATGTCTATGTTTTGTTGATCTCCTTACGCATGACGTAGTTGACTTATCTCACCTTCCGTCTCGCAGCTCCTCAGTGAACACGAAGTGTTGGAAAATGCCGCAAAACACTCGTTGACAGATAACCCGTCTGTTGGTCGTGCCGTGCTTCTGTGACACTGATCAGGGCTGGTAAGTCTGAACCCTGCGCCACGCAGCACATCAGAATCCCGTTTCCTGATCGCTGCTGTCAAAAGGGTTTCGTCCAATGTAAAAAGGTGTAACATACACAACTCGTATCGAGCATGCCAGCTTTAGGGGCTATCTAGACGGTGAGTTTGAAGACATCATTCACTTACATGCATCAAGTCTGACTTGACGAACGAGGTAGGTCTGATTGCATCAACGATACATTGAATACACGCAGTTGTGCCACTTGCATCTGCGAACCCGCCACTGACCTTTGTCCATTGTCCTTCGGCTAGGAGGCAGCTACGCATACATTGCTTTAGGTGCAAAGGAAATGACTTCTTTCCTTCCGCGGTTCGCAATCCCTTGATGCTGATCACCGCGGTGCTAGCACCGACCACAAGGAAGCCATCATGTGCGCATCCAACCAAATCCGTAACCTACGGGGTTACCACAAACGGATCAAACAAAGACATGTCGTACCACAAGTCAAAAAAACAACGCAGCGTGATTACAGCGCGTGTCTTCTTCGGGTTCATTCTACCCCACGCATTGGCCAGGATTACGAAACTAGTGTGTGCCTTCACGGGAAAGAACGTTGGCAAGCATTACATGATTGGGGTGTTGTTTGGAAGTTTGGCAGGACCCTTTTGATGCGCAAGGCATATTTTCAGCCAGGCCAATTGTTTGCCGATATGGCATTCTAGGGTTGCATGCAGGCGTGAGTGTTACAAGTTGAAGGCTTGATCCATGGCTCTTCCATGGTATGGCGGTGTAAAGAAGGGCGTGTATGGGAACTTGCAATTGGCTTGAAACCAGCAGCACGCCCTATAAGTAGATGCTGCGTACCACAAGTTGGTATTGTGTGGCCGGGCCAGCCTGGCCTAGCATAGGTTAGTATGCAGAGCCTCGAACATTAACAGATCGAAACTATGTACCACATATGTAACTTTTTTTTTATAAATTACTGATCAGAAGATGGTTCTGATCTTCTCATAATATCCACACGTGGACGAGCGTCTCTGCGGTAATCCCAATGCAGCAAAACCTCGACGAGCATCACGTACTGCGAAAGCAACGCGGGAAGAATTGTGATAGAATGGAACGAATGAACAAAATTAACAAGATAGGTCCATAAGTCTATCTTCGTCGAGCGCCTTGGCCATGAAGTTATCACGATGTCCGCGGATTCACTCAGCCACTCATCATAAATGAACAGTACTTCATCAAGTTGAGAGTCGCCCCGCGATCGTACGAGATTGGCTATTCATCGAAATGAGATGAGTGGGACTGAATGAAGTCTTCGATGAGATACATGCGTTGTTGGTCTGTCTTGAATGAAGCTCTCCCCCAGTCATATCTCAGGAGGAGATGCCAACGTTTGTGCGATCGAATTTGATAGACCCGAAAGGAAAAGGATGATCCGCTTAAATCAGAGGTATAAGCTGGTATAGGCATATGCAAAGGCACACTGATTCGGGATCTAGCGAAATGAAATAGATAGGAGAATGTCAAACGTCTTCAAGACACAAGAGATAATCGCTGGGCAAAGGGAAATCGATGAGATTGCGGGCAGAAGTGCAGGTCATTAGACTCACCGAGGTCGCATGGATGATCTAGAACAAAGGAGGGGAGAAGACAAAGCATGTGATATGGTGAAGGGCGAATCTGAGAATGTCAACAACACCGTCCATTTGATGCCTTTCTTCGATAATATTGAGAGCCAAGCCATATAGTGGCGGAGTGGCACAAACCTGCAGTGCAAGCCTTGTGTCGAATCAATTGTATTGGCCATGCTGCGATAGATGCTTAATCCGTCACGGAAGTAAAGTGGCTTCAGTACTCCGCTCTGGCAGGTTCATTAAGCCTCCAGTCTCTAAATTCAATACAGGAACACAGCATTCCTATGCTGAGCAGGGAAAGCTCCACGCCTCGCTGAAACCGTGAGGTGCTCATAACAAGAGGACTTCTTCGCTTCCTCGCTAGATGGAACTACCGTTTCCAGTACCAACTTGGGCGATGGAGGACGGGTATTGCTCCCGCGGTGCGGCTCGGCTAAGCTGAAGAGCGGATCCCATATAAACGGATAAACGATGAAGCAACAAAGGAGTCTCTCTCGGATAGATAGCGAAGAGAATAACCTGAGGAATGGTGTGTTATCTTATCAGGTTCCGACTCGGGAGCGCTCGCCACAGAGCAGTTTTAAACTCACCAGAATGAAGAGTAAAAATGCAATGCAAAAAACTCGCGGGGAAGTCAGAAGCGCTGCTAAAAACTCGCCTTTCGAGCGAGGACTGATGGACGCCGATCAGACTGCATCTGGCGAATGAGCCGGATACAGAAAAGAGCTATCACTTACCACATAAAATAGGATGCGCAGCATTGTTTGAGCTGCAGATAACTGATCAAGCAAAAGACCGAACGCGTTGCAGAGGGCGTGTGGGCTCGACCCTGGATTTACTCATCCAAATACGTCTGAAAAATGGATATCCCACCAGGTAGTACAGAGTCACGCGTCAGGCAGAATGACAGCATGGATTGGAACAGCCAAAGCTATTGCGGTGATGTTACGTCGAGGGCTGACGTGTGCAAGAGACGGTTAGAGGCCTAGGCGACGGACCGATGACACAATATGCATGTATGAGCAGTGGATAGTTGGATAACTGAGAGGTAACGTGTCCAAATGCCAGTGTAAATCACGGACAATCGGAAGAATTGGCCGGAATCGAGAGCGCAACGTTTGAGGGTTTATCCCACAGGGATGACGCGTGTGGGGTAGTCGAGACGACATTAGTACGCAATCCCGCCGGAACGAACGCGTCGTGATAGGAACGAGAGACCACGCGCCTTCCGACTCTTTGTTTTACGTTCATTTTCTGGAGCTGGATAAGGAGTCGAGGACGGGTCAAGGACCGGATGCCCACGCCACGTCGGGGGCCAAGGCTTCCATTCCAGTCGTGTCTGGGTTAGCGCAGAAAAAAAAAAACTTCGCTTGGTGAAGCGACGAGTCTTGACGGAACGATAAGACTGCTAGCACTACGCCACATCGGATCGGGTCTCACATTCCCGTGGTGTGCAGGATGGATGGCCACACAGTACGATGCCGCAATATAGACAAATCTGGTGAGGGAAAAGGATAACGGATACAAATCTAGCAAGTTGGAAGGGCGCCCTCCCTTTACGGTCCCACAAGCAGTATTGGTACTCGGGCATGAGAGCATGATGGTTTTGTCTAATCGAGAGAGATAAGGAACTTATGATTGGAGCACAGGGTACTCTGCCAACTATGTGCGGCGTGACAGCAGAGGTCAGCTGAAAGAGAAAGGCATGAGGCGGCATGAAACGGTGATGACCTGTCAAAAGTACGGAAAGTACCGGGCTAGGCCGTCGGAGCACTCAATCTGATCGCAAAGGGAAGATTCGGTCATTTCGTTGTCATTCAATCGTGCCTCCTCCAAACTACGTATGATACTCCTCCTTCGTTCCACTCCTTCGCTCTCCTTCCGTCCTAGTTCAATCCCTCTGCTCCACTTATCGATCCCAATAACTCCCAGGAAAATCCCACCGGGGGACGTAGATAGATCAATACATATCCGGTCCGTAACAATGAATAGAAATGTGAATGCATGACTGTTGCATAGATGTCCATTGCGCGTGCGAAAGCAAAATTGAAAACGATGCGAAAATAAGAAAATGCCGAGGGATGCAAATGCGAGCGTGAATGTGAAGATTGCGCGAGTGGAGTCGCGCTTGCAAGAAAGCGTCGCTGAAAATGCGAAGTTGAGAAATGCGACGTCATGTTGAAGAATAATATGTGCGCATGGACAGGTGCTAGGCACGACGTGTCCCACTGGGTATTGGGGTATGCAAGGTTGCGACCCTCGGCGACATGCGCTCAAAAGGAAGAAAGCATATACATTTGCTGTCGCGAGGTTGTGATAGTATCGGTGGCGCATTTAGCCCGACATTCTCCGCTGAATTCTACGCTTCGTCCGGAATAGACTAAAGCGCAGGCTCAGTGTGAAGGCGTGCCACTGACGGCGCATAGCATGTCCACACGTAGGTCTACAAGTACATTGTCAGCTATTGAGACGCGATTCAGTTGGGAATATAACTCACGTCCAGTCACTGTCAGATACAAGAGGTTGGGGTGTCTCGATATGAGGGTTCTCAGGATACGTCTCCTTCTCAGTCTGAGGAGATTTTGATGAAGTGAAGTACTTCTCCCTGAGAGGTGCGTGTTCTTGATGATCTAGCTGCTCATCTTCATATTCAACTTCAACCAAATCTCTTGACTCATACGACGAAGGCTCGTCGTACGGGTAGTAGGCAGGAGAAGCGTAGTAGGTGGTAGTGGATGGCCGTCTCCGTTGCTTCTCGATAGATGCACGTCTCTGGCAAATCTCCTCGTCTTCCTCTGCATCACTCTCGTCCGAATAAATCCGCCCCAAACTCGGTTTAGAGTGCGCATGGCCAAAAGTGGGGAAGTCACGGAAATCAGGATCATGAAGGTCACCGTGGTGATCAACATAAACCTCCCTGATAGCAGTTCGTGAGCTTAGTGCCTTGAATGATGTTTGATGAGACGGCGATGCATATGAGGGGTCAAGAAGGCGCGCGATGTCAGAAGCGCGGGTTGAGGGGGAATATGTGCGATGTGCAGCAAATGGATTCACGCTGAAGTGTTGCGAGGATGGGGAAGGAGAACGTTTACGTCTGAGACGGTGTCTTTCAATTGGTGGAGATGGTACACTGCGTGATGTGGATGCAGAGTCGTAGGATGCCATGGTCGACGTTGGATCGAATTGAGTAGTACTGGTGATTATGCGGGGCATGTCCGCACAACTATAAAAAGGTTCTTGGAAAGGGTGCGCTATATGTATAGCGCGAAATGTTGTTATTCGGGTCGGATAGACTATAGCCAGATTTGTGAGCAGGGAAGGCGGGCTACTTGAAAATTAGAAGCACGGCGGGCCGTCACCGAGAAAAAAAAATCAAGGGTCGGAAAGCGATTTGGAGGATTATATAGTAGATCCCAAGTTTAAGCCGATATATGAAGGACTCGATATCGTACAGGTTAAGGGGGAGGGATACACGGACATGATGGGAGGACAGGAGGATGTTTATATACGCAGTGACAAAGGTGAGCTGTAAATCCGGCAACCCAAGACAAACCGCGTAATCGTGCACCTTGAAATCCTGATTAGGAAATAATATCCGATTATGGGGTGATGCCATGTCAAGTGATCCGATTTGGGTCAATCTGAGATATGCGGCGATTGCGCCAGGAATTGTCCTTTTTTTCTTTATCGCCTCAAAGTAAGTCTTTATCAGGAAATGCCCTCTTGTTCCACGTTCTTGCCTCGAGTTTCTGTCAAGAATTATTATTATATTATTATGTAGATTATCGCAATCAGAATATTATACTCGAGGTTGGCACGACTTTGCTGTGCAAGGCCGACCAAGCCGGGCCAAATGACTCACACTCATCCGCAGGCACCGCAGCTGACTCAACTACTCGACTGCTGACACAACCTTTTCTCCTTTATTCCGGCTCCTGCCGCCGGCATATATCAGGTATATCCACGTGCACCACGTATCATATCGTGCATGATATCACCAATCAGTTCGGTTACAATCATTCACCGACTCCTAGCGTTTCGGTAGAATATCTCGTTCGCCATCCTACCCGAGACAGTTTCAGGCCTCGAAAGGGGAATCGGACCGTGGCCTCAGGCCATGAGTCTTGTCTAGGCCACCGTGCATTCTAATATCGGCATATCTAAACCATAATTTTGTGTGGTTTGAGGTGCGTCTAGTTTCATATAACAGTGATCCCCGCCCAGTTTCGCAAGGCCAAACCGCCGTCGCAGTAGACCCCATTATAGCACCTTATGCATGTGTTCTATAGATTTCTTTGTGATCCTCTGAGCCTTATTGGCGAGCTGCCACACCGTGCCGCCGCCCTCGTGTCAACCAGCTGCCATCTTCCTGTGACAAATTACATTCAACCACATCCCGAATCCGCCTATTTAGTACACCTTCTGTTCTTAGTTGACCGGACCTTTCTCTGGTTATTCATATCACAGGCTAAAATGGGCGTCAATGGCCGCATACTCCGCATTGGCCTTGGATAGACGATCTTTTAACCAGAAATATCCCCATTTTCCCCTCACGGGGTTTATCGTAAGCCTTGAATTAGCTCTTGTGGCAATTTTATCCACACACATGTACACTACCAGCGAATCGTATCCCAAGTTCCCTTTTCTCTCCCAACGGTGTGCGTGGAGGGCAGAGGGCCTCACGGAACATGGGCCCAATCCAGATAACTTCAGACCAGCCAGTACCCATGGAATGGAAGAGATACCCTGGTTACTTCTTTGTAGAATTGACATGTCCTACGTGTACAGCTTGTAGTGCCACGCCATTACCTGGGGCTATTCCCTCGTTGTAGTCACGAAGTTCTCTCGTTTTGATCACATCATGTCGTGCCGCATTAAATGTGCCTCTTTTGGCCAGCGCTTATCGTTGGATGGCCTTGTGCACGCACAGCAGGCCTTGGCCAATACAGCAGGCCAGATGGCCTTTGTCCTGCCATCGATGCATCAATATGGTCACAAGAGACATATACCACCAGTCAACACGTTGTATGCTTGGCACGATCTTGTATGATACCCGTTTTCATCTCGAACCGCATCGTGGGCTTGGTTATTGTCACTGATTTTGTTGTTATCTTATCTCCCTGGTTTTCGGCAGGAGTCATGATCAGCTGCCACTAACTACGCACATGACCTTCGCTTGGTTCTTAAAGGCCGACTGAGACTTTTACGGATGTTCCAATACACCCCTTTCCCCTCGGCTCATCTCGAACCACTCTGTTAATATGCTCCACACCCGCTTCTTTGGTTTCCCCATCCTATCCGCTTACCGCTTACCGCTTTCCAGAGTTCTAGATGGTCTCCGAATGGAGCTCCAAACCCCTGAAGTACAATTCAAACCAAAAGTCTCCCGGTCATCAATTACCACATCTAGTCGCCGTCTTTGTCTCGTGGCCAACGGTAACAAGCGAAATTGATAACGGACTCAGCGCTCTTCGCGGATTCGCCTGATGTGATTACATCGAGGTCCTGCTTGATTTACATATACGTCGATGGAGTCCAGGCTGTTATCGATCTGTACCTCAAGCTGCCGGCATCTGGACCCGTCATCGTCGGCCTGATCGATTGGCTTCAGCCCGAGGTCATCCAATTTTCGCTACTGGTAAGCTATTATTGTGCGCAGTCATCGTCGAATGACGCCGATTATCTTATAGTTGATCGATAACCTGACGATGACCAACGAATTACCTACGTTGGTAATCAGAACGCCTTTGTCAACTCAACACGCACATTCCTCACCAATAGGCGATTACTGATCTCACACTGATAATCTCATCTTCGAACCTCCGCGAATTATCTTTACCTCAACACGATGGATCCTCGCGGTTCTGGATTTCCAACGAGGACCGTCGACCCATATGAAACTCCATACTGGACGCTCGTCGTGTGTTAGAAGACATCTATCGGCACGTTTTATTCATATCGTCCGGCCATCTCCTTGGGATAATCTCATTTTAGAGCCATTTTCAACATTCACAATGAAAGACAAAACGTGAGATATCGGTCATTGCTGCGCCCGTCGCCTTGTGATCCACCTCTTTCATCTGACTCTTGTAATCTTCAGGCTGGGCGGTGCCGCTGTGGATTATTCGCGGTCGACGAAAGTGGCTGGGATAGCAGCACAGTACCGCGTTGCGAATTTCTTTGTTTAGGATGAAGTACTTCCAAAGATCGTGGTATTGCCCTGATTCATGTGTCTACCTGAAGTCGTATCTGAGTCCTATCGTCATTTTCCCACTATTTGATGTTTTCCGTGATCATATCCCAAGCGATGGTGCCAGACGATGCCTTCCATCAGTACGGCAACTATGCGTGGTATTCCTATCCGAGGCCGCCATATGAATGCCCCTGTACGCTAAACATTGATTCACCAGGTCCATTGCCACAGGGATACCCTTGAATTCATGGATCCACCAGCGTATCAATTCGAGGCCGCTGTACTCGTTTCAAGTTGGTACTCACATTCATTCGCATCTTGCGCTCTGGCATTCCGGCATGCAGATCTAATCGCTTCGTATGATATTAATACTTGCGCCGAATGCATCCGGAGCCCCGACGGGGATAATAAGAATTGAACGGGATTTATTGGCGGAATACACACAGCTCCAGTTGGCATACCGTGTTTGATGGGTTGTGTGTAACGTCTATGATTGATTGAACACATTTTCCTGCATCCGAGTCTGTGCACGCAGTAGGAGTCCATCGTACGTATTACCGTCCTGATCAGCAACGATCTATGAGCTGATCAGACTCACTAGATTTCACCTGATGTGGCCTGACTTTTTCGCATTTGCGAAGCTTGAACCCGTGGTATGCTCGTCTGCCGATTTCCGAGTCGGGTTTTGTTCTTAAAAATGATAGGACTCATTCATGATATCGCCACCAATAGCGAAATGGTGGCGTAACGCCGCTCGTTCCTCTTGGAGTTCGAGAACGCTGAGAATGTTTCAACGGTCTTACTGTACAATTGTCGACAACGCTCCTTCCGGGACAAGTCGAACAAGTGTGTCCGTAATCTTCGAGTAACACCGGTCCGCATCGCCTATGTTTACTTACGTCAGGAGGTCTGCTTCTAATCCCGCTCGCTTTATCATACCGCAATTCTCAACTCGAGGCGCTAAGAGTATCATGGAGCCAAGCTACTCGCGGGAGTCGAACGGGCGTCTACTAGCTATGCTCACAAGCGCATTCCCGAGCGTCACCAAGGCGAGGCAATCTGTCACGGCAAAGGGGCAAACGTAAAACATCAAACTCCATCGGCGTGTTATGTAGGTTCAGCATCAATCATTCAAGGTTTGGTGAATACTGCCGCATTATATTGACACACAAATTAGCGTTTTGCCGCTTCAAGTGGCGCTTTCGAGGTTGATAAGGAACGCGTTGCCCGAGGGGTCCGAGTCTCTTGCGTGACATGCATATTATTACTTCGCAAAAAAAGGGTTCGTGCCTCAGCAATGCTTCAGGATACACATCATGGTTTGCATGCGCAATGATTCCCTGAAGGGCATCCTCAAGCATCGTATCCCCATCAGGAGATCCAGCAGTGAGTGGGAATTACTTGCTGTGCTGCAAGGTTTACAGGGACTGATGACTCCGTCCTAGCCCAACGAATGTCAATCAAACCATAGTATTTATGCTCACTGCGGTCTTATCGCTCAGTCTCGAACGGAGGATCATATGTCAGCTCAATTGGTTTGAGGGGCAACACAGTTCGCCCTTCATTTCCCACAGCTCCATAGCTCACGCCCAACGGACCCACACGGCGTGATCCAAGGCCTTTTTCCACAGGCCAGCATCTCAGTCGGAGTCAGATATCATTGGTCGAAACTAATGAGCTGTGCCCGTTTTCATTCGATCCAGCTCCGGCTCCCTGAAAGCATTTCCAACGGCGCAATGCGTCTGTCCGTATCATTTACTCATCCGCTGCATGAGGTTTCTGCCTGTTCATCGTCTGAGCTCGGGCCCGGGCCTGTGCCTATACATCTCGACCTGTGTTCCCATCTATCATGTCACACTTAGGGGTGCGTAAACACTTTCTCGACTGAACATTGTGCCTTGATCATCTCACAAGCGTCGTTGTGATTCCTGGGTAAACTCTACCAAGCATGCGAGACTCATCATCCATCGCGTATAAACCGATTATGCTTCGATGGTTCTGAGCTCAGACTCGTCGATGAATGAATTGGGACAGGGGTGACATCTTCCCAAGTACAGCGTGCTAACACGGCCTTGGCTAGCCCGGCATGGGCTCGCTGTTTGATATTGCGCCTTCTTGGCTGATTCTGGCCGGATCGCGTTAGTACACGACTAGCCTTGGGCACGGCTTTCTTGGGGAAGACACGGACTGCTATTTTGAACCTTGAACCTCCCTACTTGGTCTGCCCTGGCCATCTCACGCACAGCGCTACTAACTCAGTCGATCAGGTCTGCCAAGCAGTCGTATCTCGACGTCCCGAGCCCCACGCTCATGCCCATACTGATCGCATGCAAAACTGGATCACCGGACACTTGCACGCCCTGCTTATGAACAGATATGCCCGATCTTGTATATGACAGTTACGCAGTGCTGATTTGAACCTGGCTGATAGTAGTTCCATATTCGATCTCGTCGGGAGAAGGTAAGTAATGATAGCGCCAACGCTATTCTTGGACGCACATGCACCAGTAACACTATTTCTGTTTTATTTGGAGTAACCATATAGAACACCCAACATCCCCATGGGATTCAACATCCCTTTTGCAATTTCAAAAACATCGTAGATAAATGTGGTTCGTGTCAATAAAAGATGGTCGAGCCAATGAATGTTAGTACACAGTGAAAACGGTATGTTGTGAATCTGATGTGCGCAAAGAGAGAAGTAGAATAATATGCATATAGATCAAAAATAATGAAAATTGGATCATGCGTCGGATTTTTCTTTTGGCCTCAGGAGAGGGTGGAGCACCTGCTCATGCAATGCCTTCCCCGCGGGGACCTGGTAGTAACAGTTAGTTTACCCGACTGAAAGATGAACTGGCCTCTCTAAACGCACCATCGGGTACACGTGCTCGTCGGTTTCGACCTTACACTCAAGCAAAATGGGTTTCGAGCCGTCGTATTCCAGGAACTCTTTCATTTTTGCAGGAAGGTCTGCCGTAGATTCGCATCGAATCGCATGCACGCCCATGGCTTTAGCTAGCATAACAAAGTCGGGGTTCGTCATCCGAGTGTGCGAGTACCTGGAATCATAAAATAGATCTAGATTTCCCGTGAGAACTATCCATATACTGAAAGTGGGATCGACCAACCTTGCCATTGTAAAACCATACCCTGGAATTCGTTGTTAAGGATGAGGACTTTGACACCAATATTGTACTGCGAGGCAGTGGCGAGTTCCATAGCAGTCATGCTAAATGATGCGTCGCCATCGATGTCAATAACAGTTTTGTTAGGCGCGGCCACTTTAGCACCAACGGCAGCAGGAAGGCCAAAACCCATGGTCTGCAAAATTGTCAACGTCCGGTATCCCGTGGAAAAACGCGGTAGCTCACTCCAAGGCCACCAGAAGTGACCATCGACAGAGGCGTCTTCCATCGGAAGTGTTGGGCCGCCCACATTTGATGTTGACCAACACCAGTAGTTATGATAACATCGTCCTTCTTGTGGGCCGTCTGCCGGTCCAACTCCTCAATAACTTCCTGTGGCTTGCTTCGGGCACCAGACTTTGAAGGGACGTATGTGAAGGGGTACTTCTGTTTCCACTCCTGGATGTCACCGAACCACTGTGTGCGTGGTGATGATCGGATCAAGGGGACGAGCGCAGCCATGTTGGAAACAACGTCGCCGAGGACGGGGATGGAAGCATTGACAACTTTGTTGATGTTCTTCGGCTGGATCTCAAAGTGGATGATACCTCCGCGGCCCTGCGAGGCAGCAGCCCGGGCAGCAGGTGCGAAAGTATCAACCTTGCCCGTGACACGGTCATCGAATCGTGCACCCAGAGCAATAATAACGTCTGCCTGTTGCATTGCCAAATTCGCATACGCGGATCCATGCATGCCAAGCATATGCAAACTTTTCTCATCCGTCTCGTCATAGGCACCAAGGCCTTGCAGAGTGGTCGTTACAGGAATGTTACCCTCCTTAGCCAATTGCGCAAGTAATTTAGGTCCCAAAGGTGATGAGAGGACACCATTGCCAGCGTAAATAATAGGTCGTTGCGATTGGTTGATGAGGTTGGCAGCTTGCTGGATCAACACCATGTCGGTTAGAGAAGAGACAGGTTGCATGGGATTCGCAGGCAGGGTGTGGGAGCCTGGAGTGGTCACTTTGTATGGCAATGGTGTGCGAAGAATCCCAGCGGTGACATCCTTGGGTAAATCGACCAACACAGGTCCAGGACGGCCAGAAGTTGCAATTTTGAATGCTTCATTGATGCGTCTTGGCAGTTCTGCTATGTCCTTGACCATCACGTTCCACTTGGTACAGCTGCGTGAGATACCAATAACGTCGGCTTCTTGGAACGCGTCAGACCCGATAGCCGAGGTTGCTACCTGGCCGCAGAAAACAACGAGAGGAACGCCATCAGAAAGCGCGTCTTGCATTGCCGTAACAACATTAGTTGCGCCTGGACCAGAAGTCACCAGGACGACACCAGGCTTTGCTGATACGCGGGCATAACCTTCTGCCATATGCCCAGCGCCTTGCTCGTGACGAGGAAGAACGAATTCAAAATGTTTAGAGTTGTGAATGGCATCAAACACAGGAAGAATAGCTCCGCCGGGATAACCAAAAACATGCTTTACCCCGTGGCGAAGCATCATCTCGTGGAAAATCTGACCACCTGACATGCCAACAAAGGAATGATCTAGAGGTGTGTTGGTATGCGACTCCAAGTCAAATGGAATATTGTGTTTCTGCGGCAGCTGCTGAAATCCAGGAGCTGGGGAGGGTCGACTGCGAATAGATACTATCAGATGACTTGAGATAAGAAAAGATGCATGAAAGACACGCACGCAGAAGGAACCGCAGTAGCACTTCGAATTGATGATCTACTGATGTTTCTAGCATCTCTTAGCCTGGCTTTCGCGTCGACGATCGAAGACGATGCGACAGTTGAGCGGGAGCGGGAAAATGAGACCTTTGCAGTAGATTTCGGTGCATTGCATACACGAAATGTAACAGGGAGCGACATGATTGTCGTTGAGTGCAACGACGGGAGCAAGACAGAAAAGAGAAAGCGTTGCTTTGAATTTGCTCTGAAACAAACAATTTTTGAAATCCTTGGAGTGCTAAGAGTGACTCGACTCGGTTAGTCGGCCGAGACCTAAATCGGGCAAATCCGACCAAGTCCGATCGATGCATAACTAATCCTATTCAATCTAGTATGAATGAATTAATATGTACTGCCAGCAAAGGGCAGCACAGTGTTTCTTGCGTTGTAGCGCGGAATGTTCACTGACCACAGTTGCACGAATATCGGACATGATGGGCTTTATTTGCAACAGAAGTCCATTCAATGGATAACGGACCCTTTTGAAGCTGCCAGGTCATAGTACAACGCCAACAGTGTACAAGTATAGTTGATAATTATCTCACGTGACTAACATAACCTCCACGCGGTGTTCCGCTCGCTTATCTTGTGTCCACCATGTCTGTAGCAGCTCAGTTCGTGAGGCAGGGGAAAAAGGTGAAATTCAAACGTCGTTACGCGACTAACGCATTCTTATTTTGAAACAAGATAGTTGCCATTGGCAGAAACTACTCTGACCACATCAAGGAGCTCAACAACGCCAAGACAAAAGAGCCTTTCTTCTTTTTCAAGCCTACGACGAGCTACCTCCCTACTGGGGGAAAGGTTGAAATTCCACGCGGCATCATAGCACACCATGAAGGTCCGCTTCGATATCATGCTCGTGTAACAGTCCTATGAACTCCAGCGCAGTTGAACTTGGCCTAGTAATCGGGAAAGGCGGTCGGGACATTTCCCAGGATGCAGCCGAGTCGCACATTGCGGGCTACGGTGAACAAAATGCTTTGTGAATGAATTGGATTGAGTGCTTATTAGGACACTTAGCTTTGGCTGTTGACATGACCGCACGGAACATGCAGGACGAGGTGAAGAAGAAAGGTCTGCCTTGGTCTGCTGTGAAAGGCTTCGATACATTCACTCCCATTGGGTATGACATGAGAACACGTTATGTCAATATGTCTTGAACCTGTCATCAGGTCTTTTATCCCCAAGTCGTCCGTTTCGGATGCTCATGACCTCACACTCTCCCTGAAGGTTTGTCTTAATTATTGAGCGGGAGCTTCTCTTGACGTGATTCTTTGCACGCTAGATCAATGGTGCGATCAAGCAGAATGGTACCACTGGGGACATGATTTTCCGCATCCCGCGACTTATCGAACATATCTCTTCCATCGTGACATTGGAGGTTCGTCAGGATAATCGTGTCCGCATTCCTAATTTATTCACTCAAATGCGCAGGAGGGTGATCTCATCCTCACCGGAACTCCTTCTGGTGTTGGTCCTATCAACCCAGGTGACATCATTGAATGCGCTCTTGCTGACCCGACTGGTAAAGTACTTGCCGAGCTAAAATTCACAGCAGAGTCAAGGAGTGGAGGGTATCAGTTCACGCCATAACTATCTTTTAACATACAAACGAGACAATGAATATAATGAAATATGTGCTGTGATATGTACACATGAACAGTAGAGCATCACCTAAGATAATGCACACAATACGCTGTCAACACACCGTTTTTAACTCCAGTCCTTACTTTTATCGGACTCCAGTCGACCATTCAAATCATCCAACGATATCGGATGCATTCCATTCGAGCTGTTTCCAGGGTTGCCGAACTCGTCCCCTTCTGATTCTGAACCACTTGCCAAAGTCCAGCTCCCAGCAGTCGGGGTAAGCTCACCGTCATGGATGCTGTCGTCTGAGCCCTGGAAATCTCCAAAGTCAAAGGAGTCATCAGATGAGAAAGACGATGAAATCGAGGAAGAAAAATTGAAGTGATCTGGGGAGGTTGCTGCTGCATCGGAAAATGGGCCGAAACCATCGTCCTGGAATGAATCTGTCAATAGAGCTCAACGAGAGAGAAGTAGAATTATTCACGTCCTCATATTTGACCCCGAAAGGATCATCAGCAAGCGCCTCCCTCAAAGCGCCGCAGGGGCCAGGATTGAATGCATCCTGAGGGGGCCGAATTACTTCAGGGAAAAGATACAGTGGGTTATGTACCTACGTCAAAACCACTGGAAGAAATTTCTTGCTGGTTTCCAGTATTTCTCCGAAGGGGTGGTCTGCCTAAATCAAATGTCGATTGAGCCAACCATCCGCCGTCTTCATCTTCGTCTTCATCCGAAGCATCAGATGATGAGTGAAACTGCTCCCTCGAATGCATCTCTTGAGCCAAGTAGCGAGCAAACTGGACAAATGTGAACAAATACACTGTTTCCGAATAAAATAGGACATACTTGTGGAGGTCCAGCACTATGGTCGTCGTCCTCGTCGTCCATCGGCGCAGGGCCGAAGTCAGCACTCGTTGCTCTTGAAGGTCTTGTGGTCACAGATCTCCTAAATTCACCAGTGGTTCCAGGACCTGTAGTCGCAGCTGCACTCAACGATGAGCCACTGTCTTCCTCGTCAACCGTCCATCTACCACCAGCACGTGAATTTGAGGTAACGGTAGGCCTCCCTCCGCCAAGGAGGCTGGTATCCCGTTTCTTGGTCTCATTGAAACGACCCGTCACGTACTCCTGCCAAGCAGGCTGAGGTGCATACTGTTCGATGATTAACCGGAGATTGGGTGGATAATGCTCAAGAGCTCCAATAACGTCCTCTGCCACTTGCGTCAGATGGCCCATGTACCCAAGCCGAACACCTTTTGCTTTTGAGCTGAAGGAATATAATTGAGATCATGCAACGGTGAGATGAAGTGTGGTACCTTTCTGCATCATTTCGCTTTTGACCATCGATGATGCGTTGCATGATGTGTGCATCCCGGAAGAGAGAGATCGACAATTCTTTGTTCAGTCCTCCATCAGTCCTGCCTGTGAGAATTTGATGGATGAAATCATAAACGGTATTGTGCAAAAAGTTATTCCAAGGGAATTCGAAGAAGAGGTCCTGCTCAGATATGTGAGTACAATACCAGTACGGAAAAATGGTAGCTCACCAATAAGGTGCTCAAAACGTTGGCCTCCAAGAAGCGCATTTTTGTTTTCTCCCCTATCGAGAGACCTGGCACAGTATCAGTGCTAACCATCCGCTTGGAGCTTCTGCGCGAATGTACAGAGGGAGATTTTGCGGTGCTATCACTACTACTAGTCATGCTGGAAGTCCGTTTGCCAGTACCTTGAGCCGCAATCTCGGCAGGTGGAGGTAATGATGCTGCATTGAGCGAGGAAGGGACGATTATTGGAGGTTCCTGTGGCTGAAGATCTTCTGATGGTGAATGTTGCAGCTTCGGAGGATCATCCATCATAATCTCCTCCAGGACATCGTCATCCGAGCTGCCAGGTTCATCATCGCTCATGTCTTCATCCGAATCTAATAGCGAGGAACCTCGTGATCGGTTGGTGACAGGCAATTCCAATGCGGGCTCCACGTCGTCATGGTTATCGTCCATTGTGTCCTGGTCTCTTTCATCTCCGGAACCAATTGCAATTACACGAGCAAGATGCTCCAGAGATGATAGCCCGCCTTGTAATCGCCCTTGCTTGTCATAAAGATCGCTATACTCCCCGGGACGGTTTAATATGGCCATATTGGAGCAATGCAGGAGTTCAGCATACAACTCGCATATCCGAAATCGTTCGAAGGTGAGAGGCGTGATCACACCTACAGTTGTGGGTATGGGACCTTGCTGAGGGGGAAAGGTTATATCGAGAGTTCGAGTGATATCCGACGGACTCACCAAAGATCGTGGTCGACGAAGATATTTCTCGAAGATCGCGAGTCGTTCGCCCATAATCTCTAGCAAGGGGCCTAGGTGAACCACACCCATTCTGTCCGACATCTCCTTCATGGACTCCTCAAGCTTCGCGCGCCCATTTTCAGCCCCTGCCAGCTGTTGTTGAATATGAATTAGCCGATTTCGCAGGGTATGAAAGAGGTATGGTTCGAAATAATCTGAATTGTTTTTCCGAATAAGTTCAATGACCACAGATATCGAGTGGACAACAGAAGAGAGGGAGGTGTCGAGATTTGGGAGCTCTGGGGTGGAGGAACTACAATGATCAGTAGAATCATCATCATGGATCGCTTTCTGGCCTTCAGCTTCGGCTAATGGACTGAAATCGCTTAATATGTAATCGGTTAATGTTGAAACGCTCTCGGGCCGTGCCAGCTCCCTGGAAAAAAGATTCGAAGCAACTCCATTCTGCAGACCATCCGTAAGTCCCGGTGCAGGTGACGCAGTAGCCATGGACAGTATCCCCTTGATCAATTCTGAAACCACTGTGTGCATGTCGCTGGTGTGCGCCGGGGAAAGCAGCTCAACCAATCTGCCCATGAGGTTCTCCGACGAAAGCCACTGAATTGCGATACTGGGTAAGCTGCCACGCGGAATGCTGCATATAAGAGCATACTTCAAGAACCCCTGCACCACCTGGGACTTCGTCCAGCTGAATGATGCGGACAATAAGGTCAACTACGGATGGCGTCTCGACGTGTCGCAAAAGGCGCTCCACGACATATGGTTGGGATTGGATGAAGGCGAGCATCTGAGCACATAGCTCTGGGTTCGTCAGAGGACGGCGGTGAAAAGATAGGTATTCACCTCCGCCGGCTTCTTGGTGAGAAAGACAGCATTAATCTTGGCAAAGTGAGAAGCCATGACCATCTCTGTCTTCATCTCTTCAGGAGACTTGTCGAGAACCGTTTCCCAGAACGGTGTCAGCAGCTGGTCTGACGAGTTGACGCAGGTTTCTACTATCGACCATATTTCACTGCAGAGAACTTCTGTAGCGACATACGGATACCTAGAATTGATTAGTGGAGATGCCCATGAGGCAGAGTACCGGAGATAAGGCTTACTTGAACCGTCCTCGTTCCTCTTCGCCTGGAATCTGACCAGTCACATACCCCAGAAGTCTTTTCAGGACGTCTACACGCTGAAAGTAGTCGATGAGCCGCGTGTTCTGTGACTTGCATTCCTGTAGTAGATCGTCTTCGTCTAGAATTGCCTCTAATGAAACATCATCCTTGTCCAGTAGACTGTCGATGGAGGATGTGTTGTGAAATCCGAATCTACTCAAGAATAGAGTTCACGATGTATTTAAACCCCACAATATGTGGAAAGGGAAAAAAATTTACCTCCAGAACATGGAAGCGGAACGATGTTGTTGAAACTGAGGAATAGAGCTGAGGTGAGCGTAGACTGTCGGGGCCTGTGTATAGTTGTTACTAAGATTGGTACTCCAAACACAAGTCCCGACAACATGTAGTTAAAATTTCAGAAGGACCCAAAGTTCATCAGTTGGTATGTGATTAACACGATTGTCCAAGGTTGTAGTATATAAGTCAACAAATGTAAGGGATAATGATCGCATCAAAACTTCACCAGTTGTCAGCACGCGATCTGTCATGAATCGGATAGTTTAATCACTTACCCGAATCTGATAACTCCCGCTCGCTTTGGTGAGGTAGCGCACCCACTTGAT
Organism: Suillus fuscotomentosus; assembly: GCF_016647785.1. Lineage (NCBI taxonomy): Eukaryota > Fungi > Basidiomycota > Agaricomycetes > Boletales > Suillaceae > Suillus > Suillus fuscotomentosus. The sequence continues at coordinate 612,416 of NW_024539518.1, forward strand.
GCTGTGATAATTGCTTTTCTCAAAGACTTTGAGAAACCGAACGATCAGACCAGATGCGGTGAGCATCAAAACTTCAAAGTCAACGTCAATAGGTGGCCGAGCCCAAACTTGCCGAGTGGTAGTGCTAGTAAGACCAGCAGTTGCGCTGAAGGTGCACTCCTGTCCACCCTGAACCCGCGGAATCCTGGGCGCAATATAAGTAGAAGTCATCTCAAGTGGATCAGGTGACATACTTCCATACGACCACGTTTTCGGCAGGCACATACTTAGCCTTGCCATTCGCAACTTTGCAGTCCACGCCGGTCGTGTTCAATGGTGTCGGTATCCGTAAAACCACGTTGGTGGCAGACAACTTGTTCCCAAAATTGGCTTTCACGGAAATGTTGTACGACACTTGTGTGGTTCCAATCTCATTTACCGTAGGGATCACTCGCAAAGGCAGCTTAACATTTGACGTCGAGCGGTACCTGTACAACATTTTTTCAGTGGTTTGTTGTGAAACTGAGAAGTATAAAAATGACTGACCTCATCAGTTCAAATTCGCCATCGGGAGGAACAAAGCTTATCGTGCGGGTTGAATCGAATTCATTCAGTCGGACACACTGGTGGAAACGACAGTCATCCAGCTCTACTGCGTCGCTTGCACCGCCTTGGCTGTTCTTATCGATGACGAGCTTGTCGTTGAGACCGAATTTACATTCGGGGGTCCCAGACAGATACGCGCGCATTTGAATATGCCCATCCACATCGGCACGAAGGACAGTCCCTGGAGAACAATCATGAACATTGCGCACGACGCACACGGGGAAGTCGTCATCACCTTTTGCACTCATGCTTAGATTGACAGTCTCCACCACGTCTACGAATGCTTCATTCTTCTTGTACTTCACATCCCCACGTCGCCAACTTGTCGCTCCTGTAGCTTGTGTAGTGATTTTCGAGGACTCCTCCTAAAGTCCCATCAGCTGAATGTCGATCAACCAGTAAAGGAAAATGCAAACAGCTGCTATAGCCGAAGATATTACGCTTTCTGTGGTGATATAAGATTTGAGGGTGTCAATCTCGCTGTTCTGAGGGTATCCGTAGTCACTGATTTCTGTGAAGCATCATTGGTGAAACACCATCTGGACAAATAAAACCACCTTACCATCTATTAATTCATATATTAGCACGAAGTTGTTCTTGACTGATTCCTCGTCTACTTTTCCAAAATATGATTTGGCGATACTAATGAAACGGTAGCAAAATTCAAAGACGAGGGCGGCATTTGCGTTTGTCCTGAACTGATGATTAGCGCAGCAAATGCAGCTGGATGTATTGAACACACTTTGTCACACAGACAACATAGAGGTTGTTCACCCGCACATGAAAGAAACTGGTCGAGCCCAACGTTATGATGGGAGATCGTACATCGCTGTTAGATACTACTTGTATCCGGAATACGTCTGCGATGGATCGCCTATAATGTATAAGACGAGTCAGGCGTGAATAGAAAATGATCCCACTTGAAGTCTGTCCGATACAGTCTGGATATGAGAACCTTGGCGCCACGAATTCCGAGTCGTTATAAAGAGAAGGCAATGATAAGACAACCAAGCGCACCTCTCCCTTCTGATTGAATATGAAGAATGCCTAGACGTAACGCTTAGCACTGTCGATGCAAATGTTGAAAACGACTAACAGAAATCATGAATATGCGACCAGGTCCGACTGTTTGCTGAATGGTTTGCGGAAGTATGTAATGACAACGGAAGGAAATCTCACGTCCATCCGATGACCAAAAAGGAAAACCCCTCTTACCATAACACCGTGGTTGTTCAACGTTCAATTTCCTTCCATAAGTTAGCGTACAGTACTTATAGAACAGTCTATCTTCGTGTGTCTTATACGGAGTTTAGGAGTGCCCCCGACTTTCAACAGCTCAACGTTGTTGTTCTTCGCTCCACACTCAGCCGATACCCGAAAATTTCAGAATGGCTGGAACTTGACCATAGTTCCAAATTATACATGACTTTGTCCTGGATGTCATGCAGAAGCAGCTCATCGCTTTCCTCCCTATATATAACTCAGCTGAAGTACTTTTTTGACCATTTCAAATATTGATGGGCTCCATCTGAAGGGGCGCATGCGCCACCGATGGTGACACCACTGAAAACCTCATAGCGTGATATGGCCTTATTTAAGCTACAAAGCTGAATCATCATGCCTGCTGTCGACATGGTATTGGATAGTGTGACAAGGGTGGATCATTAATTACACTAACGAAAAAATCTCTCCTTCTCGGTGAAGTATTATACTCTAAGATATATCCTTGTAACACAGGCTCCAAATTTTGTTATTATTATCAAGTGCTACCAAGTCTATCTTCAAGTAAATTCTAACTACATACCCGAATCATTGTTCTTGCTGTTGAGATAGTATTAGATAGTCTTACAAAGGCGGATCACTATTTCCACCAACGAGAAAAGCTGCCCTTCTTGTTGAAGTGTTATATTCCAAGAAATACCCTTGTAAGTTGTAATGCAGACGCAGACTCCAAATTAATTGTATTCATTCCTGGCATCCGCTAGGAGTACCTTCAACTTGAAGCTTGAAGCTTGAAGTCCGAGCAAATGATGGTCCGGTGTAACATACTAACTTTCCCCATGCATTAAAATCTATAGTATAGGTCATTATCATCACCATCATCCTCCTCCCCATCCGAGTCTGACTCCTCAGTACTACTGTTACTGTCCTCGCTGCCATCACTTTCACTATCGTCTTCCTCAATATCGTCTTCCTCAACATCATCTTCCTCAACATCGTGTTCCTCAACACTGTGTTCCTCAACATCTCCGTCCTCAACAGCATCTTCCTCGTCAGGTGATTCACCTTCGCAACTGACAGCAACGTCCCGATATTCACTGGAATGTTGCCTGATTGCAGAGGAGGTATACTGGACCTCGTGTCCAACACCAATCCCAGCAAATCGCGCAAACATATCTCGATCTGCAAAACTACGAAGCAAAGTGAGTGTAGGCTACAGTGTGATGACGGCCATTCCTCCTTACATATTTACATAAAAAACCCAGTCATCAGTTTCATGCTGAAGCCTTGCGAGAGAAGGACCATGTCTGAGGAGAGTATTTGAATGCCCCTCGGAAAATGCTGGAATAAGATGGCAACCACGGATAACAAGTGATGGATTGAGGAAGCCAAAAGCATTGTCATCAGTCTCGGGGACAAATCCAACCTTGGGTAGGCGAGCTTCTTTAAGGCCCCAGTGATAAGTAGGATCCACCCCGAGCCACCGAACCCAAAGAACTTCCACACTTTGAGATGAACGGTTTCGAGCTTGCGATCCAGTATGCAACACACGAATGCAAAAGGCACGTAGTACCTGCGCATACCAAAATGGGTGTGCATTCTCGCCTTCTTCCCTCGATAGTGTCATGACAGTGCAATTACATCCTGGGCGCATGGAGTCTTGATCACGCCGGACATCGTAGGTAGTATAGTTAACTTGGAAACGATGTGGTTGCTGGACTCGGGAGAGGTTGTCAATGAAACGCAACTCGTTCCTCTCAGGATCGGAAAACTGATGCTCATCACCATCGTATTCGAGACCCAGCAAGCGTGATAGAATATGGTTTTTGAGTTTCGGAGCAAAGTCCTAGTACAGTATATATCTGTGTCAGTATCTGTCAAATGAGGTGCACGAAGGACAAACTCTGACTTTGACTGCCAGATCAGATGAATGGTCACAGAGGAATGTTGCAAGGTTGATAACATTGACCCATGAATCCGATAGGTGGTGGTGAAGTTCCGGCAATGTCTCGACAGGTTCATCCGAGTCTATTTCAAGATCCTGCTGCTGCCACCTGATACGCGTGTGCCGCCTTTCATGTCATGCCAGTTGCCTCGGAACATCCTGTTTGTTCGTCATACAATAAAACTTCTTGATGAGGCGATGTGCGGCTTCTCCCTGCATTCAAAATCAGCTATGATTTACAGATATACACACTTGAAAATTGCGCTGACTAGTTGGGTACTGTATGAATCAGTGGTGCCAAAAGCTTGTATTGATCGCACATAGTCACCGAGAGCATGTAACTTGTATGTAAACAGGTTGAACGACTTCGGTCAAGGTCCTGTTTGGTCAGCTGTGTTTGGTCTGGACTGAGATTCAAACCCATTATGTTGTCTTCTGTGACGTGCAGACACCTCACTCGGAAGCTCCATAGTACGAAAGGCTGAACAGGTAAACTTGCTGAACCTTTGAAGCTGAGTTCCCAGTCTTCGAAGCGACTGATCAAGTAATTTCAAGGTGTCATCAGAATGAAGGCGCATCTTTGCGAGTGCGTGCCATTCTGCCATGCTAAACAGGAGGACCCTTATGACATTGTTGTGCTCTTCTGGGAAAAGCCCCTCAAAAGCTGGTATCGCACACTGGAATGAATAAGTCGGTCAGAATATGTTGTGCATGAGATACCAATAGACTTACCTGCAGCATATCTTCAAAATGTCGAGCTGCTCGCTGTTTCATAGATGAAACTTTCTTGGGAAACCGTCGAATGGAACCTTTCCCAAAGGAAGGTATTAACCGAAACCTTGTGTGCGAAGGCATCAAGATAATAATTGATAAGAGTCAAAAAAACACCATACCTGTCATTGAGGATGATGATCTTCCGTGGGTCGACTGCATAGAGTAGCCGCATCAGATGTGTCATTACTGCTTTCAATATTCCGAGTTCAAATTCATGCAGCAAATCGACCACAAGGGCGGGGAAAAGGTTAAAACCAAATGGTGAGAGGCGGTCTACAAAGCTATTCTGGAGAAATGTCAGTTCCGCATCATGAGAGCAAGCATCACACTTACAACAGTAGGCACCAATGAAAGATCTTTCAGGATACTCTCGACTAAGGCTCCCTTGATGGGAGCACCGCGCATGTATATCATCAGACATCCAACCACGAAATTATATTGGTATACAAAAAATTATAATAAGCAAAATCGCTATAATAAGTACAATAATGATAAGTCACATTGTGAAGCCTTACATGGTAGGATAGACAAGGTAGGACTCGCCATCTATGTAAGGATGAGGCATTAATAGATTGAATTGCCAACATATACCTAGCCTTGTAATTGTGACCATTTATTAGCCATAGTCCCTTAAATTATAATGGATGCTTGCCCTGACAGAACTCACAAATATCACCATAATGGCAGGGATTATGCAGGAGTATCTGCATGGCAAGAAAGTTAAGTGTTACAATCATGATGCTCCGTCAACTTTTAGTATCTTCGATTATAATGGATGCTTGCCCTGACAGAGCTCACAAGCATCACCATGATGGCAGGGATTGCACGGGAGTGCTATCTGCATGACAAGTGTCACAATCATGATGCTCTATCAACTTTTAGTGTCTAAGTATATAATGGATGCCTGCTTTTATGAAAGGCACAAATGAATATCAGAAAGACACCTCTCATAAAGGTGTGTCCAATGGGTATCATTCTTACAAGTATCGGCTACAAACGAACTTGTTGGACTTGTGACCAGTAAAGTAATAGCTGGGTACTATTGGAGCAAGAATATCACAATGATGTATGCTAGAAAGGCAGACCGTGTAGTCAATCATTGTAACATGACCAGCTTGATTGTCACCGTAGGTAAAACATACAAAAATGAGCTGATATTATCACTGAGTTTTAGTCCGAAGGCTAGGTATAATCTTGGCGTCGCAAGATACTCACACACAAGGTTTGGATCATTGAATATAAATTCTTTGGTGAGTATAATCGACTAACTTGTGCTAACTGTATACTACGCATTGCCACTACCACCATCAGTGACCGAAGCCTCTTTTATTTGCGCTCGCTTCTCCCGAATCCTCGCCAGTGCACTATTCTTGACCAGAGGACGTTGAGCGGTCGAGTATGAAGGGAAGATTTGCCTATAACACATGAGGATAAGCAAAGCGGAAAAAGGTATCCATCACCTGTTCCACCATACAGCAAGATCATCTACCTCTTGTTTTTCATCCGGGTCTTCGAAAATATCCAAGATGGAGTTGTAAAACCTTTCGGAGTCTGTGACTGTGTCGGTACGCGAGAAAACAGGTGATGATGTGAGGGAGAATCGGACCTGGAAAGAAAGTTCACTGAGTAGAAATGTACAGAGTTGAAGTGTAGACACACCTGAGTTGCAATGTATGCGATGGAGGGCAGAGTAATTCGGGTCATCCCATGAATACGAGCATTGCCTGAGCGAGTTGCCTTTGGCTCTCTGTCTACAGAGCTGGGGGATGTGAATACATGTTTATATGCCTGTAGGTAGAGCTCAGCGCAGAGAATTTCGGACTCAGTGATACAGAGCTTATATCTTACGCAGACCAACAAAGCGCTTCGAAACAGGCCATTCCACGGATCCTCGGAATCATAATGGTAGTCAGCATACAAGAACAGCGGCCACTGGTCTCCCGTTACGATAATCTCGCCACTTTGTAGCTTAGCTTTTGTCCTGCGTGCCATCAGTATGGATGCCAAGTAAACAGACAAGTAGTAAGATACCACCTACTCTGAGTGAGACCAGTCCAGGCCAGCAGGACAGAGTAACGCACCCGTCCGTTCATGATGAAAACCGCGGTCAATTTTCATGTTTCGAGCGAGAGGAGGAACCAGATTCTGTCCCTTGGGGGTAATCCAATCAAGCACACTGCCTTTGAGGCTTTTGGTGTCATCACCCCTTGCTCCAGAGGCGCCCTTGGTGAGCTGATGGGGATGTGAGATACAGAGTTAACTTTGAAGACATAGGAAAACGAAATAGTACTTACCAGCTCTGCAATGACATCAACCTCATCATCTCCGCCTTGCATCAAGCGCTCTTCCAGGCCTGCCACAGACTTGAGGAGCTCTTGAAAAATACGATGCTCGCGCCGTTCCCTGTACATGTGATTAAATATGTAACACGTAACTCTATAAAAAAGTGATATACTCAGCGGTAAAGTTTTCTTCTGGAGTCTCGGCCAATTCTCCCATTCGTAAAATTCCATTTGTGAGGAGGGCTTGGAAGTTGCAAAGAGCGTGTACTGTTCGTCCGAAATGACGACCATAGTGTACCAATGGATCAGCTGCACTCCTGTATAATGATTGCAATGGTCAGCGGCAATGGCTATCCGAAGTCACTCACGGCCTTTTCCTAGGACCGAGTTGAAGGGCATCAACAGGTTGTTTGCGACGTTGGCCGCAGGACTGTTGATCTTCGGTCATAACAGGTGCAATGGTTGGAGGCAGGACAAGAAATACTGACAGTTCCCATTCGGAGGGCAGTCGATTTTAAACGCGAGTCCGCTATGGTCACGTTCGGTGCAATTTGAGTGACTTGAACCTCTGTTTTGGGAATTCAAGTATGGCGAACTCGTTAGTAAGCCGTATTAGACTGTCAGACGGTGAATTGTGACACGGTGGTGAATGTGATGCGGTGGTGAATGTGACGCAGTGGTGAATGTGACGTGACTTACGAACGTTCCAACTTGAATTGATAGTAGCCGTGGCGGTTGAACCTGCCCGACCTCAGGCTTATTGGACCCGGGAAGGATTTAGAAATGGCTATAAGGACAATCCGAGTCCCTGAGATCGCTAACTCGGACCAACGCCTTGCACTGCGATATGGCCACTGCTTGAGTACTTACTGGAGCGTCTGCAGGGTTGAAGTTACCGTGACTTCAAAGGCACACCCACACCAGAATGGAGAATGCAGCCAACCGCCAAAACATGAAGTAGTGTACCAGAGACATGCATTTGTGCCAACTGACCTACTAGTTTTCGTAGTCAAGGGTATCATACTGGTCCGAATCACTATCAGTGTCACGCTCTTCCGAGTTGGAGTCATCTGAAGCAGACCCCCAGTCCGAGTCAGAAGCTTCACCACCTGGGTCCGAGTTAGAGGCAGTGCAACCGTCTTGGCCACTGCTCAACGCATCTTCTTCAAAGTCCTCAAAACACTCTACAGCAACCGCATTATCTTCTTCTTGACCGCCGGCACCATGAGCATAGGTATGCCCAACTCCCAGCCCCCATTGATACCGCATGAATGAGTCCCGGTCTACAAAACTAGGTCATAAAGTCAGCGCAACTCCATCAGTAGTCACAATTGATGCACCGATTTATATAGTAGAATTTCCAGTCCAACTTATCCTGAGCACAGTGGGAGATACCCCTACCATCCAAGTGCTGCAAGCCTTGCTCGAAGTGTGGAATGACATGGCAGCACCTAAGAACGTCATCAGGGTCCACAAACCCAAATGAGTCTTGCTCTGCCATAGGCGGGAAGCAAACACGATCTAAAGGTGCTTGCCGGTCGGCCTGGGAGTGTTTGCCAAGGTATTGATACCAGCGCACCCACAGAAAGTCAATTCGATGTGAGTGATAGTTAACCATCCCAGGGCCAATATAAGTGGCATTGACATGATATATGCCGAGTACACGAGCATAGATATAAGGATGACTTTCACCGGTAGTTGAGCCCTCGCTAGCTTGGTCGAGGAGCATGACGTTACAATGAGATGTCGATGGATTGATGACATCCTGCGCTCGGCGAACGTCATATGTAGTGTAGTTGAGGCGCATCAAGTTGTGCCTATACATGCGATCGGCCTTGATAAAAACACGTCCCTCCCAGTCCGAGCACACTGGGGTAGCTCCTGGGATTGCAGCTGGAGTGGGACCGTCAGTATACAAAAGGCTACCCTCTCTGGTGATCGAGTCCTGGATCTTAGTAAGGAGAAAATGCTGAAGCTTAGGTACAAAACCCTATCACGGTTGCTCGGAATCAGCACCGGGCTGTATAAGAGGTATGTGGTACTTACTTTGATAGCGGGGTCCCCCGCGTGCCTTTGAAGGAACAGAGGAATGTTCTCAGGATAGTTTTGAGATTTCCCGACGTGGAAATGAGCCTCAGGCGATGTAGCAACTTCTTCCTCCATCACCGTACCCTGTGGCGACTGCTTGTCACAGATGCTGAGTATGCGAGCCTCGCGCCGTTCAATCCTGGCTATCTGCTTCACAAACTCTTTTCGGTCCGTTCGACGGTACCTTGCTTTGGAGGTGCGGTGTTCTAGCTCTCCCTATATTTTGAAATAAATTATCTACATGGCAGAGGATACCATCAAAATGCCTTCACTCACCGGTTCAGTGCTATATGAGTCGGTTGTACCAAAGTTGCGTATGGAGGTAGAATAGTCACCCAGGGCGTGTAGCTTGTAGGTTTGTAGATTGAACGTCTTTTGTCTTCGAGCGGTATGAGGCTTTGACCCCGTTGCCTCTCCGTTTCCAGCCAGGCTCCTTAACTGCTGGCGTTGTCGACGTTCTGCTTCCCGCTTTAGTTCGCGAGTATCGAAAGCTGCGCAGGTATGTTTCTGGAAATGGCGAAGTTGCTTTCCCAGCGTAACCGTTTCAGCATCCAGGAGATTGAGCGTCTCCTCTGTATGCATGCGCAGCTTTGCCAAGGCATGCCAGCTTGCACAAGTAGTGAGCAGAACTAAGATACTGGTGTTGTGTGGCTCTGGGAGAAGGCCATCAAAGGCCAGGATAGCGCACTGATTATATACTTATGTATAAGTTGAGTGCGGTTAAAAAGAACGTGAAGCCTTACCTGAAGAATATCTTCGAAGTCGCGAGCAGCCATCTTCTTCATTTCAGATGTATTTGAAGCAAACTTTCGAATGGTATCGCGGCCGAAGGTGGGGATGAGTCTGTAACTTAAGGGCTCCATTAGTCAGAGCAGGTCAGCCTTCTTGGACAAAACTAACCGACGATCAAGCTCGTGTACCAATCTATCGCCCTTGAGAGCAGCTCCGAGAATGCGTATCAGGTGGGTAAACAGGGCTTTCCAGACCCCAAGCTCAAACTCATGCAGGAGATCTACAACCAGCATAGCAAACAGATTAAAGCCGAGGCACCCGAGCCTCTCCGAAAATGCATTCTGAAAGGTAGTTGTTATCGACCGTCATACACGAAAGAGTTTAATAGCGATAAGTTCAACGTACAGAGGTTGGCACCAATGAGTGCTCTTTCAGTAGGTTTTCAACACAATTGCTGCGGATGCCATAGCCACTATCGTAGATGAGTGAACGCGAGGTGGAGACTTCACTTCGCCGGATATCATCGTCTATGCGTAAGAGGGTTTGGCGTTGTTTCATGTCCAGCCGCATGCCCAAATTTTGAACGCGGGATTTCGGGATGAGGCATCGAGGGCAAGGGCACCCGCCCAGAGTCCGTATCGTAGCTATTAACGCTCTGATAACGAGATGTGTAGTAAATTTAGTTGATTGGCCCTCTAGGTACCGTAACGGAGCTTGACTCACTTTTCTGGATAGTCGGCAGAATAAGTAAAGATCTGAGGGTAAAAACGACGCTCAACCCCATCACAACAGCGTATGACAATTCCATGCTTGCACGCTTCCACAAACTCGTCGTCTAGCAGGACCTTCCATTGTGCATGATAAAGTTCGCGATGGCAATGTGCCATAAAGTCAGCACTGGGACCTTTTCCACCGAAGTGCTTAACGGCAAAATCCTTGAAACTATCTGGAAGCTTGACCGCAAGTATGTGTGAGTATGAAGAAAGCACTAGAAAGCACGTAGGTACCTACATGGTTGAAATAGGCCACATGACTACATAGACGGCAAGAAGGCTTACACCTTCGGTACTTAGACTCATTCCCAAAGAACATATAGCACGGCCAAAGTTTGGAATTGCCGAATGAGGCTAGATGGGTCGAGTCCGACCAAAACATGAGAGCAAGAACCACTCGCTCTCGATCACACCCAAGCTCAGGTGGGGACTCTTGGAGTTCACGGTGTGCCTGAATAAAGGCATCAGAGGTATACAGTTCTCCATGGATGCGGGTGGGTCTCTCAGATTTTCCGCGATCCCAGAGCAATTCGTAGGGCTGATAATGGAACAGGTCGTCGTGCCTTTCGTTAGCAAGCTTTTCCTGGATGACAGATAAGAGTGATCGATGATGTAATTCTGCTGTAAGGTAGTCGTGAACGCCTGGATTATCCGAACGATTATGAATGGGTATCTTGATGTTGATCGCGGTCTTCTTCCACCCCGCACCTTCCAAAGGCACCCATCCCTCTGCCTCTTCTTTACTAGATCCAAGTTGATCATTGATCGAGTTCCAGCGCGTGGCACGTACATCTTCCTGTCGAAATTCAGTATCGCCGATGATCCGCAATAGTTCCCTGAAGCTTTTTTGTGATTTCTGCAGGCCTCCGTTCCAAAACCAGTCGCCGAGGAGAAATGACGATTTGTTGGGATATGGGTAGAAGGCATCTGGGCCGTTGCTACAGTCACCCCGCGTTGCAGGAGCAGGGATACTGAGATCCTGACTTTCATGGTTTGAATGGGTCAGAGTGAGGTGTTCCAGAGTTGTGACCGCTTCTGGGTCGTGGGTCGGCAGACAGGCACCGTAATACTGACGTGAAAGTCCGAATAAGTTTGGAAGTGTGCGAAAGAAAGAAAGTGACCGTGACAGCAGTGTGTTTGCAGCCAAAGCAAGAGGGGGATCTGCAGCTGGCGATGGGGCTGGCTCAGCTGTAGGCGGTGGTGGTGGCTGAGGAAGAACGTCTCGAAACCATGCAGGAAGACGACGATTGAGGCGTCTTGGACGACGCTCGGCAAGTGACAGCGTGTCATCGACTGCATGATGCAAAGATTCTGAAAGACTGGACCCATCCTAAAGAAGTGATTGAGCATCAACAGCACGAATCATTATTGATATCGAGATTCACCTTGCATTCCTCGAAAGTTGCATGCCCAGAACTGAATTCTGATGTGACGAAAGAACGCTCCAACTGTGGGGGCTCCTGGCCTTCTCCTGCTGGAGATACTATGCCAATGCTAGTTGCTGCATCTGGGACCCGTGTTGCAGGAGCAACAGACCCAAGGTGTTCACCACGTCCAACTTCTCTACATGGCCTTTTTCGTGTCGTCCATACATCCTTGGCCTTTGCTAGCGCATTTGAAAGGTATTTCTTCCGCTTTTTACAAGTTCTCTGGTGGTTTGCATATGCGTTTAGTTGAGCAAAGCTTCTTCCACAGGTACAAATACTAGTTGAATATTGCGCCAGACCAGCGGCAGTTGGAAATGATTCATCCATGGTCGTGACCGGCGGTAAAGCAGGGAGCGATTAGGTCGTGACTGAACCTGGCATGAAGACACTATTGAAACCGGCGGTCACGGTAAAACTAAGTAGTAGTAGTACTGCAGTCAAATCTGCCGTCACTTCGGCACCTAGTTAGTGTACATGAGTTCACCGACTCGGACCGTGACGCCGCTTACTGGCAGAAAAGCTTCAAGTTACTGACATAAATGGTATGGCCTCTTCCGTACTCTCTGAAAGTTTCAATTAGGAAACTGACAAGAACTACTACTAATCAGCGCACATGAAAGGCGCAGAATTACGTAGTTTAGTAAAAGCTGGCGCAAGCGGGCGCACTGTGACTCACTCAGAAATCGCAGTATAAAGTCTGAGAACTGCTGGCAGGTCAATTGCACCCCTTGAAGTTGAACCCTTTCAAGTTAGCATACCCGGGTACTCGGATGCCTCCTGATTGCACAAGTCGGGTCAGAGCTGCAGTCAATGGACTTCATCGAGAACGTCAACGAGCCAAGCTTGCAGCCCAAGTCAGCAACAGGACAAATGCTGTGCTTGAGCTAGATGAGACCGGAGAAACCCTGTGCATATGGTATTGGTGAGTGCTAAAGGCTGACGCAAACATTAGTATCTCGCTGTCTTACCTACGTTTCTGCGATCCAGGCCAGTTCAAGATGATGGAGGGCGTGTCGTGCCTTCTGAACTTGTAGCGCACCGTAATTCTCATCAATTCCGAGGACCACACTGTCTATGTGCATTCGTAGATAACTGCTATCCTCCCGGCCACTGTGAAGCGGCAATAGTTATGTTAACAAGGGGACAAAATGCAGGAGAGTACCTAGCCTGCTGCGCATTGAGCAAATGCGGTTATGTTGGTAAGTCTGCATAGCTACAATTTGTTGATCAATCTGAAGGACCAATGCGACTGCAACTCTACGTGCAGTTTTCATGGATCAGATGCACATTTCACCTGGGTTACCCATCAGACGCTATCCAAAACGAAGTGAGCTATTTCTGTCATGGTGGCAGCGGTCAGTCACGTCATCAATCTAACATGCCTTGTAACACAGGCTCTGATCAACCCAGACGGAGAGAAGTCGCCTTTCTCGATGGGAATGGTAAGCGCACCGGAAAGAGACTTTCTCGGATAACTGATTGATACCTATTTGTTTACAGACATCAAACTAGTAGACGTCATGCAAAGGCGCCAGCTTCGACAAGATGAAACTCACAAAACCTTCGACAGGCTTCTAAGACTGGATTCCTTTTCTCGGCCCGGCCTCACAGAAGAGGAATTCCGCCATTTTCTTACACGGTGTTACGGTTGTGAACTCATCATGACTAGGCGGATATTTGAACGGCACACTTGTTTAGGAAAGGTCGAGATGGGAGAGGTCGAGATCATTGATCTAACTACAGAAGATGATTAGCAACTAGACCACGACGTTAGTGTGTCTATGATCTTGTACATCAATTATCCACCTTCAATATCCGCACGATTGGCTTAAGTTATTCTGAGTCGAAGACAAACCTTGGTCAAGAACTACATAAAAATTCGACCATTGTACCTCGCCCTCTGCACAAGTGCTAGGAGTCCAGTCACTGCAAATGATATATGTCAAAAACTGAGTACTTCAAGAAGGGAACAAAGGAGCAATCCATACGACACATGTATGTAGTATGTACATATATTCAGTACCTGGTAATATATATGTATATATATAAGCGCTTGGTAGTATGTACAGTGATGGGAGCACTAACGAAAAGATCTCAAGAGGATGGCTCTAGGTCTGACTCTGGGTCTGACTCATGCAACACACTCGAGGCGTCACTATCTCCCTCATAAGTGTTGCCCGCGGGTGTCAAGCCAGACGAACGAAGCACACCGCGAGCAATACCAAGGCTGATGTTAGCTTTGTGAAGCCTCTGAGCAGTACGCTTATCCATACTACTATAGAGCTCTTGTTCGATCATCACACGGCGTAGGCGACTTCGGATAAGTCGAGACTCTGCCCGACGCTCTGATTGTCTCGCACTGATAAGGCGAATAGTGATATCGCTATCATAGCGTGTCTCCCAGAATGGGGGAAGACACAAGGTGTCCATCTATCAATCTTCATTACTTATCGCACAACGATATGCAGAATTATCGCTCACGGGTGGCAGCTCTTGCAAAACCGCTTCATGGGATGTGGGTGGAGAAGGGTATGCCTCTTGAGGCTGTTGTGAGACATTGTTACGCCAGGCCAAAAAGTTGGTCTTTTCATGGCCGAGTACCAGGTTCGAGGCTGACAAATTAGCGCATGAGGCGCCTGGATACTCATGTCTCATGGGGGAGAGAGGTATAGGAGAAGGATTGATTGTGGAGGTCATTGTCGATGAAAGCCGTTCGGTGAGTTTTGTCTCCTCTTATCCTTCAAGTTCAAAGTACTTGGGAAGTTGACGGATCTTTCCACCAGATGACACGCACTACTTCAAACTATCACGCTGCCATATTAGGTAGTGGGACTTCGTGCACCCCTGGGGGTACTGGTTTTGTTTTCCTTTTTTCAAAAAAAAGGAAATTACTGAAAGTCGCAAACGCGATTACATCTTGAACAGCGATCAGGAGCCGCCGACTCAGTTGTTATTTGAGCACGAACCAATCCTTACTAATACTAGTGGAGAAGCGACTCAATTTGAGTCAGTCTCGCGGCCACTGAACCGAATTTGTCTGAACTGAAAATTTTCGCTTTGGTACCGACCTTCTAATACATCATGATAACACCCCGAACCTTCAAATTGCTGAAGCCGTTTCCCAGGAACTGATCAACGCGTTACTGTTGTCTGCGGGTGTTGTCTAGCAGCGGGACCAAATATGAGTAACGGGTTTATCCCTACGATAACCTCACATTGATGCGATTTTTGAAACCAAATGAACGACAAGTAAAGAACGAGGTGCACGGTGTCCTGCAGTGACCGGTAGGTGATATGGACCACATGATTCCCTCATGTTACACAGGACTTGTGCTTCTGCAAAG
Organism: Suillus fuscotomentosus; assembly: GCF_016647785.1. Classification (NCBI taxonomy): domain Eukaryota; kingdom Fungi; phylum Basidiomycota; class Agaricomycetes; order Boletales; family Suillaceae; genus Suillus; species Suillus fuscotomentosus. The sequence continues at coordinate 627,587 of NW_024539518.1, forward strand.
ATAAGTATGCGGACTTCACGAACATGATCTCGCCAAATTAAATGCGTCCGCGAACATGAATGCGCTACCTGCCAGTAAATTAAATAAGTCCGCGAACATGAATCGACAGAAACCGGGCAGCTGCAGCGTTGAATTAGTCAGTGAACATGTACTCCAAAACGGGAGTCGTCACTCAGTTGTAAGTGCTTACTTAATGCAATTCAATAGTAATAGGTAACGCTCTAACTCCTAAGTTCTAGAATCTAACTCGCAGTGTTTACATCATAGTAGAACAGACCTAAGATCTCAGGCTCATCGAGGTAAGACGGTCTTGATGATAAGCCATCGATAAACTGAAATGAGAAATATAGGCGAAAATTTCTTAATAATGCGATGTGTTAAAAATGGCCAACCCCCACTCGCTCATCCGAGTCGTCTGTCCTTAGTTGACTCAGAATTTACCCCACAGCTATCCTTCGAGAATGTCATTTCGTGTTGGATATATATACAATCCTGCAACGACTACACACGGTCCAGTCATACTTGACTGGGTTAGTTGCTTCGTGAGTTTTCAGTTTTTGACATGTTTCGAGCCTGTCTTTGATCATATTTTATTCTAGCAATTTACTGTCGACTCTGGCACGTTCCTAAAAGTCGCCTACGTATTGCCCGTATCATATGCGCAGACGTTGGGCTCAGAGGCCATTTACGAATCTGTTTACATGGTAAGTTACATCCGAACGATCTACAAGACCACTAAATTCTTCTGGTGCAGGAACTTCGTCAAGGTGAACAATCAGAGGGACTAACTCAATTTATTATCCCGACTGGCTGGATAAGGGTCTGCATGTATACTGATCGTGACCTCGTTACAAGGCCTGTATTACAGGTACGTACATCATCTAATGTGTAGCAGGCAAACTAACATCTTGACAGAAGGTTGCAGAGGCTGAGACAGAAGGATCCCTTTTCCGATCAGATGGTCCTTCGTTTGACGGCGCTTCGTTTGAAGACAGCGACTTCTTATCCGCATTCAACGATTGGATCGACACCTCCTCAGTTCCTGCCGTAGGTGGCACTACATCTCCAGTCTCTTCTGGGGTGGAGCTACTTTCCCAAGTTCCTGATGACGAAGGTGTCCCGTCGTCAAATGGTCCAGGTTCCATGTTCACCACATTCCTTCTGACACCACTTTTCAACGTCACTGCTAGCGGTCAAAGTTTGCCTGGAGCCTCAAGCTTGCAGCGTTATGTGTTATGCACCCCAGCCGATTTTAAGGCTGGGATCATTTATGATTGCGACTTCCTCGCGGCTCACTTTCCTTTTGCACATGTATGCATACAGGATGCCAAGGCTCTGGCTAAGAATTATCTCACCATTTGCGGCATGGACATGGATTCATTCGCCGCGTATTGCACTCAGGCTATCGAAGAAATGTTGACCGTGGCAAACAGTGCCGGTCAACCAGCGGAGTCAGGTAGGAAAGAATACTATTGATGTCTACCCGGATCGGCTTACCTTGTGCCGGCAGGTTTTCGATGCTGCATAACCCAAAAGACCAAAGATTTAAATCTATACAGTCGGGACGCAATCAAAATAGTGCGTCTTGAATCTAGCTGTATTCAAATGTTCTGATACAGACCTAATATAGGTATCCTCGGAGTACGACAGATTCAAGAAGGCCTTGAAGGACAACTCGCACCCTCTCGTCAACTGCAAGAAAAAACTTCGATTGGATGGTTTTGCCTTGAATACCAAGCGTCCCCATGAGATCATTCCCTACATCACTAGCATCACTGGCTTAACAGCTTGGAACGGCACCGTAACCTCATTAGAATTCACCAGATCTCTGGACGGGGTAGTGTTATTTTCTTGTCAGAATTGATGTCTAATATCGCTAATCTCGCACCCCACAGAATCTATATCGACGCAAGACAATTCTAATCTTACTGGCATATCGGATCTTGAAGGTGGTTCATCAGCACAAATCCAACCGGTCCCTGCTGGAACTATTCCCTCATCAGTATGAAAGCCTTCCGGAGCACTCTATCGCACTAGTGTGCGCCATGGTACGTAATGCCTCCGATTTTGTGTTTTGAGTCTCATCCTCTTATGTAGTACGTGATACGGTTCAGGCGGGTATTTCCTGGACACGAAATTCACAAAATATCTTCTCCCATTTTGGAAAGGGAGGCATGCCACCAGTTGGTTCTCCTCAGGAGGGCCCGTGAGGGCACCAGTGATGCAGCTGTTGCACTGAATCGGTGGATCAATACGCGTCATGGAGACGGTGGCTGGGAACAGGACCTGTTGAGTGAATTTTATCAAGTTTTTCAGCTGACTCACTGGTCCCGTGTGCGCAGGGTATCAGTACTGAGGTTGTCACATGAAAGCCGGGGAGCACGATTCTCCACCAGTGCACCTGCCGTGTGAAGGTTTTCAGTAGTCAGGACGCCATGAGTGACACATATGTACTAGTACTCAATTGTTACATGCAACTTGGACCTGTAGTCGCAAAATTTCAACGAATGATTGTGAAGAATTTTAAGTTAGTTCTGGACCAGTGTCGTCACAATCTCGACATTAACCTTTCTGAGTCGTACTACCGTCTCCGCAACTTGAAGCTGCGTTTCCAATCCAAAGTTGTGTAGTATCTTTAGCACTCTACAGTTCTTGATATCGTCGCACCTACTCGTTCAAGCTAACTAGTACTGGTATCTCAGATTATTTTAGAATTTCCTCGAGTGCACCAATTACTTTCCTAACCTTATCGTACGCCACATCACTTTGAATATTGTCCCGCGCTCGTTGAATGGTGTGCCAGGATAACCCTGATCTGCTAACCACTTATTGTTGTTGCAATAAATATGAGTCTCCTGGCTCGTTCTTCGTGCCCTGGAAAACACTACCAGATGGACAGAGATTAGGCAGGTTGTTCCTTGAGATAACTGACGTAGCTAACGTCGCGTGTAGGAATCCGTAATTTCGTTGTTGAAGTCACCGTCAAGGTGGCATCTGACGAGACCACCACGCGGAAAGAGAAGACGTACATCAACAAACTGAACCTCGCCCTCGTTTAAGCGAGTGATCCGCATATACCTGTCCACCCATCTGCGCGCTATCGCTCGGAGCAGCAGCGGAAACATGCTCAACAGCATGTCTTTGAGAAAGAACACCTACAGCGACGTCTTGAGTAACTTGAGACTTGTTGTCATCGAGCGAATGATGAAGCCAGAGGAGGTGCGGTTCAATTTTCCTTTCTTGTCTCTTCGGTATAACGATGGTTTCAGGTACTAATTGTCGAAAATGACGAGGGTGAAATCATTCGTGAATTCATGAAGGAATTGGGTATGATTGTCCTCTATAAGTAGATGCGAGAGTTGCTGGTCTATCTTACGCATCTGGATGCCTGACAATATATTATCAAAACTGACTTGAAATAACTGACTGGTAAATAATCGACCATCCTTGGTCAATTTGGCGCTGGTCTGACAACCACTCACAGTGTATATTTGGTCCAGTTATTGCTTGACTAGTTGGCAAAGACTTGATCATGTTCTGTCAACCTGACACTCGCATGACAACCAGTTTATAATTTATTATCAAGTCTGACTGCTATTTAACTGTTTGACATAGACTTGATCATCCTGTATCAGTCCGGCACTTCCCTGGCAATACATTATTGCATATTGACTAGGTGGCAAAGACTTGATCATGTTCTGTCAACCTGACACTCGCATGACAACCAGTGATAATTTATTATCAAGTCTGACTACTATTCAACTGGTTGACATGGACTTGATCATCCTCTATCAGTCTGGCACTTCCCTGGCAATACATTATCGTATATTATCTAGTCTGACCAACACTTCGCTGACTGACTAAGATTTATCAACTCCGCCTAGTCATACCACCGACTCCCCAACTTCCTGATGTCCCCAATCCAAGTGGTCAGGTAAGAAATTTGAAAGTCATCAACCTTGGTCCTGCAAATATTCTAGATAAGTAATGATATGAAAGAAAGCTCTTAGAAGGTATCAATATAATGTTCCAGTATTACATACGACAAAGCAGGAAACGATACCAAGGGCGCGCAAGCCGAATCGTTGCGAAACTCGAACGCATCGGAGGCCAGAAAATACGTAAACCTGGCGGACCGCTGAAGGCCCGTTTTGAAGCTTGATAGTCTCTACCGAGATCAGTTGAACTTTAAAATAGTGACCCATTGAATGGATGCTACTATCAGCCAGTCCCCACCAAACTATTACAGAAGGCTTCGGCAGTTTCGGCGATTTCATCGTTTTGGTGTCCCACACGCGGGTCTCCGAAGCCGTGACTGCATGCCATGCACATAAATAACGTCTCTGCGCTGGCTCTCCACCCATGATAACTAGCCTCGTATCTCTGCGAGTTCAGCAACTTGTCTTTGCTTCTTCTACGTCAAGTTTGAAGCTCACACGTACCATGACCACGAAGGTACATGTTATTGCAGAGACAGGATTCGGCACTGGGACGAATGAACTGTATGATCGGTGAGTTGACTTCGGTTCGCATGATCCACATGCACTAATTCATGAGCTGTGCATAGGGCTCGCCCTTCGTACCCAACTGAGTGTCTTTCGTACATTCACCAGGTATCCAAGAGCACGGCACCTTTGAATATTGTCGAGTGAGTCACACGCATTACTTTTGCTTCTTCAAGTTCTTGTCAATTGGCTTTCAGAATTGGAGCAGGGACAGGTATCTTCTCTCGTGCCTTGTTGGCTCACTCGGAGTGGGCTACGAGCATTGGTACGCTGAGAGCTGTCGAACCTAGCGACGGCATGTGTGACGTGTGGAGGAAGACTGTCGATGATAGTCGTAGTTCTATTGTCAAAGGGACATTTGATGACACTGGTGTGGAAGACGGGTGGGCAGACCTTATCATTATTGCACAGGTAAGTACTATTGTAAGGGCTGAATCAGGTAGGTGTAGGCGTTTACCCATCGGACATATAGGCATTCCATTGGTGCCCTGATTATGGGAAAGCGTCAGCTGAATTTGGCCGTATCTTGAAGAAGGGCGGTGCAGTCGTGTTTATCTGGAACCTTGAAGACAGGTTTGCTTATCTTATTTTCTTTGTATCAAATTGTCTGACAGCATTGAAGAGACGGTGCAGGTTGGGTTGCACAACTCCGTGACTGCATCGAGGCTCATGAGAAAGGGACGCCTCAATTCCGCCTCGGACTCTGGAGGAAGACGTTCTCTACACCTGAGTATACCTCCTTGTTCCATCCTCAGGAGGAGGCAGAATGGGCATACCATCTTATTGCTAGCGAACAAATTGTTACGGATCGCGCTCAGAGTAAGAGCTACATTGCCGTGCTCCCTCCAGACGAAAAGGCTAAGGTGCTGGAGAACGTCAAAGATATCCTCGAGCGGGGAGATGGTAGAGTTTGGATTAACAAGGAGGAGGGCACGTATCAATATCCATACAAGACTTACATAGTGGTATCTAGAAAGAAGTAGACCTAGAGGAAACAGTCGAGTAGTCGTAACTACGAGCTAGAATACATGTCATATACAGAATCATCTTACATTCTCAGCTCGTGACACGGGGCTGCCGTGGCAGCGTACATCAGATCTCTCAGTTGACATCGATCGAGCTGTCCTCCACAAGCCTGACAGCTTCTTCCAAAGCATCATCTAAGTCAGTCAGCCATGCCCACTCCCAATTTTTGGTGATCGCATCACCGAGCTCGTGCAAAGGGACGTCCTCTTGAAACGCGCATAGTTGCCCCCCACGCATCGAGCGCAGTGCCACTTCTGATGAGAATGGCCTTCTCAACTTGTCGTAGATGGCGAGGGCCCTAGGTACCGTTTCTAGGGTTGTGGATTTATGACCAAGAACAGTCATGAGCAAGTAAGCATCCTATCAAATCAAATCAGCACGTGTAAATTTCTCGGAGTGCAGTCGTGCATAACTGACCTCGATGCCCTGGCCAGCACCAGAGCCTTGGAACGGCGTCATTGCATGTGCGGCATCTCCCATGATCGCAACTCGCCTGAAATTAGTGGACGGTAAAGTTTTCACAGTGTGTACAGCCCAAAGCGTGCCCTTCTCCACACACTGGAAATCGTCAGTAATGAACAGTAACTCAGATACGAACGACAGACTTCGAGAAGGTGCTGTGCATCCTCTTCCAAGTCTTTGAAAGGCTCAACAAACTGCTGAGCAGTGAGTTCACTAACCCACTCATCGTTTGTCTTCCCTTTGAAAGACGGACGAGGGATTTCTGTGTCAGCTTTATACGCCAAGTCAACGACATCGCGTTCAAGCGTGAACCCCGCAAAATTGACATATTGTCCAAGAGAAATAGGGTATGCAAGAAAGTACTACAATGCATCAGCCTCAGCACAGTGCAAACCGTAGATAAGAGAGTCTCACAGCATCTTTTCCCATGTACTGTGAATGAAGGTGCCTCGTCAAATTAATGATATGAAATGCAACAAGAATCAAGCTTACCTGAGTAAACTCCCTTAAGGTACGGTGATCGGGACAACGCGCACGCAGCTTCTCTGCGGAAACGAGTGTTCTGTACGCAGCAACACCGCTCCAGATTGGGCTCATGCAAGAGAGCACAGATTGCTTTTCATCGGGATCCAGGCTCTCAGCCAATTCGCGCAACATGCAGGGCCGGACTGCGGATTTGATCCCGTCAGCACCAATTAAAACATCGCACGTAGCAGTTGATCCATCCACGAATGTTAGCGTAATTGGTGAATTTCTCGGACTGCCTTCCAAAGGCTGGGTGTATGATATCAGCCGCTTGGCGTTGTGCGTTGTGCAGGACGGTGGAAGAAATGAGAGTAGTACGCCATGGAAGTCGGCTCGATGGAAACGCATAAGTTTGCCTGTTCTACCAACAGTGTTCAGAGTGTGATGCATTTGAATGCAGAGGAAAGTTGACCTTTCGTCATCAGATCAAACAGTTCAATGCCGACAGCTTGATTGCTTTTACGGCTTTTAACAGCTGGGACTGAACTTCTCTCAGGGGATTAGGACATGTATCGTATACGATTTCTACTGACCATAATCTTCTGTGTATTCGTAACCGCAGCGTTGAAGCAGTTGCTGTTCGAAGTCGGGTCCAAATTTTCGTAAGACCTGGATGATCATTGTCTGGGGTTAGCATGCCATCGCCTTTCCAAGATCCGCACCCTGAATGCCCTGGGCCAGACACCAACACCAGCCCCAATCTCACAAAAGGTCTGCGCGGCTTCATACACATCGACGGCAATATCCTGGTAGCGGGATAAAGCAACAGCTAATGTCAGACCGCCTACCCCTCCTCCGCTAAATAGTATTGTGATGAATTGGACTGCGGCCACAAGCTGAAGACACCTTACCAGATAGCAATCCTGAATTTTGGGTTAGACATTCAACTTGTATCTGGAGAACCGTGGTTCGATAAGCTCCAACGGTTGATTATATCATTTATATGTGCTGTCGTTCCTGCGGCCAGGCCGCCGCTGAGTGGGCATTCAAACATCTCCGATATTTGTAATATAGCTGTCTTGAGTACTAGTGTGTCCGATTGAACGGTGTCGCGAGGGCCTGTACGTCATCAGCTAGTGGGGCCCAGGAGCCACCATCAGAGCGAAGCTTCACTTGCTAGTAAGTACTTAGTACACCTGCGTGAAAACAACATGAAAACCTACGAAAGCCTATCAAAGATGTGACAATAATGTCTTGAATATAGTGTTGATGTCGGTCGAATAAGCAGCCTGTTACATAAAAATTTTATGGCCAGACGTTTGCGTCGAAGTCATGCTGAAACATATAGCCAGAGATAACCCTGATTGAACCCTGCAGACTTCTTATTTAGGAAAACCATCAATTGTACACGTAAAGGATAAACTCATGTCCTGACTACTAGTCGACTTCTGAATCCCCATGCGCTCGTGGACCCGACCTGCTCTTCGGTTCCTTTCAACATCCTCTCTCAACCTGGAGGCTCTCGATGCCTGGATAGCATCCCCGAAATCACTTGCGCTCACTGATGCCTTTCATTCTAGCCACCTTTCAGATCTCTACATCACTCTACCCACTCGCGACGGCACGCGTGATCGCCCGTTTGCATCCCCTGTAGAAGGTACACCTCTCGGATATGGACACCACCTTGCCTTCTTCCACCCGCGTAATCCTGAGGCATTACTGCGCATAGATGGGACCGACGCTGACTTCTGTCCGCCTGAACCATTCACACGCCGGATGTGGGCGGGTGGTACCATGACATGGAACAAGGAAAGAGAATTGAAAGTAGGAGAGAAAGCCACTGCAGTGTCTACTGTAGCCAAGGTCGAGAAGAAAGGATTTGAGGTCGGGAAGCCGATGATATTCGTCAAACAGAGAATTGAAGTGACTGTGGAAGGACAAAGTGAACCTGGGATAGTGGAGGAACGAGCGCATGTCTACCAACCACTTGTAGCTAGTATAGGGAGCCGCGTACCCCGTCAAGGCCAGTCCTCGAAACAACCCGTGATTTATCTGGGTGCTGATGTGGACATATCTGATTAGTGAACGATCTGTCAAAGTCTGAGTTTTCGTTGTCGTACACTCCGACCCTGACGACGCTATTCCGTTTTTCTGCTCTCACATTCAACGGGCATCACATACACTTAGACAAGGATTATGCGCAGAAAGTCGAAGGATATCCAGGTGAGTTCGAGATTTACTTCCCAACGAATATCATCTAACTCCTGTCACTAGAAAGACTCGTTCATGGGCCCCTGACAGCCCTTATGCTTCTAGAGAGTCTCATTTACCACCGACCAAGGGCCAAACTGCGCACCTTTAGCTATCGCGCACACAATCCAATTTTTGTGAATTGTGCCGCAACGATACGTGGTGCTATTGTGGCAAAAGACAAAGCGGAATTGTGGTGCGAAAACGATGAAGGGGTTGTCGGCATGACTGGCGTTATTCAGTTCGACGAATAGATCTGCGACATCGTCGTGTCAAACCTCTGTTCGCAGCCTTCTCTGGCATATCGACAACGTCAAACTCGTACAATGCCAACGATAATAGCTGTTTATGTAGGCAATGACGTTGGTGTAGAAGTTCAGATGATGTCAGATGAACAATGTGTTTATGTTGGCTCGATGTTACATACTCTTGCACTACGGACGCAATCACATATAACGCGTGCATGCATGGCTGACGACAATAAGAGACTACTGAAGGATGTCTCATGCCTCCCGTAGTGCGTACCTGAAGCAAGTAAGCATAGTAATAATATGGCAGTCCAGCCAGAGTACGTACATTTTCACAGGGTATAGTCCTTTGGGAAGCCCGTGTTGGATTTTCTCTTCGATGATTTTGAGACCAGCATCCCGGAAAATATTTCTGAATGCGAGATCTGACCTATGAAGCAAAGTCAAAGTTTTGTAATACAGAATCACTTCTTACAAACCGAGTGAAGGTGGAGTCTTGCTCGTCAAAAACAGTCACTGGCTCATTTTGCTTGCCGCATATATTCTCCTTCACTACGATGAGACTCCTCCCATCACGTAGAGCCTTCTTGCTCCTCTGAAGGAAAAGCACAAGATCATCATCTCTCAAGTGACCGAGGCACCATTGGCACCATATCACATCGAATCCCGTTTCCGTTTCGTCATCACCACCTTGCGGCAGATAACCGACACGATCCAGAGGTGTCCCTGGTACGACCGGGTCAAAAGATTGCAAGGCACCTTGCAAGAATGTGACGCTCTTCGATCGATCCGCGATACCCTTCCATGAAACCCTATACCCGCTGTCGTTGATTTCTAAACCGGATTCGCTGGCTTTTCCACGTGATCGGGCTTCGTTGATGAAAGACTCTACAGGCTCAAGCAGAACAACATCCGAGACAAGATGAAGGAGAACGTCTGATGTGACGCGCCCGACACCTGCGCCAACGTCAAGAGCTCTCACACGCTTAGTTTCGGATGGAGGGGCGGAGAGACTCCGAAACGGTGATGGGACTGTGGATAATTCAGGAAGGAGGTCGAGGAGGAAACGACGTGATCCAAGAGAATCGACACGAGGAAGTGACTGTCACAAATACTTCAGCACAAAAGTTCGTCGGTGAGGATTGAGATCAGAGTCACCCCCGTTCCAAATCCACCTGGATGTGATGTTAGCCGATGTTCGATGGCAAAACGGCTAACAATGAAGCAGACCAAGCACGCCGTCGTAGTTTGCGGGCTGAGTGGCCCAGTATTGAATACCTGCTTCAAGGCTTGGAATTGGATTGGTCGAAGACATTGTTTATCGTTACTGTGATTGATCCAAGATCTGTTTATCAAGACTTAGGTCACGTGATTCCAGCTGGACTGATCGTCAATCTAGCGAAGCCTTTATAGATAGGCGGTCCTTCTATCAAAGAGTATGTCTACAGTGGTTGGAGTCAGAGGAACGGATGAACGTGATGATAAAAGAAGCTCGGCTATTGTGTTCAACGACAAGATTATAATATGGCATTTGCTCACTACGCATATATATCATCAAAGTCTTCGTCATTTGTCCCGAGAGATATGTTAGCGTTCTCTGCCGAAGGCGTACTCAACACAGATGACACAGGAAGTTGTTTCGATGCTGTGTACTCTTCTCTCTCCAATTCCTGCACCATATCCCACATCTCTTCATCCTGGTTATCGACTACGATGCTCGATTTACTACTCTCCAGAGGTGGAGCAGGGTTGGGGATCGAGTCATCAAATATTTCGAGGTCATTCCACATCGCCTCTTCGTCGATGTCCATCCCATCTGCAACTTCGGGTGGCAAAACTTTGTATTTGGCTTTTGGCGCGGGAGGTTCAGGCGAAACCGAACGTTGTGCTCTAAACGCAGCGAGGCGTTTCTCCTCTTCTCTAACGACAGCATCGATATCAAAGTCGTCATCTTCAGCCTCTGACGATGAGGGTGGAAGGGACGGGGCATGCAAAGAGGACGAATCGTCATTCACGTCTGCACCCTCAAGATTTGGATCGGTGAGGTCGATAACATCGTCGCCACCATTTTCTCCTGGTTCCTTGCCATTGACAAGGCCTTTCGCCTCATCACGCCATACACTTAGTCGGACCTTCATTGATGTGTGATTGTGATATGCGAATGCAATCAATATTTGGTCGTACCTGCATTCGTTTTGAGTGACATAATTTTTCGACGCGCTCAACGGTGTCCTTGAATGGAGTCTTGGGATATAATCTATGAGACCAAAACTGGTACACTTGGAGAATGCGCTGAAGGTCCGAATGCTAAACAGATATCTGGATATCTGCATCAGAGCACAAGTACGCTGTCAGTGTAACTCACCTCATGACCTTTCCCTTTAACTTTAAAGTCCTTGATATTTTGGATGAGCTGTGGAAATCCGGATGCTCCAATTAAACTTGTTTCATCGAGTAATACAACCTTCTTTCTCTCTTTTTTCCCTTCTTTTCCTTTTCCCTTTTCCTTTTCCCCCTCATCGTCTTCGTCGGGACCTAAATCTCTTGGTGGAGAACTGCTAGGCAAGATTTGATGGGGTGTCAGCGCGTGTTTTGCTTCGGCCTGTTTGCGGAGTGCCTCAAGGTCAAGGGCAGGTGCAAGGGGCTTATATCTCAGGTCATCCTCTTCCCCTACGTCATCATCATCGATGTCGGCGAAGAGCGCGTCTACGTCTGGTCTTGGTGCCGAGCTAGTAGGTCTTTTCGGTGCTGGTCGGTCATCCTCATTGTCTGAGTCAGAAAGAAATAGTGTCTCTCTTGGGCGCTTCTGAGAGTTAATAGCGTGAGTGGGGGAAACTGGCGCGTCCCAGATGTCGTCGAGAGACATGATTAATGTTCTGGTGCAAGGACGCGTTATTTTGATTTATTTATCTCACGCGCTTCCTTAATCTTCAATTTCCACGGTTTACTGCAGTGAAAGCTCAGATTCTTCCGCCTCCCAAGCTTGCAGCCGTGGTGCATGAAATTTGAAAGCCCACAGCTCTCTCTTCCGAATTCACTACGTAAGCTGCGCCTTCTTCTGAAACCGCATGTTTCTAAGCTTCATCCTCAACCAAACGATAGTTCAAGGATAATCGATTCATGCTGGAGCTGGTGAGCTCGAATATGTGATGATTTATCCATGGGGATTGGGTAGGGCAAGTTGCTGCCACAGTCTTAGACCATATAGCATACCGAGTGACGATTACGAGGGTGAACGTTCAATAATCACACCATTTGGGAGGGTCAGCGTTAGAAACTAGCACCCGAAAACGTCGATTGATCTATCACATCGTATCACCTACTGCGATAGCGTCTCGCAATTTCGTCAAGTGGGGTCTGCGCATAGATTTTCCAAGCACAATCCACAACATCGTTTTACGTCCGCGTGACGAATCATGTACGCACAACAGAATTTGGAAATCGTCGTCAAATATCGTTTCTGCTGCAACCACTGGGCGTCCAGACTCCAGATCATCAAGTGGCTATTGAGTGCGGGAGACTTGCAAATAGTAGGCACAAAAAGTGAGATCACAGTTGAGTGACATTCCGCAAAACGAGAGCAACAAGTGATCTATCGGACCCTAACCACACCGGGTAACCGTTTTCCTCCACAAATCCATCAGCATTCGCCATGGACGATATTATAGCCATCTGGATGGAAGAGAGGGGTGGAAAGGAGAAAGTCAGGAATAGACTGGGCCTACATTGACACCTTGGCGCAAACGTCCGCGTTCAATGTTGAACAACTTACAAGTCACTGAAGTAGGTGATTGCGAGACATCCCTTTGAAACCCATAGTGCATACACTTCCCGTTAATCGGAAAGTGAGAACGTCCAGGAAATGGACAGTTTGTGGGCAAGTCTGTCACAGACTCCGAGGATATTGTCTGGGTCCGAGTATGGGGCCTGTCGGCCGCTCAGTTGCAGATACAGTGAAGCACGCATGTGAGTATGATTCCTTCTCGATTATTTCGTATCATTGCAGTATAGCTCATGTGTTTTCAGGGTTTTTCTTCTAAAGTTGCCCTGTCGTTTGTCTCGCCTTCTCGATGAGGGACAATGTCATCCTTGCAACGAACCTCATGATGTGAAACGCTGTCTCCGTTATTACGATACCCTCTATCATCCACAATTTAATCTTGCATTTCTTGAAGCATCCGAACGCTTTTGCACATGGCCGAAGACTTCGCTTGAATCCATCCTTTGTGTTACTCGAGGTGTCACTGGTCGAACCTTCATGGTTGTGTTTCATACGACGGCGTTTGTATATCACTATGCCACCAGCAAACATCATGGCACCAAGTGAATTTGCCGTTGCAGGCTACCATTGTTGTTGTTGTCTTGCACAAGCTTTCCTCTTGTGCAGCTCTCTGTTGAGAAGTGTCTGCCTTCGAAACTTGGACGTAGTTCTACTACAGTGAGACCAACATTTATTGGGATAGTGTCTTAGTTGAGTGTTTCTTGTCTCAGTTTTGTGAGGTCCAGGAAAGACAAAAAAGCATCATGTGCGCGCAGTGCTATATCGTTTCATCGTTACCCGACTATGAGTGATGCATTCGAGTAGCTTGTGGTTGTTTTTCTTGGTGGCTTCTTTGTCTTGGGTCGAAACTGCATAAGCATCCTATGTTGTTGTCTTACAATATTTGCGAATCATGGTGTACTCTTGCGGAGTCGGCGAACACCACTACGATGGCATACGATGATGTGAACTACTCTACATCTGGTGGTGCCCAGAGTACACAACGCCCACTTGCGTTTCCTGTTGCACATCTTTCGACAATGCTTGGGTGGGAGCATGTCACAGCTTGTGTAGCAGTGAGCCTGAGATGACGAAGTTAGTTATGGTCACCCAGGACTCAGATTACTGACCGACTGTCTTTGAGTCTTGCAATCAAGTGTCCCTAAAATTGAAAAATGTCAGAGCCAGTTAAAAGGATCCAGCTAATGTGTGGATGAGTACCTTGCATGAATATATGTCCAGAGCGTAGCTCATATTCCCAATCTACGGTGCCACCAGTCAGACGATAGGCTGCGCCCAGTTGCATCAAATTACTGACTGTGAAGTGGGGGAACACGTCTGGGTTGGGATTCCAGACCGCACGAAGAATAGTTACCCATTTGCCCTGGAAAGCGTCAACAAAGGAGAACGGAGTACGATAACAAGGCTGGTCCTTACTGTCTGGCAGTTGTGTTTTATCCCGCGGAACGGCGTGAAGGAGGGAAAACCGGGTGACGAATTGTACTTCGCAACATCCAAATCCCACACTGCAAAATGGTCAGTTTGTCTTGACGCACGCAAATATATCACCCACGTCTGATTGAATCGTCGTAGCTCGTACTGACGATACTTCTCCCTCTCGGGTCCCAGTATGCTGAGCTCACCGATTTTCCATGTTGGAATATACCGCGAACAGTGCCCTTTCCCTTCTTTGAATAGACTAAGTCTTCGACAGTGTATTGGCTGAGTTGATATGGGCCGGTCGCGGAGGTCAATTTCTGCAGCTTCCTGCTGTCCCACACCCTTAGAAACCCATTGCTAAGAAAAGAAAACAAGGGCATAGATGATAATTATGTCTTACTTCAATACACGACTGTTCGAAGCCGTAAGCAAGAAATGCGGATTTGTCGGGTTGATGCTAACGGTGCCAATTTTCGCAGGTGAGAGACCATACCAACAGGCTTTTTCTTTGGGTTCTCGAAGATCAAGGTGGGTGATGCCGCCGGAAGCGTCGGATATCCACATTTCGTGGCCACTAACTGGAAGATCCACACTTGTAATGAGGTATTCTGAAGAGAATATCTCTTGCGACATCCCCGAGACAAAAGAAAAATGGCGTATTGTGCCATCGTATGAGGTCGTAAATAGCTATAAAAAGCTCTTAGTGCAGCCATTCCATGAACAAGTTGTGTCCTCACACTATGCGCATCAACTGGGTCGAATTTTATACATGATATTGATGATGTCGAAGAAGCTGGCCAGTGACACTGGAGGCGCCAATGTTTTCCGCCTTCTCTATGGTCCGCGGAGATGTCACCATCTTCATCTTCAACCTCATCTACGGGAGCTCTGGCATCCCATATTCCAATTTGACCGTGTTTGTCTACATGCATGTTAGCGACTTGCCAATAACTTGATCACGGTACCTTACCCCCAAAGAATACTAGATCCTTAGTAGCATCGGGGTGGTAGGCAGCGCTGTAGATTCTGTCTGCAGTCACCTTGGCGCGAGACACTATCCTCAGTTTCTGAAGTTTATTTCTCAATTCTTCAACTTCAGCTTCATTCTTCTGGTCTTCATCAAATACAAATGCGTCCGCATCTGCGGTACGTTTCGGTAACGGAACATTCGTGACAGCTTGCAGGGATGATCGGAGCGAGCTGAGATCTGACTCCTCTAGTTTGTCCCCCAACGTAGTAAGATCTAATTCCTGATGTCTGGGGCGTTTTGCAAGACGAGCTTTCTCCTCGGCCTCGAGGCGTTCTTGCTCTTCAATTTGGCGCTTCTTCTTTTCTTCTTCCTGCAGTGTGATGAATCGTAAATGCTGGAAGACTACAGTCATACTGGCGCTCACCTCTCGCTGCCTCTTCTGCGCGGGAGTTTCATTTGGATTCACGACTCCATTCTTAAGACGTGCACTTTGCCTACGAGGCGCCTCTACAACTTCACGCGCTCGTTTCACTGTCTTCGCAGGCTGTATGGGCTTTGCTCTTGTTCTGATGGCAGGCTTGGGTTTGGGCGGGATGCCGAGTTGAGTGACAGCATCCTTGAGATCAAGCTCCTCCAGGAGCGCGCGGTTGCGCGCGATGTTGGCTTCACGCTCAAGTTCACTTGAGTTAAATGCTTATTAAGGGACTCTGCGCGAAAAATGAAATGAACTTACTATGCTGTTAACTCGGACATCGTGTATGCAGGAGTAATTGAAGACAAGATCGGTGAGACCAATCGAACGCGTCGCGTGACGTCACGGTCACGCGCTTTTGCATCACGGCCCCCTGACTGTGGCGGCTGATTGATAATCGATAATCCTTCACTGTTACAATTTCGATATCGACTACAGTACAACTGCGGATACAACAACATATCATGAAGAAAAATCGCTAAGAGAAACATGTAGAAAAGTCGGGGTCGTCAAAATGATGCAAGATCAGAGAAATATAAAGTTGCGCAGGGGGAGCAGATATCGAATAGATATAATAGCTGCGGACGTGACAAGAAAGCATGTGCAGGACAGCGATGGTATAGCCCGACAATGTTCTAATATATCAAATGCAGAGACGTTTCAAAAAGGTGGGGCGTCGCAAAACAGAAACAGAAACGGAAGAATGCTAATCTCTGGCGAGTAACGAGGAATCACCAGTGATATGAGGGACACGCCTGGAGGTGGGAAGACCAGTTATCCACCTCGGCTCAAAGGTATCTCCCTCCTAGGTAACTTCAAACACAGAAGTTTCGAGAAGCCTGAACTGAGTTGTGTCCTTCGAATTCTCGCTCCACCCCACAATCTCTCTCCAGTTGACTGAATTCGCCTCCTTCTCGCCTGCACCTGCAAACAATCCCACATCGTCGTCCGATAACCCGCGGAAGATGAGAAATAGGCGCGTAAAGACGCAGGGGTCAGAAGTAACTGAAATGTCAATTGCGGCGGCTATCTTTGAAGGGGAGAGGAAGCGGTAGGCAATGTTTTTGTGGGCTGAAAATGCGGAAATGTTGTTACTGTATACGTCAACGTCAGTGTCAGTGTCAGTGTCAGTCATGTCAGATGAATGGCATGGGAACACGTACTTGATGAAGTTAGTTCGCGCATGCATAGACATGCCTAGCTGGTCTAGGACACTCATAAGGTGTGGCACGAAATCTCGGAAAGTCATAGCGTATCCATTTCGGGGTGCAATAAAATCATTAGGATCGACCATCGCTGGGTCGGGTCTGCGTAGTATAAGGATCAATGATCCAGGAATGAGAGGTATGAGACTTACACAGCTTCGTAATATAACGACGTCGTAACCATCTCACTCTCAAAATGCTCGAGCGCACCACCAGGGTGAACACGCAGAAAATATTTCACTTTGGTTTCGTTAACTGGTTGCGCAGGGGGCCATGTAAGTTCAAGCCTCCATAGCGGGTTGACTGAGAGAATGACATCGCAATACTGCTGGGCAGGTGAAAGGATGCTCAGGTGGCATTTAACAGAAGAAGGCTTGGCAGCGGTCGTGAGTTTACTCATGACACGCGAATCGAAGAGCATGTCAGGTGGGACGTCGGGGTTGATTATACGGGTGCCTGTGAAGTCGACAGTGTGAGTGCCGCCGTCGTGCACTATGTTTAGCTTGCCCCAGAACTGGCCATCGACAACGGTACCGTCTTCCATGCGGGCCATATCGACATCATCAGCAGAAGCAACTGTTGTTTCTAGGACCACGTGTTGGCCGGGTACGAGTTCCAGGTTAAACGTGGCAGGCATTTCCGTGACTGGGGGGGGACTGAAGACATCTCAAGCAGTGCATGGCTAACTCAAAAGCGTACTTACGGTGGCGGCCTATGACACAGTTAGCTTAGACGAGTTCATGATCATGGCATCAAACTTACGGTGGTTCATCAGGTGGCGGAGGAGCGTCGCTTACAATCTCCACCCGCAGCCCCTGCACGCCCATTATCGCAATTTGGTATGAATCCTCGCCAGTGAGCTACACATATCTGCCATGAGCCACCCATATCAAAGATAGAATTCGATCACGCACATAGATATAAGGCCCGGAAACCAGCCGCTGGCAATGACATCAAAAAATATCATCCAACCCGACAGCGTCGACTTACAGAGGCATGAAGGGATGCGAATTCAACAGGGACACGCAGGCCGAAGACGGCATCTGGGGGAGGTTTTGTCCAATCTCTAGCTACTGCTTCGAGTTCCTGTGCAGGAACAGATCAGCCGGACACGGGCAACGACCACCGCCACTTACGGGGAAACTATTAGGTAGCTGTGGCGGAAGACGGAATTACATTATAATATGAGGGCAAAGGGGAAATGTTCGTACCATTCTCACTGTCTCCATATCCTCGTAGGCAAGTGTGAGGAGTCGTTGTCGTGCAAGCGCCATTTGGGCTTGCCTCTCGCGGAACTCGCTCTCCTTGTCTTTTTTCTTGAACTTTCCCCAAAAAGATTGAGAGGGAAGACTGGCGCTGGTTGATCTGCATGAAGAAAACATTTGAAGGCTGATAATTGGGATATCTGTGGCCTTTTCTTACGCTGGAGAGAGAAGCATAGCTGAAATAACGGAGGGCTGGGGATTAGAGTATGAGGAAAAGAGTCATGCCAAATCAAAAAAGGATTTTTGATTATTAGCAGGTCGAGAACACGCGATAGAAACACGAGGCAAGGAGTCAATTGCTGCAAAAGATAGATCAAGTCATCAAGCGCTCGTATCAAATGATCCCAGGATCCGAACTCACGAGAACTTTCTTTAGCCAAGTTTGATGATAATCAATACCCACAGCGGGTAACCCTTGGCCCGACGTCGATACGAGCCTGACAAAGGACTCCCAAATGTCATTACTTTAGATGTGACTCGTACATCAAGCTGTGTGGCACGTGGCAACAGCACCGAACGCTCCAACCAAACCCAACTTGAACATCAAAAATCATGTTTCGAGCTGTCGTGCACCAGAAAATTCTCATAAATGCCTCACGCTTCACAGTAAACAACAGGCATTTTGTTTCTACGGTTCTTCTCTCCCGAACTTGGGAAAATGAGACTCTGGTCACTTTGCGTCATGAAGCGAAAACCCGAGGTCTTTCGACGTGAGTCACTTTCGGCTCCTACGGTTACTAACTTCTTTTGCTTTGTTCTCTTCGCATTGAAACCCGAACTGATTGTACCATCAGCAAGGGCAACAAATCTGACATCATAAACCGAATTCAGGTGCATGAGGAATCTAAAGCTCTTCCTTTTTCGCAGCCTACGCCCGCCGTATCTCGCAATGCGTCTTCATCTGCCGCTCCACCTCAGACTGCATCTCCGGGCATACCGCCTGCATCACAGCCCGCGGGTGCCTCAAAGACGCCCGACTTTTTCTTGGTCAGATTACCCAACCTCTCTCAAGATGGGCCACCCGAACCCGTTCAAGTAGTAAGTATTTCCCCCTCATTCCTTGATCGATGAGGCGGTTCGATTTAAGTTACGAGCCTAACGGTTCTATTCCTCATCGACCATATCGAGTCTTTGTCACATGCGAACTCTTTGATACGACCTTGTATTTTCACATCTGATGATCATCCCCTCAGCCCTTCGTTCCCGATTTTTGGGATTCCTCTAGTCCGAAACCCGAGCCCATAGAACCTTCTCACCCAAAATTACACGTTGTTTCGGGGTCTGCGACACATCCTGATGGTGGTCCCACCTACAACCTTGAAAAGCCTCAGGACGCTGTGGTTATTGAGGAAGTAGTGGTTATCGAGCCAGAAAGTCAATCCAAACCCGCGATTGAATCTGGCTTATTCCGTGACTTGGCCGATGATCTTGGGCTGCAGCGGAGTTTCCAGGTTGGCCAGGCGGTCTCGAATGTGGTACGGGCTGCCAAGGAGCAAGGGCCTGATTTGCACGCAAAGTCTAGGCCCCTCAACAATGAGCAAGCCAGAGGAGTTTGGGTCTTGCTCGGTTTACTCGCAGGATCATGGATCGTTGGAGGATGGGTGAATCGTGCTCGGTCGGTGCCTGAAGTACCCAGCACGGAGGAAGGCAAGCACTAGCATCATCTTTGAGTGATATGTATCGCAACACTCTCTTACATAGAGACTCTCCTATCTGGTTGTCAGACTTTTCACGTCTAGCGTTTTTCTTGATATATTATTCCGAGCGCACGTTTACTTCGCTGGAGATGGACTGGATTGCTTCAAGACAATCTGCCCAGATCATGTTCTCTGATGAACTTTCGAACCACAATATGTTAGGTCCAGTCTTGCCAAGTCCAGGTCAAACCAATCAAAGGGAGACAATTATTCCTCCTCGTTCCTCATTGTTTATTTCAGGCCATACTCGGCCATGCGTTAACCATGAGGCAGACCATGCATCATTGCTCGACTATCAACTAGTTAGTATGTTATCTTCATTGGTCTATTGGTCTTTCTAGGAGAAACTACTTTGATGCTACCACTGCTGCAAACAATTCGATAAATAGCGTAAGAACAACCCACTAGCAGGAGCAAATAAATGATTCCGCGACCCACTGATTATGATTGTGTTGTTAGCTGGTTCGTCTCGATTTATATCTATCATGAGTCTTCTTTGTCTGAAATACCCCTGAGACAGAAATTGGTAGTTCCGGCCGTTGGTTTATCATCGTATTTTGTTGGTATTTTAGGCCACTTCTTTTTTCGTTCCACTTACCCGGGCCCAACGAAGGGCCTGCCTACTAGGCTCGTGACCAGGGACAAGTCGAGTGGCGAAACCAACACCTAACATTTCAGAGACGTAGTATGAACTGGTCATGAGTCTAGAGCCTGTCACATGCATGCCAGTCGACGAGGCAGCAAAAGAAACCATTCGAAGCGAAGTTCCGGCAAGGCGGGCCGCTAATAATGAAGAGTTTGGGGAATTAGTCACTGGTCTATGGGTTGTTAGTTCGCCGAAGTAAATAAAAACTTGCATTTATAGGTGATTTCTGAACGCACTCAAGGCTTGTCACAGTTCAAAAAGCGAAAGTGAACAATAGCCCACCGCGAGGGTCGAACTCGCAGCCTTCAGATTACGTCAGATGGAACCGACATTCGTAAAAGTCTGACGCTCTATCCGATTGAGCTAGGCGGGCGCCCGAAAAGCCACCTTCCTATTCCAACAAGACCGCCACAGCGCTTCAAACTCCGCTTGGGAGCGCGTCGGCTAGTATAAAGCGCGACGCGTCTCTGTAGGGGCGTTTACGTGTTTTCTGTGTTTTCTTTCCTTTTATTTTGCTTTGAGCAAGTATGCCGTTCAAGGTATCTTAGTTCGTCAATATTCAAACTGACAACTTGCTTACCTTTGACGCAGCCCAACTCAACCGCCTCCAAGGCGCCCGCTTCCAAAGCTGCTAAAGCACCCGTGTCGTCGGCGGGACAGCAGAAAGCAGCTAGGAAGGCACCTTCTAAAGAAGATGGGGATATGAAAAAGAAGCGTAAGAAGGCAAGGAAGGAGACATACAGCAGTTATATTTACAAGGGTGTGTTTACCTATTCGCTTTTGCTCGCGTTCGGATGCAATAATTGGCTAACGTGTTTTCTCTTTTAGTGCTAAGGCAGGTGCACCCCGATACTGGGATATCGAACAAGGGAATGGGCGTTTTGAATTCATTCGTAAATGACCTGTTCGAAAGGATCGCCACGGAAGCGAGCAGTACGTCATTTTGGTCGATTTTGTTTTATTTTGGCAGCGACCGATGTCTTCCCGTTGTGCAGAGCTTGCATCTTATACGAAGAAGTCTACTATCTCCTCGCGTGAGATTCAGACAGCAGTGAGGCTTATTCTTCCCGGAGAGCTCGCAAAGCATGCGATTAGTGAGGGAACGAAGAGTGTCACAAGTGCGTGTTCTTTTCCCTTATGGGTGCAAATGATAACATTTGTGGGCAGAATTCTCTGCTGCCAGGTGAGACGGGCGATTAAGCACGCCACCGCAGCGAGAGCCGGGTCCGATTTTGACGCATCGAGCATGGTGAATGGACAGACGCGGATCTATTAAATATGTAGCATAGTCCATCTCGTAAATATTATGCATACCCTCTTAGCAGTAGCAGCATATCCCTAACATGATGTATAATCGTTTCCAAGAACCTAGAAACCTGTAGGATTGATGAGTTGTGTAACGGAGAGGCCACACAAGGGAAAAGACACGCACCATATTTGTTCCCTGCCTCTTTCCTGTTCCTGCGTGCCTGTGCAATCTTCTCCTCCATTGCTTCCCGGTTCTGGTAAGCGTCTGTGAGGAGCGTCGTCAATTGATGTCGTGAACGAGCTGTCGAGCCTAGTTTTGCGCCCTGTAGAGTGTAGTATCGTGAGGACTGGTCTACCATGCAACGGAAGCATCAAAAACAGCACACAGACCTGTACGTTCATCCGCGGTCGCTCTGGCTCCCCAGTCTTGACACCCGTAAGAGCCTTCCTGTCCTCCCTCTCTTTTATCTCTTTCCGTGCTTTCTCCATCTCTGTCTGCATGTTGACCTCCGCCGCTTCTTCTGCCTCTCTCTCCACCTCACCTTTCTCGAGTGCGCGGACCTGGGCGTCATATTCTTTCTGCCACTTTTTGACGAATGTGGCATAGTATGCCTGGTCGTGAGCGGCCCAGGCACCAGAGGGGAGGAGGTAGTATCCAGGGTAGGGGTCAGTAGGCGTTGGAGATGGGGGAGTGAATGAGGCCACCTCAGGGGCAGACGAGACAGTTGGTGTGGATGTGTTTGGTGTCGTGGATGTAGAAGGTACCGTAGAATTAGGTCTCAAAGAGGTACCTGCAGGGGATCAGGATAAGAAACGCAGAGTCGTAGGGAACATACCGAGGGAGAAGAAGTTCACAGCAGGTCCCTTTGACGGTGCTTGAGGCTGATAGTCCTCATGGTCTAGATTGACGTTGGATTTGCCCTTCTTGATTGAAAGGGGTAGGAAAGACATAGATGCCTCCTCGCCATCTCCTTCGCCGTCCTCCTGCATGCTCACTGGTGCATGAAACACTAGTCCTGGACCGTTTCCGCCTCCAAGCATGCGTTCAGCTTTCTTGGGTTTGACGGGCAGAGGCTGAGTAGGTGCGGGCAGCATGTTGAGAAGGGATGATGTGCCTGCCCCTTTGCTAGATGTGATTCGGGGTTTCTTGGCTGGTGGTCGGTCATCTGTGTCAGAATCATTTGAAGGAAGCGAGGGGAGCGTGATTTCGATCTTCTTTGTGCGTTTTGTTTTGGTTGGTGGTGGAAGTGAGAGACTTGATGATTTGGGTGCAGGTAGGGAGAGGCCTGAGGGCTTCGATGGCGCTGGTACTGGTGCTTTAGGAAACGATACAGAGGGTGACGCTTCGTTTTCGCTGTCGACGTCACTACCGTAGTCTTCTATGCCTAGCATACTGTCTTGTTCGTCGTGGAGAGCGATGAGCAGATGTTGATGTTTGTTTGTACTACTGAATCACAGAGTATTGTATTACATTGTCAATTTGTATTGAATTTGAGGACCCTCACTGCAGTCAGCTTAGGCAACGATGGCGTCGCCTGCACCACGAAAAACGCACAGATACGCTACTCCGCGTCAATCACTGACGCCGCCTAGACAGCGCCGGATGGTCAGTGCACGCCCTGCCGGCACACCCTCCAGGCGCACTGAGGATATCGCTGTGGTACAAGACGTCATGGAGGTCGACGACGTGCAAATGTATAATGAACGTATGCTAGGATCAGGGAGGGAGACTCTCTACGCGCGCACGGATGAGATCAGTGTTGCTTTTCATGCTGGACTCCCGTTTGAAGTCAGGCGCGAGTTAAAGGGTGCCGGTACGTCTATCTGCTCAACTCAATTCATCCAAGCGTTGAAAATAAGCTTGACCGTACACAGATTTCTATTCTCAATCTTGGACAGGTGCAGTTGATGCCATCACGGGGTACGCCCTTGCCGCGTCCTCGAACACCTGTTTCATCTGGCATCACACCAAACCGACTACATGCTACATCCTCCCTTGTCCACCTTCCTCTCAAGATTATGCACAACCTCCATCTGCACCATTCCACGCTCTAGTCCCCTCTAGGTCACGTTCAGAACCTGGTCTTGTCCTTCTCTCCGTCCGAGGTGACATCCGTTTCTGGGACAGCATAACCAGCGGTCTAGCAGGTGGCGGCAGTTTCGAAAGCATCAATCTTGAGCTCGGAGAGGGAGAGTATACGTCTGGATTGCTTAGGGTTGACGTAGGTGCCTCAGCACGCTCATATGTCTTTTGTGTTGACGTACGCTCGTAGGGTCAAATCTACATTGCGTCTACATCGCATGGACGTCTATTTAGACTCACGCTCACATCTCAAAGCGGGCGGCATACGCTCTCAGCGAGGCTTTTTGCACCGCCGCCCGCACCTGGGCTCTCTCTTGCGCGTCTCCTCTGGTCCACGCCTGCTCCCCAGCCTACACTAGGGAATATATCTGCTCTTGCTCTTGGTTTTGGTAGTGGCGAGGTTAGAAGGGGTATGGTAGCAGATAAGGAATTATGGACGCTCAGCGAGACCCGCGTGCAGAGGTGGAGCTTGAATAAGGAGGTGCTACTGGGTGAAGTGGATGTCCGGGAAGCAGTGGGGAACGTGGAGGATCTAGAGGGTGTCGATTTGGGCGTGGAGAGGTGCATTTTGATCGTGTTGGGTTAAGATCTGGCTAATTGTCGTATCTACAGCGATGGGACACTCGTTGTCCTGGTCTCATACGCCGGGTCCGAGCAAGAGACAGCTGCGATGGCGATTGACCAGTACGGTGGGTTTGGTATGGGCGTACCGGTACCGAGAAGGATATATGCGCTTGTCAGACTTAGTGCTAGCACGAAGCGGGGTGAGGTGGCGAAGTTTGAGGGAGGGGGTGGAGATGGAGGTGTGATAGAGGGCATAGGTGGAGGCATGAAGATAGATGGTGTTACGGGGGTGCTATATGCTACGGTGGGACTCTCTATCTTGGCTCTGCATGAAATCTAGCTAAAAAGCGTGCTCATAGACAGCCGCGTCGGCACCCTTACATCCTCGTCTGACACTCCTCGGGGGAGGTGCAGTCGTAGCGATCAGATTCGTAGATGTGGTCGTATTTTGTGCTCGGGGTGCGTTCTCGTCTCAGCCTGCCATGATTCAGCGAACAACTCACCCCTTTGCGGCATAGACTCTCCCTACCAGGATCGCCTTACCCTGAAAGCCCCCAACACAGATCAGATACTCGGACTCGGTGTGCTTACAACATTCCAATCCCCAATGCACTCGTTTCCTGCAGAACAGGAACAAGGGGGAGGAGCAGGACCCGAGGACATGCTCATACTAACAGCCGGCGTGCTCATGCGTGCTCGTGTGGATTTAGGGAGGGTCAAATCATTCGATGAGGCGTAAGTCGCGTTCCTCTCCTCCGTCTACTTCTTTGCCCCGTGTCCTGATGACTGATCCAATCTGATTCCACAGAACCGGCCGCGCGATCCTCATAAGAGCACTCCTCACACAAGCCATACTTTACGGAAGCAACCCCGATAACCCCCTACATTTCTCATTTCCGCCCGAGGTTGATGCCGAGGCGCTCATGACAGGTGCAGAGGGGTTAAGCAGGGCCGTCCTCGAGAGTGGTACGTACATATTATTCTTGCAGCTACTTCAAAGACGCTGATTTCTTCTGCAATGATTTCGGTCGGTTATTTTCATTATTGGCGCGACACCTTTATTCCAACCGGAAAGACCCAGAGATCATCCGACCAAATCATGACCTCACCTCTCAACTGACCTCTCGAAAAGATAGGCTCAGCTGGCTCATACGTTTCATCAATGACAATGCAGCACTCGCAAAGATGTCGCAACGCAGCCGCCAGCGTCTTGCTACAGATGCGGAAAAGCTTTATGCATGTCATCAGCTTTGGTTGAAGATGAATGAACATTTAGAGTGCGTCTTCTATCTACTCCTTCCTTTATTTACCCCTCTGATTACATCCGAACAGCGCTGGGGCCTCCCACTCCCTCGTCACTGATGCCATTCACGCATTCACAGCTGCCCACCCTCTTTTACACCCATCCGCTTCGCACGATGTTGTCCGAGATTTCTTCCGGTATAGAGTAGCAGAGATTGGCCGGCTGGTTCCGTTCATGGTGGAACGGGTCGAGAGGACCGGAGAAGGTGCTATGAAAGAGGTTGGAGGTGCTGTTGTTGTGAGTTTTTACCCTCACACTCTCACAATGTTTTGTACGTGTTTGGAATGGTTCTGATGTGGGCTCTAGACGATTCTGCAAGCAGCGCTCTCGTATAGAGCGTATAATCTTGCCGTGTATGGCATTGAACTGCCTATGATCAAGCCGTGGACGAGCCGTCCAAGCGCCATCGACGGTGTGTTAAAGCTTGTCGATGCAGCCACGAGGTGCGTAGATTTTGGATGCGTTTATCATGTTTATCGTGACCCTTCTTTGCTATAGGTTCGCGCTTGACCCGAGCAAAGCAAACACTAAAAGCGCATCGAGAGAGCTTCTCCCAGAGCTTGCGATAATGTTTTTCGCATGTATGCAAGAGAGATTGGATTGGCTCGATAGGCGAGTTGTTTATCTCAATGCATAGCGCGAGAGAGAAGAGGGCTAATCGACGGATAGTCCCATAGCAGCAGACGAACCTGGTTCCGAGAGGGACCACATAGAGCTCAAAGAACGCTTCGACCAACTCCGCCCCGAGATCCTCGAAACTCTTCGTACGCTTTCCCTTCTTTCAATCTTCTCCCTTTCATTTTCCTAACTACCCCATAATTTACAGGTCTGACCTCTTACCTCCCAAACGCTCTCACGCTCGCCGCATCACACGCCGACTTCCGCTCTCTCGCTGCGCTATTACACCAAGACACCGTCTACCCGCCCTCTTCCAATCCGCACGCGCGCACGATCGAAGAGTATGTCGACCGCTTTGGCGGAATGTTTGCGAGGGAGGTCGTGCGATGGTGTATGGTGCATGGGGAAGCGAGGGTGGTATTTGCGATGGAGGAGAGTGGGAGGGGAGAGTGGGGAAGGTATATGGATGAGTACTGGGCGGAGGAGGAAGGTGAGGGAGGTAGATGCGATGCGGTGGCGTGGTTGAGGGATTTGGGGCAGGGGCGGTGGAGTGTTGCTGGCACAAGATTGTTTAGAGAGGCGAAGGGCGCTGGAGATGTAGGTGTTAAGCATGTGAGTCAATTCGGATTTCGGTGATTGGATCGGGGTAGGTGTTGATTGGTGTGCGGTGTAGTTTATGCTTAGCGTAGGCAAGCTTGCGCATTTGGCGCAGATGCAGGAGGCTGGGGATGCGGACGATGCTGTATTGGATGGTACGTTTGTT